>NC_071288.1:71042970-71642970 GCF_943734705.1 Anopheles coustani | reverse complement strand
TCATTATTTTCTCCCGGTTACTATTAGCTCACGCGCGTGATACGATCAATCAACTGTAGCATCCTCTGGGCCGGGTTTGGAGACGATAGGAGTTGAAACAAAATACATATGGCTATCCGGAGTGTGGTAGCTGCAACGCGGTGTTGGCAATGGAAAAGCGACAATAATTGTACAGCCGCGGCTTCAATGTATGATTTATATCGCATCCACTCGCGTTTGTCACTTCCATCACGTTTGCTCCGTGGTTCCCCGCGTTGATGGAAACGCGGAAACAGCAACCTCTCCACCGTTGAGATTATGAAATTCTCAACCGAACGCAAACCGCACACCAATCCAACCCCGAGGGTCGGAGCGCGTTGCATCAGTTTCAGCAGCTTGCATCTGCAGCAACCCTTTTTTTTGCCGTCGAGTGTTTTTCCTCCCGGAATCCCGGGTGCCCTGGAAAGCGGAGGGGGTGAGGGCTACTTTCCCGAACGCGGGAATTGATCGTTAATCCATCACTCTTTTGCTCGCCGCTTTTGTGGGGCTTCGGCTCGATAAATCTCACTTTCGATTGCAAATTGCATCGCGACGGTGGAGGAGAAGAAAACAGTCTATCTTCATCGACATCGGCGCTTGTCAGATGTCCTATATTTTCCGAGGGCAGGTTTGTGCCGGGAATTGCGATTCACTTTTTTTAATGTTTTTATTTATCGCACAATTGGATGGAGCGCACGCGAGTACCGGCTTCATCGACTCTTTTCCTCGTTTCCTACCCGGTGTGGCATTTGAAGTATTTATTGCCGCTTCCGGTTGCGAATGCCAATGCATTTCGCGAGTTTGTACAATGTTGCAAACCGGTGGAAATGCTTAGGCTTTGCTTGTAACGTTTAAATATGTTGTGCACAAGAATATTATCTTATAAATTACGCAACAGAGATCACGAAGAAACGAAAGAGAACGAGAAAATGGAAAATTTCCCCCAACACCACCACCATCCGGTAAACCACAACAATTCGCTCAACCAGTTTCAGGTGATTGGGATCAATAAAAAAAAAGGAAGGAGAAAAGAAAACCGGGTGAAAGAATGGAATGCATTCCTCCAGTACCGTTTCATTGAACGTGCCAAGATTTATGGGCAAAAAAGGGTAGTTAACTCCGACGTGGAAGCGAATGGGTGTTTTACCTATTTTTTGTACACTTTGGAGCTGCGGCCACAACCACAAAAAAAACCCCCGACGCAATCGGGGGTGAGAAAACGATGCCGGGCAGGGAATGGAGAACACAACAAAAGAAAAACAAAAGCAAGAGAGAGAGAGAGAAATGCAGATACACAAAGAGAAAACAAACAAACGAAAAGAAAGGGGTAGAAAATATGAGTTAAAAAGCTGAAGATTAGATGCAACGACAAGTACAATGAAAATTCATCCCCTGGTTGATGGTGGTTGGAGGCGGGAAGGAAGGAAGCGATCTATATGTCGGTGGTGAAAATGGCTACCGCTAGGCGAAAGTGCAACAGCATCTCGCCCGCAAACACCACCAAGACGGTTGTAGATACAACAAAAAAAAAAGAGGAAAATATTGAAAGCATACACCGAAATGGAAAAGAGAATGGAACTCCGGAACCTCGTGCAACGACACACCGGGCTCCCGGATTTCACCGGCTCCGGAAATAGCCACCCCTGGTGTGGGGCCTTTTTCCTCCCAGCTTCCTCTTTCCGCTTCACCTTCCTTCCCTCCGAACTGCTAAACTGACCGAGTTCAAACAATGGGCAAATGGAACAAGACACAATAACACCAAGCAACAGGCGAACGGTTGGCCGCGAGATGCCATAAACTTTATGGTAGAAGGTTGTTGCGTGTGGTGTTGGGGTGGAGTTGGTTGCATGAAAACGAAAGCACCGAACTGGTCGATCGGAACGCTTTTCTTGATCGCCTCCAGTTTCGGTTCACCACGCATTTTCCATTACGGTTCATTTCGTGCAATCGGCGGGATAGAGAGAAAGAGAGAGGGAGATTTTAACAAACAGAATGAGGTACTTTTCCAAAAAGTTCGTCTCTAAAATGCAAGAAATTTATAGCATCAAAGGAATTGAGTTAAAAAGTGACGATACTTAGGATTGAATGGATGAATTAAGAATTGAAAATTCGATAAGTAAGTACGTTTTTCATATATATTTTTCATATTCAAATATATTTTATCCCTTACATCTGCAACCGCCTACTCTGTAATCCATACATTTTCAATAAGTTATTGTATATTTTTTACTTCTTAATTCCCGGTGAAGTTACTTATTAGTCCTTTCCAATGTTTGCTTATTTATTGAAATTGCAAAGATTTACAAATATTTTTTTTATTAAATTTTACATTGTGGACAACATTTACATTAAATGTTCAGCTTGATAAAAACGTAAATGTTAATACCGGAGGAGTGTCATTACTGTAAAATACGTAAATAAATTACGGTTTCCAAGATGTTCGTCTCTAAAATGTAAAAAAATTATAGCATCTAAGGAATGAAGTTTAAATGTTTTGCAAAACAAAATTTAGAAATTCCGTTCTATTGAAAGTATATAGCGCGTCTCTTTAAACCGTTTTAACGACCTTAATGGGTATTTAATGAACCAGATTCTACAACCAGGCGATTTAAATTATTCAACCTTGAAGAATCCACCCTGAAAATCCCGTTGCATCAAAAACACAAGAGCCAAAAAACAACCGCCAGAAGTGGAAAACAATTTCAATCGAACGACGATCTGTCAATGCGACGGAAGTAGCACTAGTTTTAATTTACTATTTCATCCAGCTTTCTTCAGCCTCATTTCTCCACCGACCAATTGACGGCGTTGAGTGTGTTGTGTTGCATCGGAAAAAGACGTTTTCGGAAATGTGTTCACTCCCTTCCCCCCATCCCACCACCTGCCCAAGGGGGCCTTTTGGTTTTGTCAAATTTCACCCAATTTGTGCCGCGAGCCGGAACGGTAACGCCAGCTGAATTAAAATAAATCCCCACGTTCGGTTCGGTTGGAAAGTATCGAAATTAAGTGACGCACTCAGCGGTGACTGACTCGTTTTGTCGATCGCCGTGAAAATAGATCCGCCAAAAAAGGGAATCAACAATTTTGTCGTAGTTTTCAATATGAAATGTTTCAATCTTTGATGCAAAGACAACTTCACAATCTATAAGTTAATGAGGGATGAGTAAAACGATGAGAACATAAGATGAGCTGAGTGATTCGTTGGAAAAATAATTCAACTCACATCATTTGAGTTCCGAAGTTGAAGAATCAATCACGCCTACGCCAATCGCTGGAAAGACGAACCGTTTGCCCGTCGAACCGCAGGAATGACGATTGCCAAACCGATCGATCCTCGCATCAATCCACAAACGATCGTGGGGTTACAATTGACGATTATGACGTTCGCGATGAAGCTGTGTAATAGCAAACGAGGAAAAAGAGCGTAAAAAAGCCAACAACGCCGGGCAACTCCCATCCGAGGCACGTCACCTCAGTGCGGTTTACGTCATTCCGTGCGGTTGTGCATTACGGTTTGGGGTTTTTCAGAGCGTTGCCGCAGCCGGGAAAGGGTTTTCCTCGATCGATCGATTGGCTGGGGGAGGTTGATTGCATCGTTCACGTTGCACCCGCCGATGACGGAATGTCATCGGATGCGGTTCGGTTCGATGCGGTTCGACGCAACGTTTCACGACCCGGCCACCATTTCCTCTCGTAAGATCGCGCTTTCTTCGGTTAGGCTTGTCTTGGGTTAGGGGAATCGCAACTATTTCAATTAAAATTTAATGAATTTCCGCTTCATACCGGCGAAGGGTGCTCACTATCCAGGGGTCCCCAACTTCTTTAAGACAGACAATTTTTATAGAGGTGGATTATATTTGGGTTTTAGTGATGAAATTATAGAATACATTGATTGGAAAGTAAAACACAAAGTGCGTTAAATTGTCAACCCTTTTCTTTCCTTGACCCTTCCCCCGAACACCGGTTGCTCAACCCCTGGGTGGCTTTTCCGATTATGATAGGCGAAAGGCGTCCGCACGCACACGCCACGCGCGTTGACAACATTTTTCGTCGGAAAATGGCGACCTACCACCGCTCCGAGTTGCGCCAGCAGAGGCTGTCAATTAGCCGTCGTCGTCGTCGTCGGCCGAGCGACATACCGGGACCGACAACTTTCAATCTCGACTCGATCGAGAAAATGGGCTCGATCAGCATTGCGAATGGAGTCGCTCGGTCTGCCAGCAGTCTGGGCTTTGTATTGTAATCATTCAATTAAGATTTTCCGGAGAGCGAGACGGTCGCGAGATAAGACTCCGGGGAGGCAGGAAGAAAAAGGGCATACCGTGCCAGCCCGTCAAGGCCCGGTTACGAGTGGAACGGGTTTTTTTCCGATCCGACCGAACCGATTGGTCGCGTTGCGCCGCGATTTATTATGGTTATTAATTAGATGAAGATAATTTTCACCTGTGCCCATCCAAGGGTAGGGGAGAAGGGGGTTGCAAAAAAAGGAAGAAAAATTCAAGTCACCAGCTGGCGTACCTTGTGATCTCTCATCGGGCTGACATTCCTGGCGAGCCGGCAGTGCTTTTTTTTATCCCCAAACCAGCTCGTCACTGCATTTCAACTATCATAACGATTCGACCCCGATCAGGCCCGAAGAAAGATTGGTTGGCATTTGGAACCGGCGGCATTTCTTTTCTTTTTTTCTTCCTTCACTTTCGACCATCGGAGAAGCCATCGGAGATTCCCGTAAGGCGACACGTCGTCTCATTAGTGGCGCGCTTGCCGTTTGGAGGCAAATACTGGTTGACTTTTACGACCGATCGCATTAATTATCGTGTATGATATTTGCTTGCCGGTGCTTAATCGGTCAATTGATGTGTGAAGCCGATTTGAGGGAGAAAGAGAGAGAGAGAGAAGAAGAGAAGGTATTGCCGATATTTACAAAATAGCTAGCAGTTACCGGTTGGCTGCAACTTTGTACGAGAAGACCATGGAGTGGAAAAGCTAAGGAATTTATTGGCAATATTGTGACATTTTGCTATTTTGTTGCTTTTTAACTGTCAAACATCCAAATAGGATTCAAAAGATATGACTGATCTAGGGTAAAGCATCCAGTTTTGGCCCATTTGTTGGAGGGTCATCACGAAAGAGAACGTTGCACTTATTGTATCGACTATATAACGATAAACTCAGTATGGTAAAAGTAGCACGTAATAAAATTCATATTTTTTAGTTTATTTGATGCTTTTACTGGAACTTTTCTATTTTTGGACTCAGTTTCAGTCACTATTTTTTACCACTTTGTCTCTATTTTACCTCACCTGTGTTACCAGAGGCCTACTTAAATATTGCTTGATCTAGCGCGAAATTTCGGATCGTTGTTTCGGACGCGACAAATAGTTACCCAAACGGTGACAACGAAGTGCGAGGATCAAGAGAGAGATTTTGTTTATTTCGCTCTTATTTATACTTTTCTAGGGAGAAATGTGTGCCTAGTGATTGGTGCTTAATTTTATGTCAAGGATCAACCGACTGGTCTAAACTCAATGTTTATAAAAAGTACAAACATCCTCCGCCCCCTTGACGTAACGTCAACAAAAAACCTCGTGGATGGTTATTGATCTTCGATAGCATACATTCGATAGCTGGCTCGTTCAAACCGAATCGAGGTAGGTTTTCGTTGGTAAAAACAATGCTTCATAGTGTTCCTCTGCATTTCTTTTAGATACTAAGTGACCTCGTTGGATCGATAACAGTGTACATGGACTTGTGGAGCCTACGGGTAGATGAAGTGCGAACGATGCCTATCCCAACGCACCCGTAGCGATGATACTGTATCGTTTTTTCTTAAAAGGTTTGCATCCGCCTGTGCGGTGTACAGCTATTATAACGCGTGAATCTTCCTTGTAGGATTGCCTGACGTGCCGACGATCGCTGTCGATTTCGATGCTTCCGGATACCGGTTCGCGATCGACGCTGGACGTTTGTTTCTCATCCGTTCAATCTCCGATACACCGTTCAACAAAGCACGATAAGGATGCTCGTCCGTTGCCGTGAATGTGTGTATGTTAGTTAGTGTTTACAAAATATGCGCTGGTTCATTGCTCACAGCTTGCGTCGTTGAAGTGTGGAATGTTCCCGTAACCACCCGTGTGATCGTTAATCTTAGGTACCGCGTAATTGTGTGTAAATTTAACCGTGAATTCGCTTGTGACAATTGTTGGTCTGTTGCTCGCAGCTGCCGTTATTGCAGTGGAGAATATTCCAGTAGTTGCCGAGTGATCGATAGCGTTGCAGATCGGTACGCTTCTCGCAGCTGGCTTCGTTGCAGTGGAGAAAGTTCCGAGATTGTTCGCTTGGTCGATAGTTTTGCAGATCGGTTCATTGCTCGCAGCTGGCTTCGATGCAGTGGAGAATGTTCCGAAATCTGTCGTGCGGTCGCATACACTAATCGCCGGATTATTCCTCTCAGCTGGCTTCGTTGCAGTGGAGAACGAATCGGGATAGTGTTGTGACGTGTTGCGTGTGTATGTGAGTGCGCAGCGGTGCATCATAAATAGTGCGGTAGTAAATAACATAACGAAGTAGGATCTTTTCGCGGGTAGTTTTCCGATACAATTCGATAACATGAAGTTTGTCTAAACTTGCACGTCTACGTCCCAATGACTTCGTTTTGACTTGTGCAGAAAGTTACGTATTAAACAAAGCTCGAAAATTTGCGTGTTTTATCCACTTCTTCGTTAGTGGGCTTCTTGTCCTACGGCAGCTTCTTGCACTTTTCACAGAGACGTTCAAAAAACGAAAATCTTAAGCAAGAACATGGTCTTGTTGAATGACGCGAATGAATCTTTCGTGACGGGTAATTGATACGAAACATAAAACTATTCTCGACGAAAACGTAATGGGATCGGCGGTCATTTTGAATTTAACGTTGCGATGTTGCGCGGTCCGTTAGAGTTTTTTACACTTTCCTATGCGTGGCTTTTAACAACGATTGATATTCACGAAGACTTAACACACCAAAATTCGTGAACATCCTGGTCACGGCACCAATGATCTAGCGCGAAATTTCGGATCGTTGTTTCGGACGCGACAAATAGTTACCCAAACGGTGACAACGAAGTGCGAGGATCAAGAGAGAGATTTTGTTTATTTCGCTCTTATTTATACTTTTCTAGGGAGAAATGTGTGCCTAGTGATTGGTGCTTAATTTTATGTCAAGGATCAACCGACTGGTCTAAACTCAATGTTTATAAAAAGTACAAACATTGCTTATTTTACGTATTTTATGATTCAGGTGATCTTCAAGATGATTTAAAATTGATTAACCGTTACCATTGTTAAATAAGTGAGATTAAATGCTGAATTTGATATTATAATACCCCCTTTTTCACGATGATAGTATTTTCGTCTAGAACGTCTCTGACAATCAACTGTCAATGTATTTCTCGAATTTGTATAAAATTTTGTCGAAAAATTCTATATTTTATATTATTATTTTAAAATTTTGTCGAAATTGTATAATTTGTTTTATTAATAATTCTTTAAAAATTATTAAAAACTTCAAAATTTAAGAAAAACATTACTTCCGATTTTTTAGCAATGGTCTTCGATTTCAATGTGGACGAACTATCTGCAGCATTATGAATTGAAAAAGTGACTGCTTCGTTGGCTTTAACGATTTTCTCAAAAAAATACTGATACAATCGCTTCCCAATTTGGCAATTAACTAGAATAAACCGATATGGTGGGGGTCCGCGACAGCCGAGCGGTAGCGCCGGTTAGAAAATCGGCCCATGAGCGAAGGGGGCTCACCACCTCGACGGCGTGGGTTCGAATCCCAACCGAGACCGGACCCTCCCCTGTACGAGAGGACTGACTATCCACGTACAACAGGGAAACAAGTCTCGTAAGCCCTTAACGGGCAGGCATGACCAAGAGGTCGTTACGCCAAGAAGAAGGAAGGAAACCGATATTAACACTTAAAAAAAGTTTAGGGTGCCTTTTTATTTGAAATCAGTGTGATCTTTCCAGTGGACTAAAACTCCCGCACTTACCTTATTTTCTCTAATTAGTAAGTTTATGTGGTCTATTGTAATGTTCGAGTCGATCAACACTGTAATGGACATTTTTGGCTTAAGTATGTTCTTCGGTTTTAAGTATGTTTGAATGTAAAAAACAACCTATCAGGAGTTTCTTTTCATTTTTTGTGTATTTGTTATTTCAGTTGTCTTTCCTTGAAATCGTAAGAAAACCAAACTAGACAGATTTTACCATTTTATCACAGTCGTCTGAGCCCTCAACAGCGCAATTATGATCATCGAGCGAGGGTGATCCTTGGATTAAGGTATCGGCTCTGTCCGAGCAAAGACCCCTATATTTTATCCATCAAAACAATCAACTTTTCACACAGGGAGTTATCATATGCAACCGAATCGTCATATAGGTCAATCCAATATTGCGCCACTGCTGCATGCCAATGGCATATAGCGATGCTACAACCATGTTCCTCTCTCCATTTTGCCCGAAAATGTACACTCCCTGGGGATGCTGTTTGAAGAGCTGGTTCGATTTAGGCTCCATTGCAGGCGTTGTTTATTTTTAACTATGTTTCCCCCCTCAGATTTGATAAGCAGAAGGGAAATTTGTCCCTTTTTTTTCTTCCCCCTCTGCCCCCAAACGAATCACTTCTTCATCTTCACGTTCGCTTACGTAAGTCCGCGCAATGTTTCCATCCCGAGCGCGAGGCTTCGGCGTTTGACGACTTCGCTTCGAAGACACAGATTCTACGATTTGGAACGAGACAACGCCCTGGCGCACTTGTCAAAACAAGCGACTCGCCGCCGCTCTGTATGTGTTCCCGATGATGGCCCCCTGCAACTGACATTTTTGCACGATGCCGGTGATTTGTTTAACCCATCCTCTTGGATTTTCCTCGCTTTTTTGAACTGTTGTTATATCGTTCGAAGATATTTGCGTCCCCGATTGACAGCGTTCGACGTCGTGAAGTGATTGGTTTTTATTTTTAATCCTGTTTTATTTCGTTCGTTTCGGCGAGTTTTCTAATCATACTCTGGTTGTTTGTTTCTTTATCTCTTCACCACCCTTCAGCAGATATGGAGGAGGAATGCTACCCGGCGATCAGCATGAATGGCAACAGCAAACAACACCACATCATCCACAGGCACCAGAACGCCCACCAGAACGCGTCGTCGCTCCTGATGGCGAGCAAGGAAGCAGGCAAACCCACGTTCGCCGGTATGTCGCTGCTCGCCAATGGTGCCGGAATGCTGGTGCACGCAACCGGCAACAACCTCCCACAGCAACAGTTGCAGCAGCAACAGATAGTCGGCATCGGGTTGTTCGGAGGGACGACGACAGGAAGCCACAACAGTCTCGTTAGCAACAATAACAACAATCACCTGGCGGTGAATCATAACCTCAACAGCTTCAAGGACAGCCTGAAGGGGTTCATCGGGGCGGCGGGCCTTATGCATGGCGCGTCCGCGTCCTCCTGCCACGACTCGTCCTCCTCCACGTCCGCGTCGGACATCGACATCGACGAGACGACGGTCAAGGAGGAACCGCTCTCGCCTGGCTCGAGCTGCCCCTCGTCCCCCATTGGCGCCGGTGGTGGAGGCGAGTCGGGCGGCGGAGGATCCCTACTGAACGGATACAACCACTCCAGCCTGGGTGCCAACATGGCCGCCTACTCACATTCGGATCTCGTGAACGAACACAAGGTAAGCGAAGGAAGCACCTCACTAAAAGAGACTGAACTCTCCGGAGATTCGATTACTTACCGTTCTTCCCTCCTCCCCTCTTCCAGAGTGGAGCCCTCCAGCTGTCATCGGCGTCACAAAGTCTGCTCAAGAGTCAGCAGGTGATGCTCGCCACCGGCATTCCGCAGCAGTCGTCTCAGGCCGCGCAGCAGCAGAAGCTCGTCATGTCGAAGTTGAACATCAAAATGGAACCCCAGTCGTCCGGCTTCGGGCTACCACCGACCCCGCCCTCCTCACTGCCAAGCGACGAGTCGGAAGGCAACCAGAGCCCCGAACATCACGTGTCACCGATGTCACCGCCGACCGACCTGGGCTCGAGTGGTGGTTCCAGTGGCCCCAACTCGACTACCTCGAGTCGCCGAACGTCCCTGCATGCCAGCTCCAGCTCCTCGCTAACACCGTCCGGTGGGCAGTCGGCGTCCGGAAGCTCCACCTCATCGTCCCGCCAATCCGCATCCACAGCTAGTCACAGCTCAGCTGCCTCCTCGCCCTCCCAGTCGGCGTCCACATCGTCCTCCTCCACGAGGCAACCGATACACACGCCCCTCATCAGTAGTCAACCGGTACGAGTAGGTTCCAGTGGTGTCTCCCTAACGCAACACACGACAAGTGAACATTACCCATCTAACAAACACTTTCTTATGTTTACAGAAGGGTTCCACGGGAACGCTCATCCTGACGGAGGAGGAAAAGCGAACACTGCTAGCGGAAGGTTACCCCATCCCGACGCGGCTTCCGTTGACCAAGGCGGAGGAGAAGTCGCTCAAGAAGATCCGGCGGAAAATCAAGAACAAGGTACCCGCGTGGATCCATACTCCCCACTCCAGTGTAGAGCAGCGTTATGACACTCTCTGTTCTGGTTCCCTCTTTGCAGATCTCCGCCCAGGAGAGCAGGCGAAAGAAGAAGGAGTACATGGACCAGCTCGAGCGCCGGGTAGAGATTCTGGTGTCGGAGAATTCGGACTACCGGAAGAGGGTCGAGTCGCTCGAGGAGTCCAACCAGACGCTGGTGACGGAGCTGTCCAAGCTTCGGCAGCTCATCAGCCGACAGGGCATCCGGAAGGTGTGAAGCCACGGGCCCATACCCCGGAGCCGACCGCTGAGGAAGGAACACAAATCAATGTACAAATATGCTAACGTCCCGAAGACAACAAAATGTGCGACAGGGGAGTGACTAAATGTGCTGGAGGCGGAACACCCGAGGCTCGATCGAACTTTTGGTTTTCGGTGGGAGGGATTCGTGCAATAAGGATAAGAAGGTCGACAAGGGCAGACGATAGATAGATAGATAGAAGAAAGTAGTCTTCCACACACGCACCATAAAGTCGCTTCGAAGTCGGTTTCGGTAGAGGAGTACTAGAGTACCATCCGGATGACGAGCATTGGAAGGCGGATTGTTATTTCGTAGCGTGTAAGTAGTACAGTAACGATAGCAAGGACGATGGTGTGGCAAACGTCACACCACGAGACTGGAGCGACAATTCCCTAACAAATAGCATTGAACGAAGTTAACATTCCAAAACGTTAGCATAGTAGGTTTCACTAGATAAGTTTTCCATTTGAGGTGGCGTTTCTGGAACCAACAACCAGAAGTTCAGGAGGGTTTTTAGCTAAACAAGTAAAAAGGAGAAAGTGTTCTTTGTTCACTGGAACTATGTTTGAAGTGGGACGGCGTGTGCCTTGTTGTTTTGTAGGTACCGTGTTGAGAGAGTGTCCGTGTGTGTTTCTTCATCGAACGGAAACCGGAAAATCTCTCCAATTCCCGACCGTGGGCGAGGTTTAAGCACGTGGAGCAATTAAATGCCTGTTGTGCTTAATGCTTATTTTATTTTCTTACCTCGCTTCAAGTTATAAGTTAGATTGCATTTATTGGATCATCATCGGCAGGTTTGTGAAAACCTTTTTTCATTCTTGCGGTATTCCAAGGGAAAAATATGTTTTCCAAATATTTTCATTGATGCCGGTTTCCGCTAGTCGCTACTAGGTGGCGCTAGAAGCACCATGGGAATGGAAAACAGTTGAAAAACCGTTCAATTATCGTTGGTTTGATCATCGTAATAATCGACGAAAAGTAATGAAGAAATTGCAGAAACCGAGAGATCCTCTAAGACATCTGTAAATAAGGATATTTTTCTTCCCTGCACACAGAAGCAGGGATGGAAAGAAACTTTTTCAACAGTTCGGGTTTGATTCGGGTTTAATGCGACGGTTAAGCGAAACCGCAGTGTCTAACTGTAGTTACTTGTTGATTGTTCGTTATGCAGCTATGGCATCGTTTGCAAAGTCTCAGCGGAGAGCTAGAGAAGCAAAACATTATAAGTCTCTCAGTGCACCAATACGGGGTTACCAATCATAAAACTATCCGTGCACAATGTACCATATTACACGCCAAAAAAACCAAGTACTTCATCTTTCATTCTTCTTTGGAAACAATTGTTTGAGGTTACGCCAAACATTCAAAATACTTTCTTCTTTTTTTGAGTTGAATATTGAATGGTGGTTCTATTTTCGCCTGTACAAACATACCGTTCACCACCATAGTACACGTGTACGAAACCAAAATAGTTGTCGACACTGTTTTACGCAAACGAAACGGACAAACATGGGCAGACTGGTGAAGTGACTAGCAATGTCAGAGATAATGAGATGTAAGAAAATCGTACTTATATTGTTTTATGATTGTTACTAATGTTTAGTTTCCTTACATCTCGTCCGGTCAAGTGCAGACACGTTTTACCACACTCGGGGTAGCAGGGTTTGGTGCTAAAAATTATGAAGAAGAAAAACTACCTTTAACCACTCCTGCTTATGAATGTGAGGAAGAGGACCTTTTTCCCATCGCCAAAATGATATACAATGATGAAGTTAAAACAACGAGAAACCAGCAGGGCCACGTAGAGACACTTTTAATTCGATACTTTTTCAGCATCGAAACCAGAGCGGTAGACTATATATATTTACAACAATGAACACAGGCTGACAAATGTTTTATTTAAAAAGAAAACTATACACTAACATAAACATGTGCAAAATTTAGAAGGTGAAGCATTGTAGGCAAATTAGCTGTAGAATTTTGTTTTCTTCTTCGCCAACCAAACACGATAAAGCATGTTTCTTAACGAAAAAAAAAACACGATAGCTTAAGTGTAACATAAGTGCTTTAGCTAAGGGCGTACACAATTATACACACAAAACTTATACAAAGTTGATGTGCAAGACAGATAAATACATATATATTTATAAAAATAGAGGGGGAAACCATAGTTTAGAAGGACGATCGGCGACTTAAGAATGCTGCTTGAAGGGCGTGTTTGCGGATGATTTCTCTCCTCGGATCATTTTCTCCGTACATTGAAAACACTTTCCTGATGGATAGACTAGGAGAAACAGTGCGTTTATTAATGATAGAGTTATGATAATTTGATCATTACATTTCGCTAGATAATATTGGTTAAAATAGTATAAATGAAGGAAAACATCCATTAAGTTAACTTATAATCTACTTCGTTAGGCAACTAAGAACATGGGGATGCAATTGTTTGAGGGAAATGAAGTTCCATTCCGGAGTTGAGCACGATAAACATTTGTCGGTTAACGTAAAAAAGGTGAGGAGGGAAAAATGTAAGCAAAATGTTTTGGGATATTGATCGTTTAGGTCAACATTGTTAAAATCAAATTCTGCCATTTTAATTATGTAGGTTTTTTGTTTGCATAAGCCTTTGGAAGGGATGGGAAGTGGGGGGGAATACACAACCACGTACACATTTGTCGCGAAATGCTTCGTCTGATAGGTAGATAAGGTAGTGTAAGTTTGCTGGAAGGCTAACGAGTTGTTTCAAAAAGTGGCTTAGCAACGCTTTGCTCGCGTGAAATCATTCTTCAAACATTCAAGGTTTAAATGATTTGCTCGCCGATGCAAAACTTAGTTTGCGCAACTGTATTCAATGTAGTTTCGGTTTAGGTTTGGCAAAACCGTGCCTTGGGGATGAATTCCTGGCCGCGTTTTCCCTTCAGGGTTGTCTACCGCCTGTTAGCGGTTGATTTGAGTTGTGCATTTGTTTTAAAGATGTTTTCTTGTCTTGTTCCATTTACGTTAAGCCAATTGCAAGTTGGATGCAATGACTGATAAATAGGTTTTGTGTTGTTATTTGTATAGTTTTCATTCCTCGTGTATTCTTCGGCTCAATCGATGCTGCTCAGCGCTTTGCTTTTAACCTTCTTTCCAAGTGCAATTTTCTTTTCGCGTGTCGTTAAGCATGTTTTCACCATCTCTGTGCAATTATCTTAGTTTAGCTGTGCTTTCGGGGACCAAACGAAAAAATGTTATAGTTATTTTATTTTGCGTGTTTCTTGTTGAAATCTGACCCCATCCTGGAGTTTACTTATAGTTTAGAGTTATAACCTTTCCGTTTGGGAATCAATCTAAAAGATTACACTTCCGCAGTCCTTCCTCTGCTACGCCGTGCCTATTGATTGTATTATTTTACACTTTATCAGAATGGGAAACGAAAGGACACCAAACGATCGATTAGCTAGGGGGAGAGTGCCGGGAAATTGCGTAAAATATTGAAGAACGGTCGAAATATGTTACCTTCCTATACCTTAAGGTTTAGTGATGATGCTCCGCCTCTCTTCGCACGATGTCTGCCTGTCTGGTGCGTGCTATGTAGTTTCCCGCATACACCGACCATAACCTTACCCAACGTTGTTTCGACGAGAGAGGGCCATGCCGGTACGCATAAGGTTTGCCTTCTTGAATGGAATAGAAGACACTGAATCGACGCAACGCATCAGCTGAACGTGTGGTTGAAGGTGGAAAATTTCTAAACCAACTTGGTGGCAACCTTTGGCATTTGGCGCACACACAAGCGGCCGGTGCATCGGTGCAGTCGGCTATTTTTAGCACCCAACCGAAGATTCGCCCAACGGATGATGATGCGAGTGAAAATGAAAACATAAAACCTATAGCATCTGAAAGGGATTCGGTGGGCGGTGGTTGGGGGGGTCGGTTTGAGTGCACTATTTCACCTCAAGCTGCCGGATGAGCTATTTGAAACGAATAAAAATTAACAAATGCATTTAATAGAGCGAGACAAGCAATGGTGTAATGAACATGAGAGGAAAATCAAAAAGGAAAAGGGGAAAAATAACAGCTGGACGACAGATTTTTCCGCGCCAGACAGGCGGAAGGCGTCCGTACGTGCAGACAGATAGAAACTAAACGAATGTGTGTGTGTGGAAAATCGTTCGGGAGATAAAAAAAACCACGCCGCGCCGGTTATTCCGCAAAAGGGAAAACGAAAATGTACCGTGCACCAATGCTAGGGTTTCGACACGCCGCGACACGGGGGGCTTCTTTGGGGCTTGTGAGGGGTTTTTTTTCGTTAGTGTGCTTAAGAGTTGTAAATTTAAGATTTAATTTTCCGTTTTAGCATAAGTTTACGTTTAATATTTGCCCTTTCCGTGGGAATAGCTGTAAGGAACCGCTTTTCCAACCGCTGCGTTTCCGAGCGCCTTCCTTACCTTACGGTCGTCTAGAGTCAAAAGTCGAGATGAAAGGATAATTTTTGTTCGATTTGTTTTTGAGAGAGGGACGAGGGAAACGCCAAACGTTCCAAAACGGAGGGGAAACATAATTGAAACTAAGAGGAACGATTGATGCCTCGACAGGTCGATAATAATAATTATATGCAACGATGTGAACGTTATTGATGGAAGTGAACGAGTGAAAATATGCGGCAAAAATAAAATTTCCTCACTTACAATTATTGTAAAGAGTAACTGAACGCAACGGTGTCGATAATGTTTTATGTTTATTAAAATTTTATTAATGAGAAATAAGAAATATCTTTCGGAAGATGATCCCATGTTGGGGTGACTTTTGATTCTTCCCTCTGAGCAAATGCGAACTCTCGCCCCGGAAGGCGATGGACGCGCACAAGCGGGCAGAGGGATGTCAAAAAATAGTTCATAAACGAAAGATTCCAGACGACGCTGTCGTCGGCTTCGATACGGTCACAGAACGACAACATTTTTATTCCTCCAACGTCCAATCGAACAGGATCTGACGATGGTACGACTTGATAGAATCTTTTCATAGCAAGGACGAGACCGATTGGGTGGAAAGTTTTGGAAAAAAATGGACAAGCGGGAATGATGTGGAAATAATCGATAAAGAAACTTAAATAATTTCCCCGTTCCGAACGACCTGGGCGGACTGGTGTTGTGGCTCTGTGACGGGATCGATACCGGCTCGTCAGGATGCTGCCCTTATCCGCACGCCGGCATGTTCCACTAGCGATAGTTGTCGAGGAAAATTTGCGCAGCATCCGAGGGAAAATCCGAAGAGAGCTCGTACGCTCTTGGCGATTCATCTCGCCCGAGAATGTTCGTGGGCCACGCGGGGGAAAGGGGATAGTTTTCCCACCAAGCGAAAGGAGGAGCACGTGGTGTGGGTTCGCGCGAAAATCGTTGGCCGACGATGGGAAACGGAAAAGCTTTCCGTGAAACGATGCTTGCCATTGTAGGGTTTCGAAGGGCGCTCTGTAGATGGCGCTAGTATCAGGTAGGAGCTTTCAAGCGGACTTTTCCAAGCGATGTACAGTTAGTGGAAAATGGAAAACGAACCTCGTTGCAATATGGGGGAAATTATTATGGGGGGTGTTAGGAAAACTAGTGAAAATAATATCATTGAAGGTAAGTGAAAAAAGTTGTATTGTATGCATTGTTGCGGACAAATTCGTATAATTTCTACAGTTTTTCTGGCCTATTTTAAACTAGCATTTGTGAATGGGAAAAATGTGTTAAACATTATATTCAAATGCCAAGTAAAATTACATAATATCAACTGTTTTTCGAAACCTAATATTTGGTACGCAATTTTTCACAAAAAAAGTCAATTATTTTTGTAAATTGAACATGTATTTTTGCGGAAAATTGTATACAATTTCAACAGCTTTTCATGCTTATTTAAAATAACACAAATTGAAAGGGAAAAATGCATTAAATATTATATTCAAATGCCAAGTGAAATGTCATAATATCTACTGCATCTTGCGACCTAATATTTGGTACGCAATTTTCCTAAAAACAACTTGTACATTATACATTGGAATTGAATTGTCTATTGAACATGTATAGTTACGAAAAATTGTGTATAATTTCAACAGTTTTCTCCCGTATATTTTAAACAAAAAACTGTAAAAGAGAAAAAGATATTAAACATTATATTCAAAGGCCAAGTAGAACGACACAATGTAAACTTCATTATAAAGTTATTTACCTTAAAATCGAAGGAAATAATGCTAAAGCAACATTGTGTTTACAATTTAAAGTGTTATCAATTTTTTTTTTTTATAATGTAAACCAGTTTTTTCTGTTTTTTTTCTTAATATTTGTGCGCGTTCTCTGAATGTTTCGCAATCGAATCTCGAATGTTTTTTTTTTAATTTCGCACGGTTGCGCCACGAGTGCGCCTTGAGAATTTTAACCGTTTACTTTAATCGTCCTCATTCGCCGCGCGGAACGCCAATTCCTGACCTCCATCAACCCGTTTCTCGTTGACCTCTGCGTTTTTTGCACCGCGGGTTAAAAGAAATATCCGAAACATCTTTCTCCACTGTATTCTCTTTTTTTATTGCTTGCGTGTTTTTCGCAAATCCTGTTTTCCCTTCCCAACCAGTTTCTTGCCAGTGGTGGCGTGCAGATGCAGATGGCGTCCCGATGCAATCACGCCGACGTGCGACTTTATGATCTCATGCGGTTTCTTTGAAATCGACTCCGTTTTTTTCACTTCGAAATAAAAACAACTCCACTTTCGTTGCATCTCGTTCCTGCTCGTGCACCGTTGGTGGTGCAGATGCAGCTTCGTTCGCGGATGCGCATCACAGTACGCCGATGTGCATCGTAAACCGTGGACAATACCAGACCTGACCTGCTCCGTGAGCGAACGCACAGTGCACGGTTTGAAATCGAGAAGGAAATGATGAAAATATAGAAAAAACAACACTGCACATAACGCGTGAGCCTGTTTTGGTTTTTCGTTGGGGTTGGGTTTGAGAGAATCTAGAACGAGTGAGAGAAAACACATTTTTTCTTCTTGCCCCGTAGGTCCCCGGGAAATGGAGCCTATTCTGTGGAAATTCACAAAAAAAACACAAAACCAACGAGCGAGCGAGAGCGGGAAAGAGAGCCAGCATTGGATGGCAACGAAAGTTTGAAGAGAGCAATCGATCGACTGCGTATTGCAACCTTTACTATTTAGTTCTCTCGTAAGGACACGGTCCTGGAGGACGGACCGAGGAAAAAAAACTTCACGAAGGGAGTGGCTACTGGTCTCGAAAGGAACGACAAAAAAAACCACCCCTCATTGTATCGTGCGTAAGGAAGACGATGGAGAGGTGGGGAGGGAATATGCACCACTTCTACGAAGTCCTTTTCGTTCGCACCAACCGAGCGCGCGGATCCTGCCTGCAGCGTTTTCTTTTCTTTTCAGCGCGTAAAAACAGGAAGTGGGCAGCACGAAACGGGTTCCTGTGTTTTTTTTCCTCCTTCTAAGGACTTCCCCGTTAAGACGTTCGTCGATCGCCGGGCGTCTGGTTAATGAATCGTGATTAATTGATGTCTAATTGCGTTAGAGCGTAGTGATGAAGATTTATCAAAAAAACGAACCACTTACCACTTGCTCATTTTGATAAAAAAAAATATAAGAAACTGGAAGAAAATGAGGGTCTTTTTATGGTTTTCATTATTGCAAGGAAGGAAATCTTCCTTCGAGTTTGGGGTTGACATTTTGGCAATATATTTCGACAATCTCCAATGCGGCTAATGAGAAGAGAAGTTGCCAAAATTAAAATGATTTTTGATAATGTTTTACTCTTAGTACATTTTATAACGCATGAAATCAGATAGTTGTGAAAAACAGGACACACAAACAGGTAAATGAATAACAAGCAGATGAATTTAACGGTTACGCCATATGGAATTCTAATTTTTTTCTGGTCCTAAATGTAACGTATAATTTATAAATTTATATGGGGTTATATTATTACAAATAGGAGACGAAAAACTGGTGAAAACACGAAACAATTGTAGTGAAATTATCTTGTGAGTTTAAAAATTAAATTTTCCACAGCGTCATTTATTTGTTTGTTAATTTGTTTATTTGTTTGCTTTACATTTACATGTGCGGAGAGCATTTGTTTAGTTGTTGTTAAACTCAACGGATGAAATAAGGTCCCAATTGTTAACTGAAACTAGTAAACGCTCGTAACAAACTTATAAAACTTACATAAATTATTAATATTATGCAGAATTGAATGTGAAACCCATCAAGAGTTAATGGTTGCATTAAATTTTTTCTTTTTCTTGTCCGTCTTGTAGGTTTATATGAAATAAAGTATGAACTTAAATGGACATGTTCTCCAATTACTCAAAAATTTTAAATATTAATTATTCAATCCATCAATTGGTCAAGTAATATAATAACTTACATTAAAAACAACCTTTATTTTGTCATACTCTACGGTATTGTGATATGTCCATCAAAAATTCATAAAACACTTAATCCTTTTCCAGTTTCATTTGTCTTTATTACGTGTTTTTTTTTCCTTCTCCAGCTGCCCCGGCCCGCAGAAAACTCTCCGAATGTATCCTTTTACGGCAACCCTTGCCCACTTGAAATCGGAAACATCTTGTTCATTTTTTTCTTGTCCCCGGGCACCCTTCTCATTTATCCATGCCATTGCATACCGGTTCCGAATCTCGGGGTGTTTAGAAAACAATTTGTTTTCCGTTACCTCGTCGTTTGCATAAGCGGTTTTGGAGGTTTTTTTCCCGCTCCCTCTTATTTGGATCCTTCAGGAGGAGTCTCGGATGGCGCTGGGTGGGGGAGAATAATAAATACCGGATGTCCACGTGACACTTGACTCCTCGGGCGTTGGGAGACGATCAGGTCAGGCCAATAACACCGCGTGGAAAACACACAAAAAATACACCAAAGGTCGCTTGAAGGAGTCGCGTCTCAAGAAAGGCTAAAACGCTTTGGGTTTGTTCTTGCGGGAACCGAGAAACGATGGGTCGACCGGTCGAAATTGCTTCCAATGACAGGGTAATTGCGAGGAAAAATAGATGAATAATTAAAAGTGAAGTTTTCGCGCTGCCCTCTTGTTCGTCTTCGCGGATAGCTTCTTGGAATTCACCGTATTCTTAAAGATCGCAAAGTGGCATTTCAATCCTTTTACCTTAGCGTCTCGCTAGCCTTCGCTTGGGAGTTAAAGGAAGTGTTTTTTTTAACTCTCGTCCTTATATTATCCACTCGCGCCCAACCCCCCATTCCCTCAAACGATGACAGCAATGTCCCATAAAAAGTACACTTAGGCAAGGTAAATGGAATTAGCGATGATTGCTGATTGTTTCGCCCGCCTGAAGGTTACGCTGTCCGCGAAGTTCTAATGAAAACGACGGCGCGCTACCGTGAAGGCCAAAGGGAGCAAAATAAAAGGGCGAATAAAATGGGTTTAAAATGAAGATCTATGCGTGAATCTGAGGGTATGCCACAGGTGCGATATTATTAAGCGCTTGGCTGCCCTTTGGGTTGCTCTGTGCAGATCCAGTTACTCGCTTTTCTGCTTTGGTTGAGTCTTGGGAAGGTCATGGGGAGCATAAAGGATCATGCAAATTTGTTGAGGAATTTGAGGAATGATATATTTGATTGTTTGGTTTTAAATTTAGCACACCATATAGCTTGCCATATTGATTTAAAAAGTTTTCATCCGCTTTATTTAAATGTCAACATTCATTTCCTTTCGCAGAAACATTTTTTTGCATTTTTATATTACTTATACAAACGAACAACGAACTACAACAAACGACAACAACGTTCTAAAAGAGGGGACGGTTTATGGTCGCATCGTAAATAATTGCAAATAGTCTCATTACGATGACAAATTTATGCGAATTCCAAAAGAGCGGCTGTTTTCTTATTTTGTTACGGGATTTTAAAAATACCACTCCACCACACTTTATAAAAAGGCTAAGTCGTTTGTTCTAATTGAATTGAATTTATTTAAATTCGCTAAGTAAAGGTATGCTTTTCGAGACAGGTTTTTCAATCATTTTTCTGTTGTTCCCTCTATTTTCGTTAGGCATTGTTAAGGCATAGATTTACATTTTCTCGCTTGGTCGTAATTGTGGACTCGTTCTTCAAGTAGAGTTCTTCAAGCAGTCAGGTCCTCCATCCTAGTTGAAAGCAGATACTCGTGCGATAAAGAAGTTTAACTGTTTCAGTTCTAGTTTCACGAGGAACGGTGGAAAACTGCATAAATTTCCTCCTCGCAAAAAGCCAGGGGTGAGAACAGTTTTCGGCCGTCGAGTCGATGAAAAATCCAACAACCATCGTCCGATCGCCGGACTGTCAACGGCGCAACGAATGAAAAATGAGATGCTTTGGAAACGGTTGTCGGGAAAACTTTTCGCAAAGGCCATTCACGCGTCCAACAAAGGCCTGGAGGGATTTCAGAAGGTGGTTTTCGCGGTGGTAAAAATTCTGATAAGAAACAAACGGAAACCGTTGCCTCTTCGAGACGAAAAACTGGTTCTGATCATCGTCCAGAGCTAAGAAGAAATTAAGAAAACACACCAACTCCTCCAGGAGAAACGTGCCTTTCCTCGCGAGACACAACTTTAAACCTTTCAGCTCGAGTGTTTCCTCAAAAATTGAAAGTTATCATTGCTTCAGCGAGAAGCGGACGACGCCGGGTTTCAATTTTAAAACTCCCACCCTTCCGGAATGGTTGATTTGAACACCCGTCGGCATTTCATCAGCCAGCTCGGCAGCTCGGAATACGCTCTAGTTCTCCAACTTTTGCCACTCCGCAGCGAGCAGACACGAGCAGTTGAAGGAGCTGATGGGGAATTCTTTGCGCTCCAACGAATCGGCCTCGGAGCTTTGGAAGGGAAGAGTTGCGTCATGATGGGAAAAATAATCGATTCAAAAGTTACCGTGGCGTAAATTATATTTACATAAGACGAAGCTGCGCCCTGGGAAAGATTCCCCAGGTTTTCGAACGAGAAGAATTCTAAGAAACTTTCCCAAATGGAAAACACTCGCCGCCAAGTCACAGCACGAACATTTCGTTGCTAAAACAAAGACCGAGCAGGAAAATTGATAAAACGTTTCCGTTTTCCCTCAGTCGCGTCCCGATCTCCTTCCGCTCTGCTCGAAACCAAAAGACGCCTGGACGTTCGCCAAGGCCAGGTTCGAGTTTGGTGAATTTTCAAGATACTAATTAAAATTTAGCTGTTCCCCGAAAAACAACACACTCCACAATTGTGTCCTTGAAGCAAGTGGAGACGGAATTCGAGTCCGGGGAAAAACCCGACCGAGTGCTATGTACAACGAAACGGGGTTTTTCTGGGGAGCTTCCGCTTGAGGAAAGAGAATGCGGAACGATGCGGGACACAACAGGGCAAGGATCCGCACATGTCAGGGCGCATGTCTTCATAAATTTTACCTCTCCCACTCCACCCACCCCTTTTTTGCCGACCGTTTTCTTTCGCCAACGGTTTTCTTTATGTCAAAAGGATACCCCAAGACGTTCGGTGTGCGTTCGTCTCGTTTTCTCCCACACTGCGGAAGCTCGAGCTGTATGTAATACGATTTTCCTCCACATCGTTATTACTTCAAGGGAGAGGGAGGTGGTTTCGGGGTTGGCTGCGTCGTGTTGTGCGGGTGGGGGTAGGTGCAGGAGCGTATGTGGTGTGCGTCTTTATGTGTGTTATAACGGAAGAGTAAGACAGTTTTGCTTTGTCGAAATTCGGAACCTTGAAGTCATTCCTTCAAATTTCAAATGAAAAGATATCAGTTCTCTTTGGTCACATTTCAATGTTTCATCCAAGCTGTATGGTTTCCATATTATGTTTGCTATGTTTTAGGGTACTTTTGATAGAATTTTATGTTTCTCTTCATACTCGAACATATTTATTACGTTTTGGAAAAGTTGAAAGATGAATTTACAAAATGAAAGATACACTTTTCTAAAGCTTGAAATAGAGTTTAAAAAAAGATTAAGGTCTATCAGAGTCTTTAAGAGCTTTTTATTCGTATATTTGTTCCATTTTCTCCATTCTTCTATTGAGTAATTAGGCTTGATCATCAAATCATGAAGATGTAAATCAATATCTAAATTTTATCTATTAGAATGTTCTGTAAGTTAAACATTATATTATATTATATTACTTTATAATTTACGAGAAGCAGTCTCTTCTCCGCATTTGTTATATCAAATTTGTTAATTCTTCATTTAATTTCAATTCCATCTTTTTGTTTGATGATCATGGCTTAAAAAATAAAATTTTGTTTTAATAATTGAATCGATATAGATACATTCGAAAAATGTTTCACAACTAAAAGAAAAGGGACTAGTTTTTCCTTTCAAAAAATGTACTCTGGAACATTAAATTAAAGTTGATTTTAAATAGCTATATTTTAGATTGTCTCTGAACGAACCTAAGAAAAAGTAATACGCAACAAAACGGCAACGCCCGTCATATGATGATAAACAAACAAATAAATTCCGTAATACTTATACTTTGAATAACAAAAGTTGCTCTCGAGAGAGATTGTGGCCAACGACAGCAGACAACGGACGACAGCGCTATTATTTGTATCACTTGCAACTGCCAACGACATGACAACTGCCGGAATGACTTCAATAACTGCACTTAAAGAACTATGCACCCACCGTTCCGCGGGACCCGCTACCGTCGCCCCCCTTTCCAGCGAAAAGGCCAACGGACCAACGACAAGCCGGCCTTCGCGAAATCGTATCGCGAAAAGTCAACAAAAGATGCAGTTCGCCTCGAGCCGATGATGCAGTTTGCGGTGCAACGACTGTGTGTGTGAGTGCAATTGCATTGAATCAGGGGGGATGGGGTGGATCATGGGGGGGGGGGGGGCAATGATGGTTGCCCCGTGGGGTTAGGGCAAACAGATAGAACAGAAATGTGCATATGCATTTCGCAGTTATTTATAGAGCAACTAAGGGCGAAGAAACAACAAGACTCGAGGCACTTTTCTTCTTTCCAGGCCGAAGCGATCGTCATCAGCGAAATGTGGGGGGAAAGGAAAAATAAATGCAAATGAAGCAAACGTACAAAGCAATTGCGCTCCATCTCTCCGGGAAGGGTTTAATGTGAGGGTGTGTTATTTTGTTTTTAGTTTTAGAGAACATTGAACTTGACGATGTTAATCCAGGGGTTATTTTCGAAACCTAATATTTTCACTTCCCCTGTAATACTTTCTGTACAGTTCAGTTGCTTCAGTTCTTCAACTATTTTGAGATATTTATTTGTGTTTCTTGCTCTTCTTGCACTATTAGTCATCTTTTTATAGTTTTAATTTGAGTCGAGGAACAAGATTGAAATTCACTCAAACTTCTAATCACTCAAATTTTGCACTTCACTCACACTATTGGATCACAGGACTCCATGATGGATTCCACTTACGGACTACTTGGATGGAAGAATCATATTTTAATAGTTCCACACAAACTCGACGAACTCGTCGTCTTTCTTTCATTCAAACCAATGTATTTGTTGTTCGTTAAATGACCGCCTTTCACGAGGAAATCGAATTCACTGCTGTGAAAGGTCACACAAAATATTCAAACCGGTGCTAAGGGGGCGAAACCGGGAGCGATCGTGGCCAGTTTGAGCTCAAACCAAGCAGCACGGCTCCGGCTCCGGACTCGGAGAGATGTCCTTGCTGACGCACAACCCCTTTGGCACCGGCTTCAGGCATTCTATAGTGTTGATGTTCGCTGCCGACGTCGATGGAGCTTTTCCGCGTCCGCACCCGCCCGTGGCACGTCCCGAAAGCGAACACCCTGCGCCGCCACCACCCTCTCCTTGGAGTGGGTGGGTGGGCGAGGGAAAGCTTCCGTGCGACAGCTGCCAGGACCGGATCGGCCACGAAAAGGAAACAGAAATGCAACAATTCCACGGGTCGCCCACGAACCGGGGCGCTCTACTTCAACGAACGCGTCCGTGCTGCGCTAGCGATGAATAGCGAAAGGGGTTTGCTGTGCTGGGAACCTTTCCCCCGTGAGGGACCTGCGAAAGGGTTGCCGCGGGAGCCCGACGAGCTCCTTCGGGTTGGCGAAGGTCCTCCAGCTTTGCTCTCGCTTTGCTAAAACACATCATCTATTTACAAGCCGCCGTCTCGCTTCAGCTGAGCTTCGTGCTCGCTTCCACAGCTGATTGACGCACATTCCATCCATTACCTTCTTTCTATCTCTTTTTTTCTCTCTGCTCGTCTGTCTTTGTCCCACATTTCGTCCCTTCTCGCTCGGCTGCATTTAGATTTGTTCCAGTTTAGCAAATATTGCTGAGATTGCCGAGACGAGAATGAAATGCTGGAATGGTTGCTGTTTTATTTCCACCTCCGAGGCGGGCGGTATTCACAACTTCCACAACACCAACAACACCCCGATCAGACTCCTTTCCCATCCTTACCACTCCGGGCGGTTATGCAAATTGATAGTGTGAGTGTCCCCCGAGTTGCACTATTTCAAACACACCCGGAGTATATCTCTTTACCATTGTTCATGACCGGTTCCATAAAATCGTCCTTACCATGTTCGGCCACAACAGAAGTGTCGTGTTCCTGTTTTCCTTCTTTTGTTAGTCCTCGAAAGGTGCTTTGCCTTATGTTTTTTTCTACTCTTTTTGCATATGTTTCGTGTCAGTTTGGTTCATGTTTTTACTGTCGAGCTTCTTTTTACAACCTTCACCTCCATTTCTAGCCCTCTCGGGATGGAGGTTAGGTGTTTCTGTTTCGTTGGCGTTTTTCCGCGTGCATTATATTTTATTTTATTGCGCAAAACTTAACCTAACAGCAATCATAACCACAGCGAATGCAAATAAAAACACGGCGGAAACATTTATGCGAAACGACAAACGGGTTAGGCCGGCTGTAAGTGCGAGTTTTCTTTCTCGCTTCTTTGCAAACCCACAACCAAGACGCCGCCGGGAGGACCTGGGAGATGTCTGCTCGGAATGGTTGTTGTAAATTAAATTTTGCCCTCGCGAGCCGAAGATTGCACCGCGCGCCGGAGGAAATATAAAGCGTAATGCAATAATAATAAAAATTGCATACACACTCGTTTGCCTTGGTAATGCGCCTCCGCGGGTGGAGGCCATCCCACCAGGTTGTTTGGGGGTCCCTGAGGGGGGAGGAGTACTTTCTCGTGCATTACCGCGCACGATCATCCACTTGGAAGGCGAGAGTTGAAGGCGCGCGTGGCGCAGCTTCCGCGGCTCGCGACCCCGAAGGACGAGAAAGAGAGCACGATCGAGCCGAACCGAGCCAAACAGGGTTGTCCGATTGTTGTCGTGTGTGTGTGTATGTTTTTTTAAAATGATTTGTTGCTGTTCTCCATGCAAAAACGTGTCGCAGTCGCACATACGCACCCGTGTATATGAGTGCAGACATCCCGAGTGCAAAGCAATACCATGCAAACCATGCTCTCAAAGTTAATTCTGGAACAAAAATTAATTTCACTAACTTTTACATTTGAATTACATATGAAAACAATTTTTAATTGATTTTTTCAACCTCCTTTCAATAACATTGCAACTTAACTGTTTATTTATTGACATTTACTACTTACTTATTTACACTACTTTATAAAATTGTTTACAGATTATTAACATATTTTACAAGATTTGTTTCTCTTGAAGATGTTAGTATCAGTAAATTGACATTTTTAGTTTTGTTCGAACTTCTTTTAACAGTGTCTACTTTATATGAGAATTCATTTTGTAAACCAATCTGTTCCAATACAAGCTATCAAACTGCACGAATTAGGTTCAAAACCATAACCTCGATAAAAAGTCTTAAAATTTTTGTTTATTTTGATTTTAATTTTGATTAAACGATTTTCATAAAAATGTATAGAATAGAAACAAAAATTGAGAACACAAGTAAAATCGAATCTAATCTAGCGAATAATCTCTTGCTTAAAAAAGACGCATTTGGTAGCGACAAAACCAAGTAGGCAATTATCCAAATAAATTGGAAACCTTAAAAATAAAACAAAATAGACAGAGCAGTAAAAAATAAATACAAAAATAGCCGAAGAGATTTTAAGACTTTGTCTTTATGAATTACTGGTAATTCATCAAATAGAGGGAAATAGAATGTAAATGTAGAATAAACTTCGCATCGTTGAATAAAAGTTAAATAAATTATGTCACAATTAGCTCTCAACGGGGTTTTACGTGAAGTTAAAGGACATTTTAGGGTAGAAAACATTGAGTTTTAAAGTTTCGTCAAAGCAACTTAATTATATGATTTTTATATTATTTTTAACAACTTTTATTTTACTTCACTTTTTAAAACATGTCACCGTTATTTTTGTAAGTCTATACTTTGGTCCGACAAGTAAATCGCTTTTTTACTTTTTTGTTGCACGATACCAACAGACAAAACAATTAAAATATTGAAAAAAATCCCTGGCATTATCCAAAGGTTACTTACATAAAAAAGATATCAAAGAAACCCTTTTCTACCCAATCCTATTTCCTATAATTATCGTGAACCTTCAAGCAGTCAGGCTGTTCCGGCTTATCTATTCGCCTAACACCAACGTAACGTATATTCTATCGCCTCCAGCCGGCGGACAGGATCTATCGGGCAGGAGCCGTTCGCCACACATGCTCGCTTTCACTCAACCCACACTCTCCCACGAGCTGTCCCAGATTCGGATAGGGGCCAGCTGGGTTCGCCGGGCGGCAACTGCCGTTGACTCGAATCGCTGCATCACATTTGCCATTAAACAACCGACCAGTTTAGCACCGGAAACCCTCCGAAACTCGAGCCCACACACCCCCCTCGATCGTCACCCCCCGGGTCACCCGGAGCCCACGGTAGGCTTCTGGTCACCACGTGGCTAATTTGCATCCCACCAAGAAGCAAACGCGCTGGCGCCATCGACGTCACAGAGTGCATCAGCCTCGTCGGGCTGCATCGGAGCGAAAGGACGAGACATGCATCGGCCCGGGACGGACACATACACACACATATGGAGAGGTTTCGGACCGTTGAGCGCGTGCCGTGCCGACCGAACCCTTTCTGGCGCGCGCGAGAACATTCGCGGTCCGTTCGGTTTCGGAAGGAAAAAAGCGGCATATTTATTCCAAGAAGGGGTTGAACCCTTTGGACAGCACTTTTTCTCGCGGCCCTAACTAGGGCTCGAGGGTGCACGGAGGTCCTGGGGATGGTCCGTTCCAGGATGGGACAGCAGGATAATTGTGTGAGGTGCACCGGACTCTCACATCCCGGCCACATGCTGTCGTCCGGGGGAAAGTTTTACGGTTCCGCTTTCCGAGCGTCGGCGTGCGGAGTTGTGAAAGTTGTTTAATAAAAACAGCAAAACTCCGCCACTAATGCCGGCCCGCCGTCTGTCGAGCACCTGACGTGAGGTTGATGAACGGGCCGGGGCAGTTTTCGAGCAGCTTAGCTCGTGGTGGGAACGGTTTTTCGATCGAAGCTGAAGCTTTTCTGTGGTTGAGCTCCTTTAAAATTATTGATTTTAAAATTTTCACCACCAGTTTTCACACTTTTAAGCGGGCTCTCTCTCTCACTCTCACCCTTTGCTTTTGTTCTCATTTTATTTCTTTCTTTCTCTCTCTCCGTGTTGATATCCTTTCGTGTGTCCCGTTATGGAACCGGAATGATAAAACGGGTTTGGAAGCAAGGATTTGGTTCGTCACTGTTCATCATATCAGGAACCTTCGTCTAACACCCTAGGCACCCTTAGCGCACCCCGGACTCAAAAACTCCAAAGCCATCCCTTCGTTTCAAGAATGGGAAAGAGGAAAAGCGTATTCACACATGTGTGAAAATTAGAACATTAACGTCCAACCCAAAGGTTTTCTGCATTTTTTCAACTACATCTTTTCAATAGCGGAGCTTCCGAAAAATTCTTCCCGCACTCGCAAGGGATGGGAAAGTTATGCCCAAAATCATCCTCCAACTCCAACTCCTACCGACCCGTGGTCGGGTGTGGTAGTAAAAACCCACTCAACTCAATGGAGCACGTGGGTGATCGACCTCGGGCCCGGAAAATAAAACGGGATGCCAAACTCCCACTTCCTCTGGGCCGGAGTGTGGGTGCCGGTTAATGGAGGTTTTTCGGGCGTTTCCGGTTCCCTTTTTTATTTTGCGGCACCAAGAAGATATGGTTCCCGAAGTTAAGACATTCGGGGAGTAGAAATATTTGCCCGAAATAAAATTATAGCGTGGAATGAGTGGGGGGAGCGGAGGAGTGGGATGGTTCGGATGAGATGTGGGATCGGGATGTGAGTAGCCGTAAAAAGTTTTCCGAAGCAGGCAACGGGCACGGGTGGGGCTGGGGGGCAAACGTCCTGATTACATATGTGAGGTATGATTACATAGCCATGTGGGTAGCGAAGGGTGAAGGGGGTTTTCGGTTTGGGCAAGAAGGAAATTAAAAGTGTGCGAAAGGGTAGAGTGGCGCAAAGGGGAGGGAACAAGGGTTGACTGGTGGCAGTGGCGGTGGTTTTTAAAGGGTTAATGTGATTTGGAATTTTAAGAAGGCCCGTACGAGAATGCTCGACGCTGTTTCGGCTGTCTGGGGCATAATATTGATTTTTGAAAAGTTGCTCCTGGGTTTATACCGGTTTTACATCTCCGGAGGATCTGCCTAGAGCTGTATACCAAGACATTATGTTTGTCAGAATTGACAACTGACGGTATTGAATGTTTGAGAATCTTGTTATTTCTAAAAAAATCCAAAATAAGCTTTTTGTTTGTATCTAATATTTCAACAGAATTATATTTATTTTTGATCTTTTATAGCCACACTATATAAACACTTTTCTGTTGTTGCTTAGATTATACTATGCTCAAGTTATGAGACGCAAACTTTTAGGCAAGTTAACAACAATTTTGAATATGAACAATTTCTAGGCATGACCTCTCAACTAAAGAATTATCAAGATCTTCACAATCAGGTTGAAAGGATGATTTTAATCGAAATTTATTCACTTTTTTTAAAAATGACACTGCTTTAGGAAAGATGTGTCAAAACGAATACTCGTTAGAAATAGTTTTTATCACTCTTGGAACTCTAGAAAGGAATTTGTAAAGTAAATGATCAAAGGCTCATTTACTTCAAGAATTACATTTACTGCAAAGATTTTTTTTTCAATTTAATCGAAAGTTTAGGTTTATTCTCGACAATTAGACTTGCACAATTTCAGGATTGAGCTTGAAACTACGTTTACTCCTCGAAAAGCAGCTGTAAACAGTTTCAAATTATTGTGTTTCGTAATCAGATAATTTTCTTGAATAAAATCAGTCTAACTTGACGATTAGTTTTTATTAGGCTAAATTTGGCTTCGAGACTGCTCAAGAAAAGATTTAGTTATGTTTTAGTATTTTTTCACATTGGGATCTGTGCAAACCGGTTTCGATAGTTGTCTCATGATTTGTTTTGGACATTGTTTACGCAACACCTTTAGAGTATCATTTTTGAATACTCTAAAAAAAGCATGATGATCAAGACTACCCTTAATCGTAATCGCAGTGAACTTATTCCATGCAAAACCATCAATAACTTTCCAAGATCATTTTATATGAATTAAATTTAACAAGTAATTTGTTTTCGTACTATTTAATTGAATAGTTTTTAATCGATCGGCAAAATGGAATGAAATGAAATGGTTGAAAAAGAAAAAAGTAAGAATAATGTTAATAAAAATTTACTATGTTTGGAAATGTGTAGGACATTTTTGCTAATCTATGCCCATTGTCCTTAAACTATCCTAAGGGTTTTACACTTCCTCAATAACATCTTTACACTGTTCACTTTAGTTTACAATAGTGCATCAACTTTATTATTTTTCCCCTACAACATTGCACTTTTTGTGCATCACAACATAATTTAGATAAGTTTGATCAAACTGATCACGCATTTGATAAAACAAGCCACTTTGTCGCAAATTTAATAAAAGTAAAACCAGTTTTGAAGTTTACAAAATATTGGCAAGAAGGACGCGGACCCTCGAAAGCTCAGGTCCAGCAGCAGTTTAGTTTGCTTACACTTAGAAAATGATTAATTAACTAGTTCTGGTTACAGTAATTGTTACGTTAGAGTCTACATATTATTTAATTCGATTGCTAATCTCCCCAAAAAGAAGAGATTACGAATAATGGACTCTAGCAAATTTGAAGTCATTCTACCGGAAAATTAATTCCAATCGGCAGTCTCTTTCCCCCGTAAATCCACTGGAATAAACGCTCTCTAAGAAAACGATCTGGCAACGTGAAAGTACCATAAATAGATTCCACTTCCTGCGGCAGGTGAAAATAGCGCTTTCGCGATTTATATTTATTCGGTAGTCGTCAACGTCTGTCTCTCATCTCGTTTGGTTTGGTTGAATTAAAATCATTTCCGGCACGTTCCTTTTTACTTTCGTGATACTTGATTGACGAGATCTGTCCGGTGAGGTTTCATCAGTTTAATTACAATATTTTCTAATCGCATTCGATCAAGGTTGGTGATTATTTAATTAAATTAACCCTTTGAGTAAATTCATTTTTGAGTCTAGGTTTTGGGAGAGATTTATTGGGAAAAAATTTCGCAAATCGAATTGGACTTAACTCAAAGTCAAGTACGATTGAAAAACCGATCACCTGGTGTTAAACTATCAGCTCTCCCCGCTAAACGGTTTGCCACGGCCAAATGGCACAGGTATGCTTGGCATTTTAACGAGCCCACCAGCCGGGCAAGCATCCCAACTATCTCACGTCCGCAAAACGCGATCCCGATCAAGATGCAATAATAAAGATAAATTGGCTGACGCTCAGGCATGCGAGATGTTGATCGCCGCGATGATATGTGAATTAATTAAAATCACTCGCTGACAAATTACCAATTTACTGCCCAATGACGATCGCGGGCCCCGAACGAACCGTTTCCCACACGGAAGCCGCAGCGGAGGAAATGAAAGTTCCTTGTGGCGCCCTTCGACGGTCGTGAGGTGAAAAAAAAGCAACGGCAACGAAACGAACGAAAACAAGTGTTGCGTTATTTCGAATCAACAGCCGGTGCATCACCGACTTTTGGCCGTTCTGCCGCTGCAATTGCAACCGACGTGCAATGAATGTTCGCTTGCCACATTCTAATTCCTTCCCTGCGAGGAGAAACTATTTCTGGCACGGCTAGGGCCACGAGGAAGCGCTCACTGCCCATCAGGCGTGGAAATATGGGCTGACTGGGTGGGGCAGGTCTGGCCGAAAAATATGTCCGCCCTACCGCAGTCGAGACGGACCAGAAACCAAACCTCGAAACGACCGGGCCCCACTTCATCTAAATGGGCCGAAATTTATGTGCCCCGAAGGGGAGCGTGGAAACCCAGGAAAATGCTGCCCCATCAGTTCCGACCCGGCGGGCCCCAAAGCCCCGAGGATGGGTTCTTCCGTTGGATGCGTGACAAAAGACACACACCGGGATTTTGTTGGCGTTATGAAAAATTGCTTATTAAAAGGGGCTTCCTTAATTCAATGTGCATAATCATTCTTTTGACCGGCGTGCATATGGTTTCTCTGTGTGGCTAGCGTATGTAAAACTCGCTTGTAAGTAAGTAAGACGTTTCTTCTGCTCCAACATCAGTTTTCATGACGGGGCACGTTTGTTACCGCTCCCGGGCGGTTGTCAGTCGGTTGGTTTGGATGAATCAATGCAAAATTTTGGCAACCGAGCTAATTACCACCGTGACGGAGCTCACATTTTTGTCATTTCGTAAGATTTTTGTCATCATTGTCCGTTGGATGAAAGCCAAATGATGTACAATTGTGTCTAGGGTGGTGAAATGTTTCATGGTATTTAGATTTTTATAGACAGGTTTTGTTATGCGAATAAGTTAGCTTTTGATTACATTAACTTAAATGAAATTGCTCTCTAACAAAATTAAAACGGTTTAAAATCACCCTTCTGATTATTTGTTGATTTGTTGTCATTAAGAAATATTTTTCTTTCTTTCAAAATGTCTTATAAAAATAATAAAAAGTTTAATTCTCGAACAACTTGAATGACATCCGTAACACACGTTATAAACGTTATAAAATGTTATCAAAAAGATATGACATTATATTTCAGAGAGTTTTTTTTAATATTATGTGAATCGCGGAATACTTGATATGCTCTGAACTCAAACTTCAATGACCAAATGATGAACTTCTGTAACTGTTACTTATTACAATGAAATCATAACTATTTTCGATAGAGTTCAAATTATCTAATTATATAAAATCTGAACGTTTTTATTTTACCCAAAAACTTACTTCAAGTAATATTTTCTAAATATAAGCAGCTTTTCATGGTGTGAGAGAATAGGGTAGTCTTGTTTGAAATTATTCAGTTTTTATCTTTTCACAATTTAAAATTTCCATCCAGTTATACACATTTTAATACTGCACTGATATATCTAAGCCAGGGGTCGGCAAAGTTCGGCACGCAAAAAAATTTCGAGTAATATGTAACCAAAACAAAACTGAACTGTTATCGAACTTTTCTACGATATCACCCTTTTTTAAATAAAAATATCTGTTGAAACTGTTGTAACTAACCCGAACATTTCTACAACATTGTTCGATCGCTTTTTACGTTATAATCTTACCCTGTCTCGCTTCGAGAATCGTCGGGTTTTTTACCATGTTTGCTTTTAATCCACAATAAATACTTCAAGGAATACTTTATTTGGTACCATTACGAAACTAAATATGGTTCACAATATTCAAAACATGAAGCGGAGCTATTTTAATAACTGAAAGTAAGTCAGATGAACATTGATACGGTAACACAATTTCAGTAATGATTAATTTGATATAAAACGAAAGAAATTTATTGAAAGTATAAAATACGAACAATATGTTGAAAAAGTAATAAATTCCATGAAAATGAGCACAAGTTTACGATGAGAACTTTAAATAATTTATAGTATGTTTATTTTTAAAAAGGTTTAATATTACATTTAAGACATTAACATTCAAAACATTAAGACATTGTTTAAGATAGCTGGTTCGCGATATTAGGTTCCTTTTCATCATCTGGTCCAAGCCATGGTTTTCGTCTTGTATGGAAAAAGTCAATCATGCATGTCATTAAAGTTGGGTTCTAATGGTGGAATTTTGCTTCAACGTAAAAAAAAGTTACTGCTAAGCAGTTTAAAAATCACAGCTGTCATAAAGGTGTTTGAATTCCGTGTCAAACATTGTGCAAATGATGTTTTTTTACTTCCCTTTTTCCAATCAACAAAAAGTTTCAAGGACATTCAGAAAAAAAACCACTAACCCAAAGTTTGACGAAAAAAAAGCAACAGATGTCCCCGTGTGTTGTGAAAAGCTAACACTCAAGTCACCCGTGCGACAGTTTTTCTTCCGGCGCGATTGTATTGTAGTTTCTACGCAGGATATCGCGGATGGCCATTTTTTTCCTTCTCTTCCATTTCCCACTCGTCTCCTCCGCGCGGTACCATTATCGGTCCGTTGGTTCCCACCGTGTCCTTATGTACCGTTTCCGTGAGCTGTGTGGAAAATTGTATGGTCCTATGTTTTTTTCCCCATTCCCTCAAATGTTGCTCTCCTTCGCATTGCCGTTGCCGAGCTTGAGAGATTTTTTCTTTCTCCTACCCTGCCTTTACCGGTTTATTCACTTCCTCCCTGGCGGTGGCCCCCTTCTTGGCCGGAAGCATCAGTTTCTCCCTTTCGCACAGTTCTCCATGTTTTTTTTTTGTGCCTTCGCGTGGAATTCTCCCATTCCCGATTTCCTATTCTCACCCCACACCCGTCCGGGGACAAGGGGTCGCCTCGACTAGGCTCTCGTTTTCCCCCGTTTGACGGTGCGGTTGTATGGCTAGGTGTGTGTGCGAGTGTGCTCGAGGGGGTGGAGTGTTGTTATTTACCCACGGCCAACGGTGTGGGGGTTGAAAAAGAAAAGCGTACATTTTTTCAACCCCCCGCGGGTGAGTTTTCTCGAAGTTGAGTCTTTTTTTCTTCTCTATCCAATCATTTCTTTGCTTTCTCTGCATTCCACCTTCCCTCCAACTTTATGTTTCTTTCTTTTACGCTCTTTTTGGTTTGGTTTTTAATCGGGTAGCAAACTCCAATAGATGGAAAAGGATAAAGATTTTTCCTTCTTTTTTTTACGCTGCTCGTTTGAAGTATGACTTTTTTGTTTGTGTTACCACTTTTCCATTGCCAACGCCAGCCAGCCATTGGCTGGACGGAAAATTGCACGTCGGGAAAACGGAAACAACGGCAAAAAAAACCTTTACACAGTGAAACAATTTTTCGGCTATCATTGCCGTTGGGGAATGGATTGTGGTTTTTTTCTCTTTCCATTCGCACTCGCGTTTTTCCTGGTTTTTTGTTATGTTTTGTCTGTGTCCCTCGCTTCTCCATTGGTCGGTTTTTTGGGCCCAATGTTATTTTCCCGGCGGGAAAATGCCATGGACTTGTATTCAGCAAACCAAAACGATGGAGTGAGCGGGATTTTCCCTCGTTGATTTCTACCATTTTGTTGGATTCACTTTTGGCCGGATTTCGATTTTCGAGCCAACCGACCACTTCTCCCCCAACCACCGACCATCCCACAACGACCGCCCACGCCTGTCGCAACTGTCATGTCGTCTGTCCGTGGCGTGGAGCGTTTGCGAGAACCACTTTACGAATCGAACCAGAAATCGTCTCAATCATGGACGGTCTGTGTCGCCTTTCCTCCTTTCTCAAAGGTCGATTTAATTTCACAAGCGTGACGAAGCGGAATGGTGTGTTAACTGCCACACGGAGGTCGGTCGGATCGGTCGGAAAACTCATGGAAAACATGGTTCAACTCCTACGAGATGCTACGACACGCAAAACTTCACCGAAACGCACAACGCTTCTGCCAGTTTTCTTAATTAACCATCCGAGACGGCCGCGTCAAAGTGGGCCGTCAGTCCGCCGCTTGCTTGCTGCTTGAGGTGAAATTTCCCAAAAATAGCCGATCGTGGACGTGTGTCGTACTGCGATGATGCCTGGGATCCCGGGAATGTTTCCCTCGTTCGGAATGGGGGCCAACTCGTGGAGCACATTTTTCCGTTAATTGTTCGTGAACGACTGGGCGACTCCGTTTGGGTGGTGCGTGCTTGGACCCTCGGCTTCAGGTTGGCTGGTTCGATTGGAAGTGGTCGGTAGACAACTGGTGATACATCCACAGATGCCGGCGTTGAGAATGTAAATGGTTTGCGCACGCGTTATGAATCGCCTGCTGTGGCCGATAAATGGAATGTTGGTGGTGTTTGTTATAACTAAATCAAGATGAACGTCTATCTTCCTAGAGGGTAGAACAATGTTTAGCTTTGAAACTGGCAGCAATGAGTTGAAACAAACATGTATCAAATACTCAAACAAATTTTACATTTGTTTTTAACTTTCCCTCAAGCATTATCAAAAACAAATTTCGAGCGCTACTGCTTGATGCAAAATGAACTTGTTTTATTTATTAGATAGATGTTTTTTCACGTTATAAATCATTACATTTTTTGCTAAAATTGCTACAATTGGGAAAGGTTGTTTTTTGTAGAAACAATTTGTTGGTGAGGATTATCTGTTCAGTTCTGTTGTACTATTTTGAGTGTACACATTTATCTCAAAGCACAGTGTTGAAGTTAGAATTCCCAAAGAAATTCCTTTGTCTAGCAAATCGGGTTCTGTGTTTGTTATCTTCATATTATACTGGTCCTATGATATTACTTATTATTATTTTATTCAAGCTAGTCTTATGATGTTACTAATTATTATTCTAGTAAAAATCTTTATAAAACTCTTTTGTATGTCACAACATTTTGAATAGTTTTTGTTTTGCGTATAAGAGTGTTATCTGTGAATGCATGATAAATAAAGATTATTTTTAAATTTCGTAATTGATTTTGAAGTTACACTTTTCACTCAAAGCACAGTGTTAAAGGTAAAGTTAGAATTATCAAAGAAATTCCTGTGGTTATCAAATCGGGTTTCATAAATATTTCTTATCTTCATTTTGTACTAGTCCTAAGATTTTATTTATTTATATTATAGTTATAATCTTCCTAAATCTGCTTTTTGTGACATACGCTTTTAATTGTTTTTTCTGCGTATACGAGTGTTATCTGTGGATTCATGCTTGGTAGAGCTGGTTTTTAAATTTCCAGTCGCTATTATTTTAAAGGTTTTGTTTTACTATTTTAAGGTTACACTTTTATCTCACTCTTTTATCTTTATTTATCAAATCGATTTCTGTTTTCTCATTTTCATTTTGTACTGCTCTCATGATTTTATATATGATCATTATCTAATATGTTTTATACAAGACTGTTATCTGTGAATTCATATTTTTAACAGAATAAAAGAATCGTTTGCTTTATTTTCTTTGCCATTCCACCGAAAAGTAAAAGTTTACTGACCATCAAACTGGTGGTCGTGATCGTCGCGTTAGTATATCGAATTTCACTCCAAACGAAATCTTTATTCATCGCTAGCCGAACACGGCCCGCTCTGCACAAGAAGCCCGGGCTGAACTTTGACTTTTCCATTGACAGACCGCGTTCTATCAAAAGCAAAACTTTCGTACCACAGCTGCAACTACGGAAGCACCGGGTTGTTCCTCCCGCATCTCCCCGACCCACGCGGGGGAGCACGAGGGCAGTCAAACACAGTTCGACCGAGGATCCGTCTTGGGCCGTGGTGTTGTTGTTGGGGAAAAGTCGGTTGCTAGCAGCCGGCTTCACCCTTTCGATTGTTCCGATCTCCGATCAAACCCAACACCAGCCCAATGCCGATCCTCACCAAGCGGATTGTGAAGCTGCCAAAGGGCTCCCTCTGGAAAACCGGGGATGAGAACGGAGGACACCCGCTTCCAACGGTTCCAACTGCTAGGTAAAAGCCGTTTTTGAAGTACCTTCCGCCAACAGAGAATTAAATTTCCTCGGGGAAGGTAGACAAACAATACAAAGAGTTCCAAATAAAAACCCAAGACTGGTTGGGAAACGGTGACCCATTTGTTACTTCTCTCGGTCGGGTTCCGTTTTTTTCCAACGGTTGCGTTTTCCAACAAAATTTTCCAATCCATTTTTACACTCACGTGTACTGGCATTTCTTGTTTGGTTGAAAAAAAAAACGTGAAAAGGTAACTCCCGTTCGGAAATACAAAGCACAAAAATAGAACGTGAAGAGATCGTGATCCCGCGCTCGCTGGCCGGCGCCGGCCGTTCGTTGTTGCGGGGCCCGGGTTTGACCTCGTCTGCGTTAATTTTTGACTGACGTTTGTTTGTTTTGGAGGGAGCAGCGCAACCGCGGACCCGGCCCGGTATCGGTTGTCCGCCCGGAGAGGTTAAATCGTGATGTTTTCACTCCCCGCGAGGCATTAGCGACCGGCGAGGTGTGGGCACGGTTTATTTTAACGTCGTGATCAATTTACAGTATTTTCGTGCACGCGCTGGCCGACTGCTAACAAGCAAGTCAGCCTTTTTCGAACTGGATATTGTCGAAACAGTGAGCAATTAACAAGTGAGGAAAGTAATTCGCAACGATTTGTTGGTTTAGACTGGATCGTTTTCAATCGTTTGCTTTGCAACCGAAATCTGAGCCGTTAAATCAAAGCTTAATAAAAGAATAATCAAAACTAATAGTCTTTGTAGAAGGTTTTTCTTAAATTTTTCCTGTCAACAGTATTCCTATCTTGTGTATTTTTGGTAACTCGGTCCTCGACCTAGTAAGTCTAATGTCCCATAAATAATACGAATTCTCTTTGGTCTGCTTCTGTAACGAATGAAGAAATTGGTGAAATATCGCTAGCGTGTACCATTTAATGAGAACACGGCATTCGCAACCTTGTTGGTTTGTTTCGCATCAATATAATATTGAGTGAAAAGGCACGTGTTGGTTTCAAAATACGTCCAAAAATGTTAAAAAGAAAAGCTAGTAAACGTTGTCCCCATAAAATATCGGCCATTAACTTCGCGAGCGAGTATATCAATCATAAAAAAACGCTAAACTTTTCCATTTCTACATTCTCATCCATTTGTTTTTCGCATCGTCACTGGCCAATCGGAGGTTCATAGTGGTGAAATGTAACGCCATTACCACCTGATTGAAATATTTCCATCCACAACCACGCCTTTGCCATTTTCTTGCCCCAATATGCCCTGATGCTAAATCTGATGATGTCTCACCGAATTCACGCTCTTTGCCACCTTACAGTGACCCTGAGCTGCCGTCTACCCGAGTGCCAAAGTGCCGCTGATCTTGCATGATGAATCCACTTCCATTTGGCACGGCCTCAAGCGGCTCCTTTTTGGTTAATTGATTATTTTCACATTTTAATATTTAATCCGTGCTAGGCCGAGGGCGCTAGGGGAGTCGATAGGAAGGGATATTCAAAACGAGATGGAGATTTATATCGTCGCTTAAGGTGGCCTCCCCCCTCCTCGAGACGAAAAGAAAAGATGCACGACTTGGCGCACCAGACAAACCGGCTGAACGCAACGGTGCGCGTGAGGTGGTTAATAAATATGCAAAAATTATGATGTAGGGAAATTGTCGTGCAAAATTGTAGCAAACACGTGTAAACAATCCGAGCCGCTTTTCACTTGGGTCGGCTTCGGGAGCATAAATAAAGCGAGCCAAAGGGACGATGATAAACAGTTCACCTGTGTGGAAAATATGAAAATTTATTAGTCCTCTGTGGAACTAACTCGAGAATGAACACAATCTCGGACGGTGCGTCGACTTCAGCATTCATGAACACGACACGTATGCCACCGGGCGAAGAGTGGAGATCTGCTAGAGAAATGTAATAAACGATCTAAAAATAAGTCCCCATTCTAGATGGAAAACAAAACAAAGCGCTTTCCCACGCATGTGCACCTTTCAAGAGTTACTCGGTGCCCAAGAAAAAACAAAAAAGAAATTGGGAAATGAGATCTTTGCCTACGACTGTAATGCATATTTAACGTAACGTAATATGTTTGCCTTTTTTTACCAACATCAAAGCAAAAATAAAATTAAGTATGCTCATAAGTTTGCTGAGTTTCATAGGATAAATAATTTAATTCATATTCTGAATGTCGGCGAGAGTTTCGAGAGAAATGTATTTTAATTTTGCTCATTTTTTCTATGTGCGAACATATGTGTTGACGACGAAATTAGCAATTATAAATTATATCGCAAAGCTAGCTTAAACTTCAGAATTTTTGTGTAAACTGATCTCCTGAGGAAAAGTTGTCCGGATTTCCCTTTTTTGCAATATGCCGGACCACTTCGTTGAGCCTCGACTGTAAAAGGGGTGTATTGCGCATTGCATAACTTTAGGCGCTATTTTAGAAATAAAATTGAATTTCGATCTTTCACGTTCTTATGAATTTGTTTAAATGGTTTGATTTAACCTATTTACCTCGACAATGATGCGTTAACAAAAAATCTCCTCCCACACACAGGAGTGTGTGCATTTTTATGTTTGTAAGACTACCACAAACACCATATACAGGGAATTTTATCCAATAAAACAATATTGTTATGATAACATTCAATTAGCTATGTAATGCATATCCCAGATTTCTAATGGTCACAACAACACGTTTCAACCTTTCCTTCAGCGTTTTTATTCAATTTTATTTCATCTTCCGCAACCATTGCTCGATGGCCTCTCATGATTAGATTCAATAAAGAATCGTATTTAATGACTTGAGCAAATAATAGCTCGTCTCTCTTAAACCTTCACATCGAGACGATGATTGACAGAACGCGTCGCTGTACCGTTACCGTCTCGTTGCGCCAACGTAGAACATAAATCTACACACTTAACCGGCATCACTTGCGCATTATTGTCACACACACGCATCGCCCGGCCGGGACTGGCGTCTTTCCGGGAATGGTCGTGTCTGGTTCCTTCTGGTCGCCAGATTTGCCCATTACCGGTACGGGGGGCCGGGATGCCATCGGTTCCATTTTGGGCCGGACGGCGTCAAGATGGACGCGATGGACCGAAGAGTGAAACCGCTCGCTGAGGGAAACAAGTTCCCAAATCGAGCGGCTAACCGCAACCAGTTTTCCGTACCGGGAACCGTCTTGGTCTTCGGGCCATGCACGGGCAATTAGTGTCGGTGTGCTTCTGTCCGAGTTGGAGTCGACGGAATGTTCAAGCCGAGATGATGACACTGCACGGAAAGCCTCAACAGCGATCTTAGGCCTGCCCACGTGACTTAGGCGAGGCAAGCTCATTAGCATGTTTTATCGATTACCTCGGTTCCTCACCGAACAGTTCCGTTTGTTTGTTGGCGTTCGGAAGTGGAACCAGCCGGTTGTCCGCTCCCAGACGCCGTGTGCTCGTAAATTATACTTTTTTGGACAGAGCTGGACAGGAGGCTTGTTAGAAATTGATAACCCCTCGCGAGGAAATTGAATTCACTTTTGCGCAGGGGATTTTCAAAAAAGAGACCACTCTCGAGGAGACTTAAACTCGACCTAGTCCACCACTTCCAGAGGACCTTCCAGCACCTTTCTCCGTCAGAATCGGTATTCCCGAGGGAGTACACATCCTTTCAGAAATCAGAGCTCTTCGAATCATGGACGTATCGAGGACTTCGGTCTATTTTGGAGCTCCATTTCGAGGGATCTTCTTGAAGTTGTGAATGTAATAAGGTGTTGTTCGCCGTCGTTTCGGTCCTCCCCCACCAAACGGGGGAGGGTCTCAGAAGGTGAATCACAAAACCATTTCCATATCCCGTGCAGTATTGGTCTTGCATCTGTTCAAAGATCGTCAACGTGCTGCACTAGCGATGGTTAACAATTCCTTGCGGTTGGCGCAAACCGAAGAAACAGCTGACAAACGACAGAGCAAAAGTCTCGTTGTGTTCGGAGCTCGGAATGGAGAAATCGAACCGTGGGTCGGTGTCCACTAAAACCAAAAGTGATTCACCTCCCACTTCTACACCCACTGCGACCGATGGAGACGCTGGGGTCACTTCATCGCGGGGCGGCAGGGTGACTCGTGATTTCCGAACCGATCATGTGCAAGTAAAGATCCCGGGTCCAGATCGTGATCCGGGGCTTTTTTTTACATCTGCGACTCTTTATCTCACTCGTCATCGACGCTTAATGGTTTGTTCCGACTTTTTGGTGAAGCCAAGATACTGGTCAAACAACACTCCCAACGTCCCGCACTTAAGAAAGGCAAATGGATCGGAAATACAGACGGCCGGCTTCGGTCGAAGGATGGTGGGAAGAAAAACAAACATAACTAACGAAAGAAACTTCCTCACGCCCTGGAGTATGATTGTAGCATCCAAATTCGGATGGAATAAATTGGATTACCAGCTGGCGCTGTGCACTGCGGGAGGGCCGTAAATGTCAAACTCACTCTGTAATTGATTTTTCAAGTGGTCTTGTGACTCTGCAATCACTCGTTGGCATTTACTGAGCCTGATACTTGTATATTACTTATACTGTTATCGTTTGAATTTTTGTAAAAGAGATCTCTTTGATCATTTAAAAATCTTATTGATGTTTGAGTTTTAGACATTTGGTGCTAGCTTCATTTATTGGTAATGTAACTTTATTACTTACCTTTTAAAAATCATATTGGAAAAAAAGAAAACCCTATCTTGAAATAAATATGATTGATCTGATGCTAATCAAGTCTTGGTTAACTCATGAGAGCAAGAATAATCGATAAAATAACAACACTTCGATCGAACTTGTTTTGTCCACAAACATATAGCCATCTTAGCTCACTGTTCGTCGACCGATTGCTGCATGCACGCGGCGTGATGAAATGCTGTCCACCCGTCCCGGTCCAAATAGAGAAATGTTGCAGTTGATACCAACCAACCGGTCCTCAAGAGCACGGTGCAGCGATAGAAACATCGATCATTATCATAACAACCCAACATGGTTCGGTTGGTGACTTTGAGCAAAGGGCAACATGTGTCGCGATCGGGAAAACGATAATCGATGTAATCGATCCAACACGTGTGCTTTGATGAAGCGAAAGAAGTATCGAACAGAGCTCAAAGTATAAATTGAGAAATTTTAAATTCAAAAAAGCTATCAATTAAAACTATTTGGAATATATTTTTCAGTAGAAATATACACCTCTATCCGAATAGTTTGATTGATTAATATCATATAATTTATTTTTATTTAATATTAAGATCGCAATTGGTTGTCTTCTTGCTGTTTTATTCGGTTTCTTTTTGTTTTAAAAAAATATTTAAAGCTTACTGCAACGGGTTGAAATTGATTAGAATAGTATTGAAACATATTGACCTTTGAAAGATACAATTGAAAAATGACTATATACCTAAATAGTGTTTCGAGTACTCATTTTATGCTTATTGATCCGGAAGAACTGGATTTTTTTTCAAAATGGATACAGATAGTGTAATCAGATGCCTTTAAAACCAAAAAATCGTTGCTTTTCCAAAGCTTTGAAAATAACAGCGCCATCTAGGTGTCAAAATGTAAACCAAGAATCCAACATTTGACGTTTGTTTGAACAATTTAAATAAATTCATGGTATTTTTGTGAAATTGGGTAATATTCTAATTAAAAATCTCGTTAGTACAATGCTGGTCAACTATGTTTACATGTTTTTGATCGCAGAAAAACGTTTGGAAATTAAAATGATATATTTAAACGGAAAAAGCAATGCATGACGGGATCTTTTTGATATACAATTCATCCGTTACGTGTGTCACAGTTTGAATTGCTGATTGAAAAAGTACTCGAAGTATGTAATAACTGTCTCATAACCCCAACAAAAACATAAAAGAGACTCAAATCGTTTGTAAAACCTGTGATACAAAAGGTTCATCTGAAATATATAACAACGTCTTTAAAATTGATTTCATCAATTTAAATGAGTTTGTAAAAAATAATTTGAAGCACAATTCACCAGGAATTCGCTTACATAAAGTAAATTTTAACCAACTCGTAGACATCACTAGGGAAACATGGCCGATCCAGACGTCGTACAGTGGTCACCACAAAGTCCCCACTCGAGCATGCTTCCCCGAGGTATAGCTTTCTTTTAAATCGAAAAAAATAACCATTTTTTTGGCGTCCATTTCGCCGCAGCAGAGAATCCAATTTCCTCGCGATGGACGGATAAGAGGCGACACCTTCATGGTCGACGGTGCTCCCGCCAAACGGGCGATGGAGAATCGGTTGTTACAAAAATAGTGTCACGTTCGACACCCCGTCCGTGTGCACCTGCCATGGATCGTTGGACAACCGCACCACGGACGATGCTGGACGTCACCTACATCACAACAGCCGCCCAGTAGATGTCTCGGACCAGGTCTCTTCCTCTAAGGTGCCCGAAATATGATACATTTCGCTTTCCGAGCGAAGCGACCGACCGTTTCACGACCTGTCACAAGCGGAAAGTGATTGCCAGCGGGAGGAAACGCCCCAAAGGGTACCGAAGGGAGTGGGGCAGGAGGGGAGAGGGAAAGACTGCTAGAAAGTGTTGGGAAAACGGTGTCGATTGGACGGTTGCTTCCTTTTGGCGGTTGACCCTAGCCGATCAGTTGCTATTGGAGCTTCTTAAACGAATGTGTCGAAAGGAAGTGACAGCTTACGGTTTTCGCAGAACGACGAACGACGTTTCACAGTGTAGGGCGCAAGTTGTGTCTAAGGTTTTGCGATGCCAATTTATTATCCTCTTGGAATATTCAAAACAAGAATAAGAGTTAGAAAATGAAACACTAAATTCACTTCAAACTCAAATTAAAATGTTAACCTGATCATACTTTTCAAACAACTACTAAAACCGACTATACTTCTGTTAAAACTATTATAATAGTATTTATAATATTTTATAAGCGTTTGAATTAACTATCACTTTAACAAATGGTGGCCTTAATCTGGTTTCCTTTCGTCATAAATTATACTGGATCTTATTATTAAATCACCAACTGAAATCTTATTTATCAATTTTATACTCCCATTTTCATTTATACTGAATATTCATAACGGATGGACCACTTTATAAAAAAAAAATGGAAACGATAATTGATACTCCGAATATTTATTTTAAGACTTTCGGCTTCATTTACTAAACCATTCGAAAGGCGAAACGTACGCCCATTTGGAAAACGAATGCCATCCGGTAATCCGCGCGCCACAGATTTGTCATCCGGAAAAATGCGGGCTTCTCCCGAGGGAGGGATGATGGCCAAACAAGTCGACGGCCGGGCGGGGGTCCCAAAAGGTCTACAATTAATGGCCGGTTTTATGCACCACAGTTTGCCCACAATCGCTTAGAAAATGCGTTCATTAATCAAAACACACGACTGGGGGTGGGGTGAGGGTGGGGGAGAAAAGGCGGTTGCTTACACCCACGACTCTTCCAGACCACTTGTTTTCATCCGACTCGTAGCGTAGGGTCGTACGGACTATAAGAAGAGCAGCTCCACGGTCTTATTTCGGTGTTTGATCTTCCATCTTGTTTTTCTTGTTTCTATGTTGTCTCAAACTCTTGGTTTGTTTTTTTTTGTTTTATAAATGGATAGCTCATGTTGTTTCCTCGGTCGACTTGCGCGGCGAACATGTAGCAAAGCGGCTTGCAGCCTTGCCGAGGAGCTTGGCTAGAAAGGCAAACATTTTACATACAAGCACCGATCTCTCAGCAGGAAAAACAACCGAACGGAAACATGCCGCTGCCAGATGAAATCTTACGAAAAGCCACTGTCCGGTCGAATCTAAACCACATTTTACTTTGGGAAAACCTACTCCTATCTCCGACGACATGGGAAAAGTTGTTCGATCCGAGATTCGAAATGGTTCTAGAGCTCTGACTCGGTGAAACCGACATCTTCAATTAGTCTGTCAACTGACCCCGGTGACAAGCCGAGCACCGAGACCTCTAACAACGAGCGCTGGGAGAGTTGCGCCACCGGATGGGAGTTGGTTTCCCCGGGTGACAGCCGGGCCTCGAACGAAGACAAATCGAAAATTGATAGACATGAGCGAGTGGACGACGCGCGAGATTTTTGCATTCGAAAGGATCGTGAAGCCGAGCCAACTACTTGAGAGGGCCGTTCCTTCGTTGGAGGACTTTGACAAATGGCCTCTTGTATTTTGCGAGACGCAACGATTGGCAGAACAGCGGAAGTAAGACATGACGGGTCGCGCGAACATCATAAATCTCAGATTTAGTTATATCCCCTTTTAAACAAATTTATCTGCTGGAAAATTGTAATTTTATATTTCGTTGATGGCGACGCTCGCCAAGGACTTTATTTACGACTCTACTAAAATCCATCTTTTGAGAGTGTGATCTTCACCACAGCTTCTCGTAAGTGCCGGTATGGTATGCCCTTCCGGCCGAAGGTATATTTTTATTCCCCCGATTTTATTGCCTCTTATTCCGGCATAGTGCTTCAGACCCATAATGACGCATTAACTGATCGTTGTGGAGATTGAAATGTGTGCGCACATGATTGGAAAAAGTCGGTCGATCGAGATCGTTCGGGAAGGTGTATTCGAATTTTTTGATTGCTTAAACCGACCACCATCGTATGTTTATCCCGGATTGACTGACCTGTTCCTGTTTAATGTCCGCGCTGGCTTTCCGTTACTCTTTCTCGGAACAGCGGACTGTTCAATGATCCAACCGGTAAATTTGTGAACGTAAACAAATCTGCGGGATTGAGCAGGAGGTTAAAATCAGAAATGTTGGCCTTCGGTAAAAGCAGGTCCGAACGGATATGTATTTTACCAAAGAATTCGAATCGTCCGTGCGAAAGAAACTAGCATACATAGCTAAATTGTGTCACAATTAGTTATTCATTCAAACAATAAACAAGGCAACAACAGTGCTCTAAGTCGAAAATAATTAAATGGAAATAGATATTTTTTAATGTTTATCAAGCTCATTGAATTCTTGGGTTCCTTCTATACAATTATGCACATTAACGACAATAAGTCCGAAAGTTCGAAGCAATATACTTCACATGACGTACCTGCCATAACAAGAAACCAAGTTATAACCTAAAATTTAACGTATCGGACATTACATGGAGTGAAAATTTTGCTTATCTGAAAGGGATAAATCTAATTTAATAAGCATCTCCGAGTGCATAAGAACTACAGGTAAAAAATACCATACAAAATGTAAGCTAAATCGCTAAACTGTATATTTAACTGTTGTGTTTGTTGATAGGTTTGCTTGTTTTTGTTTATTTTCTTATGTTTTACTTTTTCTCTTTCTGTAATCTAATGTCCTTTCCTACTTTTATACAAATGAAAAGTATCAGTTTTGTCTATTGGTTTTATTTCCGCCATTTCTAAATTGAATATCCACAACATCACAGTACAAGTAACTCCAGAAATATTGTGTTCAGGTTCCAATAGCGAGGTAACCTGTGTCAATTTAATTTTAGTAATTGTAAGCGAACTATGCAAACTTATGAATAATAAATATTCTTTACTTCTACTTATAAAAAGTTCCTTCTTTTATCATGTTTAACACAAGGTGTTCAGAAAATCTCAGCTACAAAACCATCAGGCCAACCAACGGACGAACTCGTGCTTAAGTGCCCGGAACATTGAGCAAGATCTTCAGTACATCTTATCTCAGCCAGAGTGGCGCGCCAGAAGGCGTTTCGCTTCGCTTGGCGGTAGGAAAGCGCAAGAAAAGCGGAGTGACAAAATAACTGCACACAGAAGTGGCAGCCCGTACCACGACCACCTTGCCAGAACGCGAAGGCTGGCGGTTCGTTGCGTTCGCGAGACAATATCATATGATCCACCGTTCGGACAGATGACACATAGTCCACTAAAAATAGGCCTATTTAGCACACTGATGAACTGAACTTCACTTCCTGTAGCACAACCTTCCACCTCCCCTTCCCGTTAGCGTCCACCTACTCGGCATTCCGCTCGATCCATCCGTCACGTGCCGACATGCCGCGATTCGTGGCGTGACTGCATCGTTGCAATCGCCCTCGACCAGTGCTGTTTGCAAATCAAATAAAGTGAAATGCGCTTTACCCACCCCTCAACCCCCCTCTCTTTACCACGATACCGGGGTCGGGTTAATTATGGGTGAAGTGAGTTTCCCACCGACGCGCATCCGAGCGAGCGGAGAACGCGATCGAGCGGGCCGTACTTTCCGGAATGTGACAAATTCGCGCCACTCTTCGTGCGCTTGCTTTAAGCTTGGGGTTTCTTGGCAATTGTGCGCCGCCATTTTTCAAGCAGTACACTTTTGAACCCAAGGAAATTGGAGAACCTTGAACGATTCTTTTAAACGATGTTTTTATATTTAACACTCAAATTAAACAAACCGAATGCAATTCTTATTTCTGGTATTAAAACAGTATTAAAACACTTACAATTTGATAAGAATAGAGGTAAGTAAAGCTACATATGTGTTAGTTTCAAAACATTCTATAATTCAACATTGATGCTTCAAATAATTCAAATAATTTATTTTCAATTTACTGTACGTTTATACAGCACCTCCGATTTGTTGATCACTTGAAACGAACAGAATGTTTATCTTCTAAAAATTATATGTTTCTGTAAATAAACTTCACGACCGTGATGTTTGTGTAATTAAAATTTTGGATTCGAAAGTTTATCAAAATATTTGATATCATGAATTTGATCTTGTTTCAGCTATAAAACACGTTTTAAGGCATAGATTAAATTGTTCAAACCAAAACTTGATACAATCAGCTGTTGAACAACAGAAACGATACTTTATTCATGTGTTTATATTTTTGTGAAGAATATAAAATATATTTATGTTTATGTGTGTACTGTAGGGTTAAATCAAGTTTGGACAGGAGCACATTATTTGGACATTTTCCGATTTAAATTTTAATTACACTTCGGTAATATAAGGTATAATTTAAAATCAAATATTGAAAACTAAAAATTTAATTTAATTAAAATTTAAATTCATTTAAAAACTGTGTACTATATCCACACCAAACCAAAGGAATCTTTCCGGTCGTACCAAAAAGGAGGTCGAGGCACCGAACCGACGCACTCGGTTTGTTTACTCGTCGGAGTGAAGAAACAATAAATCGGACCTCTGGATCGAAGCAAACATGGCCCGAGCTGGGCGGCCAAGCGGCGCCGACCGATTTTTCCAGCATTTTCCCACACCAAACACGATCGCGTTCGTGGCACTGTGTTGTGTTTATTTCTTGCTCTCTTTTTCGCTCGCCCGTGAAGATCGTGGGGATCACTTTGCACACGCCATGAAATCCATTCTCTCACCGCTTGTCCAACACGGTTTCGGGGACTAAGGGGTCTCCCGTGCTTTGGCACCGTGTGGGCGAAATAATATATTTGATGGCGGGCAATAAATTATAAAATTTTACCCTCCTACAAGATCGGTGTTCGTGTGTGAGTGAGAAGAAAAATACCTTCCCGCTTGCTCGGAATATTCACACAACACATAAAGTGAAATGTTCCGGCTCGACGACCGGGCGCCTCCACCGACGAGGGAAATGACCACCAGCCGGGGGAGGGGAGGTTGGGAAGTTCGGATCCAATTTCCCACCCAACATTTTCATCCAAAACCTTCTTCCTCCCCGCTTCTTCTTGGTAAAACGATCACATGTTCGTGTCCGAGTGGGTCGAAAAATGTGGAAAGTGTTGGGAGCAGGGGAGGGAAAGCGGGGGGGGGCCTTAATCGTCGCTAGTGCAGCAATGTCTGGCCGGCGGAAAAGCGCGGCCCCGATCGGGCGCCCGGTCACACAATCGATGTAGAAAAAGTTAGCATTTTGAGTAAATAGTACGAGGAACGTTTCGACGCTGGCCGCGGGCTCGGTCTCGGCTTTTTGGCCGGTGTTTGGTGCTGGTGGTGGTTGTGTAGGTGTGACGTAAAGGTCCGGCCTCCACAAGGAAGCCTCACCGCCCGGCCACCGAGAGCCGGCCCCGGTTGCGCCACGTCGACCGTTTCGATTTTTGCAACACCTTTCCTCAGAAGCGAATTCAATTTCCTCGGGAAAGGAGATAATCGTCCCAACGAACAAACCAATATCATTTCTTACTTTCAGATAAAAGGTGCGGCGCAAGGGAGATTGTTTTATTGTGACTTTTGTGAATTTTTAAAAATGTCTCCAATTCGTAAAATGTGGGATTAAGTGCTCTGTGTTGAAAACCCAGAATTCTTTACAAAACACCATCCGCCTCCATTTGCCTTCACGGATTAGATGGAAGTGGAAAGAATAAGTAAAAAGTGTTCCCAGAATCAAACAAAGCGGATAAATCTTAATTTTGCGTTTGAATTAATTCGGTGATATAAATTTAGATATTATTCTTGCGGGAAATATAAGTATCGTTTCAAAGCGATATTCTGGAATAATCTCGTGGAAAATTCAATATTGCAGAACCACCAGCGAAAAAAAATCAAGAAAACATAACAAATCGTTAGAGACAAGTCCGTTCGATTTTCCTCACCATAAAATACCATCCGCTCGAATTAAGAAAAAAAAACACTGCGCATTAAAGTTGCTGAGATTTATCACCAATGTCACCATTGCGCACGAGGTCTATGCCGTCCAAAACGACGCAATAATTAATAGCGACCCGCTGCACGAAACCCGTCGACTTCATCTGCCTCTGCATGTGTGAGTGTGTGTGTGAATTTGTGCAGTGCAAAAAGTGCACGCACGAGATCGTTCGGACTGCGGCGGAAAATTATGAATTGGCCACGGGACGGCCATTCGTCATGCAGCCAGCGCTCTCAGCGGTGACTTATTATGATCGTCTGCACGTTTGTTTTCCCGCACGGCACTTTCTTCCCCGTTACCCCCGTTGGATAAGGTTTTCATCGCACATGAATCATGTGTCACGGGACGGAATACTTTTGCGATATGTCTATCCCGAAGAGCGTGCAGAGGCAAATTGTTTTGGTGCATTGCGCGAACTTGACGTTCGCTTGCCTTGGCGCTATGTAGGAATTGTGGGTTTTGTCCGTTTACAAATTCGAGATAATTTTACCTGACAGCTGAAAAACGGATCTATCGTATGTGTTTTTTTATTCTATCAGCCTTAGGTTCTTGTTTTTGTTTATTCTTTTAAATGGCAATAGTAGTAGCTTTGAAATATGGAACCGACATTTTGATCACTGTTGTGTTCTAGTAGGGTATTTTCTTGGCTTCATTTTTCCTTCCCAAGTCCAGAAAAGATCAAATTTAATTTTAAAATGATTACCAGCTCTTCCACAACGGTATAGATCCTCTAAATAAACTACAAATCAAAAGCAGAACTATTATTTGTGACACTAAAAAAGCCCGACCAATAAAAATCAAATCCGGCGCGCCACAATGGGCATTACATTCTATAATTTATGTCGTTACAAGCACCCCCACGGTGATTGTAATTTTATGACGACGGATACTAAATCAAGTGCTTAACACGACCTTCACGGCCGTGAGCTAGAAATCCCCTGAGACGCTTGGGAACCCTACGCTGTTGTTTCTTTCTTTCTCTTTGTTTTTTTTTTCGAGCGCCATTTGATGTGTTTAGTTGTAAATTTTCCTTGACGTGCTTTGTTTGACAAGCGTCGAAACGTGCCCGAGACGAATTGACATTCCACGGGAAAGGGGGTGGACTGGCGGTAGGGGATCATCTTTCCGGTTTGATTCGGATTTCCCCGTCACCGAGCCGTCCCTTATACATGATCGAGATGATCATCATGGGGTTGGTGCATCTGTCTCCTATTTCCGGCCCCCCGGTGAGGTGGGAGAGGGTGAGAGGGGAAATGAAATTGTTCACGAGTCATCACACATTTCAACGACTCGTGCAAAATGCACACTCACGGCCGGCGGCGGTACGGAAATGCACGAAACGGGTTTTGCATTTCACGACGATTAATCTCCGGCCATTTTGCTCGCACGAGTGACTCACTAATGAGAGGTATCGAATCGCGTGTGTGTGAAGCATGATGAAACGGTTCTAATACCGATGAACAAAGATCGTTCGCTACAAGTCTTGTTCGGTGGAAAGCAAAGGAGATCGTTCGCAGGGACTCCAAAGGGCAGGTGACTGGCTGCTAACAGACTGACAGGTGTGAAAAGATCGTCTCTATTAGCATTCCGACTGCTGCAACTGCTGTTGGGATCTTGCCCTTCAATCCAATTCGCTGCTAAACAGATCGTCACGCTTGTGAAGCAGTTAAACGAGTCCCTGCGCACCTCCACGACGTTACGGGGGGAAAGGAATCCCCCATCAATCAAACGCTCCGCTAGCTGTCAAACAATTGACACCTGTCAATTTCGGAAGCCACTCGTGACGGACAACTTAACACAAGCGCCGATTGAGTCACGCGAGCTCGCCCGTATCGGTAACAATAAACACTTTGGGAAGCCGGAACCAATCGGCGAGGGGGTGAGATTATGTTACGCGTTTTCCGGAAGATTGTTTATTGGTTCTGAGAGCACCCAGAGTGGTGGTTGCCAGATAATGCTAACGAGAGATAAATCCCATCCGAACCACTCGAAATCCGGTATTGGATGATCGTCTGTGAAGCATCCTGCTTTCTTTAAGTAGCAGACGCTTAAAACTGGGAAACGGAAAACCACTTCTCGGTTAAAATGTTTTCCTTCTCGCAGATACTCAACGATGTTCGTGTAATGGCGTAGGGAATGGATGACCAGCGAATGGACACCACATTGCAACTCGCGCGTCGGTTGTTTGGTTGGAGAAAAGATATTTTTAAACCCATTCCAACCGTCCATGCCCAGGAAAAATGGAAAATCTCTAGGTGGAAGATAGAGACCGTAGGAATAATCATAACCATGTGTTGGTTTGCGTTCGTTACGGCCTCGGCGTTGTGCGTCCGTAGATCGCCCGACGGCGATAAACAACGCGTTGTGCCAGCTTTCTTTCGACTCCCCACTCCCGTTCTTCACTAGAGAAACATTATTCTTGGTGCTGGGTGTGGGAGGAAATTTATGAAAAGTTTTCCACAACCACAAAATGCGCTATGCGCGGCTTGGAATTGCCTTTCCATCCGGTGCATTCGGACGGAGAAACGCATATTTTACAGCACGTGATGTTTTGAGGTTGTTTTTTACCGTGAACAACATCGATCAACAAGAGGCGGAGGTCAGGAGATTTTATTTTTATAGAATTTTTATATTTCCGTTTCCAAGGACTTCCCCCAGAACCAACTTCAAAAGATACATCTTTTGGATGGTGTGTTTGTTTTTTTCTTTTCTCGGGAAATGAGACACCAATGCGACAGTTATGGAACCATTTGCCCCTCCAAGGTTTGTGGTTGGCTTGGGTTAGGCTTGAGGGTGATTAAAGGTTGCTCTATAATTTAGGCAACGATATGGTTTGAAATATCAAGGTTGCAACTTGATGCAGCATCCTTGGCACAGATAATTGCAAACACGGTTTGTATTGAGCAAGGTAGAGTTAAGTTTAGAATTTCAAAATCCAAAATATAATATCAAAATGACATTAGACAAGTAGAGTATGGAATAAGTGAAGTTCTACAACAATTTGAGGCGAAAGAAATTATAAAAGTTTTTCCAAAAACTATCAAAACTAGAATCATATACGCATAAATCTATACCCGTGAAGAATATTATTCAATACTTCAACACAATGAGTAAAACTGATGTCTTGTTGACAGTTTTATCCTTTTTTTCAAGCTATAATATTGTAATATCAATGTTGATCAAAGCGGTAGTATACTTGGCTCTGTCTGGATTTTAAAACAAATATGAATTACATGACATTACTAAAAGAAAATATGAGTTACATGACATAAATAAAAGTTTTCGATCAATATAAATCTGATACGAGGTAACTTTAGCTGTACTTATCTTTTAACTATAGATTTCGGAATATGTTCCATGTAAATGTTAGCCTATTGAACATCACATTCCTTTGTAGAAACAGGAAATGAGCAGTGATCAGCGTTTGATTTATATTTTCCTTAAACTGATTTCACAATATCCATTTTGTTTAAAATGCAGCTCAAATAAAGGAAAAAGGTTTTCGTGCTGATTTTTATACAATAAAAAAGAACATTCCCTCTATAAGAGGTATTTTCCAGGATTTAAATCTTGTTTAAAATTTATTGTGGGTAATATTGAAACTATTAACAGATAAGATAAAACAAATTATTGTTTGTAGAAGACAAAACATATTTCGAGAAAATTGTAAACAATATGTAATGATAAATTCTTACAAAAAACCATAATATAGTCCAAATCTCTTTTTTCTACCCTGTCTCTTTCTCTCTGTCTCTTTCTTTATTCCTAAATTATCCTTTTTGTTTTACAACACAAACATAAAATAGTCGAATTTTCTGTTTTCTACCTTCTCTTTTTCTCCCTGTCTTTATCTTTATTTCTTTCTTTATCCCTATATTATCCTTTTTGTTTTACAAGTTTTGTTTTTCTAAGTCCTTAAAAACCGAAGAATTTAACTGATTTAATATTCAACTAAGCAATATCGAGTCTATGAAATATTTTACATTTTATAATCCTTTCCACTGAAATATTTCACTGCTCCTAGAGAAAAGCTATACCCTTTGCAACAATCAAAACAGCTTTCCCGCCTGGTAAGTTTTCCCGAGGAAAACTTTTCCCTCTTCGCCGGGAAACATTTGTAGCGTTTCGCCTGAATCAACGTTCGGTCGGGCTGTGGTTCTTTGTATCTGCCGGAAAATGCTTTTTAGCGCCACATTGTTGACGTGGTCTGTGCGGCAGCTCGGTGGGTTGGGAGTAACGGACAAAAAAAAACACAAATACATGCCAACTTTCAGAGCACACAAAACAAAATCTGTGCGCATGTGTGTCTCTCTAGGGAGCGCGCTTCTATCGCCAGGACAACGACGACGACGACCGCAGGAAATCCCCGCCGGGCACCCGACTGCATACGGACAGGGGCGCACCCACACGAGCGAGTACGGCCAACGCATACAAGCGCACCGTTCGGTGTGGGGCTGTGTATACTCCGATGTCCGTTGTCTGGCGACAATCGTAAATAAACATCATTGTTAGCGCCACCAGCGGGAAAACTATATGTTGGCGTCCGAATGCCGGGTGATAACATTTGAGCTTGATCGCTCGCTCGCTCTCTCTTCCGTCCTTCCCTTCCCCTTGGTCTCCCCGATGCAGTCATGTGACCAGGCCGACACGTACTCGCCATAATGAACCCCTTAAACCGAGTGGCCGTTGTTTGGGGGACGGTCGCCACTTGGCAACGTATCTGCATTATCTGTCGTCACAATTTTCCATCGCTTTCCATTTCCAACCCCATCGTCGTGCCATCGCCCGCCGAGGGGCACTTTCCATGCTCATGCATATTTTGCTTCCATCCTCTTTTGTCCTTTTTTTTTTTAAATAACACGCAAATTCCTTGTTTTTATTGTTCCGTGTTACGCCTAGCGCGGTTTGGGTTGCGGTTTCTGCAGCGAAACGGCTAGCATGCTAACGATTTTGTAAGCCCACGTGGCCTATTTCATGCTGAAGTGGAAAACTCCTCCCTGCATATCCCCTGACTTCCCACCGCCCAGCTTTCCCGCCCGTTTTCCCGCCCTTCCTCGTGGTGTAAATTGCGATGCTGGAATGCTGTACCGTTTCCTTCCAAGCCCACGGTTGTCTGTGTTCGGGTTTTTAGTGTGCTCTCGATAATCTAGCATTGCTGTTTTTCCTTTTCCTTTTCCTTTTTTCTTTTGTTATTACAGTATATTTTGAATTTCCTTCTTTCTCGCACACTTTCCCGCCCCGGTCGTCGCGTTTCGGTTTCCCAAACCCATCGGGGAGCTTGCTTTACGACCAAACGGCAAGTAACGCATCGCTAGCGCAGCATTACGTCGACGGAACATCAACCAGCGTCGGGAACGGCGCCGCTCTTTAACGAAACATCGCCTTCGAAGAAAACTATATCGCATTACTCCGTCGACAGCCCGTCGTGTCCCGTCTTTCCGGATTCCGAAACCGCGACCCATCCGCGTACGCTTTCCACCACCACCACCACCAGCTCCACGGCGTACACAACATTGACGAGATCCACGCGAATTCGCGCGTTCGTCCGCAATCCGTGAGTTTTTCCCAGTGTTGTGTGCGCGTGTGCTTTTCCCCGATCCCGCAACCCTGTTCCATCGTGGACAAGGGTCGGTGGGATGGGGCCAGTGGAGGTCAAGGAAAGCAGCGGACTTGGGGGACGGAGAAGGATGATGGATGGTCGGGGCGGGCGGGCGACGTAAAAACAATTCATCTTTTTGAACGAACCTTTCGGCAGCAGAGAATTCGATTTCCTCGCGAAAGGTTGATTAACGAGACAAAAGAAACAAATAAAACAAACCGAAAGAAAAACCACACAATACCAACAAAAAAAATAACACACCGCTCCAGGTATAATGGACCGTGACATGGAGGGCGGAAAAACACGCAAACGACCACGCATAAGGAAGACATAATCGCTCGATTTCGATTATGACATCGATGTGATTTTTTCTTTTTCTGTGGTTTGTTTTTTGTGGTGCTTTGTGGGAGTGTTTTTCCGAACCACAAAACCCTACGGTCGTTACGGCGGATTTCCGTTGGTTTTTCTCCATCGTTTCGTTGCGCGTTTTTTGTTGCTTTCTCCCCCGTTGGAAATAATAATAGCAAAAAAAACGGAGAACAAAACCAACTGCAATCTGTCCTGACAATCCACTTGGCGAAGCGGAGTGACGGCTCGCGTGCCAACCACCAATTACTGTCCGCCCCGGAGTGGAAATTGCGTCTGATTCACTGAAGAGGACCAACTCGAGCAAACAGTATAGAAAAAAAACAGGTATTACAGTGTGCCAGTGGAAAAACAATCACGTGTTGACGTGTGTTGGACAAATTGTCGAACAAAATCTAGCGTTTAATCTACGGTCTTAATTCCAGTGCCCGAGGGTGCATATGATGGATAAAAGGAAAAACTAAAAAAAAGGAAAAACCTTGAAATACGACAATGTCCAACCATCTGGTAGGTGTTCCGTGCGGGAAAACGGTGGAAAAATAAAGCACCAAATGGCACGTAGAAGGGCCGTATTTTTTCCACCCGCCCAAACTGGCGCTAATTGCAGCACCTTGTGTCCGTCACGTTCACACCGGGTTCAAGGGCGGGGGGATGGGTTTTCCACTCACCTACCACATGCGGTATGTTTCGGAAAAGTGAAAGACCCTGTTATTTTTTTCCTCTTTGTTCTGGACACTAAGCACCGATCCGTTTCCACTTCGGCGTGGGAAAATTGCAGCATGTTGCGGTGCCGATATCGATAGCCTAACTTTTTCGCACCCCAACCCCGAGTGGAAACATATGGATGGCATCGAGATGGGTTTCGGGATACCGATGGAAAAAAGAGGAGCGATAAAAACTTCCTCCGAAATCGATCGGTCCATCGATATGAAGGTTCTTTTATTTTCCCTTTTCGCTCTCATTGGAGGCGTGCTAACAACCATCCCAACTGCAAAGAGATGGGTGGAAGGTTGAGGGGAAGGTAGAGAGGGGCTTTCCGGCAATCAAATTGTTTTTGCCTTCGTTTTCGCTTTTACGGCTCAATTCCATCGCTCTTTCCACCCCGAAAATCCACCCAACTTAAGGCCACTCCAAAGGAGGCTGCGGGCGGGTGGATAAAAGAGACGCAGGGTGGGTGAGCCACTTGGATTGTCCTTTCAGAGGACGTGGTATCGGGCTTCGACCGAGTGGTTATCGCCGGACAAAACCGTTACGTAACGCACGTGGTCCCATCGACCGAGAGCGACGAGGGTGCGGCTTCATGGAAAATTCATGTCACGTGACGCGACTAGCGACCGTTTGGCACAACGAGACAAAGCGGTTCGGTTTTCCGCAAGCGAGCACCATTCATCGGGAAACCGTTTTCCACAAAGCGCAAGCGAGGGGGGAATTGGTAAGGCGAGGGAGCCCCAAGAGAAGTCTCGGAAACGGAACCTGCTCCCACTTGAGTGCAGAATAGAATAATATCCACGCACACATGCACACACATGCCCACAAATACACACACTCAACAGCAGCCCAACAGCATCCATCGAGGAACAACACTCGGCATGCAACAGGTGGAAATTGCAAGGAATTCCGACGCCCCAGCATCCTGTCCGTTCTGAGAATAAAGGATAAAGCAGGGAAAACCCTAACAACGACGCACAAATAAACAACAATCGGGAGCCGAAGACGAACGGCGTTACCATGGCAACCCCGCGTTACAGATTCGGGCGGCTGCGTTATCGTAACGCTGGCGTGTCGTGCGGGAAAATCGCTCGCCCGAGCGTCATCAACCCGCCACACCCAAACGACGCAGACTTTTCCCATTTTGGCGCGACGCGGCTTCGAGAGCGACGCAAACCCTGGAGGGTAGCGGGGGTTGGGGGGGGGGGATGAAAATCTAGGCAATTACTGCTTTTTCCCTTTTTTTACTTCCCTCGTTCGAGAAAGTTTTCCGCTGATGCGGGGTGCGGCTGGCAAAAGTCAACCCCAGCCTTTGGGGTGGAGTTTTCCCGGAAGGATCGCTTTCAACGGCGATGGTGCCACATCAAAGGGAAGGCTTTGTGTTCGAGTACTCTTTGTTCGGGCCGTCTTTTCATCATCACGTGACCGAGGTGGAACTTTGAACAAATTATAGCCAACGAAGTGTGAGTACGCCAGCTCGGTGTGCATCCCCGCAAACAGTTGGGCGCAGTTTCCCTTTGTGTTCGTTGCAGCAAAGCCCACCGTGTGCCATGGGATATGCAGATCCGATCGATAAATGGGAGATTATTGTTTTCATTTGCTCAGGGGGTGTTCCACTTTTGCCAATTTACATTTTACACCCTCTTTTCGATAGCATGTTAAAAGAAGTCCTTGATTTCATGCTTACATCATATTTAGAATAAATTTCACATTATCTTCTATAATCAAATAAAATACTCAAAAAACGACAACAAGAATAAGAAAACTTGTAGACTACAACCAGCTGGAACAAGAAAATACAAACGAATGAACGCATGTTACCATATCTGTTTATGTTATCTTGTTATCTCTTGTCTGGTAGCGCTTTGAAACAAATCGCTATCGATAAAACTGAGTAGTACTGATAGCAGCTCATCACAAATGCAGTCTGATGTAAATGAAACAGTCTACATTCCTCAGCGTTAACCTTCTCTGTGGATTTCACAGTGCGGTGCATGAATGTTAGTGCACGCTTAAAATACATTTCTTAATCAGCTTTACACTGAACCCATAAATATATCGATGATTGCCTTTTGTGCAAAAACATTTGGCTCATTTTATAAACTTTTGTTTTTGATATCAGCATTAAATTGATCGGTCTTATTAACTGACAAGAGACGAATTGTTTTACCAAGAGATAGATTTCAAACGACCATTCTTGTTTGCTTTTTTATTTGTCTTTGGATAGTTTTCAACTGTAACAAAATCATTTACTATTCCTCGACGTGATACTTTTACACGCATCTACAACAAGTTTTAGCGAAATTAATTTACAAATCTGTTTTTCGTTTTAATTAAATTAATTAATCTGTTTATTATCCTATTTTTAACACCCAAACAGGTTCTATTGTACCGTAAATTCTCAAGACTATGTAAAGGATTGCTTTCAAATTGATGGAATAGTTAACTATTACATGAACACACTACTAGTACGAAAGTTTAAAGTACGAAAGAGCTCTTGAAAAATCATTTTAAAAATTTAAATCAAAGTTGAGCTTAACTTTAGCAAATTTATCAAATAACAAGAGTTTTCCTTTCACTACAAGTTCATAACATATTAAAATTCATATATGTCATTCCTATGATCTACATGGTATAAACATTAAACTATTCATTAAAAAGTCGAGTTGACATGTTTTTGAAGTTTTTCTTCATAACTTTATTGGGGTTTTATATTATGTGTTTTTGATTCACAAAAGACAATACAAATGAAAATGCAAAGATCTAAAAATGCATTCTTACTACATAACTGATAAACAACTTCTCATATCACTTCTAAACAAATGCACCGCACTGTGTTATTCTTTTGGGAGAGTGTCGCTCGCACGTTATGCAGAACACTAAACATTTATTACATTAGACGAGAAAAAGGCTTGAACTGAAAATTCGCCAAACAAGTTGCCCCCGACGACGACGCGCCACGCGGCTACGGAACTTCCGTTGCGTTGGTGACATTGGGCCAACATTCGTTCTCCTCACAGCCACCCTCCGCCTTTTTCGATCGTCCCTTTTTGTGCTTCCTCCTTCGCTTGACCTTTTTCGGCGGTCGTCGCGTCGGAAAGCTGGTAACGGTTTCGTTCGAGAGCAGATAGCGCATCCGGTTGCCCTTCTTGCATATCACTTCCGGACAGCAGTGCGGGTAGTTCCTGCTGTACTTCACGTTCGGCACCATACAGGTCGTCCGCTGGCAGCTGGAAACGAGCGGGAAGAGGACAGGGCAAAAACCCCCAGCCGTAAAGTGGCCGTTTAATTAGATTTGGCTTCGCCAAGCGGCTTAAGCAACTGGAGAAAAAGCGGGGGGTTCGTATTTTACTACGTTTTCTCCAACTTTACTACCTTTCTATCAGCATCGTGTAGTTCTTGAAGCATGTTGCTCGCATGCAGAACTGCCTGAACTTGGTCGTGTTGTTACGCGGCAGGTTGATGCTGGTTCGGTAGTCGTAGCAGCGTTTCGGGTAAACTGTTCACAACACAGAAAAAAGCAGATACACGCAAGATTGACTTTTTTAATTAACTTGACTTGAGTCGAGGCCCTTTTTGAGAAGGGTTACCCATCTTGAGGGCCACTTTCTTCCTTGAAAATCGACACCCACCTGGGTTCCTTGCGTTGGAAATTCTTCGCGTATCGAGCGGATTTCGCTGCAGGGCGTCGCAGGTGGTCCACCAAGCCAGCCCGAGCCAGAGAACCCCCAAAGTAACCTTTGCGAGGAGCATCTTTAAGACAGCGTCGCTCGAGAACTCCGATCGAGCACTGAGCCGGGCTGAGGTCCGCGCAAATTACAATCACCGAATCAACGCGTTCACACACCCGTTCACAATTATGGGAACGTTTGGTAAACAGATAGAAAAAAAACCCCCAGCAGTCTCCGATAAAAATTAGATAAGAACCTCGATGAGCCGCACCTTCGTGTCTTGCGTGAATGATTGGCATCGGAGGGAAAAATAAACATTATAAAACCCGTGGAATGAGTAAGTTTTCGCGAAAAGGGAAACGCACAGTTCCCAGCAGCTGTTCGGGAGAATACTCTTATCGCAACACATTTCCCAACCGTTTCATCGCCATATGGGAACGTGATAGCAATCGATTGTTTGTATCTACGGGGACGCCTCGTGGGCTACTTACCGATGCATCAGATCAATCGTCTTTATTGTACTTCTAGCGAGTTCCACAACCAAATGTGGAAAGCTTGTTTTGAAGTTCCTACTAAGTTGTCTTACCAAAGCACCTCTCTCGAACTTGTGAGACTTTTACAATCCAAAGACACCTTGTGTGCAAGACAGAATGTTTCATTCAACACAATTTTCCCTAGAACGAAAGGAGGAAATTTTTCCAACCCGGAAAACTGTTACCTTGTAGTACGTTTAACAGTCGCCGCTGTCCAGGTTGGCGCCATCCCGTTTTTCCACTTCCCCTACCGAGTCGGGGGAGGATTTTCCTTTATATACCGCCAGCCAACCAATCAGAACGGTCGACGAACTGCAACAAGTCGACGCGGGAAATCTGCTGCCTCCAATATTGTTCCAGTCCGCTCGTAGGGTTCCGGCTAGAAAAGCGCCGTTTTCCTGCACCACCGAACAACCAGCAATTGCGCCCCTGACAAACGAGTCCCGTGAGATATCCCTTAGATTTTTCTTTTTTTTTGCGTGTGAGTGTTTTATTTTGTTTTAATATTGAATTAGAACGATACCACTTCTGGGTGATTTATTCTAGTTTTTTTTTTCATAAGCTTTGCAAAAAACAACGCAGACAAATGGAACTAAATCGGAAAGGAAACAGATACTTAAAAGTCAAGAAAAGACAGTTGTTCCGCCTGAACAAGTTTCCCGTTGACGAGCCCTGAATCGATAAGTAGTTCGTTAGGGCTTGTTATGCTAATCGGTAAAGTTTTCCCACGTTTCATTCTTTGCATATGAAATGCAAAACAAGTTTGTGAAATAGTTTAAATGATCATTTTCAGCTTATTGGTTTTGTTTTAAATAGCACACACATTTTTTTGCTATATTTTCCAATTAACTTTATTTTTGTTCTGAAAAAAGACTTGTAGAAGATTTCAAGTTCAGTTTTCATAATAACTATCCTAACACAATACAAATGCAATTGACGTCAATTCAATATACACCATTTCTGATCATCACAAATGTACTCCAAGATGTGGTTTATTAAGTTTATTGAGTTTGAACTGGTTTGAAATACCAGTTTTAACTGGTTCGAAGCACTTGTAAACAGAAAAACATGAGTCTGTTACGTTGGTCTTCCGGTGCGTTGGCAATGTTATCGAACAACACTTGTCGATCGCGAAGGAACGTATCGAATATAAATAAAGGTTTGTTTTCGATAGAAGCACACTTTCCGATGTGTGCAAAGTTGTTGTTATTGAAGCATGTTTACTTCTATTTACTGTTTTGTCACCAAGTTAAAAGGAAACATAAAATGATAAAATAAGAAGAGGTGGTATGAAACATATTATGTTCCGATCAAACGCGTTTGAAAGCTGCTTTCAATATCAAAATAGGTTGCCCAATTCAAAATGATCGCCCTTTTAATCCGATTGCACGGAAATTAAGCGATGATGTGACATTTTCACGTTCGTCCACGAGGGTTTATAAAAAGGTCAGCCGTTGCCCTTTTCAATCGTTGTAATGTCAGTACGGCTCAATTTCACCCACACTTGCGTCCCGTTGTGTAACATAATTCATAAGTAAATATCACACTCCACACCTACGAGGATTCTGCCATCCGTTTCCGGCCCGATTCCGCCAAGGCAAGACCAACCATCAAAAGTATCCCTGGGAGGCGTAATACCGTAAAAGCGAGGAGCGTCGATGCTTGCCCAGGGCGGGTCCATTGAGTGGAAAAACAACCCGGTCCCTTTCCCGCCAACCAGCCGTTATTGAAATGATGGGGATTAATCAGCTTTATGAAATTGATACGCGAGCATCGTGTCCCTGTCGCGGTGGTCAATTGAAATCATTGAAAAATAATTTTAAAATCCTCTCACAAACCATCGTTGGGATGTCAATTATGGTAATTGAAATTTATTTAAACGACACCAACAGTGGTGAGGATTCAGTGGTCAATGAGTTTTAACTTTCCTTTCCTTTGGACATCGTTATCTTTTTTAAGCTGCTGCTTTATGCAAAGGGTGAACCTAGGAAAACGTAGAGTGAAAACTTTTTCAAACAGTTTGTTTTTCCTCCAATTTATTCCGGTGACATCTCACTAAGAAACGTGTTCATTCCAGTCCAAATAACACGGAGTGCATAAGGATTCTTTTTATTGGCGATTGGTCTTTTGAGATATAGTAAAATGTCACCCATCCGTTGAAAGGGTCTCGACCAGCTGGGAACCTGGTCTCGTCACACCCCAAAACGGCACCCTTGGGAGCTCATTTTCGGAGGATCCTGAAGAAGTAACAAGCAAATAAATGGCAACACACGTGCCAGATTGTCCTTATTTCCCGAACGATCAAACCTTCAGCTCAATGTAACAAATTATCCACTTAACTGGCTCGGAAACAACGTGTCGAACGTGGACTGAATATATTGGTCTCCTTGTGTTTGTTTTCGATGTCAGTTTGGTGCTAGATGAATTGTCAATATACCTAATAATATCGTAATATTTTTTGATCCTTTAAAAGTGTATAAACTTTGTTACAAAAGAACAATAATATATCACAAAAAAACGTATCAATTAAAACTATTATACAAATGTTTATTTCAATTGATCCGCGATTTCTTTTCCAAATTTGTTATTATCATTTGCTGACCTTCAACGACTTTTCTCCATCACATTTCGATGCATCTCTATCTTTTCTTGCAACCAACTGTCCACTCTCGTCTTCCTAACAAACATCAACCCTCCCTTAATACCAGCAAATCGACAAAAACAAGACAAACAACACTTAACTCCCCCTTTGCGCTTTATCACGGTCCCATGGGAATTTTCGACTCGTTTTTCTCCCACTTTTACTACCCCAGAGAAGTATGAAAACGAAGTGATTTCCTAGCGCATATTGCTGCGAATCGTCTGCTCGTTGCTGTCTAATAATTCCGTTGTGTTCTGATTTAGTTTGGTTCAATTATCATTACTTTTTGGCTTGCCTCTGGTTTGGCAATTCCCTGCAATTCCCTTGTCTTTTTTTACTGAACAACCATCAAACCGAGGGCTGCAGAAAAAGCGATTATGTTCGAATTATGCAAATGTGGCCCTTCGGAAGGTGCTTGTTTCCTAATTATGTCTCTCCTTCCTTCGGTGGGAGCAGTCGGTTCCGGTCTTTGATCGTGGTAAATGATTTTTGTTATGTTTGCGATTTGTTCCTTTTTCGGGAACAATTGTTAGCTTGCGAGGGAGTTAGCGAAACAAACAAAAATGAGCCTTTCCACTTTATACCGCACTTCGTAGAACATGTCAAAGAAAGTATGTATATCAGTGTTTTCATTGATCACGAAAAATCTCTACTTTCGAGTGTTTTCTCTTCGCCTTCGAGGAAGCAACAAATGACCAATAAGCTGATAACAATAACGAGATAACATCTGTAATAATTCGATTTGTTCAATTGACCACCAACCCGCTCGGGGAAGGATCGATTCCGAAGAGCTGAGTTTGGGAAAAATAAATCACCTCGAACATGTTTTTGTCCGAGCAAAAGCCGGACGAGCCACCGAGTCTAGTTGTGATTGTTATCGTTTCCTTCCTCGTCCTAAACGAAGGAAGAACACCCCACCTAACGCGGTGAACGATCGGGGGACAATAATCCCTCCCAAAACAAGCTGTTGTTAGAGACGCTGTTTACAAGGCCTGAAAGATTATAGAAGGAAGAGTACAATGAAGGTAGGAGCGGGTTTGGGTTTGTAACTCGAAAAGAGGATTACATTTCGGTATTTCCTCTTCAACCAAGGAGGATCGATTGGTAGTAATGTTTACAGTCCCTTTGGTATGTAACAATTATACGGTGCAACTAGATTGTGAGTTGAAAAAATACATGGTAGTAACGCATTAGAAGTACCTAAAGATTTTGTTTTGATTGCGCATAAAGTACATTTTGTTTATGCTATGTTATATTTTATCGCTGCTATTTTTATAAATTTCTTCAAAGCTTGTAAATTTACTAAACTTCTAAAATACTATACAATTTTTTATATTTCAATCACTATCTTTGACAACTTTACTAAAAACCTATCGATTTTTAAATCCATCATTTCGTAATTCCATGTTTAACATGTAAATTCGAAGTACATTTCTCATCACAAATATAAATGATTCAATATTGATTACCTTACTTTTCCTAAAAAAACACTGTTTTTAGTTATTTTGTTTATTTTTTTCCAGTTGATCAGAAAAAAGAAATGAAAAAGAACCTTTATATTGGGTTAATATTAGTTACCGCTCATTTCATGGTTTATGTACACCTTTTCTAATTAATCTGCGACTTTATGCTACACGAACTAATGGACTAAACATAAACCGGTTCAACTAAGCACATCCACTGCTCCTGTTTTGGGTCTATTGTGTTTTGTCAAGTTTTCGGTATTTTTACTTTTTTCTCAAATAAAAGTACCCATTCGAAAAGCGCACATAGTTTCAATCCGACTTTGTTTCCTCATTTCCATTTCACCATTCACAACGAGCGCTCCGACCGGAAAGATGGATCCAAAAAGTCATCCTTAATCGGATCCTCCCAAAAAATCGGAAAAAAACCATCAGACTTACTTGCAATTCCGATAGGAAAACAACCACCCAGTTGCCCTGACGTACCAACCGGGTACGAATACTTGACTTTGTAAATTGAAAAATCTCCCATGCGCTGGTCTTTTCCTTTTTTTTAAGTGTGATGAAAATCTCGAGCGTGAAATTGCGAAATGCATCGCGCTTTACATTTGCTCTATTTTCCTGGGAGTCCTTACAGGGCGTCCGGAAAAACATCCATCCGAATTCCCCTCGAGTGGCGCATCGTGCACCACTATGGTGGCACTACTAATCGCCGATTAATTTTGTACGTTCCCTTCGTAGGTTCCCTGCATCCATTTGAACTCGATTTTGGGCGAAGGATTTTGGGTATGACTCTGGTATGACTTGCTGAGCATACAGAAATCCCCTTGCAACAGAGGATTTGGTGATGGTGGTGAGAAAAAAATCAATTTAGTAAATCGGATCAGCGTCCGGATTGAACTCTTACAGAATTGTTCGTTCTTTCTTTTTGACGATTGTGTGAACAAACGGCAGTGATATATAGAATGTTAAGCCTTTCGTGATTCGTAGTCTACGTTGCGTGTTGAGTTCGGTGGACATTGCCATCAGATCGCTGCTGTTTTATTACACCTTATTCAAAACCGATCCTAACCCTTCCGTTCGAGATGATTCCGAAGTAATGAATTGATAAATTATTTAAACGACACACTCGTGCTGCCTTCATTGGGCGGCCATCGGTTCTGTTCAGACGGCCCCGAACGGTGAACTAGAGGCGCGCCACACAATGTGGTTCTGTTTTGGAAAAGGTAATGCTTTGGCCCCCCTCCTTTCTTTGTGTATTGAACAGTTTTCTGAGAATTTCTACTTGTCACCCGGTAGACCTGCCTCACCGGAATACAATCGGGCCTTTTCAGTGTGCATCCATTATGGACCACCATGGTGTCTGGTACTAGCGAACGATAGCAGTTTCGTGGCTCGGTTTCAGCTCAGTTCAGCGACACACCGCACTAACGTCACACGCTCGATCTCGAACCGCAGCACTCTCCTGAAGCGTCGACTAAAACGATCAAGATGGCGAACGAGCAGCCTACGGTTCCCGACTTAAACTCTCCGCCATTCTCGAGGCTTTTCGTACTTTGTGGCCGCCAGGTGACTGCGGCCGCTTTGGAGGAGTGCTTTTCGCCGTATGGCAGCGTGGAGCAGTGCCACATTGTGCAGGATCAGAGCACCGGACAGTCGAAGGGCATCGGATTTGTGAAGTTCCAGAAAACGTCCCATGCGGCCCGAGCGCTCAAGGAAGCCGACGGCAAGCACATCGAGCCGGAACCGAAACCCATCCGGGTGGAAATCGCCACCAGGTAAGCAACTCCATCAACCCGCTATTCGCCTTTCTGCTGACCATCATGTTGTCACACCTCATCCGAACAGCACAATCGAATCGAAACCGCTGGATTGCTTGCGCCTGAAGGTGAAGTGTCCCGCCGATCTGGACGCCGACGCGGTCAAGGCGGAGTTCAGCAAAATTTCCGCCGTCAACAGTGTGCAGCTGGTGCCGGACAAGAAGTCGCCGGGTAACAATGTGGCCTACCTGACGTTCGAATCGTTCCTCGATGCGGCGCTCGCGTACGAAACGGCCAAGCCCGAGCACAAGGCCAAGTTCGCCAAGATTAAACCCCGCAAGGTAAGTCTGGAGTCGCAACCGCAGGAAGCGAAGGCGTTCTTCCGGCCGTTCACTCGCCGACGGTCTTCCGCGTTGCTTCCGCCCACAAAGCTGACCGTGCTGTGCAGCTCGACGCTGACGCAGAATCAGATCTGGCGCCTATTCGACATCATACCGGGGCTGGTTAACTGCTCCATATCGCACGATGGTGGCTCCATGGGAACGGCCACGGTTACGTACAACAACTCGCAGTCGGCAAAGTATGCCCGGGACAAACTGCACAAATTCGAATACCCGATTGGTGAGAAAATCGTCGTTAGAGATGGCGCCGAATGAGATTAAGGGTATCTGTTCTATAGCGGTTTTAGAGAAATGTCATCGATGGTTTTAACGAAATTGGACAAGCCTTTATTTGCCTTTAACTTTAATAAAGATAGAAACGTGAAATAAGAATAAATGTACGCAGTGTTATTATATCGAAAAGTTTTATTCCATTCAATGTTTGCCGCATTGGATTAAGCATGCTGCTTAATTTATTGCTAAAAGGGGTTGTAAACATTATCGTCACTTGGTGAACAAAGCGTTGCTAATCATTTTTTTTGAGATGGATAATTTAGGAATTTTCCCAAACCTGATACACCAGACTCAAAATAGTATTTTTAAAAATGTAAGCCTTCAACTTATAAATATGAGCAATCATTGAATTTTAAGAACCACATGTACAAAAAGAAAAAGCCATACACTAACCTTTCCATCCTACTTTACATTAACCTTTCCATTTACTGTATCATAATTTTGCTTTATTATCTTTTACAATTTGCTTTCATGTTGTCGGTTTTAACAGCCAAATCAATTTGAACCACTTGCATGCATTGAGTTTATAGGTCCGGGTCCAAATGTCACGGTATCATACTATCAAGATAAATAGAAAACACCATGTCATACATCTTGATTATATTTATCTTGAAGTTGTTTACCTTCATGTTTACAAACGAATTGATTATTTTAGTTTGTGATAGCTGGAAAAACAGGATAAAACCCATTTTAAATTAGACTTACATTCTTTTCCATATCTCAAATATTGTTTTGTGTTATGTGGTGTCACTCATTTATCATGGTTGCGTTCATTGCAGTGTAGAGTTGGTTTTCTAAACCAAATAGCAACAAAGAGGCTTATTGATTTTTTCCAGTCATCGGACCGGGAAACGAAACGATGTCCGATTACGGCAGTGGAAGAACGAAAGAAATTTCGGAAGAGCCACCGATGTCTCGACTGTTTATCATTTGCGGCAAACACATAACGAAAGATCAGCTGATAAAACACTTTGAATCGGATGGAACGATCGAAGAGTGTGTCGTGATTACGGATCGCAAAACGGGTCAGGGAAAAGGCGTTGCCTACGTAAAGTTCACCAAAACGTCGTCGGCCGCTAGGGGACTGTTGAAGAATGCCACAATTATCGAGGGAGACACACGACCCATTAAGGTTATGATTTCGGCAAGGTAACATTTTAATTCACGTAGACACTACATGAAGCATGAGGAACACTTTTCATCTTTACAGTTACAACCGAGAAAAGTCTAGCGATAACGCATCGGACGTTAACGAAAACCACTTCCTCCGGTTGTTTGCAATCGTGCCGAGCAGTCGAACGGAGGAACAGCTCAAAGAAGAGTTCGGTTCGTTCGGTACGGTGACACAGGTCCGTCTAGTGCCGGACAAAAAGAACGACAAGCAGTGTGCAGCGTACGTTAAATTTACCACCTTCCTCGAGACAGCCCTGGCCATTGAAAACTGCAATCCATGCTACAAGGCAAAGTTTTGCGTCCCACGCAACAAACTGCAGCAGGAAAAGGAACCGAAGTGTCATGCGAGCGAACCGGTGAACCGAAAGCGAAGTCATTCTCCAGAACGTCCTTCCTCTACGCGAGGTGATACGAAACTGGTGGCCATCTGTAGCGTTCAGTTGAATCAGGATCGGATATGGCGGTTATTCGATATCTGTCCAGGCATGAAGTACTGCAATATAGTCACTGCAAGTAAGTAAAAGAAACTCGTCGGTCACGCGTTGGTTAATCAGTATTCCATTTTGGCTTCGTTGTAGATGATATAAACATTACCGCGACGGTGGTATACTCCAATCGTGACGATGCCCAGCGGGCTGTGGATAAAATCCATGGCTTAGAGTATCCGATTGGCGAAAGGGTTATTGTGCGGTTTGAGGAGGAGTTCAAGGATGAAATAATCACCAAAGACGCACTGTCCCAATTCGGACCACCAAAACCGCTCGTTACAGAGCAAGTGCCTTGTGTAAAGAAGGCCTTTTTCATTTGCATGCCCGAAGCCATCTCGGTGAAGCTGCTCACCGATGCTTTCTGTCGGTTTGGGGATTTAATGAAGGTGTACATTGTGCCAGGTAAAAGGCACGGTTACGCAGAGTTTGCCAGTGATGTGGCGGCCAATCGTGCCATCCAGCAACTGCATGGCGTACACTTGGGCGATTGCCGGCTTAAGGTGCTGGAATGTGCCGAGTATAGTGGAGAGAACAAACGCAACAAGCTGGAACATTAGCTAATGCCGAATGGATCACCGGGTGCGCTAAGTATATTTCCAATATCTAGTTCATGATTCACTCTTTGAGTTTGGTTTGTTGTTATTTGATGGGTTATCCATCATTTGTTCGTTTAGCTTTGTGCCTTTTTTGTTGTCTTTTTCTTTCAGATAGCATGGAGCTCCGTAGAAATCGTTATGAATGCAACAATGCACAGGTAAATAAAGGATGCCACTACTAACCAAGGTCAATTTTTTGCAGGTGTGTTAGAATGATGAAACACTAATCAATTGCCAACCTTGAAACGAAAACAAAATCATACTAACGAATCAACTAACTCGGAATCGTACAGAACACTACACAAAAACGTCTTAGAATTAGGAACCTGGAATCACATCACAAGTAATCGACGAGTTGAATATTGCCGTAGTGGTTTATTTAACTTCTAAATCTAACTTGCTTAGAATGAAATGTTTGATCACCAAAGAATAGAAATCTTCAGTAATAAGCCTCAATTTAAATGCGACAAGTATTGAAAACAATGTATTGAAATCAATTAAGGTCACCAAATGAAATGAAAAGATTGCTAGAATTGTCAACCATGTGGAATGTAGAACCAATTGTTGAAATGCCTTTAACCTTCAACCTTGCCTAATGGAATGTATGATTAAGAGTATTCAATGAAATGGAAAAATCTAGTCAATTATGATTCATGGAATTAAACTTTTCCCAGTAGACACCTTATCCTAACACGATGAATAATATACTCCAAAGAGACATAAAATGGCTCTCCATAATGTATAGTAGTAAAATGTAATCTTTATACTTTAGTGGCTTTCGGTAGAATTTTTGACACAATAAATTAATTCAACAAACGCACAGACTTTTGATGAGCTTTGCTTTTGCCACAACGGATCAATGAGAAATGAATATGAAGAATTGATTTGTTAATCCCGCTAATCGTGTTGGGCCTATTATTCACAAAATAAACTATAACGATAAACGACCTACTCGGCGTACTGGTTGAAAACAGACTGCCGATAAAAATTGGATGACTAACTCCAGAGAACAGTTTGGTGGCCTTTACAGATAGAATCTGCGCATGTCCTAGGTTCCAAAGTAACTAAGGAAGGCATAATGTTCGATTTCATACTCTTAAAACGTTTCTTTTAACTTGTACAATATTTGTACTGATCAATACTTACATGAAAATAGTTCCCATTTTATGATTCTTTCATATTTTTCTACATTTCCTCAGTCAGCTATCGGCACTCTTATGGACCATACTTGATTTGGGTTTATTTAGCATACTTTTATAGTGTATTAGATTACTGCTACACCATTTACATTGGATTGACGATTGAGAAAAAATTGGTTACATCTGCTATTGATTTGTTATATGCCAAATGCTAGATTAACATGCGAATACGATTAATTTCGAACGCTAACCGCTCCTGTAGCGTTGACATTGAATGCGCTTTCCATCGAGATGGTCTTGCGCTTGCATACAGTATTGCTAGGGGAAAAGCTTTGACGACTATAGTTACACCGACGATTAAGCGGGCTTGACTGTGACTCCACTTGTGGCCAGGATGGTCACGGTGAGTCAAAATCGAATGAATGGATTATTACAACGACCTTACGATTTATCACACAGGCAGTCACTTACAATATTAGCAGTATCCTTGCCGAACCAACATGAACCCAAGTATGCTGTTGCAAATTGACATCCGAATGTCTTGAATGTGTAAAATGATACAGAACTATTAAAAACAATATTCTTTTGTAAGGTTAAATCCAATGAACAATTGGAATGTGAATGAAGGACTTTTTTGTAAGACGACGTTCTTCCTCTGTAAGATTGCCTGATATATGCTCGAGTGACCGCCCTAGGATTGCTTTTGTGATAATGGGGAAGGAATAATTACCAAACTCAAGCATCGACAACAATTTCAAGTACTAACACATGATACACGTCGTGAGCCTTAAATGCGATCACGTGCATCGTCCGGTGGATGTTTGCAGAAACAATCAGGAGGACAGGAGACGGGCAGCGTTTCAGTCGGACAGTACGTGCATCGCTGATGATGGTAGTCCTCGCTGGAAGCAGAGCAATGTAAGAAGATTAAACGTTTTTCGATACCAGGGAAGTTTCCTTCCATTAAGGAAACTTCGACTTGTAAAAGGACACCAAAGGATTGCTTCAGTGCATAATATCTCTAATGCATTTGAATAATCCTTCAAATTTTGCAAAGTTCTTGATTGATCGCCACGCACTTTACCACGATTGTTGTCACTCTGTCATGTATTTAATCATATATATCAAAAGATAGCGGTGCTAAATCATTAACACCACCCCGTTAATATATAAATTATATTCAAACAGACCGTTGAATATAATACTATATTAACGATTATAATGAAAGTTTGATTATTGAATTAAAATGTGCAGAAAAATCAAACCACTGCCACACTCTGTGACATCTCACGCTCGATCAGAACGGCAAACTACGAAGCGGTGTGCAACAAGTCACGGTTTCCGGTACCATCCTGTCCCAAATCGAATCCGGAAGGCACCAATCCGCTGCTCAATGGGCCATTAATTGCTGCTCAATAATTGATAGAATTAATTATAAATTTAACAGTTCACCTTCTGCAGTAAAATCCGGATTGTTACCTTGACAAAGGAGAGTTCTTTTATGCTGCTTCGAAAAGACATCGCTTCCATGGGTACCATTCCTTTGCGTTAAGAAGGAGTGTTCCGCGTGGTGCTTGAGTTAAAGATCCTTTAATGAGCGAAAAGTAATTGGTCCTGGGAAAAATAAAGAAGAACCCGGTGAGAGGATTTATCTTTGAAAGGAAAAGTGTGTCGATAAAGAAGGATGCCGCATCCTTCACTACGATACGAAGCTCGATTTGATTTGTTTGCTTTTCCCCGGTAGTTTGACCGTCGACTAACAAGCTTCACTTCTCCGAGGAATGTAAATTATCACTAGACTAGCATCAGTCAAACAAACAACTACCAGATAAACTGCTTGTAGCTTAAATGCGGCGTGAACCCCACCGCTCTAGGAAGTGATGAAGGGTTTTCTCCTTCCCTTTCCGGTAGCGAAAAGCCAAACGAAGAAAGCCAGCTGGGAAGGGATGCAGATCGAGATGCTCTGGACCCTTTGCTTTCCTACCGAAGCCCGCTCTCGAGGCCGAGAAGCTGCCAAATGGAGTGCGGACGTACGGAAAACGTGTGTAACACTTCATAGCCTTTCCAGATGAAGGGTGTAATTGAATCGTAAAAGGTGGCATCCTTCAACGAGATCCGGCGGCTCGTGGCGACCGGCGGATGTTGTGATTGCATCGGGGGATTGTATCTTCTTTATCGGCTTAGTTCGGGTATATAGTAACGAGTGCCAGCTGCTAGAGAGGGCGGCGGGTAGCAATTATGAGGTTGTTTTGAAAACGGTTTCTCTTACCCGGGGGAGATACTTTTGCCAAATTATTTTCGTATTAAGCCAAACAAAAAGGAAATAAGTTTTAGATAAGTCTGAAATTTCTCAAACATGAGACGCTTAAAACTTTAGTTTGATATGATAATTTATTAAAATTGTGTAGAGTTACAAATCAATACGGTTTGAGTTTGAGAAGTTTGTGTAGTCCTTAAAACCATCCGGGTATTTTTATTAAATAAAATTACGGAAAAAGCATAAGTTGTAACGTAGCTGTCTTCAGCATTTTTCGACAACTTATTTATAGCGTTTAAAAACAATGTGTGCAGAGTGCCCAATTTCAATATTTTTCCAAAACTGCTGTGCTATTTGAAAGCATTTTAATGTCTTTGCATAAGCTCAGTAATTGAGTTGAGCTGATTTCTTTTTGCTTTATTCAATTGTTATAACTAAAGCACAGAGCAAATATTTATCGTGTGTCACTTTGCAAGCAATTGAGATTATTCTATTCTAAAAAAAAAGTGGCAATGACTGGCAAGAACAGTATCAGAATTCAATATTTAAATGATAATTTGTCGTTTTTTTTCCGCAATGATGATTTTAAAACAGTTAATTAAATACTGGTCTTTGTATTCTGGTGTATAAGTTGAAACCATTTTGTTTTATGATGGTATCGTATCGTTTTCAAATAACGATGCCGAACATTCTAACAGGAATATATGTATTATGTTTTCATTTTAATTACCACAACCAACAAACAAATTTGTTGTAAATCTCGAAGTTCGAAGCAACTTTCCCAACAGGCTATTTTTTTATTATTCTGTTCTAATAAATATTACTTTTGAGGTTATCTCTGTGTTTACAATTTACAAAAGGTTTTAGGTCTCTTTTTGTTATACCGCTTCGTTTTTCAATTACTTAACTTATCTACCTAGCCTATCTAGTACTTTATTATCTAGCTTATTGATCAATACATTGATCCATCGTACATAAGTACATTCGAAGTGTATGAATGAAGAGGCACCAAATCATCAAAGCACGTTGGACAAACGTTAGCAGCCAACTAATCTTCAACAATTCTCATTTTCACTTTAAACACAAAATTCCTCCCAATAATGGTCAGTTATGGACACTTACTTTCACTTCACGCTCGGCGTTCGGAATCAGGGTTAAGGCTAAGCGTTACACTATATTTCACAATCAACGTCCTAGTTTTCGTTTGTAAATTCCACTTGTTACTTCCTATCTGAAGGTCAGCAAACACGTTGCGGATAATCTGTCACAACACAACCCGAGCCTCGTCAACAGAATGTATGCGGACGAACGGACATTCCGATCCACTGGAATCAACCCGGTCGACACCAAACAATAGACTATGGAGCCATCGGCATCTCGCCCGGCCAACGATGTATCGTTGAATATTTGAACGATCCCTGCGATCTGCAATCCTTGCAGTGGCCTTTTTCCCAAAGTGTACTACCGCCGGTAAACATGGCCGAGGCCGAAGGCTGCCGGAACTCCAAGCTGCATGGAGCCCAAGCAGCGTGACGGAGATAATGGGAAATTACTTCACAACTTAACGAAGCGCAGGAGAGATGCCGGCAGATGTTGGAGTCGAAACGCAGTAATAGAAATAAAAGCAGGCCATGGGGGAATGATGGAGGACACTCCTGGGAACAGTTGTGGCTTTACTAGCGCCACCAGATTCTACTGCGGCCGGAAAGGGCAACATAAACTCCCCTTTCTCCCCACCGGAATGGCTCCACATGCGCTCGAAAAGAAATGGCGGGATGTCCTGTGCTGAGCGCCGATTGGTCGCCGGCGAATCCTTTGTGAGGGCGTGATTTCAGCTACTACAGAATTCAATTACACATACAACGAGAATGGAAAACGCTTTCCTACTCGTTCATTACCGTTTGCGTCATTCGGTGGCGGTGTATTTAATGAAGATCTTTCCCCCCGATCCAAGCTAGGGACAAATTTAGACTAACCTTTCCCTCGTGCAACCTCTACCCTTCCGCTGTTCATCCATATACGGCCCTCGCGTTGCCATTTCCTCACCATTCCCACACTTGCTCCCGGATGTCTTTGTTGCCTTTTGCTATAATTGTTTTATAAGCTTCATTCGCCAGCCCGCCATTGTGTGGAGGTAATAGAATTTAAACAAGACTATTGATTTTCCAGCTTCAGCAACCATCAGCCCGGAAAAAAAGGCGACAGCCGAAACGCCAGTCCTCTTCTCACTTCGGAAGAATCATTATCGTTTACTCTGTCGAGGATGAATTGAAACGGGAGAAACGAAAAAATAACCATTTCTGCAACCTGCCAGCTTGATTTCCGTGGGTTTTCCAAAGGGATGCTGCCGGGGTTGGAAAATAAATGAAACTACCCATTCCGGCAGTTCCGCGCCCAGTGCGTCCTTGTGCCGAACCTGGTGCTGCTGCGGGAAAATGTATTTTCCCTTGGGAAGCTGGAGGGCGGGGAGGAAAAGACTTGTTTTTCTTCGCATCGCTACGCAGCTCGTCGCCGCTAGGCGCCGGAAGGGAATGGACAAAGGGCGAGCGTTGGCGTAATTGAATGCGATTTGTGGTGTGAAAATTAATTAAATACAAATTGAGTTGATTATCGGTGAGCGTGAAGTTCGCAATCGTCCGCTGCGCCGTGTGGGGGGTGGGGGTTTTCCGGACGGGCGTATGAAGGCCAACGGTGTAATGGAAAGAGAGAGAACAGACAGCTCCGTTCACTTTATTATTCATTTTTCAATTTTCCAACAAAATGACCCAGGACTTTGTTTCGGGCGGCTCGGGTCGACCATGAATATTAAGCGATGCAGCTTGGAGCTTGGGTAGGGTGGGTTTATTGACCCACGCGGGGGGGTTCTGAAGTAGGTGCTAAGGTGCAGGATTACGGGTGCATTGTTTGCAAAGGAGCGAAGTTGAGCATTGTAGCACTTCAGTGTAATTTAATCGGATAATGATAATGGTTGACGAAGCACTTTGGTTTATTATGAAATCCATTTGGAAAATAGGGTACATATCATTTTTTTACAGACCATAACGTAGTTTTATAATATTATAATAAATTAAAATACCTAAATTATTGATTATTTGCGTAAAAGTGTTTTATATTTTCGATTAACACTTCATAGCAACATAATTGATTAATTGCTATACTGTTTTAACTATAAGCACGCATAAGAATCAGTAGAATACCTTTAATGCATTAAATATTAATGAATGTTTTAGTGATGCAACTCCTAACAATTCAAAGCAGTTAATTGTTTAACTGATATTTATTTGAAGTGCAAAACGAAATAAAACCATTTTCTTCGTTGTATGCGATGTTCAAAATGGGATTCGATTAAAAAACAAAAAACTATAAATTTCTCTGTGTTTTGGATGCAAATTTTACACTATAAGTAATAAGTTATTTTTTTTTTTGTGAGCAAACGTCAAATAAATAATATGTAGAGAGCATGCAACTCCAAAACTTCATATAATATTTCTAAAATCAAACAGATAATGTAAAAACAAGGAAAAATAACAGAAAGTATGAAAGTTTCCCCTTTTCCTCTGTAAAGCGCTACAAGGGACAGTAGCGGCCAGTGTTGGAACTACGAAACCTTTGTCATTTCTGCACAAAAGTGTCCTGGATAAGGATCTCCTTCGAGCGTTGGTGGGGAAAATCGGTTCGGCATTTTCCTCGCGCAACCGGCCCACTGTCTTGCGTCTCTTTCGCACACACCCACCACCATCGGAGGGATGCGTCAAAGGATTGTGATTGGTTTATTTACCTTTCAAAAGGCGGTTTTTAAATCATTATTTAAGGCTGTGCGCGCTCGCTATTTACTTTTACCGCGCCGCGTCGGCCAAAGTTTAATTATGTTTTACTCCTCCTCCTTCGTGAACCGGATCAAGGGGGGGAGGGAAGGGGATGCGGGTAGGTGGTGAGGATGCACCTTCGGGGGTGGGGGGTGGAAGACGTCCTTAGCAATCGCTAGCGCACCATGGACGCCCGCTTTCATTGACCGTTGCTCCGAGCCGGAAGCGATCATTCTTGATTCAAACCCACGGTTGTACGGTTCTGCGTCGGGTCCGGTTCCGAACGCGTTGTCCCCGGCTAGCCCCGGGTCGGCGGCCCCGCTGGGGTCACCAGGCCAGGCCAGGTCGGTGGACAACGCGTTCGAAACGCACTCCGGTCGGGGGCAGAGCTGGGCGGCAGAAGCGACGAAAGGAATCATCATCGCTGGCCGACATGGCGACTACGGGGAACAATCCGGAAACAGGTCGGGGTGCCGGTGCCCGGGCAGTGCCTGATGGTGCACCCGGGAAAACTGCGCGCCCCGCCAGCGGTGTATAACGTTCGTGATCTTTGTTCCGCCGGGGGAGGAACGCTTTCCTCCGGCGGAGTGACGGTTTTTGAGAGTACGTTTGCAGAAGAGAATTCAATTTCCTTGCAAACGGCATTAGAGAATAAACCTATTTACGAACTTTAGTTAATCGAACATTTTTATTGTAAAGAACATTCATTATCGAAGTGTTTTATAGTTAACTGTTAAAGAAAACGAATTTATTGTTCTTATTACGTGACCAAATGAAACCCAAACTGCGTAAGACTTTAATTAGAAATAGGTTGTCACAGCCTTTCAACAGTACAAAAAAGTGAAGGGTTTTCAAATTGCACTGTAATCAAAAAACTTCTCGTTCTAAAGTGTCTTGTAAACGCTTATGTTGTTGAAAATTATCACACAGAGCAGATAAATTCAACCTAAATAATGATGTATAGTAAAAATAGTGGATGTAAACCTACAAAGTACCAGTTATATAGAGATAGTGTATGAAGCTATACTGTAATTAATTACTTATCACGTTGTTCGGCTCGCTGAATGTTCTTGCTTATGGCTAACATTTCAACATCCATTTAGATAAAGTTAAAATACCAGTTTAATTAACAAGAAGTAACTAAATCTGATGTACATTTCTTTCAATTTAGCAAAGATAAACTGAACTGTAATCAAACTGAACAACCCCAATGTTGCCTTATTTTCGTTTTCAGTTTGGAACACGCTTAAAATCTCCTCTTGAAACATCATCTTAAAATCTTTTCTAAAGATAATCAAACATTAATTTTCTACGCCAAACAAAGAGTTCACATAAAGGGCACCTAAACTTACTATCCATTCTAAAGAAGGGCGTGAGCGAAACTGCAATGTAATCAAAGATTGTCTCTGTATTGTGGTTCGGTATCCTTTTTTTTGCAGGATGCAGAAGCTCCCATGAAAACTTTTAAGGATACACAAAGCTTAAAGTTCGTAGAATGAACTTTTCCGCGCAAAGCTGCAATTTACAGAGCTTATGTATGACGTGAATGAAACTTTTACGAAACAGATATACGCCTCGCTTATTTCGAAAATGATGCTGCAAACCGAGAAGAATAAACATTTAAAGTTATCATTTTAAAAATGATGTATTCAGAATAAATTTAAAATAAATCACAGATTTACAGAAGAGTAAACAAAAACCTGATCACAAATATGGTAAAATGAAAATCAAGTTGAACGTGTAATGTAAAAACAAAATTATTTTAAAACTAAATCTATTATGAGCAAACTTATTTTATGAATCAGAGCCCTTGAGTTGAGACTTAAGAACATTCGTGGCTATTTGCTTCCTTTTGCAAGCTATTATAAACCCTGACGTTAGTGATTCATCTTGCAGCTGCTCAATTGTTCAATCGTACGTTTTTTTCGCTTCGATATATTCAAGGATTTATTCTCGCACGAGTGGAATAGACATGTGTGTGCGTTTTTTTGTCCTCCATCCTTTCGCATAAAACAATCCGTTCGAAGGGAAACCGGCATCGGCATCGGGTGTCGATTATTGCGTCGATCGCGTCCCATTATTCGAGGGCACGAGTCTTTGGGCACACGCTTGTCGTCGTTCTGCCTGGTAATTATATTCCCCGACCAGGGTTTCGTAGACCGTCAGCCAAATCCAACCGAACAGGGTCCCCTGAAGCGTTCACCGGAGAACCCAGAACCCGTCGTTACCTTCGTTTAACCCATTTGCGTGCCAGAGTTTCCCTTTCGGGGTCGGGGCTTCGGGAGATGGTCCTACCCACACCAACCGGTTCCGCCTGATTACCTATGCACCCTTCCGATCGATCCACCCCTAGGACGGTCCGGGGGGTTCGATCATCGAACGGGAAAACTATTGCCCGAATCGATCACGAAAATAGGAAAACTAAAAACCCGTACCGGCTTTCCGCACATCTGTTCCGTTAATATCGTAGCGTCGAACATCGAAAATAGGAAATTAATAAAAAAACAAAACCCCGGCGAGGAAATGGAAAAGGTGTGCACGTACCGAAAAATCGAACACGCACGCACGCAAGCGTTCGCGCGGGGGGAAAATAATGGATTGATTTTATCCGCGACCACCGCAACAAACTATCGAACCACCGGCCGGAAAACACCGTTCAAGGGAGCCCGAAATCCGACCGAAGGGTTCGGACGACTTCCGCTGCGCAAAAGGGATGCACCAACTTGCATCAAACAACATAAAAAAAAACAGAGGGACAGGAAAAAAACTGCAAATGCAACTGCAGTCTAGCGGCGTCGGTAGTCTCGCACGAGGATATTTTCCGATTCATGCGAGGGTTTTTTTCTTTCATATATTTCTATGCATAATTTTTTTCCCCTTCAGGCACGAGTTTTTTTTTGCGTCATGTTTCACCCCTCAAGAATAGTCCAAAAAAATGAAAATCACCCCTCGTGAAGGGAATAGAATACAAAAAAAAACTGCCACCGCTTCCACTACTAATAAAGATCCTTTCTTGTCTGGTGTACGTGGTTTTCCTCGTGCTCCTGTATGGGTGTCATTTTTTTATACGTCGCTAAAAAGGACCCTCGAAACGGGAAGAGGATTTACCAACAACATGAACCAAAAATAAAGAAACCCTCCTGTGTGTCCTCCTTTACGTGGAAAGCAGCGGAAGAGGCTTCGCGTAACCGAAAACTCCCAAAACTCAAACCGGCGCCGAGAAATCGCATTTCCCCCTTGCCAATTTTTTCTTCCACCGTGCCCTTTCAATGTGTTTGCGTACCTTTGTGTATGTGTTTGTGTTCGTCTTCTGGGTTGAGTGAGTGATTGGAATCCCTTGGTTTTGGTTGGTTTTTTTTCCTTTCGCTTTTCGGTTGGAAATTTTTCCATTTTCCTTCCACGTGGAAACATCTTTTCTTTTCCCTTCCTCAACCAGTAGGGAAAGACGTCGGAACGAAAAGAAAGCACGAACGAACGAAGCAGGAGAAAAATGTTCCGATGCTTTCATAAATTTCCACGAGCGTCATGTTTTTGGCACGAGCCGCCCTGTAATGTGATATTAAATTATAGCCTCCACGGACACACACACAAGGAGGCATCGCAGCTGTGGACGCGCAAGGACGCGAAAACATTTTTATCTCAAGGACGCACCGCTTTCTTTGCTTTTTCCCAATCAGCGAGGAAAATGTTTCATATTTTCGATGGATTTTTCTTTCAAAGCAAAATAATAAAGCAAGTGAATTGTTCTTTTTCTATGACGAGCAAACAAGGTGAGGCTGCCAGAAATGGATTTTGCTGACATTGATTTAAAAAATTGGCTAATTAAAAAATTATATTTCATCATCGGTTGATTAAATTCAATTTTCAACTGATCGGAAGTGATTTATATGATTGGTTAATTAAAACTACTTAAGCAGCTCAAGCGGCCTACTTCACAGATAGCGTAATGATTGTACATTAAAATCGTCAATTATCAAAACTCACAATCAATTCCACGACGGTACAATTATTTCCGATTATCGATGAATTAAAAACCCACCACCCGATCGGTGGTGTTTCGATTAAGCGGCGAGTGCTCCGTAATTATGCACCTTCGACATCGACACATCGATGGACGTGGCATTTTCAAACATTTCCAAGCCTACCTTGGTGTCCCAAACAAGGGGGGTTCCCCCTAGGTTTCCAGTCCCAGAAACAGGAGACAATCACAATCGCAATCGGAAAATCGATCGGAAATTAAAGCGACACGCGACGCAACAAACTGAGGAAAATATGTTTGACTATGTTAGACCCGTACGGTGGAGACACGATGGTTGGAAAAACCCTCGACCTGTTTCTTTGTGGGAGACACACATAGTTGGCCGGCTTTTCCTCGTCCTTCCGGTAATTTATGGAGCATTATAGGCTGCCGTTATTGGGCTTCCGCACGCCATCGGCTCGGCGCGACGTCCCGCATCGGAGACACCGGAGGCGAAATGACACGGCTCGTATGCCGGAATTGTCAAGCCACTTTCCAGCGTGTGTAATTTAAATAACATTTGCCACCGGTGTCTCCCGGTCGGCTTCGATCGATCCATCGGGTTTCCCGTGTGTATGTTTTTAAACTGTCTTGTGTCGTCTGTTTTGAATTACAATTACAGCTCGTTCGTAAGCTGCTCGTATGTTTGGTTTATGTTTTAATTTCAAGACAGACGAATAGTTGGGTTTCATTATTTTGGAAAAAAAACCCAAAACCTTACCAAATTTTGTACAATTCTATGGTTTAAGTTTGGCAACACTTCTTCTCCTAACGAACATTTTTTAATCCCCCATTTCAAACATCCTCTCCAAACATGGCATGTAGTCGTACCAAAACCGGCCTTTTATATTTTCTGCCGTCCCATCACAACCTGAAACACCCGGAAGAAAGCTGATACGAAAAAACAAACTCGTCTAAAAATGCCACCCCTAACACACAAACACACACTTACACCCGGTAAAAGCAGAAAAAATACGCCGAATCTTCACCGAGCGCAAATCATCTCATTTAATGGCAGTTCGGTGAATACGGCCCCGGAGAAGGAGAAAGAGATGTTCACCCACAACGCACCAGGATACGCACGGGGTTTTTCCCCGCAGGATCCACTCGTGGCTTCGAGGGCGTAAGGATACGACGGTGCGGTAAGATTACGCGCGAAGAAGCACTATTGCTTACCCACAGGATGGTTTTTTTTTCTCTCCCAACACGTTTGCGTGTCTGAAATTTATCCCCACGGAAGATGGGATTTATTCACGGTTAGGGAGAATGGTTTTTTTCTCGACTCGATTCGTTCCTTCGGAGGGTTCGTTTCACCCCCAAAGAAGCACCGAAAAATCTGTTGTAGGCAGGAGTAGTTCAGGTTACGGTGCGTGGAACAGTGATTAACAATTTTTTATTCCACTCGCGCACTTTACTGGATGAAATCTATACATGTTAATAAAAATGTCTGAGTGCTTACTTTCAATATAATAATATGAGGAAAAAACATGAAAGTTGGAAATGCATATTACTGTTGCACAGCTAGAAGCATTTTGGCAACTTTGTTAGTAATCCAACACATTTTTTTGTTTTTTCGACTTTCCTAAATTTATCCACGCATTGTTTATTCAAACAATTACACATGTTTTCACATCACTCTCATATCCAACTTAAGATTTCAAATTGAAACATAGAATACAAATAAACATGGAAGTTGTTTGTATTTAAACCTATTAGTAATCAAACCTCAAACACCTGAAACAAACTCGTTTTCTCCGTTTCATCGTTTTCTCTGATGAAACATTACAACGTTGAAAATATTCATGCAAAGGTTTTGTTCAATATGTTTTTACATTTTTGTTGTCGATGTCGTAAAAATGTTTTTCCATTTTAATTATCGATTTTGTTTTTATATGTTTCAAATATTCCAAAACCAGATATAAAATCAAGGCATTAAAGCTTGATGGTTATGAATGCAACAAAACAAATATCCTTATCTTAGAAACATGTTAAGTCCCGAAAAAAAATAAATGAAAACCTTTCTACACTAAACCAAAACAAATATAGATTTTTGCGCTTTTTTTTCTAGGAGTTGAACGAAGAACCCAGAGTTTCCCATTGTGGTAAACGATATTCGATCCTTTTGTCATTGACTCACACTACCTAAAACTCCCTATTGTGGTGTTTCCCCACGTCCAACCAGCGGAGCAGCTTTCACATGCATAATAAATTCATTTTTAATTAAAATATTGGCATGATGGGCATCGCTGCGCTCCGAATCCGAAAGCAATCAGCAGAAAATCGGGAAATTTCTTCGTTAGGAACCGCCCTCGCAGTGGACCATCGTCCGTCAAAATTGCGAAGAAAGGCTAGCAGTAAGCGTCGTTGTAACGACTCGTGTGGCCCCCGATCGGTTTAATGATTTTTGCATGGCACAGTCCCTGCTTCTCCTCCCCCCGAGCCCGTGGAAGACGAATTGCAACATTTCCTTAATGAAATTCATCGAAATGAATTTTTATCTCGATCTCGTTATCCTGTTGCAGGCCTCTCCTTTCGCAAGCAGTCAACCGTGGGCCTCCTTCTGATTCATCCTACCAACACACAAACACCGGAAGGGAGTGAGTCTGAGCGGCGTCTCGAGTCTTATTTACATACAATTAATCGTTATCCTGGCGGGCGAAAGTCGAGTGGATGAAAGGCTCGCTTTTCGCCAGGGCCGAAACCGGACCAGTTTTCCAAATGAGTGTCGTATTACACACCGCCGGAACGGAAACCGAGTGGAAAAGGGAACGAGCGAATGAAATGGTTACCGTCTTTCGCTAGCAGTAGAGGACACTGACATGCAGAAACGAAATCACAAAAGGATCATCGGACAGGTCATTTGCGTCGCGGGGGTTGATTTGGTGCGGCTTCCGGAATTGGCCGCGTTAGCAAATGTGGCACACGAGTTGAAAATGGCACCACCCCTCGTTTTCCATCGCTTGACTTTGATTTTGGGCCGGAGCGATGACGAACGATTCGACCGCACTATGGGAGAGGATAGTAGTTCTGTATGAAAGGAAGTTGTTCTAAAATATTTAGTCACACTCAAAAGGTAAAAGTACAAGGTTGATAGGGTAATGGTGTCAATAGTGTTCAGTCTTTAACTAACAATATGATGTGATTTATAAGTGCCAAGAACACAATCTTTATACCAATTATGATCGAAACACGATTTTTCTTTTGAAAAACATCTATTTTCACCATACACCATAAAAAAACTCGAAAAAAGCTCTTGGAAAACTTGGAAAAGACTGAATATATTTTGACTATAATTTATTTTTGAAGCATATTTCAAACAGAAGGACAAAAGTACGCAAAGACTAATGTATTTTGCGGTGGTTTATAGCGTGAAAAAAATCATGACATACGTGATCAATTCTTAAGGAGTCCAGCGTATTAGTACAACCTGTTTGGAAAATATTAATTTTGGGTCATTAATGTATTACGTACATCTCTGAAACACTCCGTAGAAAATCAAAGAACATTGTATACTAGATCAAATAACGCCATTGTATTTACTTCTTCGTAGGGCTAGCATTTTATTCCACTACAGCCACTATTGGTACTATCACCACTATGGAAACACATACCATAGTTACTTCTACATTATAGCTAAAGTTATCAGTAGCAAAATGAATGCTATACAAATATTAGATAGTGGGTTTTTAAAGTAGTTTCTTTTAAATTGGTTTCAAAACGAACGAGAAGTTATTATAGAAAATTAAAAATAGGCCTAAAAAGTAAAATATAATTGATTATTCCCTATGCACAAAAGAATACATGACTGCTTGTGTTAATCAATCATCTATTAACATTTATAGACGGCCTTAACGCTAGAAAAAAATGTTATGCAAAAACCTAATTTTTAAATTCGCTATAAAGTAACGTGGCTCAAACAGTTCGACTTCATTAAAATTTTAACATAATTTATTTGTTAAATCTGGGCATTTAGTTATCTTTTAACAATGTTGAACAATGTTGAAATCGTAGATTTTACTATCATTTTTTAATTTGGCATCCATTTATTAAGTTAAACATATATTTTGCCATACTTTAAACCCACATTTAAAATTTTGTCCAATTCTCTATACGGACATGGAACGCAGTCCTTCCTCACCAATGAAGACTGATGATGGATGGGTGAAGCGGTCCACCTAAAAGGTCCGCTGGCTGATTAATCCCAAAACCTCCCAATTGCTTGTACCGTACGACTTCATAATAATCCTTTGCTTCCCACAGCAAAACTCGGGAGGCCCGAAAGAGTTCGCTCCCGGGCAAAAGGCGGCGAGATCTCACCAACTCCCGTCCGTCATTCACCACGCTGTTGCAACCGACGGCCTGCAAAAAAAAAATACGATGGTGGCGGTGGCGTGCGAAACGGTCTGCCCGGCTGACATTGAACCTTCGGAAACGTCATGCCGCCCATCCTCACCGCGGTCCGGGTCGCTCGGAAAAGGGGCGTGAAAATGAGTTAACAAATGTATCGCCCTTTATCTTGATCCTATTAGTTTATTGCGTAAAGTCTGCACCCCGTTACGGGAGACCGTGCTCACAGGTCGGCTGGCATAAGTTATGCTGGCTGTCCTCACACCACCCGTCCTACCCTTTCCCACCCACTTCGATCCGATGGCCCGCTCGGTGTTTCTTCGCTTTGGGAGGAGGTTCCTTCGCCCCTTTATCGCCGCCGGTGATGAGCCGCTGGCTTCCGGGCAGAAGAAACTCGGCATCAGGAGGACTCATTTTTGCGACAATGGACTTCTCCCGAGCCGAGGGTTGTCTCATTACGAGCGGGAGAAGGGTCACGGGAATCATTAGCGACCACGATTCGTTGCTTCGCTGATTGGACTCGAACGGCTCCCGGTGTTGAATTGATGCAATTTCCAATTCTCCCCCGAGGCCACGGAGCCCCGGAGGGAGGCCGTCCCGGCGGAGCGTGGACACTATCATAAATCTGTTGATTGTTCGCTATTTACGCACAAAAATATGCGACAAGCGCAGCCGTGGAGAAATGCGAATATTATGGGAACATGTTGTCACGCGCCAGGGTTCGGAGAGAGAAAGAGACATTTTCGTACGCACGTGGTGTGCCGATAAATTTGGGAACTGACCTGACACATGCAACATCCCCGGATCGAGCTTGTCCCTAGGAGGAAAGCATTATTTTGGACATTTCGCTTGTTTATTACTTCTTCCTAATGATATGTTGTCCAAACGACGGTTGGTAGTAATGAGTATTTTATGATTAACCGTGCTCTGATCATATCCAATTTCGCCTCATTTTTTATTTGATTGTACGATAAGAGTAATTGATTTATTTTCGATAATTTTTGCAAAATCAACCATTGAATGATCTTGTCTTGTAATTTTTATTATTTTCCACGGTGACAAATTTGTAAATAGGACAGTAATTCAAAACATTTCATGTTTATCAGAAATAACTCTGAGATGAAATTGGATTTTTTCCTAACACCCTAAAACAGGGATCGGCATACATTTCCTAAAATGGGCCAGATGATTATAAGAAAATAGAAACGCGGGTCGGATACCTTAAACGATGATTTAAAGTTTTTAAAGACGACTTTTTTTCGACCGTAGTATAAAATTTCTAAGCAGTAGTTACATAAAAAGAGGCAAAAGAAGAAATTCAAATATGAAGATTTGAGATGAAAAATATCATACTTGTTTTCGTTGAATTTTGAATTTGTTTTTCAACATTTAACAGGAACACCTCATCAAACAATATTAATCTTTAAATATGAAGTACGAAGTACGGATAAAGTCAGTTACCGACCCTTGCCCTAAGACATCAATCATAGCTATATTCAGATCATTTAATTCTCGTTTACTATTTCAGTTTGAAATAAAGTGGGACAATGGATGTCACAAATTTACATGCCCCAACCTTATCATGGCGTAATTCGCCTTCATTTGCGCTTCACGATGCGATAATTTTCGTCATCGTCCGAACCCGTGACCGGATGTCACTCCTACGGTCAATCGTCAAAACCCTCGAGTTGAAGAGAAAAAAAAGACCAGACCAAATGAGCCCCGAACCGTCGATTGTGGCAATGTCATCTGGAGAACACAGTCCGACTCGATCATTAGACGACACCGGAAACCACTTTACCACCGAGCGAATAGAAAACAAAAACCCTACAATTTCACGCTCGATGGCACTAGCTTTTTTTTTTTGTTTTGCTTTTGTAAAGCGCGATGACCGGTCATGACAGTTTTTTTTTTCTTTCCTCAAAGTCGTCATACTGAACTGTCATTTCTATTTCTTACCGCGTTTCTTGCAGGTTCTGGACGTTAAATCTCCACATCATTCAGTGGTGGACTGAAAATTGTCTTTTATTCCCCTCACTACTACATTACTCCCCAACAACTACTTCTCTATCGTCTGTCCCTTTGTCATTTGGGAAAAAAACCTTTCCCCTTGAAATTCGTCTCCTGGATGACAACAATCCAATGGCCGCACCACGGTGTGGTGACTGTCGACAAGTCATACGGACGATAAGGCTAGTAACTTCCTGATAATTACAAGCCATTTTCCTCCTCCGAAGCGATTTTTCAGAACTCGGCCATCCGTTATCCGGAAGATGGAAGGGGGAAAAGTAAACCACAAACGGCGTACGCAGTTCAGCTAATTCGACACATTTCCTCTTCCACCCGAGGGGGTCAGTTTGTGGTTTAAAGAAAAGTCTCGAAAAGACTCGGTAAAAGAACCTCACCCGGCCAAGATTGCGTGGGTAAAGAAAACACCACAAAAACCACAACGGACTAAATTGTAATCTACGGTAGACTTCGAGCCCTATATTTCGTCCCACTGGGACGGACTTTCCTGCTCGCAAACAAAAACAAATTACTTTACTCACTTGGAGGTTGACTGTTTTTTTTTTTTGCGTTACCATCTTTGTTTTCGTCCTTCGTTTAGTGATGCATAATTATATAGCTTACTCGTGGAGTGTCGTCCGCTTCTGAAGGGAGGTTTTTCTGTTGTAAAAAGAAACCTCACTCCAACAGGACGCAAGGAAGCAGGAAGCAGGAATTAATTCGAGCTCACTCCTCAAAAACAAGCGACAGCAGAAATTAGAAGGCCGTGGCAAGATTTTCCTTAAATCGTTGTCAAGTTAGCTTTCAAGACCCAACGAAAAGCGTATTCCCTCTCCTAACACTTGGCTGCTCGTAAAACATAATCACACCTAAGTCCGACCGTTTGGAAGCCTTGAACGGTCTCCCGCACCTGAGGGCCGGTTGGGAACATTTGCGGAAGCCACTTCTTCCAGGAACAGCATTTTTAATTATAGGCTACTGCCTGGGCACGGATCGTTTCCTGCCGCTGATGATGAAGTTAAACGAGGCAGGATTTAAACGAGAATTAGTCCTACCCTCTTGGCTGCATGTTCGTTTCTTTCGGTACACTTTTTCCTTGGGGCATGAAGATTGTTTTGCCTGCGTACGGAAAGATATTTTGTTCACTTCGATGATATGCAGTAAAAATTGGAGCTAATCTCCCCCGGATGATCTCGAGGGAGGAACTTCTGGAACAACAGGATAAGAGGATAACTCCCCGACGGTGGATGAGAAATAACGTTTTGTTCTTGCTCAAGAGCTAAGGATATAGAAGAGGAAGCTAGCCCCTTGTGCATCGCTGCATCGTTAGCGAGGAAGGACTCCCTTTTCGGTTACGCCTGCAAGATGTTGCCGTAAGCAATACACGATCGATTTTATTTCTTCATCCGCAAACCGTCAATTAAATTTCTTGTCGCTGCTCGACTGTCACCTTTCTTTCCCTTCTTCGTGCAGGAAAGCTTGCAGGAAGGAAAAACACAATCGAACCCGAAACCTGAACCCCCAGAAGAAGCGCGTCGTAATTGGTCATCGCAGTTTGGGCATGAAAAGTCAAACACAAACAATAGGAAAGCCACGGCACACGAGCCCGCCACGAATACAATGCAAGATTGTCTGCCACGGTTCGGTTGCTGGCCGTTTTCCCTCTCGTTTGCACGAAAAACACACCGACACACAGGTGTCAAACGGCAGAACGTTGGTCAAACTCGGTTGAAGAAGGGGCCCAAACGCTTCATCCTCCGGATGGCAAACGGCGCAAAGCAAACAGCGAGGTTCTGCAAATGCTCGGCTTGACCGGAACGACGTTTTCCACGAGGTTCCCGTTGGGCGCAACAGTTGGTTTTTCGCACCCTTCGAGAACGGAACGACGGACGAATCGACTGCGGACCAGGGTGGACGTTTATGTTTCGCTTCCCTTTTTCCTTCGTTCGCCCTCTTTCCCTATCCTTTTTCCTCCGTCGCCTGCCAATCTCTCTCGGACCGTAATAATTATCCCGTAATCCGCGTATAATAACCACCTCCGACAACTTACCCCCTGTCCGGGCGTCGGACTCCCGCTGCACGCAACTGACCGGTTGAAGTTTGAGGAAGGTTCAGGATCACGTTGCCTCGCTGACGAAAGACTAACCAACTTTTCTTGGCAAGTTTGCTTCGTAGCGCCTCGCTCCTTTCCTCCGAATAGAACCGTAATTAATTTACTCAAACCTCAAACCATTTTCGGGCCTCCGTTTGGGAGTTTTTGTTTCGTTCGATTCTTCCATTCCCTTCAGGTTCTATCTCGTGTTGATCTTGCACTAACGCCGGGTTTTCCCTTTCTTGGCGGATGGTTTTCAAAGCCAACTTCGTCCGTCTAATGTTTGGAGAGGGATTTTCGGACTTGCGGTTCGATTGTTATGGCACGTTAGCACTTTCACAGTACACGGGTTGCACACTGACTCAAATTCCCACTGAACTGGGAGTGAGATTTCGTTTATTTAACTCAATTAAATCGCAGTGAAACATCGATGCTCTTTGTGATTAAATAGAATGGCAAATGCTTGCATATCTGATGTTCCGAACGGAGAGATTTGAAATAAGTTGGGAATAAGAGTGTGATGTGAGTAAGTAGGCTTTGACAACAATTTAACGAATCATAAAATACATAAAAATTCATGTTGTATGGTAATTAATAAGTGAGAGTTTACGATTTTATTATCAGACAAAATTTATTAAAGGCAAATTTAAAATTTCCGGTAAACATTGAACTCAAACATAGAACAAACAAAATTGAAGCTGGTGAAGAAGTGGCAAACATAAGTAAGTTCAAAAAGTATTCGTCTAGACGAGTTTGCCTTAAGAAACCCAGATTTCAGAGAATTGTAGGTGCAAAACAAAAATCTAAGTGAAAGGTATAGTGCGGTAATGGTCATTGCACTAACACTGTTCGAATAAAAATAAAAGATGTACACAAATCAAACAGTAAAACTTATTAAAAACAAAAAATAGCAGGAGTATGGGCACTTACACAGCATTGAAGGGGGATGATCACAAAAGCTACATTCAAATTTCAAAACGCAAATTTAAAAATAAAAGTGCCGAGAAATTAAAACTACAAGGAAGATTAATATTCCAACAAGATAACGAACCACGCAGTCTTGAATATCAAGCTCTAGCTTCTTCATAATGTCCAAAAACAACTCCATTCGAGTCTAGATATGGATCCGATAGACCGAATACAACCCACCGCCATGGCAAATTTGGTCAATTCCATGCCATGAAGTCTAAAACGTCTCATTTAATCAAGAGGATACCCTAAAAACTATTAAATTTTACCACTTTACTTTGGTTGTCTTGAAAGTAGGACAACAATTTGACATAGACGTTTTTTTTATGTTCGTAATAAATGGAATTTTTTTTTGTAATATTTTGATATTGTGACCCGTGTTTTTGAGTTTTAGGGCTAGGGGTGTTAAGCTCAATTTTTTTATTAATCTTAATTTATTTATCTTGAATTTGAATATTCGTGGTATTTTCTAAACGTCGTATGAGATTTTTCTTAGGGCACTCTTTGTTTTATGGTTTTTAAAAATCAAAACAGCTATTTTTGAGACATTTTTACTTTCAAGAGTTATTAAATGACAACACTTTAAAATTTTTGAGATTAAAGAAAGTAAAAAAAAAATCTGTTTGTACATTGAAAGGGCTTATGGACAGTGTCCAACTCAAAAACAATCGGCATTAAAATCAAATGCTCAACAACGGGCTGCAAATGCATGCAAACTATCGTTCACTACTGTAAGCTTCTCGTTAGAATTTTATATTCATCCTCAAAGCCGCGAAGAAACCCGGCCTCAACTCACGGTCAATATTGGTTGCATGGCGATCCACTCCGACGAACATCCGCTTGCCTCGGTGCAGCTCGTATCTGCTTGTTCGAGAGTGTATTTAACAAATCACTTATCACCTTCTTTGGGTCGAACTTTCCTTCCACGCGCATCCCACTCCCCAACCCTGCCCGAACCTTCGTCACGCACAGATTGATGGTAAATTTAACGTGAAATTAGTAAATTATCGACTTTGGAGCATTCAGCCCGTTTTCTCTCTCCCCCAACAGCGGTCCGCAGGTGAAGATTACCAACAAGATTGCGCCGTGCGTTGGTTGGGTTAAGCCAACAGTCTCATCCCCTTTACCTCGTTACCTTTCTTCTACCCCTCCGGGAGCCACGAGTTTCAGGATCTCCAGTTTCGAGGCTCATCGATCGGAGGTTTCTCCAACTCCATGGACGAACGTCGACCAAAGCGTCACGGGATGTTTTCGCGTTCCGCCCGATAAGAGGAAAGACAAATTAGTGCGGACGTGCCTGTTTGTCGCCGTCCACCGGACCTGATCAAACCCCTTCCTGCCAACTGCCCCAAAGGAGATCGAGTGAAACGATGGAAAGGGACGGACGTTCGAGAAAACATAAATAACAAATTCGATAATCTTGTACCGAAGTGTTAAGTTATTTGACTTTTCCATTTGTACCTCATTTCGGGGCTCGGTGTCTCGTTTCGGAATTTCGTTTCGTCTTCTTTTTTTTCGAACAAGCTCCACCGATTGGTGTCTTCGATTGGATGCACTTTGTTGCGGCAATAAACAGTTAAAACTGCAGCTGCATGGCTTGTCTTAAGGTGATGGCAGCAGAGCGCAGCAAACATGTGTGCTTAACATTCCAACAACTCTACACTCCCAAAGTGGGCAGCTTTGGAGACACACACTCACACAACGAAACGACTATTTGAGAAGTGGTTGATCAGAAGAATATCAAATCGATGCCACGATGGTAAAATCTTTGCTGGAACTCATATGGACATGCCTGGCTAATTAAAAGTGATTAGTATGCACTCGGTGTGTCATCGTGTGCTTCTCAAATTACCTACCAAATATCTTACACGTTACGTCATTGGGGGAAAATGTGCAGATTAATTTCCAATCTTTCTTCTTAATATTACTTTTCCATTTTTATTATTTACAAGAATCTAGTTTATCCAACTCGATTTCTTTTTTCTGTTTTGATTTTTATCTTTTGATATCTTCTTTTTTACTATTTTCAAATACCAATTTAAGTCACTTTTGATGGTAATAATTTGAGATCTTATTTTCTGATTCTTTTCTACCTTAAATGATCCGTTCGTCAAATTGAAGATGACAAAATTATTGCCCAACGTTGTCTCGTATAAATCAATGAAGGCATTGGCCCACGATGGTCATAATTTCTTCTCGAACCGGCTCTCGTTTTACCAAAACACACCGGACGGTATCAATATTATTATATTTCCTCCCTAGCATGAAAATCGCTCTGTCAACGAGGGCCTCCGAAAGGAGTTTCCCCCAAAAGCTCGAACTTGGCTCGGTTATTGAAAAGCCATCGAGTTGGCGGCTGCGGAACGAATTCCTGAAGTGTGAGATGTGCTACCTTTCGCCGGTTCGTCGGCCCAAAAGCACTCCGGTCCCGAAACCGGACATTATTTATCATTAAAATTATCACCCAAATGACGGTGACACGCCGGCTCCAGAAGTGGACCTTGGGACGGGCTTATAATCATAATTTTACCCAAATTTTTAATAATGGTTTTCTTCTCTCGCCCGTTCCTTTCTCGTGCGTTCATTTCTCCTTGCGTTTCGTTTGCACAGTTTGGGGATGTTTTCTTGTGGAAAAAAAAGTAAAATAAAATATTAATTTTAAGCCTCCCGATTCTGACGCTGGTTCTTGTTTTGGGATCTTTTTTTTCTCGCCTCTTTTTCCTCTTGGTGGTCCTGCTCACGGTGGTCAACCGCCTGCTGCTAGCCTCCACACCCCTTTTAACCACCGGAACCACCGGTGAAGGTGATGCTTATTATTATTATTTTGATCGTTTCTCGTATATTTTTATGTTTCTGCCCACACCTCGGCCCGAAATCCGGCGTTTCTTTGCTTCTTTATTCTGTCCACCTTCGGACACAGCATCCTCTTGGAAGAACACACACACACACACTCACGCATGGACAGCATCATCGGAGCAACGGAACACATATAAATCGAACATGGCTCAGCAGCGGCCGGCTAAGGCACGCTGGACGTTTCAGGTGTGCCCGTTGGCCACACTTTGTTTCGTGTTTTATTATCCTTTCGTGCCGCTGGCCACTCGTCTCGGCTTCATCCCAACTCTGTTGGTGCTCTGATTTAACTCCTCTTCTTGCGCGAAGGAAAGAGGCGAGAGAAAAATAAGCCACTTTGTTTCGGGTATCGCGTTCCCATTATCTACACCTCCGAATGTGTCCTGCTGGCAGCACTGCTCGCCTGCTACCACCCCATCGACTCCAGCCCAGCGCGACGCATCCGCCCTGTCATGGTTTATTTTTATTCCAATTCATTCAAAAGTTGAAAAATTTACTGTATTGTTATTTCGACCGAACGGGTTTTCCAACACCTCTGCGATGTCGTGGCGGTTGCTGCTGCTGCCGCTTCTGCTGTTGGGGATTAGAGGAATGAGGAGAAGAGGGGTGATGGGGAGGTGGGTGGAGAGTGGGCTGGGTCTTGGCTGGTTTCTTCTCACGTCCGACGCAACGCGACAGAAGCTGGAAAAGAGTGAAACAATGACAGAACGAGGCGCGACAGTAGTTGCGAACAGTGTTGTGCGTGTTGAAAAGTTTTTTAACCTTTAATTCCAAAGTGTTTCAACTCGTTTTAAGGTTTTACAAATAGTATCAAAGATAGAAATTAAAAAAAATATAATTATCACAGTTACATTCTTATTCTGCATGTTGTAAGTTTTACAAATTTAAGATTGTGGAGTGAAAATATGAAATTCTAAATTATAGACTTAATTACTTGCTCTGTAGAAAACCAAATTTTGCAACACAATTCCTACAGTTTTTAGAAAAGGATAAGGCTCAAAAAAAGTTAGAATAAGAGAAAGACAGTAACTTTGTTAAATACTTAATTCATGCACAGAACTTTTCGCCATTTTTCAATCAATTTAAAAATTGTTACTTTCCAATTCTATAAAAATTAAAGTAAGTTAATAAAGTAAGTTAAAAGTAAGTAAAGTTTTGTGCAAAAATATAACAGTTTGAAATTGGTTTGGCTATTGGTTTGGAGTAGAAGTTTCGCCGATTCGCAAACAAGCTACCCTTTTGATTGGAAATTGAACAAGACTTGTAAATACAGTAGTTTTGTTAAATAATTAATTATGGACAGAAATTTCTACTGTTTTCCAATCAATCTGAATATTGTTACTTTCTCCTTCTCTAACAATTAAAAACGTTGCGTGCAAAAAAAAACCGTTTTAAATCGTTATTGGTTTGCAAACAAGCTACCCTTTTTACTGATGACACACACTGTAGCTCCAATCTGAGGCAAAACACGGCGTCAAAGCGCAACGGTGGAGTAAAACAAATTCTCCGTCCGCCTTTTAAACGGATCCCCCCCGAAGGTGTTTGAAATTAGAATTGTAAAAGAACGCGTAAAAACATCCAATCCCGGGGAACCATTCGCTCGTGGCGGGACAAGATCTCGGTAAGGCGACACAAGACGAAAGTAGAAGCTTGCATGCCGAATGACGACGACGGCGATGGAAGGCGATCGATGGATCCGCCAGAGTGCCGGAGTGAAGAGAAAAGTGGAAAAATAAACCGGCTCCAGGGTGGGACAGGAACGATACTGATAATGGACGGACCACGCCACACCTCGCGGATTCTTCAAACCTTCGAACAGAGTACACACACATGCACACAAACACTTAATCATGGTTCGCTTGTCATGGTGTGTCGAACGGGCCAAACATAATTGATGATGCCAATATATCCAGCTGGTGGACACGATCAAGACACGATCGCTCGGAGCGTTCACCGGAATGTTGTCCTACATCTTTTAGGTTCTTCTGACGAGCAGCCTCGAACAGGCGCTTTCGCACCGTTCCGCATTCGCTTTTGTGTACCACGGAGCTTGCTGCGGGGGGGATGTGGGTGGAAAACGGCACCTGGAGGGAGGGAAGAGTGTCTTGGTATGCTTTATGATCGCGCCCGACCGAATGTCGCATCGGGAGCGGCGCGTGATTAGAATGGCCAAAATCCGCGGGTTGCTTCGAGGCAAGCCCGCGGTTTCATCGACCCCACGATTTCGGATCGCGAAAGATACTAAAGAAGAAGAAGAAAACACCAAGTCGAAAACCCACAAAGCACGAACGGTTTCTTCAGACCTCAACTGTGGCGAATATTTCTACCGTGTTTTATTTTATTTTCACCTCCATCTCCTTTGGAGAGTGGGGAACCTTTTCCATCACAAAAACACCCTCTAGTGCTTGACCGGGGTTTGGCAACGGTATCGTATAAAATTATCAAAAGAGAGATCAACAGACTAAAACGAAGGAGGAAAAAATCCAAACCGGAGACGAAATTCGTCGATCATAAATGGACAGTGATTTATTTTCGATGATGATTATGAAAATGATCTCCGATGATCATGACAGCCGTTGCTGGAACGTTTCGGTAGGGAGTAGGAAAAGGCAGCGTTGAATCGGATCGGAGAGTTGTACCGGACCGACCGAGCGCAACGCAATTGTGCGGTTCGCCCAAAACGAATCGGTCCTTCAAGTGGAAGTTACCGTACGGTAAAAAGTAGGCCCCATACAGTGACTTTCGAATTTTACTTATCTCGTTCTGCGCTTACAGCAATCTATCAATTATTTTCGTATCACAACTTTGAAATTGACAAAAAGTGGTTCGCCCGATTGGAAGCAATTTAAAAGTTTCTAACCATTATTAAATTTAAACTTTGGTCTTGAATAAGACCTAATAGCTGGGAAGAAATGATATGAAAATTTAAAAAGTCACTTATCAAATATTGTCTTTAACAATACGGCAACGTTGGTCATACCAAAATGTTAACAAAATTTAGACATTTAAACTTTGGTCTTACATCTTCATTGTAGCCTAATACTAACTGCAATACTATTTTTAAATTATGTATAGTTCTTTCAGTGCCGGTAAGGTTGTTTTCACTTGTTTTATGCAAATTGATTTGATTTTATCATAAAATTTAGTAATTTCATCGATTGTTACATGCTCCATTGATTGTTCATACCATTTGTTGTATTGTTCATACCATTTGGTCACCATGAAAGTTTTATTCGTTCTAATTTTTTGATCACAAAAACGACCAAATCAAAAAGGATATTTATTTGTTACAATTGGATTGTTGCTATCTTTTGGTTTGGTTTTGGTAATCATTTGTTTTATTATTTATTTTCTGCAATTATTTATTCGATTGCCTTTTCTTTTGGTTGTTACTCCCTTTTAAATTCCGAATATTCTTTGTTCTGGATAGTTTTTCTAATCATTGTCATCAAACATGTTTTATTTCTTATCTTTTATCAAAACATACTGATTTAATGTAAATAAAATTCCCTTCTCCAAATACTCCGATTCGATCAAGCATACCAACAGTCACTTACTGTGCTTCGGTGGATGATAAAAGTAAAATAATTGTCCCTCGATCTGTTCAAGCGGATCTCGTAGGCGCACGATGGGTGGGAATCGAAAAAGAAATCCCGTGGCCAGCGGGGCCAGACGACCTGCGGGGGAGCGGGCTGTGTGTGGTGCGGCGAAACAAATTCAAATTTACAATGAGTTTCATCTTTTGAATAGAACATACATTTTATGTTATTCTTTTTCGAGCACCACGTTGGGTCGAGCCCTGGCCGGCCGGTTTGCGGTCGATTCGGATTCGGTTGGTTCGTTACGGAATTCATCATCGATTTGTTTTCGTTGCGCTGCAGACCCCCGAGGTTCCGCACCGCATGCCAGACCCCCTTCCCTGCAAGGAACAACGGTTGGTGTTATTGAACCGAACGCTTTTTGGGACGCGCTTTTAAGCGTGGGTACGTAGCGTTGAACGAGAACGACTGAGAGAAAGAGAGAGAAAGAACTTGGGCGCAGGAAACAGTCGGCGGTAAAAGAGGTCATCCAAGTGATGTTGGACTTCCCAGCGGTCCCATCCCCGATGCATTATTGTCGCAATGCATTATGCAACGACGCACCGCACAGTAATGACATTTCTGACGGGTTTTCGGATCGGGTTTGGCTATTCATGTGTCACGTTGCCCTCGGGCGGAAGAGGGTGTGGAGAGGGCGTAGGTCCCATCCCCGGTGGTTCTCTTCCATCGCAATTATCATTTTATCATACATACCTCAGCCGTTTTTTTCCTCTGTCACTGTCTTTTAACTGTCCTCCAATCCATTCCATCAGATGCAATTATTCATGATGATCATGAATTAAAATAACGATGAGCAACGTCGCATTTTGCGAGCCTGGCATTGGATAAAGCTTTTGTCATTGGAAATATTGTTCAATCTTCCACGATGCGTTTCATTATAATTTGTAGTTGAAGTATTGTTGGCCACTATACATAAGTTTTACAATTTTATTCTCGTTTCTTTTTTTGTTCTCTTTTTGAAAATACCATTTATTCATTGTTTGAAAACGAACTCAACTAATTTTAATACACTTAATAATAAACTCAACTTAAGACTTTAGAGAGTTTCTATTATTAATTTTTGTTTTCTTTTTTATGGCGTATTGAGTACACTAAAAACTCGACCAATACTGAACTGTCGTTTCTGAAACTTTCTACACATTAAGCTTAAGAAGATTTGCTTGATCACTATTTTTTGATAAAATCATCTAAATTTTACAGTTTTACTTTGAAACTCAGTTTTACTAATACAAACAAAACCAGCATGTGCACATTTTACACTTCTTGACACAAAAACAATACATCATAAGAACGCACTAAAGATTTTGTGTTGCACAAACCAAAGATTGTCTACAATTTTCTTCATTTTTTAGGAGAAAAGATCATTTGTAGCCTTTTTTACGAGGGGTTTTCAATAATATTAACTAAAATTTAGACTCATATATGGTTTTATTGAAAATATCCGTGAATCTGCGTAGGTATGTATCGCTGGCCACTACTGTAATCGAATGACAACGACTCTTTTCTCTACCCCTTCTTCACCGAACATCGCCGGGCATCAAGCTAATTATAATTAAATATGAGAATATTACTTGATAAATACAATACACGATGAATGATAATTTTTATTGATTTTGAGAATAAAATAATGTTTATCCCAATTTGTCTTCAATTTAAATTAAAAGGTAAACCTTAACCTTTTTCGTGGACAGAAAAAATAACCTGTACTGTGTCATACCCACACTAATTAGTAAATTACAACTCAACACGTCACGTCTCAATCTGCCGGTGCGGGAAAAAGTGAGAAAACACGAAAAACAAAGCCCGCGCACGCGCACCCACGGTCGGAAAGGAAATCATTCACTTTTGCACTCCTTCCCGGTCCTTCCCGGTCCTTCGTGCCCGGAATTAATTCCCTGCTCCCCGGAAAGGTGAGAGAAAGGAGGCGGCATGTTTTAATTACTCGTGACTTCGATGCGTGCACGAGCGGGCAATCGGCGATCCCGACGACGCGTTCGGCGCTAATTAAATCACATTTCGCTCGCCGCCAAGACGCCCGGTGACGACAGTTGACACCAGAAGGCTACCGTTCCTCCCCTTGGGCCAACCCATCCCATGGGCCACGGCTTGTTTCGTTCCATTCTCGCTTTCTGTCGGCTTGTTATGTTCCGCGAGCGAGGAAAGGTCAGCTCGTTGCGTTCGAGGTGGATCCTTTTAGGAACCGTACGTCTTCCCTTTCCTTGCGATGGCATCAGGGTTCCTTTCGTGCGGCGATCGGTTTTTTTCTGTTCCCTTCCTCGCTGCTTTCGCCTGCGCCTCCGGCCCGAGAAGTGGGGAGTGGAAGAGAACCGAAAACGGTCACTTTGAAGATACGCATCTTTCCGCCGACCGTTTGTTTTGTGAAAGATGTGAAACCCCGTCTGCGCGAAGGGCACGGGCAGATGATCTTGTTCCGAGGTTATTCCATGCTGTCGTTTCCTTTTTGTTTCCCCCTCTCTCCCTCTCTGGCCGGCACGTAAACGTAAACGGACGTGTGATATTTCTTTCCAGCCCCATTCATGGCACGTTCTGTGCCCGGGTTCGCCGCTACGAAGGGCACGATCCTTGGCAAAAGGGGGATTCCGTTCGCGAGAGTTTCCCTTACCACCTTCATTGTTGTTGTTTTCCCCATTTAAACTTTTTTACCCCCACCTCCAAGTGGCCACCCTTTCTTGGCGACTTTTAAGTCGGTTCATCTTTCTTCTTCTCCCTTGTCGTTGGGCCTTCCTTTGCCGGTTCCAAACGCTGATCGAGCCGATAAGCCGCGAACGGGGCCGGGCCACAACCATTTTGTGTCCATTGTTGTGGTTGTTTATTAATATTTTTTTCATCCCGTTTTCCCTCTCTCGTTACGTTTTACCGAAAGTGTAGATGCTTCGGGGGCAGGGATATGTCCAGAGCGAGGGGCGACCCGCGAAGATCGAGCGACAAAAAGCTGCGAAAAGATCGCGAACCACGCCAAAAGGCGCAAAGATTGTGACTTTGCGGATAAGACGTGCTTAACACGAATGAGAACGTTTGCGCCGTCTTTGTGGTTGTGGTTTGGGGGAAGTGGGGTAAAATGTGGCTCATGACACTTACGCATTTTTAAAGCAATTGAAGTTGTATACAATTCATGTTTAAAGTAGTATTTATAAACCAAGTTATTGAATCATGGTGAAATAAATAGGAATAAATCTACTACTTTTCTGTTTTATTGAAGCACGAATAAAAAGGAGTTAGGAATGAAACTAATAACAAAATTTAATATTAAATAATAATTTCTCATTTATTTCAAATTTAATTCAAAGTTTCTTTCAAAAATACTTTTACATTTGATATATTTCATTCCGTACTGTATTTATTAATTTAAACCGTTGTATCCAACATGGTTAGACAAAATTGCAAAAGACACACCGTGTTGTTTTCAGGCAAGAATTGCTCGTTATCCTGGACATAAAAGAAATCATGATCGGTTGGCCCTTAACATAAATTTGCAACAAAGAATGAACCTCCGGCCGGTAGCCGGTCGGTACTTCCTTTCCCGAGCGTGGAACAAAAACAGTAAGATATCCTCCACATGAAAAAAAGAACCACGGAACGGATGTTGGAAGGGAGCAAAATTTAAGCTTGGCAAAAAAATTATTACTGTCCACCGTTCGAGGAAGAAAGTTCCTCGAGTCCGCAGGGTTGAGGAAGAATTTTAAATTCAACCAGCATCGAACAGGTACGCGAGAAGAAGATGGTGCCGGTTGAATGTATCTTCCAAATCTTAGGGAGGATTCGCAGGGATGAGTCTCGTGGATAAACAAGCCAAAAAACCCTCGCTTCCCCGGACCATAATCGTCGGCTGTCGGCCGCCACATTCTTTACCATTTTCATCCTTACCAGCCCTTTTTCGGGGCATTGTGTGCCACGCGGCAGCGGCGGAAGGGCGAAAGAAAGACTCCTTTAGGGGAAATCCGTCCCGGGCAAGCTCTAATATCAAAAGCGTAATAAACTGACCGTGGCCTTGCGCTTGCGGTCCCGCGCCGTCGAAAGGGATTATGGGCTTTGGCGGAGAAGTCATCGCCGGAATCGTCTATTGTTCGGCCGGAGGAGGAAGAAGGAAATGGTATGCGAAAGTCGACAAACGCAAACGTGCCCGAAAACGTCTTCGCTGACCTAATGCAAACCACCCCTTACGAGGGTGGGGGAGAGAGGGCCAGGAAATTGGGGAGAAGGAGGCAGATTTAATTATAATCGAAGCAGAAAAAGGTTTCAAAGTAACATTCTTTTCTATATCATTAAATCAATTTGAAGGCAATTTTCGGCCATGATCGGTTGGTTTCGTTTCGAAAAGGGGTTAGGGAGTGGGGAGTAAATGGAAGTGGGGGGAAAACGGATCCTTTTGTCGCACGGCGGGGAGAAGGAAAGTCTGGGTTGCATGTGCTTTCGGTATTTTATCCACTTCCCGACACACAAACGACGTATGATTTGGATCCTGACCAAAAGCGGACTATCGAAAGGGCATGTCGGTCGTTTGGCCCGTCACAGTGTGCGTGTGTTTTGGGTTCGGGAAAAGGATTAGGGGATCCGCGCTCCTCGGAACCGGACAAGGGGAACGGGATAAAAGGAAACGATTAAAAAACAGGGAAAAAGGAACCCTAAACATCACGATCGCCCGAAAACAAAATACCACGGAAAGGGTTTACGTAACCGACGCGAAGGAGGAGAAGGAGGCAGGGAAAACCGGGTGTCCGACGGGAAGATAATCGCAGGTGTAATTACACTTCGTCGCTGGCCAGTTTTATTTTTCCGGCCCGCTTTCCTTCGCACACGCTCCACGCCAGTGCTGTGTTCGCGCACGATCGTTTGATTGCCATGAAGATTTGATTTTCGGCCGGCCAGGCCTTTTGCCAGGCTTTATGATATCGTGCCCGGACACGTTGGGCGCTACCAGCACCGGGTAAGGGCAAATGGGGCTTTTGGGGAAACACCACGGCGAGAAGGGCATTTCGGGATAATTGTACGATCTAACGCGAGCTGTAATAAGGGGAAATGATTGTGGAAAATTGTGGGCCACTTTTTGATTTCATGACGCACGCGTTTTGCTCTTGCGGGAGTTTTCTTACTCGCCTGGCAATCGAATGGTGTGTAGCCGCTTTGTCGAAATTTGATTTTAATTGACGAATAAAGTTCGTACAGATGGAACTGGGGCCGACTTTAAATGGGTACCTTGACGATGTGCAACCTTTAGGGAATCATTACAATTTCATCTTCTTGTCATTTTTGTAGCACAAAATGTTTCATCTAATTTAGGAAACTGTGTTACGAGTCAAAAATAACGAAAAAATGAGCAGAGGAAAGGAAAATATTGCTTCATTTTGATTTTATTTTCTTGATATTCTTTTTGGGACAACATTTTCATGGAAAGAACTTTTTGATAATAAAATAGAACCTCACAATTCTCAACAAAGTATAAACCAAGTTGAAAAATCAACAAGTCTAAGATGAAGCCAGTATTCAAGAAGGAAAAAAATGTTCTGAATCAGGAGTCGGCAAAGTCCGGCCTGTCAATTGGGCCCGATTTTATTGGGCCCGTAAGAAAATTTTAGTGCTTCATACAAAAAACCTATTTCAATTTTTATCGGATTTGTTCATGGTGCTGCTTAGAAAATATTAAATCATTCGTTTAGGTATGCGGCCCGCACTTTCGGTATCCTGTTCAGTAAATGTATGCCGACCCCTGCCCTTAATTCTACTTTAACTTTTTTGCAAGATCCTCATAATCAAGTTGAGTTGAGTCATCATGGTATTATAGATTGTGACGCAAAAATTGTATTTCAATTACTCCGGAGATAAACTTTATTTTAAACCATCTGATTTTTTTTTGCTTAGAAGCTATATTTTAAAAATATACAGCATGGGATAGTTACCAAAAAAAAAAATTGTATAATAATGTCCATTGCTGCATCCAACTGTGCCGCTTTAAACCAATCATGAAGTTCCGTAATAACCGCGTCGTGCATCGAATGGGAAGCAAATGCGAATTCGATCCGCAACGCTTGAAGCTGTATCTGCTCCACAAAGCCACAGCATATTGCCGAAGAACCATGCTGATACTTCGTTACAGGCAAAAAAAAACACTAAGACAACAAAGGACGAATGCTGCAGGAAAATCGCCCCACGAGGAAGGAACGTTGGGGCAAAAATAAAACCATCTTTCACGTGCGATTCTTGACGAACCGGAGCGCGATCGGTTTTGCGCGGCACCTTCGAGAACGATTCGACTCACGACTGACCGCACGAGGGTTGGGAAAAACGGGGCCCTGTTTCTTCCTCCCTCCCTCTCCTTCTAAGGTGGCCCTGTGTCGGTGGCAGAAATTCCGTTTTTGCATAAATCATAAAACACCATTAAAAATCTCGCGGCATTCTTTATGATGCAGTTTCTTCGTGCACGTACGTGCGCAGATTGAGCTGACAGTACATGGGCCGAGGGGAGGGGAGGGGGTGAGGTTAAGCATCACTTGTGCTCCCTTTTGCTTGGTTCAATCCACCCAAAAGGTAAGGAAACCGACCGAGCGGACGACGAGGCAAACGATCGTAAAATTAAGAGGCTCATCGAGAACGGAATGAACCCCGGAGGCTTATTCCTTGTAACGAAACCTTCCATTCGGTGACTGATGGGCTCCCGGGGAGGAGGTTGGGTGGGGAAGGAGAAAAGAAAAGGACTTTTATGGCGAAACGAGGCGAAGGGAGGGTATCGAGACACAATCGACATCGGCGTCCTCGTCGGCCCATCCGTCCGTCCGTTTCTTGCGTCGCCACAGTTTGGGATAATTGTAATGATGTTCCTTATACAGTCCGCGGTCTTTCTCTTGTCTCTTGAGGTTTTTTCTACTGTTTTTTTTGTGTTCGAGCAGCTTCTTGTTCTTTAATTCGAAGAAAATCCTCAATCCCCCCAAATGGCCGATTCCGGACGATTCCGGGATGCTTTGATGGGGATCGAAGGAGGAGCAGGGTAGGGGATCACTTTCAGGTATGGAAAAGACAAGAAAAACACAGCCACACACACAACATACGACAGGAAGAGAGTATGATTATTTTCTCATTCCTCCCTTTCGTCAGCTTCAAACATCAAACTGTTTCATTTGGTTTGAATTCAGTTTTTCGGTTTTCACTGGATTCGATTTAACTTCACGGGAACGTTTTGATCCCTGCATTCTATCCTGCCATTGACAAAAGTAAAACAAAGAAACTAAAAGGGGGGAAAAGGGAAAAGGTGAAAAATCGGACAATCGAATCGATTGTTTGCTACATTCCGCGGAGGAAAAGGCATGAAAACAAAGGCGACACGAAAACATCCTCGCACGGAGTCCTTGTTGTAAAAATGGAAAGCGGAAGTGATGAAGGTAAAATTTTGCCATAATAAGCAAAAAAGGACAAAAAGACGCCCCAATGGATATTCACGAAAGCGAAGAGAGTAGAAATTATAATGGTAGAACAGAAACAGATAGAAGATATGATGTAAAAAATACAATCCAGGATGGAATAATTTATTTTAATTCGATATGCACAAAAACATTCGCGTTCGATTGTGTTCCTCTTCTCTTATTGCTGCTTTTCCTGCTTTTATTACCATCTTCAGCCGCCCGTCATCGATCTCCCCCACACGATTCCATTCTACCTATTTTTTTTTTCGCCCGTACTTCCTCAACTTTCCTCGTTTTTGTTCGTTTAGTATTGGACTTCACCCTCGCTCGTGGTTGGAGTTCGTTAAACCACCAGCCCTTGCGCACATCAGACAATTGTTCCAATCTCGCGTTTTGTGTTTCAAGGTGTTGAAGATGAAGCCGCTGGGCTCGCAACCTTCGGGATGATTTGAAGGATGTTGAATAAATTCAGCCCGACACAACGCACTCATGAATCATGCGAACAGATGGACATGACACTGCATCATGTCTTGGAGGTGAAAAATAAAACCACACGGTGGTAAAATGCAAACAGCGATGCATAACAAACATAAAAAAATATCTGCACGGGGCAACAACTGTGGCCAGGTGTTGGTAGGAACTATAAGTGACGGTCGATTTTATGACTATTTTGCATAAAAGGAAAAGGTTATAGTTATTGCAGTGAGTTTTACATCTGAAACATTTACGATTTGGCAGCAATTTATTATTTCCTTTTCCCAATTGATTTTACTTCTTTTTTTAACACTTTCTTTGCTCATTTGGATGTTAGTAATTGCCTTTGTTACCAAGTTCATTCCGAATATTTTCTTTTATACATACGTCCATGATGTTTCAAACATAAAGCTTACATTCGAATATTCTAATTTAGACTTTGTGAAAGAGATAGGAAATGTACATTTTAATATTATTTAAGAGTTCTTGAAGTAAAGCTCTTTTGTTCTAAAATTCAAATTCCGCAAAATTTTACGGTCGCTTGAGTTTCGTTATGCTCTTCAATATACTTCCAACACCTCAATCGTTTCTTCTTCAAACATAGTTTCATGATTAAAACATACAATTTGATAAAAGCTAGTAAATTGTTACTTTATGCTTAATTATCACTTTCGATCCATCTCCTTAAAATAGTCTTTTGGTTTTTTTGAAGACGCTGAAATGTCCACATTCCCCAGTTGTGTGAGTCTTATTTCTCAAAATTCACTTGTATTTAAAAAGGTATTCAAAATGATTGTATCTTATTATAAAGTTTGTGAGACACCTTTTGATCATTTTTCACAGCATCTTTTCTATAGGCTGGTTGTACCTTGCCAGGCCATTCGTCATCCACAAACAAAAGCAACTAAATCATTTTTCATGATTCACCTCATCATTCAGGTCCGTGAAGAACCTGAAAAATTCTTCCGAAAAAATATTCTCCTCTTTGGTCTCTTCGAGGTTCTTTTGTTGATCTTTCAATTCGTCGAAATTTAAATTTCTTGGAGACTTAATTTCGTCGGAAGATTCATCTTCGGGATGAAAAAACAAACCAGTGACGAGCGTACAGCAGCTTCCTGGTTCTCCTGGTCCTTCGCTTCCTTCCCGCGGCCTGCTCAACACCTCACCCGGGGTGTGGAAGTCTGCGCTTGGGCGTCTCCTGCGGACCACCTCCGGGCGTGGAACTTATCTCATTCGCGGCTGCATGTCTCACATCCGTCTCGTTAATGAACGATCGTTTGCTCCTTGAGCCCGGCTCGGGGTAGTTTTTACTTGCTCCCTCTTCTTGGTCCACCTGTTTGCGGACGGACGGAGGACGGACGATGCTTATGTTGCGTGTCATCATCGACACATCCTCCAGACGGATGCCTTCTGGAATGCGGTCTACGCTGCAAATCAAGGAGGAATCAAAAAAACACTTACACACACTCACAGTTTGGGCCTCGAAGGGAAAGGGAATCGGGTGGATGATAATGAGGCATCGCGGGTGGTTTGGGAAGTTGATGTCTGATTGCATCGTGGCGTGCGCGAGGATTGATGCATCCCTCGGCTGCGACATTGTTGTGGAAGCGAAGCGTCTACCTACTCAGCCACACAAGCACACAAATACACACACAAAAACCGCATAATGACGCAGCAGCAATCCTTCTCTTCCAGGAATATTGAAATGATGTTTGATTGGGGCCACCATTATTCATCGTTAGGTTTTGGGAAGCTTGGGTTGTTTTTGCATCGTTTGTAAATATATTCGCATCAATTCATCCCTTTGAGGTTTTTAATATGGATATTTTCTTGAAAGTAAGGTGTTTTGCATGTTTTGTATTGTTGGAGACTATCTTTTGATTTAATTTTGGATCTTTATTATGTATAGATAGAACACTATGGTTGTTAAGTTAAACGAAGGATTTGCAGAGTAAAGTCGATAAGGATTAAATGTTAACAAAGATTATCCATCTAATTTGTAATTTTAGATGAGATTTGAGAAGTTGCCTTCTATATTGAATTGATTATTTTTTATAGCTGCATCATTCATATTTCTAATTAAATATTAATTTCAATGTATGTATCACTGCTTGCAATTTAAATAATTTTTTAAACACTGTTAATCTTTTTGATTTTGGACCAAAACCAACAACCATATTCCACTCAGTAATAGTTTTCTGGTTTGCTTAGTAGTGATTTTCCAACTACTTTCCCACAACTGCTGCTTCTAAACAGAGGAAATCAAGCGTACGGTTTTTATGGTTACTTGGATTAAATTTTGCGTGAAGCTCCTCCCAGTTTGAGTGCATTTTGCCGTTTTCTCTTCTCGCACTGCAATTGCACCAATTTGTGTACTCTCATCCTCTTCTCACTCTAGAGTTGTGCTCTGTTTCAATCACTCCTTTGTACCACTTTGTTCCGCCAACCTTCACATTCTGCGAGTTTCTATCCGCGAATTGGAGCATCCTCCCTTATCGAGCGTTATGCAACACAGAAAATCACGGGGTCTCTCCTACGGAGTGGTTGTGTTGGTGGTTCACTATTTCTCTTGCCTTTTTTTTCATATAACAACGGCACAAACACATCAACTAGATAGAACCGCAGCACAATTACTGAAAGCACAATAGGTTTCCGCAATTTCGTTCGATTCATAACTTAACCACACACGAAAAAATAAGGTCTCAAACGAACATCACCACTTCCATCACTCATCATCCATCACTGCCAACACTTAATCCCAAATTTCCAAGCTCGTCCAAGAACCGTAAAAAGAATGTGATGTGTAAAAAACCAAAGCTAACATTAAGCACTTCCGGAGCTGCCTTTTTTTGTACCTTTCCCGCCACCGAAAACCGACCCCAACATCGGAAATGACGTCGCTAATCCTCGCACACCTTTTGGGAAGTTCTTCATTTTCACCCGAAAGTCACACTCGATCGCTTGACGCGATGAAACGGAACACTTTGCGGCGACGGTTCAGCTTTCCACTACCTTTTCCATTCCTTTTCCGGTGCCATTTCGAGGGTAGGGCTAGAAAATGGGGTGGGGAAAAACCATCAACCGACACTAATTCACCATTAATTATGCTCCCGCACGGTGGAGACTTCAGCTGCGGTGAGTTGTTCTGAGAGTTTGTGGAGTCTTGCGGATCAAATCTGGTATTGCGCTCGAACCTAATCGTGTCTGCGTGCGTTCAACCTCGCATACTTACATGCCTCCAATTTGGAAGACGGTTGATTGAAGGAAAGCGGACGCGCTCGAATTGTCCACACCTAGTCCGGTCCTCCTCAGGGGCCTTCCAGATCCATCTTCGCTGAAGTCGCTCCGACGGGGTTTTGCTCGGTCCCGAAGTGGAATGCAAACTCGTCGAACAATAGCTTAATTATAGTAATTTATAATAATTTTTCCTTCCGCGCCGCATTGCTGGAGATACGCACCACCACCACCCAAACCCCCAACCCCTCGGGCGGTAGAATTACGCGACTCCAGCGGCAACGCAGAGTAAAGCAGGAAGGAAAGAAAGAGAACGAGAGAAGGATAGCGTAAAAGAGTGAGAGAGAGTGTGGTCCCGAGGTACGGAGGGGGTCGATCATTCGGTCAGGGCATGCTGACGGGTGGCCACACCCGGATCCCTTCCCCCTGCAGTCTTCCACCCTCCTTCGCTCGGGAACCCCGAAAGGTATTTAAATTTGTTTGATTGCTATAATCATAACCCCTCACGAGGAAATCAAATTCTCTTTTGTGATCTGAGGGTATTCAAAAACTTTTGTTATTTTGGATTTCATCTTGTTATAGGATTCTCTTGAACAAGCGTTTGTTGGCTGCTGGCCGCGATACACGTGAATGTATGCGTTCTAGCGGACGACGACGATGGGGCGCACGACAAGCCGGGAGCCGTGTCATCCCGGGAGGCAAACCCGCGGGGCGCCGGATGCGGAGTATGGGGCCGGCCACCTTTCGGTCGGAGAGGCGGGAGCAGGGTAGCGCGCGCGGGGGATCGTGGGAGCCGTAGGAAGTGAAGACGGAGGTGGGCCGAATGTCCGAAAAGGGGAGACTTCCGCGAATGGGAAGTGCGACGTAGCGTTCACGGGATGTTGACGAAGGAGACTCCGGGTTTTGGGAACTGCAAGGAACTGGGGGAAGGAGTGGGTGGGATGATGTGGCGACGGTATGCACGAAGGTGTGGAGGAAAGTGGAAGCTGGCGCGGTGAGGACCTTGGACAGCATGCTTGATCCTGTGCGAAGCGGAACCGGGAACGAACCGTGCGACGTCTCACACTCCTGCGATGCTCATCCTGGCGCACGCGTGGATCCGAAGGACGCACACGAACACCTGCACACACACACATACCGGGGGGCCTTCCAACACGCACGCACAGCACAACCCGGGGCGCCACGAGGCCGGCGGGAATGCGGGGAAGCTCTCAACTGCTCCATCGGCAGCGTGCAAAGAGAAGGAATCCCTTCCCGACGGTAGTGTGCGTACACGGGAATGTTCTGACGTTTGCGTTGTCCCGGAGGTTGCACCGAGGCCACCCCCAATGGCCCTCGTATATGTGTGTTTGCACGAAGGAAGAGACGATCGAAAGGAACACAGCGAAACGTCAAACGATCCTATCGCGGCCTTTTTCGCGCGGGAACTCACACACCACCAACGGCGCACACACACACGGCCAACTTCCTCCCTGGCGCACACCGACAAATACACCACCATGCTCCACACCCACACCACACACACGTCCCTTGTTCCGCACAACCCCCAAAAACCGGCAATCAATCGTCGATCCCCAAAACACACACGCGAACATCAACCACTCTTGGAAACTCCACCGTGCTCGAACAGCGACACAAAACACTCCACACCCCACACCTACGAGGATCCCGCAACCCCAGCACGCACAAACCCCTTTCCAACCCCCGACACACACCACGGCCAACCCCTTGCTGGTCCACACCACGACCACCACCGACGGGATGTCCGGGACAACCTACGACCACACCGAAATGCGTACGGACAAAAGCTCGGTTCGGGAGGTCGGTCCGCTTTCTAACATCCGCCACTTGCTCCGCTAGCGATGGATAACGAACCCTAGCCGAAGCGAACAAAAACGTGTTCGGGGAATAACAACCCGTCACCTCGAGTGAACGAAAGAACGAGAGAACGCTACTGCGATCCGGTTGTGTTCTCTTTCCGTTTTTCGGCTCCCTCGTTTCCTAGCGAGCGGTTTTTTGTTTTGTTTTGGATATCCTCATTGTTTCTTTTTGCTTTATTGTGTTATCCATTTCTCTCTCTCCCCTTCGTGTGTTCCTTCTTCGCAATGGTGAAGAATCAGTACCTGCAAAAGGTTTTATTTCGGAATATCGAATGCGATTTCGGTGTCCATTTGGGAGACGATCAGCTTTGGTTTCATTTGCGTTTCGGGCAGCGAAAAAACACGGTGTTGGATGGGACCATTACCTCGAGATACGACGATGGAGACATTTTGCACATTCGCTTTGAAGTGAACTTAAAATTGGTAATCCTCAAAAGTACTTACTCCAAGGACCGTGCTTGAGAAATAATTGCTCATTGAACGGGACGGGGTCTTCAAGAGGTCCTTCATCTCCACCAACGACCTCTCGACGAAAAGGCTTACCGAAGGAGGTCAAACGGACCCCGAAAACTTAATGAATCATTTCGGGCACCCACAAATTTGAGCAATTATAACCATTCAGCTCCCTCCAGGACGTAAGGGATTTTGTGGTTATGTTTCTCTACATCTGTGTTGTTCCAACTGCAAGCCGCAATCCGGGCAGGAAGCGAACCAACAACTCGATGGTGGACTCGTTAAACAGCATGACGGAGCAGTTGGAAAAGTGACGCTTGGAGCCGGGCAAAGACCATCGACGACCAGCATGAAATTGAAGCTAAATTTAACCTTTTGGTAGCCGAAAGGGCGAGCGAGAGAAAGGGAGAGAAAACCTCCCCACTTGCCTCTGTGAAAGGGTCATTAGGCCGTTTCCTTTCTGGTGGCCAGTCGTTCGGAGTCGTTTTTTTGTTTCTCTATCGCCTTCTTTTGGGGTCTCGGTAATTTTCGGTAATGCCTGTCCGGGGGACTCCGTCCTAGGCGGCATCAGTCGGTGTTGGTTTGATTGTTCGCACATGTCACTCCGAAATGAGGGTCTATGCTGTGATAAATTACTACTGGAATAGGGAAGGTGAGAGAGAAGAAAAAACCAAACGAACAATCATAGGCTCGGCAAAGTGTGATTTGAAGCTGAAAATAAATCGTTCATGAAGTGCATTTAGGTCAGACAAGGTTTCTACATCAATGCTGGTAATGCACTTTGCTTAAAGCACTTTTTCAACCATTTGAATTTGTCCCATTTCTTGCTCGAATCGTATCTACAAGGCATTTAAATTTAAAAAAGTATTCCCAAACACAAACGAACAAGCAAAACCAACTTTCAAACATCAACATTCGTGCAGAATTGCGTCATCGGCGAGCGAATAAAGAACCTGCGGGCATTTCGGTAAGCAAACAAACAAATAAATAATCCCGGGCCCCGGACACGACAAGGATAATCAATCAAATTCAATTCGGGCCTTTGTTGGTGGGAGTAAAGGTCCCGAGTGTTCGGGGCTGTATTGTCGTTTTCTGGCGGGTAAAACATATTCCACCCGGGACCGAGACTGACGCTGCTTGATGAATCGATTCATTTTCGATTTATCGATTCCGATAGCGCCGAGAAGCGTGTAGAATATCGAGACTAGCGTTCTCGACCGTTCTCGAATTTTATTCCCACTTTATGGCGAACGCCACGATGTGTACGCCATGAATATTTACGCACTCGGTTGGTTTTACGGCTTCGCGAACCGACCTTCGGTTGCAACAATATTGTTGAATTTTTTAAAAGTGTTTCCTCCGTCTCTTGTGTCGGGTGAAAAAATCGATACCCACAAAGGACAGGATGTGGAAGGATTTTACTCACCAACCCGGAGCCCCGGAGAGGCCCATCGAAGGCTCTTTTGCTCGAGGAAAGAGTGGATTTGTTACGGCAAACTGCAGAAAAAAATAACATAAAAACAAGATGGACACATTCCTTCTGCTCCAAGCGTATGAGAGTGGCGGTTTGTAAGGCGTTGGTGTCAAGAAAAATATCTCCAAGTGAGCAAATCGGGTCCTAAAGGAGCAGGGTTGCGAGCTTCGAGATTCTCTTTTTTCCCAAGACCAGACACTCTTGCGACCAAAGGCAACCCGGAATATGAAGCTGCAAGAGAGAGTTGGTCCGGTGGAATAAATGTATTATTTAAATCGCGTCGAGTGCGCTGGAAGAGAAGAAAATCGATTTTTTCCATGGCAAACCCCTGAAGACAAAGAAAGGTTCAAGCAAGAACGTTCACCTGGGAACAAGTTTTGAGTCGCAGATGTCGTCCGGAACTTCCTTTGTTTGCTATTAAATATCATTTTCTGTTGTTTTATAGCACAGGAAAACTTATTTCGAATGTTAAGAAATGAAACATGGTGAAAAAATCAAGCAAAAGTCAAGAATTGTGCAGAAACCGGTAAAAAACGACATACACCGTCCAATATGGTGGCCGTCAAGGTAGCCGGACACTCCCTTGTTTTTAATTGGCCGTGTTTTCTTCGACCTCCTTCGACGGCGAAAACAACCCCACCCGTCCGGTGACGCCTTCTTTTTGCACCCCTTTTAGGGGCTTTGCCCGCTCGAAAAACCGGCTTTCCGTGATAAGCTCCATAAATGGTGATGATTGGAAAGAAAAACAAAAACGTTGCAAGAGGTTTAAAGAACGGATGAAACATGACCTCAAGGTTCGTGGCTCGCCAACTCTCCTGATGCAGGCTGGACGGGAAAAGTTGGGCGAAATAAACAGCCACGAAGGAGCGCAAATGAAGATAAATTAAAACAAAGGCAAAGAAAAAACAGCACGCGACAGTGCGAAGAAAACCGACGAATGGACGTCGCCGAAGAAAACCGGGTAAACAAACAAAAACTCTGGAGTAATAAAAACCCGAGCTCCAACCGGTCGTCCCGCTCGCACTAATGAGTGAACGAGTTAATTAATTAAGAAACCCCACGATTGGGGGGCGTTGGCGAAATAAAAGCAACAAAACGGAGAAAAACAAGCAAAAACATCCCCCTAGCGACGGGGAGAAACTACGAGAGAGAGAGAGAGAGAAAGAGCGAGAAGAATAATTGCGAAAAGCGTGGAAAAATAAAGCTCAGATAAAACACTTTTTCCAAGCACGGCGGAACAAAGTGAGAGAAAAAAGATGGAGCTTGGGTTTGGTGTGTGTTTGTTGGTGTGTATTGGAGACACTCGCACCACAACCAAACGGCCCACCACCCTGGAAGAAAGGCACAGGCGCAACGGACCAGTGGGCTTTGGCCTTTTAATTATCATCCCCCCGGTTCCGGAACGTTTGTTTTAGTTCCCCAACGTCTGCTTGCACACAAACAAACACCCGAAGGACACACATACACCGCTTGATTCGCAGTACGACATGGACAAATTGCCTCCGAGAGGCGTTCTTTTGCAGTTCGATGACTCATTTACGCAAAGGGAGAGACCTTGCGCTCTCTGTTGCTCTGTTTTCCCCGGGGTTTTCCCTTCACGATGGGGATGCTGGGGCTTTCCGTTGCCTTTTCCTTTCGCCAGGCGTCCCCTCCTGAAGAGGTTAGTAATTAAGCAATCCAACCAATCACGGAATGGCGTGGGTTCGCGATGAGAAAGGGGAAAATTGAATCCTCATCACGGAGGCCTCCGAACCCTGAATTTTCGCAGTTACGTTTCTATTTCATCCCTTTTCCCTTCGTGATGTTTTTGTGTTGGAGATAATTACTCCACAACCAAATGCTAGAAAAAAGGGATCCCTTCGTTTAAGGATCCAGCAGCTTGTTCATTCGCTCACTTCGATGTTTCCGGCTTGCCAGCTCTTCCATCTCACCGGGGAGCTGCTCTCATCTCACTCGCACACTCATCAGCGCTTGCTTCGTCCTTGTGGAAAACGATTTTTTTCTTCGGCGGCAATTAAAACCACGTGCAAAAAGGGATTCCGCTGTGTTTTATGGTGCGCTCTTTCCGTCCGGCTTTTCGCCGACGGTTTTCCCGACGTTTCCCGACGGGAGCATTCAACCAACAACAACGAAATTACTTATCAGTGTTCGGTCCGGTTTCCCCTTCTTTCTTTCTCTTGTTGTTTGTGTTTTGTTTTTAGATCTTTCTACAGTTTTCCGGTTTCCTGTTTTTGTTTCTCTTAGTTTCCGAGTAGTCGACCACTTTTTCCACACTTTTTTCTTCGTCTCTCTCTCGCTGGCGTGGTTCAGCAAACTTCCCGTCGGTAACTCTTTCGCCGCCGAGCCGAAGTTTTCGCATCCTGGCGCCACGTGGTCCGTGGACTCATTAACTAAAACACCAACACCAACCAACATGTCGGCAAACTCCAGCGGACGATGGTCGGCTTTTCCTGTTTTTTTTCTCATGTTGGTTACCCACTTCTGTTCACAGCAATTTCCCTGACCTACGCCACGGGGAAATCGTTTGTATCCGTTCCGTTTTACGAATCCGTTTTTTTTTCGCCAACACCGGAAGCGGACACTCGTTCATTCATTAACGCTCGATAAACATTTTTTTCAGCTGCACCTAAAGGATAACAGTTGATGAATGAAAGGGAGGTAGTTTTATATGGTTATTTTTTTCTCTTATTTTTTAAGAAAGGCGTGCAACGCAAAATAGGGGGAATGAATTAATTGGGATTGTTCTGCACAAACAACTGGTTTCCCGTTATATTTTCCACTTTTTTTCCTGCCGAAAGGCTGTATAAATTATTCATGATATAATTGTGAGAAAAACAAAAACCACAGATAGAGAGGGACGAAAGCAAAAAATAGGGAAGATGTTGACACTTTTTACAATTTTTCCAAAACTTAGCTCAAGTGTTCTTCGGAATGCTTTATTGCAGTGTTTGGTTTATTTTTGTGATTGAATTCATTAGTTCCATTTCCAATTAATTTTGGAGACTATCTGGGTGGTTCGTAGTTTGAATAAGAGTATCGAAATCTGTTTGCGCCTTGATTTATACTAAATTACTTTTCATTACATACTTTTCATTGATTGTATTTATTATATTTCACAACAGTGATCATTTTTGCAATAATATTCGACCGGCACAGGCCAATTAGCAACTTTTCTCAACACACCTCAACCCACCTCAGTGCAACGAATAACATGAAAATTACCCTTCAAACCCCTCGCTACCGTTTCGGGTACCGCTCGAAGGAAAAGAGTTGAAATAAAAATTACGACGTGAGAAAGAAAAATCCATCAACCGGGAGCGCCCATCCCAAGCCCAAGCCCACCCCTCGCCTTCAGCCTTCCCGACGAAATTCTTGTAAACATTAGCGCTTAATTAATTATGTTGTCGGGTGTGACGTTGGGCTTGCGGCTCGCATCGCCCGACGGTGGCTTTTCTCCGTGCAGCCTTTCCTCGTTTCGGGGCGTTTCCTGTGGCCGCTCGCTTTCTTCCCATCGGTGGCTTTCTTTTTGTTGCTGCCTTCAGGTTTTTCTTGCTCTCAAACCCCGTCCGCCCTCGGGTCAGCGGGGTTGATGGTTTATTTGCTCTTTCCTGACTTAATGTACCTCGCGCGCAACTCGTGGCCCGTGTCCGTCTTATCGGGGACCACATCGGGAACCTGGTTGCTTTCTGACTTCATTAGCACCTTACCGTGTCTTTTCCCAGTTTGTGTTTTACTTTTGCCTGTGCGTGGAGTAGAAACTGCATAATTGTTTTGGTGTTTTCATCGTAAAGCATCTTTTTTTGGTCTTTCGTTTTATATTCCCAACACGGATTGTTTCCCTTCGTTTGATTTATTTTAACATTCCGATGATTTTTTAAAACTTTTTTTTGTTCAACTAACGTTTTCTTCCAACTTTTAGGGGGATTGAAATTAATTTCTTCGGGCAAACATAACCTGACTCCTGTTGAACATTATTTTTTTCACACATAACCAAAGTACACGAAAACACATTCCAACGAGAACTTGGTCATTTTTGTCGAATGAATTTTTATTACACTCCCATCCTGCCCTCCCACCGTTTCCCCCCTCAATTGTTGGCCATTTCCTCTACAGAAAAAAATAAAATGAGTGTAGACGAACCATGCTGGCGACAATTTCGTCACGCTCGAGCATGCAACAAATTAAGTGCGAGCTTTTTCCCATTTCGTGACATTTAAGTGAGCCTCGGTGGATTTTTTTTAGGAGGGGAAGGGAAGCCTACTGCCCGCCGTCACGATCGACAAATCTGTGAGGCACACTTGCCCTGGTGCGAACAGATTTAACGCAGTTCGTGAATTGGTTCAATGAATCTTAATTGATACTGATTGGATCAGCTCGGATGGAAGCGTCTGGTTTGCCGATGAACTGCAGCTCACTCGTGTAGAACAAGGAATTTTGAACAGAGCCACAGTTTGTGGAGGAAACCCGCATAATTTAGCAGAGAACATACCAACAATGAACAAAGGTCCAGAGCGGAGTCGTTCAAAAATCGTTAACCCTCTTGCCGTCGGAGTCAAATCAGTATCGAAACGACGGTCACAAAAATATGGTTTTATAGCCAAATAATCGCCCCGCGCGTTGGCTCATAATAATTAAAAAATAATCTAGATAGCTTGGCGGACACGGAATAATGATAGCATTAAGGAGCTGAAAATCCCTTCCCTTTACCGTGTCCATGCGATAAAACGCTGATATTACGCCAGTTTGTGTCCAAATTACAACCAGTCACGCTAATTTCTTTTCGCTTTTCCCCGCCCCGAGACGTGTCGGAACGTGCTAAGGGAAGGCCAAACAAGGGAGGATACGAGGACGGCGTCATCGTCCACCTTTCTTGGTCGTATCGATTTTTCCGGGTCTCGTGTGGCACGTCGTAATCGTCAACTGTCTTCGTTGTTTGGAGCCGGGGGAAATCGTGACTTCAAGTGCGTAAGGCCAAGAAACAGTTTTAGGGAATGTATTCTTTATCTGCTGTTTTTTGAGAAATAAATCATCCTTTCGTTTGTTATGTGGTATATGAAAAATAGATTTTAAAAACTAAATTAAAAATATCAACTATCCAGTTCGATTAGTTGTTTTATCGTTTCATCAAATATTGTAACATCATTTTATATATTCCTTCGGCCAGAAAATCTAGAAACATATTTTTTTATTTTTGTTTTATTTCACCAGCTCCGATTTCGAGAGAGAATTTTTAATTTCGAGAGAGGATTGTTTCAAAATTTGAGAGATCTTCTGATCCGCTTGTATGCAAGGTTGTATTCAACATTCAAGTAAAGTTATCCGATGGAGCTTTGCATCGCATGCAATACAGCTTTGATCTACTGTGGCAATAAAAATGAGCTTGCAGTATGAGGAAATTAGGATCCGCGAAAGGATTTTCGGGATCAAATCCTGTGAAAATCAATCCAGCTTGGAGGAAAAACATTTTCGCCGAAGAGAGATGCACATACTTCCAGTGAATCGAAGGTCTTCGGTGCATCCAGCATGAAATCCCGAACCGAATGTAGATCGTGGCGATTGGAAGTCGAGTCGGTTGTGATTTTCCACGGAGCAGGATTGTTTGTTTGTTCTGGTGATGCATTGGTTCCGTACGAGTTGTATGTTCACGAGGGTGTTCATTTTCCTCATTTGATTTCCACTGGTATTCTTCTACATCGTTTATCTACCAGGCACAACACGTGGTTGGGTTGGCAGGAGTTGGACTATGGTTGTATGTAAAGTGTTTGGAGGACATTTAAAAAATATTACTTTTTTAAATTTTGTTATTTGGAACAAACATTTCCAAAATAAGCATCTACTCTTTTTTACAAAATAAAATTGTCAAAAGACAGTGTTATATCATTTTTATGAATAACAAGATGTAACATAAATATTCCCACACAACCTATGATGGTCCGCTTGAACCCCCTTCTAAAGGATCTTCTATTACTTGCTGATTTTCGATGCTCATACGATTTCCCAAAGTCACCGTGCCCACTTTCCATTGCCCTGCCCTGGAAGTCGATCCCTAAACGATGCTGATTGTTATTGCCCTCCGGTGTGTGGGAGCTCCAGCGTGGTTGAGTTTTCCGGGGGAGACTCCCGAGCCGACCGCCTGTGTACGTGTGCGTTGATTACGATGTTTTCGACTCCTTCGACTCCCGAGGGCTGTTTGTTTGCCCGAGTAATGGAGCAGTCGGTTGAATCGAAATGAACACGAACCCGATTCGGCTTCCGAGGCGCTGGGGAGCTCCCGGGAAAGAGCATGGAAAGTGTAACGGTTCGCCGTTGGGGCAAAGTGATGAGTTTTCCGTTTGGCCAAGGCAGCGCAAAAGAGAAGAGGCGTCGTTCGTCGTTGATTTTTATCTCCACGTAGCGAAAGGTAACAAACAACCATCCGTTCCCACCACTCCAAAGGCAAAAGCGGACTAGACACAAGTTAGTCGTCACTAGTGCAACATAAAGGCGCCAGGATGTAAGTAGTCTCGATCGCCACCGGAAGTCCTGCAGTCATTGTTCTACTCGAATAGCAAACAAAAATATTTTTCGAAAGGAAAATTCACCAACCTACAATCCTTCCCAATTTTCACAAACTCTCAATCCCAATGCTCCCATTATCCGTTAGTTTTCATTTCGTCCCGCTTGAAGGGGATATCTTTCGATATCCTTTTTCAGTGCGATGGTGTTGGCGACGAATCTCTTCTCTCTCCCGATGGTGCTGAGGAGTGATTGACGCATGAATACTGCAACCATTTTTCCGGAAGAAAATATTTTTGTCAGCAGCCTATTCAAATTCAATTACAAAAGCACTTTTTGAAAGTCCCAGTTGCAGTAGCGAATTGATTTTCCTCGCACTGGGCGTTGGTTCGATTCTATGAAACAAATGTAAAACAGTGATTATTAAGCAAAGTGTTTTGTGAAAAATATTTTCAAATAAGTTCATGCCCATTTTTTTAAATAAAAGTGTTTTCTTGGCATTCATGAATTGCAAAAATAGTGAAATAGGAGGATCTTGTGAAGTACATAACAGTGTTATATTGAAAGAATAATATAGCTGCAACACAAATCGAAACTAAATTTTCTCCCAAAATGGACATAAAACGAATCGAAAGTAATTTGTGGTAACGAGAATATTTCAGTCAAAAGAATGTAACAAGAATATTTCAGTGTTTCGTGCAAAAACGGTTAAGTTTACTTCTCTTTTCGAGTTGCATCGAAGTAATTAAGACTCTCGTAGTTATTTTTACGTTAATAGCAAAACGTGATCACATCTCGCACGTGATTGCAAAGTCTATCTTTGTTACTTTGTCTTCGGCAGAAAATAAAGAAAGGCACTATTAAGTTAATTGCCTTCAATTAGGCGTCAAATAAGGCCGCAGACGCACGGCTTCGGAATGAGGTGCCGATGGGTTCGCCCTGCTTTACGATGACGATGATGATAATATTCCCCATAATGATGTCACGGATTAACGCAATGGTTTCGCATCGTACGCATGAATGTGTTTAATGCGCCAACACGCCAACGCGGTGAAAGTAATGGTTTGCCGTCCGTTTCGACAAAGATGTCTCTAAACTAACCGGCCACGGCTAGTGTGCAGACAGTTGTTTGGCTCGCGAAAGCCAGTGTCTGCTCGGGTGTGTGGGCCAATAATTTCTTCGCGACCCTCGGCTCTCTCGCTTGCTTTCGTTATTTTTCCTAATTTACTTTCACGCAAAATTTATGACGAAAGTAATTTTCCTTCCTTCGACGGTTCACCGCAAGCCATTGTCGCTCACTTTCGGGTGGACGCAGATAAAAGAGCGCAGAGCAAAAACGAATGGCAAAGCTAACAAACCACGACTGAATCCAAACAGATGCGTGGCCGGTAACGACGCGGAAATCCAAACCAAACCGACTGGTCCGGGGCCAGTTTTCGAGTGGCGAGAAAGAATTTGAATAATCGCTTATTTGGTGCTTTCCATTCTTCCACCGAGAGTCTTTTGTTTTACGATTTCTTAAGAGTCGCTGCCAGGCAACCACTTCTGCCTTTTTTTTTTTTTCTTGTGTCTCGCGCCATCGAAACTCATCGATCCGGCTCGTCCGAGGGTCGCGAATTGTGGCCAAATTAAAATGCAGTGAAATCGAGCGGAAAGTAATATCTTCTGCAAATCTGAAGTGACTGAAGTGCTTTTTTGTTTTTCGTCATTTTCTTTCAGCAAGAAGTGATGTTAGTCCCGTGATGGAAAAATAAATCTGTATAGGCTAAAGGAAGACGAAATATTTTTTATCAACAATTATCGAAAGATGATGACCATTATTTTCGGAAAAGTGTAGCAGAAAAGACTGATGGGGTCCATTGTTAATATCGATCGATAAAGAAAAGGAAACGTCCCTAAGATAAAACCTAATGTTTCAAATTTATCGTACCCTGGATTAGAAAAAGAAAACAAATTTGATAGATCTTTCAAAAAATGCTTTTGATGGTTTTCTAGTAAAATCGTTTTTTTTTTCGATTCGAAGAAAACCAAAAAGGAAGTAAATAAAAAATGGGAGATATCAGGAAAAAACGAATGATTTCTATTGATTTTTTCTGAACCCTCCCGCAACCCGCCGGGCAGAAATCAATGATCGGGCGAATGATTTCTCACACACACACACACACACACACACACACACATACATATTTTCCTTGCGGGCCCGGTGTTCAAAGGCGGCGCTCCTGATTGCTTCCGTCAGCTGAAAAGGACACAAAGTTGCCCTTTTCATGATTTTCCTTTCGATCGATCGAAGGAAAATCCCCGTTCCGATGGAAAACGAGGTAGGTTTGGGATGATGGGAAGCTGGGGATGATTTGCTAGTTTTCATGCGATTTTCAGAAAATCGCCAGAGGTGGAAAAAGTACGTCCCGTTCGACATCCCGAAAGTCAAGGGAAAACACATTCCGCATTCCGAATACATCACTGAGGTATTCGAAATGTTGGCTTCTTTTGGTGTGAAGTCATTGAATGTTTTTAATAAAACTATATTTAAAAAGAAGTTTCAAAGCATTGGAAATAGTTTTAATATGTTTGCTTTGTTTATTCAAGACCTCATTATTTATTTGAGTAAATATGTAATGTATCCCATAGTAAAGTTAAAAAGTGTGAAATTTCTTACATATTTCACATTCTGAATTATAACAAAACGAAGAAAAAAAACCTCCAAGCAAACAAATAGAACATTCCAAACATAATTTTCAATCTGAAAGAAAACCAAAAATCAAAACTCCCCGTCGGATCACGTCGACATAAACACTTCAAACTTCCTTCCAGCAGCTCGAAGCTGTTGCAATAAAAATCAATCCATCATCTTCGGTTTCAATCTCCTGATGTCGGTTCAAGTGTGCCGGTTCAAGGCGAAGGAATGGGTCAAAAATAAAACATGACCATAATCCCGAACGCAACAAAAGGCCAGGCGCCTCCATCCGAAATGCCGGAACTGTTGGCAAATATTTTTTTAATTTTATTTTACTCGAGTTTTTATTTTATGCTCTTACAGGAATGGTCATGTTTTGTGTTTTGCGTTAGAGGTGTGTTTTTTGCCTTTTCACCCACTCTGTCAACACCGCAATCGTTGGCGGTCATTGACGAATTTCTCTCCACGTGCGTGTGACGACGAGAAGGCCTATTTAACGACACTACGCCCGTTGACGCCGGTTGAACGTGGCGTAGAACGAGTTCTTTCAACGACGGCACGGCTTGATGTGACGTGTTTGCTAGAGAAGGAGGAAAGTTTTCAACACGAGTAGAGAGAAGAGTGGAAGAAGTTGACGTCTTGTTGATGGCAGAGGCTGTTACTTAGTTACATAATTTATTTCCTGCAAAAACTCATGTTTTTTAATGAAGCCTTTTCTTATTGTTATTTGATCACTGTAGTTAACCTAAAAGAATATTATTTAGTTGTATCATGTATTCCTGCAAAATACTTAGATTTTAATAATCATTTCAAACCGTGTTTGTATTTGTGTGTTCAGCTTGTGTTTTAGCTAATCCAGCTTTTTACAAGAATAACTTATTTTCATAATTCATCATCATAAAAAATCCATTAAAAATTGCATTCTCTGAAAAAACTCACTATGTCTTACATTTTCGTCCCACCACTGTTCCCAGTTTGTTCGACAGTTTCAGCCAAAAAACTAACACACGTTACACAGCCTACTACCACAAACACCCAAACCGAACATGTAGGTCAATGTCAGGTACTGTTCCGGTGAGTTTCTTGACCGATCGCCGACTTTCTTGCTTACTTTTCCGCCCAATGTATGTTTTAGCGCACGAATGTAGCCAAAATCTGCACATCGTTCGGGGGAGTGTATGTGTGTGTTCACCTTGAAGGAAAATAAGCCAGCAGTCGCAAAGCATTTAAATGTGCGCCATTTCCGCTGACACGAGAGAGCCGAATCCCGGCCCGGCTTTCGGGCGTTCGCTTTATTTTTCCAACCTTCACGTGCGGCACGATATTTACAATTTTTCCATTCATACGATCGCCATCTGTCGACGCGGAAGCTGCATTAATCTTGATGCTGATGCTATTCTGCCCGCTTGGCGGTTTGCCCAAGCCGGGCAAAAGGAGGAAAACAGAAAAAAATATACAAACACACACACATGCACACTAATTCGTCCCACTCGAGTGAATTTGGGCCAAACAGGCGTTTTCCGTTGATGAATGATTTATTTCTGGAGCGTTACACCATTCCGTGATGTTTTTCACTTCACTTTTCCCTCCTGTCTCCCGATGTCTTAAAGGCGGAAATGCCGCCGCAAAAACATCACCAGAAGGAAAAACAGCGGCCGGTGGAATATTTTCCTCGCGCGCGTGCGTGTATGTGTGGGGTGGCGGACATGACACGATCGCAGGGCCATAAAGAATAGGACATGTGATCGTAAATTTCTCCCTCCTCCAAGGGGTGGAGGATGGTGGGGGGTGTAAATCACTGACACATCAAAGGGAGCACGGGTGGATGGGGAAACCTACCCTTCGTCCCTTCGTCCCATTCGGAAAAGATCAACCTGCTCGGGAAAATCGCGTGATCGAGCGGGAAAACTGCATCGACGCGCATCTTCGAATAACTCTATGTACTAAATCACTAAATAACTCTCTGTCCGTCCTGTCTCTATCGCGCGCACTCTTCCCCCTCCCGTTCCTCTCTCTTCCAACCCCTGTGGCACACGACCAACGCGGCGGACGATCGACGACGGGAAAAACCGACACGATCATCGGCGTCGGCTTCGGATCGTCGGGTAAAGCAACACTAGCGCAGCATGTTGGGCCCGGCTTTAAGTCGACCGGGCGCGCACCGGGCCCGGCCATATACCGAACATGTCTCGATTTAAAACATTTCTCGATTAAGAGACTAAGATCTTCTTAATTTTTTGTCAAAAACCCTTTTCTATCAGAGGGGCCCTGGTCGGCCAGCGCTGCGAGGAACGACGGAACGTGCCTTAGGTCGGGTGTGTGTTTGCCGGCCGTTCCCTCGTTTGCCGTCGTGTGGTCTTATCGTGCCGGGTCGCTGATAGAGTGGGTGATTATCAAACAAAACAAATTTGGTGGTTTTTGAGGGAGAATCTTCAAGAGAAAAGTAGATCCTCTTCAATAGTGAAGTGTGATCCCGATTGAACCAAACAGGAACAACATCCATCCACGTCTTTTTGGATTTTACGATAGTAATCATTGTTTGTGCTTTAAATCTGTTATATTCGTCGCGTTTCTTGTTCGTCTACAACCCCATCATAGTTGTCAACATGTTTTTATATTAGTGATCTTCCTTCGTTCAAATCATATTATTCTTGGTCACATTCCTTATTTGTCTACAATCCCTTCATAGTTCCTAAAACTTTTATTTTTTTTTGTGTGATCTTCCTTCATTCAAATTATATTATTCTTGGTCTCATTTCTTGTTCGTGTAAAATCTCTCCATAGTTGTCTAAACTTTTCTTATATTTGTTATCTTCCTTCGTTGTTCAAATAATATGTGTTTTTGTTCAAGTTTCCTGTGAGTCTGCAATCTCTCACATAGTTGTCAAATCTGTTCCTTTATTTTTGTCTATATTTATTGAAGATAATTTGGTTTAGCATGTCTCTATATTTATAAAGTTTCTACACTTATACTGTAGAATGAAAAAAAATTGTGGTATAAAAAAGGATAACCAAAAAACAAAACTTATCTAATTCCTATGCAACTGCAAGTAATTAAATGTGCTAGCGATTTACCAATCGCAGCAAAAACAATTGATCGAAGTAGCACATCAATTTTTGTGTTTAACTTTTTATTTGTTTTGGTGATTCTTCCAATACTTTTGTTATAAATTTTGCAAGTGGTTTTCTTTGTACAGATTTTTCTTGTAACAGTAAGAAACAACTCTTCCTCTTGTTGACGTGTGAAGTAATGTTCTTGTTGCTAGATTTTGTTACCTAAAATTTTATCCGTTTAAATAGAGTTGAACCTCCCGTCACGACCCCCGTCGATAGCCATCCAAGCAGGTTGACATAAAATCCCTTCAGGAATGTGCGCTTGCTGCATGGCTCGGGTCGAATCGAGACAATGCCAAAGAGCTGCTCAACCCGTTGGTGCCAGACAGGCATTTGTTCCTATTTTATGCGTGATTGCGCGAACCGAACCGCGAAGGTCGGCTAGTCGTTTTGTTGAGGCTTACTGGCTTGTGTCAGTTGTTGCACGTTCTCTTACTTTTATTGCCGCACAATGGCCGCGTACCGTACGGGGCAAACTATACTAAGTAGGAGATTAATGTATGCGATCCCGTTCGGACAGCGTGGCATGTAATTAATTGGGCTTGAACGGTTAAGAATAGAATGGGAGAACTATGCGACAGGAGTTCTTGTGTCCCACCGGGGTTTAGATAATGAGGACAAATTTGGGTTGGTTCGATAGATTATTGAAACACTTTGTTTGTAGATTCTGAGTAGAGGAATGACGATATTTCTTTAAATTTATTCGAATATAATTTAAAATAAATTGTAGTCATTCATAACGGCAGACATATTTAATCACTTCTACCGTAAATCGTTCAGTTGGGAAATTTAATATATTTCTTCCACCTTAACGCACGCAACCAGTGCACTTTCCTCGCCGGGAGGTCAAACCATTTAAATAAACTCGCTCGTCAACCCGAGATGGATAAACCGAACGCTGGCTTTTGTTTATTTAACCTACCATCGACGGCTAATGACGTTTGATAAATCAATGTCCAAACGAGCTCCAAACATCCTTCCGACAAGGCGAAGCCCTTCGACACCCGCGCACGGGTGGGAAAACACATCCCTGATGGTCAGTGGGGGTGAGTAAATATTTGTGCAGCATGTTGATTTTGAGCATCACCGAGCGATAAAGTGGAATTGTATCCAGAACCGTCGAGGTCCAGCGATGGTCATTGGATTATTGATTTAATGATGGTTTGCAGGGAGGGAAGGAAAATTTTCTGCTTCGTTTTTCGACTGTCACCTTTGGTGATGTTGCTTCACATGTAGCTGCTTACACAACGTCTGGTGATTTATTTGGTTGTCTGAAACGTGCAGGGATTAATCCAAATTGCTTGCACATTTATCACTTGTTTAACTTGCAGAAGTTATAATTTTACCCGAACATCGTGCAAATTGCGAAGTAGCTTAACGTGCCGGCTCAAACCATCAAGTTTTCGTTTTCTCTCAATGCCATTTCGCTATTTTCAGCAACAAACGGCACATTTTATTTATCTCTCACCCGTCGCACTAACCTCAAGTAACGTTCGAATGTCCAAAGCTACAAAACATCCTGCAAACGGTGGGTTTGTTTATTTATTTTTCTCTGATTTATGGGACATTGATTACGACTGCTGGGGATAACTTACGACAGTTAGATGGAAGCAAAAGCGCAAAGAAGAGATAAAAATAAATTGTGAAAAAATATCCAATCGAAGATGTGATCGATAAAAATTTAGGAAAGAACTCTGTCACGGTTTTGGGTGGATTTGAATTAGCCCTATTGAACGCCAACTATTTTCACCATCACCAATGGGTTGGTTTCCCCACACTTTCCTCCTCCCGTTGGTTTTTAGGAATTCCAATTGTTGTCTAGCAAAGCACGAATATCGTAAGTCGAAAACCATCTTCGAAGTCAACGCGCGTCCGAATCGTTTGCTGCCAAACGAAACGTGTTGCAGCAATGAAAAGGCGAGCGTAAAACGAAAACAACATAAACGGACGGTGCCATAATTGAACGGTGCAGGAAAGAAAAAACGTCACAAAAACAAAAACCGCGGCAAGAAGGGAAAACCTCGGAAAATCCCAAAGCCAAACCTCGAAATTGCCGAACGGGTTTTTGTGGTTGGTTGGACGGCGGGAAAAACAGTGCTGTTGCTGTTGCGTCGGTACCATCCGACATCTAGCAAGCGGAAAATGTAGCAAGAAAACCGACGCCATCGATGGTTGAAAACATTCGAGACGCAAACGCTTGCGGAATGAAAGAAAACGGTTGACCAACAGCAGCATGAAACGAAAACCATGGGTAGAAAAAAAAGGTGATTGAAACAAAAACAAACGCTTCAACGCACAGCACGTTGACACAGTGGTGGAAGAAAAATCGACACCCGTTCGAGGAAAATGTAGCAACGAGAAGGGAATGAAGCATAGGTCTGAAGGAAAAAAGAGCAAACAGTGTAAACAAACATGAGCATGACCAACGAAAAAACGAAAAAAGCAAAATACAGAAGAACACACAATCGGGAAAACAAGTGAAACCTCCCAAGGGATGACGCAAAAAAATGCGGCACCCAAAATACCGATGAAATTCCGTAATGACAAAGGAGATAAGACAAAAAGAAATTGGAAAGTGGCATCGAAAACGAAACGAAAGTAAAACGTCGGTCTGTGCCATAGCATCGTCGCTTGGAAATGGCTAACCGGGAAAATCCTTCATCCCATCCCGGTGGAAATGGCAGGCTAAAGAGCAAATAGATATCGAGACTGCGAAAGAGACTCGACCATTGTTTGCCGTAGATATTGCGCCACGTCGTTCTGTCTGTCGTGATGGAAGAGATTACTTCACTGATGAGGTTGGATGAAAAGTTTCCTAGGGAAACGGTATTATAATGTGTTTAAAATTGATTTTTCGCGTCGAGAAAAATCTAATAATTTTGAAATATTTTCTTTCCTTTACAAATATGTCAATAGATCATGAACAGGTTTCATGTCATTATAGGTTACAACGAAAGTAAATAATAAAAAAGTTAAAAATGAAAGCAAGCAAGAATTTATAGGTAAAAATCTACCAATTTAATTAAACAATTAGTAGTAGTTAGAAATCATGTACATTATCATCAGCATAAAGCGCGACACAAGAATATTTTTCAAACACCCAAACAAGCATAAAACCTCTCTAACGAGATGAAGTGGCAAACGAGTGATCAATGTCGTCCTTTCCCCAATCGTCCCCAACTTTTCCTCCGTTTCACTCCTTCGCATCCATTAGCTTTTCCCTGTCACAATCTCTCACATCAACAACATTCGTAGGGTCGATTTTCCCGAAAGCTACCAGAGAACGGGAAACCCGATGCTGCTGCAGTCGCCTCGAATAAAACACTGGAAATGTAATTAAATTCACAAACAATGGAGTCATCGCCGGGTCGTTTCGTTGTCTTTTCCGTTCGCTCCTTTCAACGGGCACCAGACCGTCGTTTTCCCTCATCCTCCCTCTTACGGTGGAAAACCAGAAAAGGGTGTGCATTTACATGCCACTCGAACCACCGGAAGCGTCCGTCGGGCGTCGGACAGGGAAAATGCCCCCGAAGGCGTACCGGTCAGACGATGGAAAATGTAAAGAGTCGGATTAGAAGCGGACGCCTGGTGGAGTGTTTGGAAACAAGGGAGGAAATTAGTGCGATATGGTATCGTTTAAACGAGTTTTTACTCAGTCAAGCGTGGATTATTTTTTGTCTCCTTATTTCATTTAATTATGCATGGATGTGTGAGTGTTGTCCAGCTTCCCTTTGGTACGATTTGTTTTCCCTCTCTTTCTTTGTAAATCTTTTCCCATTCTAATGGACGTTTGCGTATAATGAAAATTGATTTTTTACAGCCAACTGCCAATTGCTGCTGAGCTACTTTATGGAAATTTAATAGACTTCGACCGACCGGAAGACCCTCTTCGGTTTTTTGCTATGCTTTTCCGGAGTAGATTAGTGTCGGTTTCTAGGTTTTCATTTGGAGACTTTCCAAGGAAAAATCAGAGACAATATACCCTAAACAGAGAGGAACGTACTATTCTTTTCCTCGTCCTATTGTCTATCCTAAAGCACCCGAAGGCTTTGGGAAGAAAGAAGTTGACAACGGACTAATCCTTATGGACAAGGGTGGCCAATTAATAGGTTTAAAGTAATTTAAACTTTCACCTCGTGGTTAAAGGAGGATTCATTTGCTTGGGGATAAAATTAATTATCATAATGAGACAAGCATGAAATCACACCACTTTTCCTGTTTACAAGAAATATGTAAAAAGAAAATTATTTTCAAGAGGTAACACAAATCATAAGTGAAAAAGTGGTCCTAATAATAGTTGACAAAAGCAATAAAATAGTAAAATAATACAATATTTATCCAGAGCTATCGAAAGCTAGATTGATGTTACAGACGGAAATAAAGACATGCAAAACTCTTCTGCATCACATTGTGAAGAAACGATTCTGTGTACAAAACCAGTTCCAGCCTTGTGAACAACATCCGTTTCTTGCTCGACTGCCAGAAAGGTTTCGAATTCGCATACTTCCATCCAACCATTGGAAATCCGGTCCTGATGTTCGTTCCTCCCGCAGCTTAACGCATGTTCCACGTCCAAAAACGATCCCCGAGGCAGATGTCATAAATCTTACCCGAAAGGAACAACGAGGAAACGTTACCCAAAAGACATTGCCTACGCCGTTGGTGTTGCGGGAAAAGTTGCAAACGGTTTTACATCTATGCTAATGTGGCGTAATGTTTTTCGGTGAAAGGACATTCGTTGCGTTGGGATCAGCACGGTGTCTTTGTGGTGGTGTGTAAGGTTCCGTCTCAAGACGAAACGATGCTTTCTAGCGAAAGGGTGAATATACCGGAAGAAGATTTTCTTTGACCAAGATTAAGAGGTTGCAATCAATTTGAGGAAGCGAAAGCCATAGCTTTTGATGTGAGTTCCTACTCTGGTACGGTTGGATTTTATGACAATCCCGGGTTTAAAGGTTTTCCTTCCTCCTGAATGTTGAAAATTGGTTTCGTACGTGATGTAAGGCTTTCAATTTCGATTGAAATATAAAGACATAAATAATAATACTCACATATTCAACCTCAAAAACCCTATTTCGAGTAATACATTTTAAATTGAATCCGACAACCAACTTCTCGGAAAAGTTTCACCGATTTCAACACGATCAAGGCTGAACTTGGTCGAACATCCGAACCCCTTAAATCCCTACCGAAATTAACTCATCTTAAAGACCAAATTATCCGGCTTGTGCTCTTGTGGACTCACTCGAGTGGAACCCGCCCGTTCGGTTCATCTCCGATAAGAAACCGCACCGCAGGTAAACATCGTTTGCGGAAAAGCTGGTGCTTGGCTGAGGGGAGGAATCGAGACCTTCTCCTTCGGCCGAGACGGTTGGCTTAAACGATTCCTCAAGCCCGCTGAGATCGTTCGAGTTGGGACTTGTTTGCACGCATTGCGAATAAGTTTTTCCTTTCCGTCTAGACGGAACGAAACGCTGGGCGGCCAGAAACCCGATGAAACTGCTGAGATAATCGTCCGGAAGGGTGGGGGAAAGGGGACAAACTTGAGATAATCTGTAATTTTATTGAGTTTGTCTCCCCCAAACACTCAGCTTTCAGCTTGCCTTAACCACATTTCGAATGAAAGGATGCTCAGTAGAGATCGTAGATGCTTAGAAAAGAAGTAATTTGTGAAAGTGTAAGTGTTTCCTTCTCCGGTGGAAAATAAAGGCGAACACTTGCAACATCATCTTCTCAAGAAAAACCATGACAATTTGTACCAGCTGTTGTTTGACTCCGTCCACCAGTCATTAGTTCTATCCTAACCTTAGAGCTTCTTGTAGATGAAGAACAAACCAGTTCCGTTCAAGGTTTCTTATTTCGCTGACAAACCAAAATCCCACCACAAAGAGGAGACACACTCCTTTTTACCTTCACTAAAATAAGTCTAATTGATGATGAAGCGTCAACACTTTTCCTACCGGGTTCCGTTTTCAGCGCCGCCAAGGTTCTTACCGGGAAAAACTAGCATCAAAATGAGACGCAGAACGACTCAAGTTCATCGCAGCAAAGGTCGACCTTTGAGCGATTCGGTGGATATATTATTTCTGTCACAATCATTCTGCTTCCTGCTGACAGCTCGTCAAGCTGATGATGATTGATGATGCCACATCAGCACCAGAGGACCATTTTTTCCATGAGATTGCTTTTCTCAGTTGAATTTTATTTTCTCGTTCGCTTCTCACATTTCGTTCCAACTCGTGTCAGCAAACCTCGCATTTATTTGGACGATTTTAGATGAAGTCTTCGAGCAGTCCATAACATTCTTGCACTCAGTCCCTTACTTCTACATCGATGAAATATGGCGATATTTTATTGGAAATGTTTTTTTCATGAGCCGCAACAGTTTCCTTCTTTCCCTCGTATGTGGTATATCGTTTGGTTTTCTGTCTGTGAATTTACTTCCAACGCAACACGCCCGTGAGCGGGATATTTTATTGATATTTTTCCTACGGCTTTGACACCATAACAAGAAAACGATATATCTGGTGCTTACATAAAAACGCTGACTCTTTCATCTTTTAGGATGTACAATTTTATTTTATTGCACCACAATAGTATTCTGAATAAGTGCCTTTTAATTGTCGTATCGAACGAAACCTCGCTTGTGGTTTCTTTGTGAGGTCATCTCACTGAAATCGTTTTACGACCCTCTTCGACCACAAATGTTATCGAAATTGTATAGAATACTCCAAGTACATAGAGAACGCCAAGAACGAAACGATAGATGGTGTCATCTCAAACCAATGTTCCACAACGTAGTTTTTGTTGGCACCAAGGGATCGTTGTGAGGTGAACAAATTTCGCTCATAATGTGAACATTCGCACACATGCATGGAAAACGTTCCATGAACCTCAAACTCCACCAACCATACTCGATTTACAAGCGACAAGGCGCCTCCATCGAGCGAAATCTACAAAAAACCCATTTCCTCGTTAGGCGGAAGGAAAAGTTTTATCGTCTCACAGCCGGATGCCTTTTCGGCATCATACGACACGAGTTTGAGGTTGGACAAATAAAATTAGTACAAAAAACCACCCACCCGGCGGAAGGAGAGTTCCAACGGATATCCTTACGCTGTGTTGTTGCGGTTAGAGGATGTTTGATTTATGCTCACCTCACTCTCTACATCGTACGAGGACGCCTCACTATCTGAGGAAATTTCTTCCCCAGTCGCGTTTTGCTAACGAACAGTTTTACAACAATATTCCTGCTTCCCCAAAAGCCAACCCGGGATGGATGGGGTCGAAATCCGGTCGCTCGTTGCGGTCGGAAAGGGGAAGGTGAATAATTTGAATTTTGTTTCTCATTACTTTCACTACACGGTCGATCGTTACATGAGTCGGAAATTTATGATAATTGTGAATAGATGGGAGCACGTCTGCGCGAATGTCTTTTTGTGGGACAATCAAGGAGACAAGAGAAAGTAGAGGGGCGAAGAAGCGTTTTAAAGTCTGCTTTTCGGTGTACAAAATTAAACAATCACGAATAATTGCATTGTCAAAAACGATGAACGCTTTAAAAAGAGATTAAATGCTAGTTACATAGATATTTGTTTACTCTTTTGTGGTAATCAGAAATCATCTTTGTAAAACGAAATTTGATTTTTGCAAATATCTTTACATATAGGTTATGCAAAAAAGAGCTAGATTTTGATTTGACACTGGTTTTTATAATTTATTTTTTCCATATTATTATTTCGATTTGAAGATTATTAAATTATTCATAACTTTTCATAAATAAAAAAAAATCAACTACCAAACATAATAATAACAGTTGTTTGTACAAAATTTCTTCAAGAGATTCATCTGTTCCTTATTACCTCTACCCAACAGATGAAAAGCAAAATATCTACTATGTATGGCGAACCAGTTCCAAACTAAGCGCATGACATCAGTGGATAATAATTCCCCATAATGGCTCATTCGTTGTAGGATCATCGTCGAACGGAGGTGAAGGGGATTATAACTACCGTATTTTTGCTGGCAATCCGCCAAGACGAACTGCTTCAGAGAACGTACCGCAACCGACGGTCCGTCAGCTGCGTCACGTGCCTCAAATACTTTGTACGTTAAAACAGGGAACCGAAAGCAAAACAGATGAATATTATAAATCACAATTAATCAAAAAATTTCAAAACGATTTTTCTATCCACAGTTCACAGTTCACAAATATAAAAAATATTTCGGTAAAACTGATTCAAAAATAGCTATCGATTGAGATAAAAAGGAAAATACGTAGAATATATCTGTAGAGTGATAAAATGAAACAGATTGCGTTACAAGCTTCCTCTGACGAGCGCAAAAACCTGTGCGTCAGCATAAATTTGCATAGTCCGGACGAAAGGAGGGAAAAACACCATCCAGTGAAATAGAGCACGTCCCTAGCGTTCTTTCCATTATTTCCTTTTCGCGTTCGCCCATCAATAAAGCCCATCCCGAGGCGAGGAATCAGATCAATAACAGTATCGTTTCCGGTGGTTCGTTCAACTCCTTTTCTCCTCCGTTCACCTCCACCCGCCGATAGCGAAGCTTCTTGGGTGGAGAGAAAGTCGTAAAATAATCCCATTAAGCCCAACCCATCAGCACCGAGGGACGAAGCGATTTTCTCTCCAAACACAACCGAACTGTGCTGATGAGGCATCCGCTTTTTCCTGCGCGTCGACTTCTACCCCCGGAAACACGTCGGCAGAAAATCTTCGACACCGAAATTTATTATAATTGAATCATTAGCGACAGCCGACGATGGCACACGCGAGAAGTGGAATTTAAATCGAGTCGACGGAAATTTCCCTCCGATTGACGGCGTTGCTCGGGGGTACCGAATTCTGTGCTCGCTTTTCCAACGCACCCTTGCCGGGGTGTGTGGCGCTTAACGTCTTGCGTCATCAATTTTGCTACACCTCTTCTCGAGACAAACACAAGTGCCAAGACGGAAGCAATAAGATATCGATTTTTCATTTCCACCCCGCCCGTGACGGGCCTGTCTGCGTCCTTCGTGCTCGGTTTCAAATTCTTCGTTCGTCGTCTGCTCAAGGAGGAACCTACCCCAAGGGGAAAGGAACGAGTCGGCATCTTTGGCGCCATTGAACTTTGATGTTTGTTTGTCGATTTCGATCCCTTTCTTCGGAAGAGAGATTTTCTTGGCAAGTTTGTTTGTCCGCGTCTTGTTAGAATGGAAGGAAAGGCACAAGAAAACCCTTTTAATCCAACGTCGCGAATGTCACAAACGTGACATGAAGATGTGTGGTCTTACCAGACAGGCCTGTTCATATTGCATGGCAAAGAATTTGAATCAAAATAAAACATTCATGTATGATTAATGGAAATTAAGTTGTTCGTGCGATGCCGGTACCGTCCACCAAGAATGTATGCCAAAGAATGCAACTCATTCGTGCATTTCCTACAAACATCTTCCCTATCCACTCCGTAGCAGCGGCATTAGCTGTTGGTTTACTCATATTTTCCCGTTTTTCCCCCGATCGTGCCCAACCCAGGCCGTTGCTCAAAACATGCGTGCTGCTTTTTGGCACATTCATCACGATTCCGCATGCATTCCGACGTACCGCCAGCATGTGTGGTTCCATCTGGTGGCATTCCCACAGTCTCACCCCGCGAAACGTGAGCAATTTTCCTGCAAGCCGCTTAATCCGCACTTCGGGCTGAGCCAGAGCAAACCCGGGCTGAAGGGAAGGTTGGGTGGGAGGGGAACGTAAAAACATTCCCACTCGTCCACCTTCGCCCGGGACGGGTCTTGCTGCGGTTGTGTCGGAGGAACAACTGTTTATTCAACCTCTTTCCATCAAAACCCAAACCGATCGACTTCGGCAGGTAGGAACAGGACGAGGTGTGCAGCTGGTGGGCATCTTTTAGGCTACAGTGATGGACGTAGTATTCATTCAAGCTATTTCAACATGTGTCTCTAGGCTAAATTTGTACCCCACTAGTAACTACCTGGTGGTTCTGTGCCAAAGAATCCAATAAAATACATTGGATCAGCACATTGTGCGACCATTTGCCAAATAAATTCCTTGCTGTAAGACATATGTTTCAAGTTAATCGTTAAACGCTCTAAAAAAAAGTTTAAATAAAAAGCAGAATGGTTAATAGTAACATTGTTGTAATTTGACTTTTTATATTGTAAAACAAATCAAACTCCTACATTAAAGCAAGTACGATAGCAAACCTAATTTTTCACAGTCATCTAAAAATAATTTAGCAGTCGGTACACTTGATTGAGCATTTTAAGCTGTGTGACTAGATAACCATAAAATAATCGTGAGACAGTAATAAAAATCTGAAACAAAAATAATCCGAAACGATCACAAGTAATGAGAGCAGATAACTCCATAAAGTTTACTATATCGAGAAATAGTAATATAACATTAAATGAAATTTAGTAGAAAAATGTTATCTTTCACGAGGAGGCGATAAGTATTGAGTGAAAAGTACACATTAAGTGAAAAGAACACGTATGATATCGTGGATTTTGATACAGAACAGCTGCTATCATTACTTTGACTTATTTACATAACAAACTAATTGAAAACATTGAAAATTAAATGGTTTAAACCAGTTGCGATTTTACACTCATGGGGGCCCTAAGCGGTAAAATGAACGGGTAGGAGTTCCGTACAACCGTAAAAATGATAAAATGTTGCCTTGTTCATATGCCATTCAACAAAATCAATGTTAGCTATTACTTTTATCCTACAATCAAAAAGTTTTGTGGCGGACTCCTCGAAGTTTGATTTGATTAATTTTGTCTATTAATTCTTGTTCATAAAATAAAGTAGAAAAAAAAGTTTCATGTAATTTTACTTTCACCTTTAAGATATACCGTGTAAAGTATTCGTTTTAACACGTACTTCGTATTATAAGGAATAACGATTTTTATCAAGAATGGTATGCGATTTTTTCAAATGTGTGTTTTCAACAACACTTTTCTCGATATCAGATAGATGAAACTGTTTAAATTTTTCATCGCACCATTGTAATCAGATTCTTGATATCTATTTTTATAATCAGTTAATCCGCTCTTGGCTCAAACAACATTTGTCCTGTACTTACAGTTCAATTAATTGTCAAATATTATTGACGCAACATTGATCATTTCACAAATTATTAAAAATTCAAAATAGATGACGACCTAAACACAAAACAAAAGAAGTTGAAAGATAAAATTATCAAATCAAGCTAATCAAAATACATTTTCTTTCATTACTTCTGCACATACTCTGTCATCCAGCACTGTAAGCCAGCTCATCGAACCTGCTCCGCTGCAAAAAACGACCCAATCCAGACGGCAGACGGTAAACGGGCGCGCGTGTGTCCATCCGTTTCGTCTGACGGGAATGTTTACCTTTCCTCCGGCCGTACGACCTGCAGCGACCTGGCTTCTACCGCGCTCCGAGGCACTAAACACTAACAAGAGAGGCCATAGCCCCGAGAACAGGTGTTTCATTAATGTGTTTTTACTGCAAACGAAATAGACCACGAATGCGGGAAAGGGGAAGGATAGGAGAGCGGTCGTTTATAGTGCGTGATTTAAATCGTTTCAATATGCTCCCAGACACCGATGGCGATGCGATGATTTAAGCGTTCGCCGTAAACCTATTTTCCGCCACCCCCGGAAGGCACGGAAAGTCCATGGAGAAAACTCTGTCCGCTTGCGTCGGTCGGTTGGTCAATCAAAATCACACAAAAAGCCGTCACCGACTCGGATCCGACGGAATGTTTCCGATTTCGCCTCGGTTTGTTTGCATTCCACTCGAGCATCCTGCGAAAACCATTATCCCATATTTCAAAAACCCCCCACCCGTACCGCATTTCCTCCGGCATCAAAGAATGACCATCGGTTTTCGGTTTATGTGAAAAATCCGACCCGGCCATTAAATAACGGACATTAATTTGAATCTTTACGGTGGAAACACAGAGCCGAGGGAAAAGGGGACCGTACATATCGATTCCAGAGCGGCCGGAAAAGGGAGTTTTCTGCTTTCACATTTCACATTGATCCACATTTTAATGGTCAACGGTGTCCAACTGTCGTTTTCGGCGCAGAATTTATGGTTCACGCGGAATGGTGGAAACTTCCATCATCGGTTCGCCCGTCAGCGGGACGATTTTTCGGTGTGGTGGGAAAATCACTCGCACATCCGAAAAGTCGCCAAATGGGCCATAAAAGTGAGCCCCGGGTTGGTGTTTTAATTTAATTTGTAGCATTAATAATTCAAACAAATATAATCCTCATGTTCCAGCGTGTAGCAAAGTGAAAGAAAGAAAAACCCCAGTACCAGAACCCTTTCCATCGTCGTAAAGAACGTGCATTAGTGTTGAAATGGAAAATATATGGCAACATATGACGAAAACTAAAATTCGAGACGCGTACGTAAATTCGCACAATCCGTAACAGTTGTTTTTCCAACGCTTTTGTGTGTCTCTTTTTTCCAAAATAAATAGAAAAAAAACCCACCGAAAGATTATGATCAACCAACGGTTGGAAAAACATGTTGCCACACGCACATGGAAGAGAAAAGTGGCGCTCTGACTTGGGTGGGAAATTTACGACCATGTCTGGAATGTTGTCGGAATCGCGAAGGTAAACGTCGGCAGTTTTCGCAAAACTTCGCTCGAGAAAAATTGGTGCTGCAACGGGAACGGAAGAATTTTCGCTAAGTGCCGCCTCTTCAACTTCTTTTTCACAATCCACCAATTTCCCGAACGCTAGCAAAACCCGGAACCCCAGCGCAGGAAGGAAGGAAGTGGTGTTTTTGGCAATTTGAAATTTGAAGTCTTCAAGAACTCTTCAACGAGGAAGAAAAGCGACCGGCGCCGTCGGCGTCCAAGCCGAAGGATGGATTTGATTAATGGTAGTTGCGTGGCCGATTTTCGGATTTTCCGCCAGGGCGGACGTTGGAATTGGGGGAAGGGAAGATTATTACAATATTTACTTGAACGGCCCTGAGGCCATTTCCAGTCCAGGTTTTTCCAATCTCCTCTCCGGCGACGCCGCAGTCGATGTTGAATTACGAGTTCAATTTGAGAGCTAAGTTTAATGAAAAAACTTCTGCCAGTCTCGATTTCCACCCAGCGTTTTCCACCAGCCTCGATCGGCGTTCGGTACGTGTCAAAGAAGGGATGCCACAAAAAGGACCATCCAAGACAATGAAGAAAGTCTTTCTTTACCCAACAGATTAAAGCTTGGGAAGTTATTAAAAATTCCGCCGGGCGTGAGCAAAAGTTTTCCCACCGCCGAACCATCTTGTTGTTTTTCTCGACAGGGCACCGGAAAAGTTTCGTTGAATTATATCAGGTAGATCGCCGGGCATGTCGTGACGGTTGTAACTAACTTTCCATCCACCGAAGCACAACCTTTCTCACTCTCTACTTCATTTCCCTTTGCTGGAGTCACTTTAAACTTGGAAAGGAATAAATTTTCCCAACCCGATTCTTCCCCTTCCCTTGCGACCTTGAGGGGTAAGGAAATTAAATCGCTCGCATTTTATTCGAATCTCGTACAACTCGTACACCCTACCTCGGATGGTAAGACACTCTTGTGGCTGCACGCTGAAGATAATTAGTTTATAATTAATGTTATTTTATCGGCCGGCTTTACCAACCGAAGGATGTCACACCGCTTTAACCTTATTGTTCCCGTCCAACCTGAAGCAGAAAGGATTTGTTTCTCCGGCTCCACGAAGCGTCGGGCTCATTTGCATAAGGTCGTTTGTTTAACTAATTTGAATCAATATATCGTACACTCCGTTCAATTTGGTGCTACTTATAGGGGATTAAGTTAAGCACGGAGAGGAAAAAGTAGTGAAATTGACACTTCAAAATCAGAGTTAATATCAAATCGATTTTTTAAAATCTTTTCTTTGCTTGAAAATACAGTTCATCTTCTTTTTTAAATTAATCAAAAGCGAAGAAAGACAATGTCAGAAATAGTTTTGTGTACTTCTAACGTATTGCAACAAAAGAAATATAGTTTTCATTCATTAAATCTGTTGTAAAATACTATTTGGATTTCAATAAAATTGGTTACTTTTCTTATTCGATTAACTTCAGAAGTCTCTTGCAAGTGTTGAGGGAAGGAAAAAATACTCTGCAAAAGGAAAAAGTTTTACAAACTCTTTTCAAGCAATCCAACTGCTCGTCTAACGATTCGGCAACTTCTCCTCCGTTTGAAATGCATTTTTATTTGCTAAAATTGCGCAAACTCCGCGATGATGGTTCGAATAATCTCAGTGCAAGTGGAAAACCTTTCGTTGTCAAGAAAATCAATACTTTTCACGGCTGCATAAATGACAATATTGATGAATGAATGGATACTTTTTGAATTTTCCATTAAATGTACACTGGTCGATTTTATATTTTCCTACAAAATTTCCCAACTCAATACTTTCCCAAAAAATCACGGTTCTGTGATACTCTCGGGGGGTGTAATATCCCCAGCGAGGAAATTCAATTCACTGCTGACTGGGGATGACCGAAAAAACACTTTTTTCACTTTGTTAAGTGTTTTTAAGCTTGACCTTAGTTGGACGTAATCACGGTCGAAGCCGATCAACGCCATTTAACTAGTAGCTTTCCATCGGCCCCGTGTGGAGCTCTTTGTTTTCCATGAGCTAAGTTCCACTAGCGATGAATAACTAGAATTGGGGTTCATTGATTTCACTGTGGAACTAAAGATATTAATAATGTCCCCTTGATTTAAGAAATTAAGTAAAAATTAGTTGTAAGCTAAATATTTAATTGGCTCTTTACTATTTTTTTCAAATTAAATCTTTTAAATCTCGGTTAAACATCATAGCCAAAGAGATTTTAGGAGGTATTTTTCTGAACATGTTTTCATGAAGGATTGGAGAAGAGAAAAAATATACTAAAAGTTTACTTGATGTATTAATACGCATGCTGAGAACTTCGCTAGCACGCGCTAGAGGACGTTAAAAAGCATGCTTTCGTCTGCGTTTTTTAATCTTCGAACACGTGTTCGTTGCGTATGTAACGACATGTAACGACCGTTGACCAGAGACCTATCGGATAACTCACTCTCTCTCCTATCGTTTTCGCACCAACACTTTCTCACTTCCACCGTTTATCGATCGTTACTGTAACCGTTCAATCCTTCGCCGGAATGAAGGATGCTGAGCCGATGCCGTTATGTGCTTCTACCGAGACCAGACTTAGAGGCGCCAAGGCGCCTAGACTTTGCGTCGCGCTCTATATTTTTGGTCATCGTAGCCAAGTTTTAGGTTTGGTTTTACTTGGCTCTTCCCAATCGCTAACGCAAAATTGAGCTGAACGGATAAAGCCACCATCCGTTTGGGGCTGGAGTTGAGATTTGTAGTACAAAAAACGCTACAACTACAGACATATCACTTTATGGAAATCATAAGTTTTTTGGACGGCCTCTCACAGCAGTGAATTCAATTTCCTCGGGGAGGATCATTAACTTTGCACGAAATTACCTATGCAACTTAGTTAAGAGAACATTCAAAGATCGTTTGAATTTTTGATAGTTTTTATTTGTTGATTTTATGTTTAAGCAATTTCTAGGAGTCAAAAATAAAATCATTTTAAGCAACAGCCAAAAGGTAACAGAACAAAAAACTTTAAAGAGAAAGATGTTCAATTCCATAATTCCATAATTCTGGTTACTTGATTAGTGTATGTATGTAAGTATGAATGAAAATAAATAAATTGAAACTCGCAATTATTTTAAGTCCTTTTTAGTTTTGGCTTTGTATCGAATAAAGAATAAACTGGCTTCTGAAGCATTTCGACAAGTGAAACTTTTCACATCAAGCTCTGAAAAAAATCCTGTCACTTCCAAAGCTCAATCCCTTAGCAAACACAAGCTCTCGTACCTTGGGGACAGGTTTCCACAATTCAAATCCTTTCCTCACGTGGCTACATAGAGCCTCCAACGCGCCCACCGCCTCACTTCGAAGGCGCCTCCAATTAAAACGTCACCGCATGTCAAAAATCGGTATTTAAACGAAACATGACACTTTTCATATTCAATGCTCCGTTCGATGCTCGCAGATTGTTCGGGGAAAAGGAAGGAAAAAAATGCGAATTGACGGATGAAACAGGAATCCCGCTTGGTCCGGAGAGTCTCCACTCTACTTATGCTACAAATTCGTTTATGCGTTAATCGTTTGTATCTTTTTCTTTGCCGTCATCTCGACCCGTCTCACGACAGCTGCCCTCGAAGCTGTGCGCGGTTTGCGATGTAATCTGATATCAATATTTTAATTAGTCGATCAAACCTAAACCGCTTGATGACAAAGACGGTGCAGGGCGTTGTTTGACGAAGCCACCGAAGGGAAGATAAAAAAAATACTTCGAAATACGAATAGAAAGCATTGGTTGACGTTCGGTCATAAATCAATGAAGAATCATTTCTGCCCCCAGTATAAAAACACCCTTCCGAGGGGTACGGTCTTCGTTTTACGGAACGCATGTGAAACCACAGCCAGTTAAACGTATTTTTCGCGTCCAAAATCGCAACCCCTGACGGAAGCTAGGGGACTAGATTTCGGGCGATCACTATTTTTGCATTCCTTTCGCAGCAGAGAAACACCAACAGGGGACGGTGATTTCCTCGTGAAAGGAACGATTACTGATGAAGCTATTTTATTTTTAAAAAGGGATTTGTTTGTAAAAACGATTAAAAAGATTTGAACATCAAACTGTTGCTTTATGCACCTTGAGAATCACACCGCTCTGTTTTAAGTATCTCAACTTTCATGGAGCTTTTTCATCAACTTTTGTAGCGTTCCATCTTCTCACGGTGAGTTGCGAGTAACGCCTTCTCATCTTAACTTTTCTCCTTCATTTAATTTAATTTAATTTAAAACACATGCTTATTCTTTTTAAGCAGTTTGATATTTAATGTGGTAATTGAATTTAATTCTGAAAACTTTCAAAAATTACAAGAGAGTTCACTCATAGATACTACTTCTCTTAAATTCTCTCACTCACAGTCTCCGATATATAGGAAAGATAAAAACAATTCCTTTACTTCCCTTCTTTTATGGATCCTTGCAATTCCTTTAGTAAAAATAAAATACATTTGGTCCCCGGCTCGCGAAAAGATAAAACCAATGGAGACACATGAAGGTGGCTTGAAACCGATCCCTACCCTAAGCGGGCCACCACCATCAGAAGACCGGTTGCGAAAGGGACCTCCCGGAGCTGCGGTCAGTGACGTGCAGAAATCCTACCGTGGTCGTTGCACATCCACCATGACCTTGCGCTGTGCGGACCAACGGACGTGCATGCGTACTCGGCACGTTCCGCAGCGCAATGCGGCAGTATTTCCCACCGGCGAGACCTTCCGACATCTTCTGGAATGATCCCCCGCTGCCGCTGCGTTGGCAACACCGTCTGGAAGGAATTAAGGAAAAGACTCCCGGAGTGAAATCGTGTTCGTTCAGCAGTGATTCAAAACGAGAGCAGCCATCGTGAGAAAGGCAAAATTGTACAAATGCAAACGGGAACTTAATCGATGTTATTTTAAATAGAAGCAGGGAATTTCAGCAATGAAAACTGCAACAATGTATTTATGAAGGACAATCAAGACGATGTTTGTAAATTTAAAAACCATAACAATCATGGCACGAGTTGTGTTCGCACAGTAACCTTTCTATTCTGACCTCTTGATAAGCGCACCATGCGGACCTGATGATAGAATAGCAGCTAAGAATACTGTGATATGTTACTTCGTATCCCGTCCCGGCTGAATTTCCGATCTCTAACTCAACATCTAATCATCTAATCTCCCATCGAACCTTCGATCGATCAATGTCACTCGTGAGAAATTCACTGGCGTCTAAAGGCAAAGACCACAACGACGACACGCTGGAACGGTTTCGTTAATCCTTCGCTTTTCACCATAACCTCAGAATTCCTTTCCCAGCCTCCTTGGACTGGCCAATAATTACATCGCTATGCGTGGTAATTAGTCTCTCCATTAGATTGTTCCCTTCCCATTCGGGTGATCAATCACGCGGATGTCACTCGAACGCAGATCCAGTGACAAACAGCACAGCTGAGTTGAATTATAGAATAAACATGTTGAAAAACTAAAACATCGTTATTTAACAACTTCTTTTCCCAAACCTTTCACCAAACAAATTGGGTTACCGTGAAAGGTCGTTCGATTAGAACGCTTATCAGTAGAGCAATGGCGCTATACAGGAAGGTCAAAGTAAGCTATTTGCAACCCTCCTATCAACAGTAGTTCTTGCCATGTTTTGTTTTTTAGTGTTTGTTTGCAAATTCATTTGCCGGCACGATTGAAGTCGTTGGTGACGCGCATATTAGAAATGTGGCGTTCCATCGCTAGGTTAGTAGAACAACACCCGGCTCGAAAAGTTTGAAAAACAACATTATGGCCAGCAAACCGAACAGGAACTCGTTATCGCGCTCGTAAACCATTCTTCGATGAGGCTTGGGTGTCATAAAAAATCTTTTCTTTTAATGGAGTTCCGTGTTCCAATTCGCGTATAAAAAGAAACAATAACAGAATAAATGAGGCTGAACAAAAAAGTGCTATGCATCTTTAGCAGTTCTTTTAAGTATACAACAAACTATTAAACACATACCTTTTATATGTAGAAAGCAAATAAAACTAATTAGGTAGAACGTGAACTAACGAACGAACAAGGCTTAGCATATTTTTTGATAAAGTAACAGGACAAGGAAACGAGAAAAAAAATCTTTTTTAATTGAAGTATTTATTATTATTCATCAGAATAAATTGTTTGAAAAAAATAAACTAAACATTTAACCTACAATTAAGCTACAAAACTTAGACATTCTAAATTACAGATTAAAAAAATAATTTGTGTTTAACAATTTAGAGAGCTTAATTGTTCGCAAGATATTTATAAAAGCTCAGAAAACATATAACCCTGGGTCCTAACCTTCTGCTAGTAACACATTCTACTTTACATTGTTGGAGAAAACAAATGATTTTCCACTTCGACACCACTTTCCCGAACAATTCGCTGCTCATCGCAGCAGAAGAAGAAGAAGCTCCACCTACTTTTTCCTAGACTTTCCTCCCCAAAAAACAACAATCGCCCGGTACCGGAGGGGGATGGAAAACTCTTCACATTGTTATGTGCGCAGACAATGCGCAGGGCCGAAGGTATTGTTGTACCCACGCCAACTTTGGTGTTGCGGAAAAATAACGCCCTTCTCCTTTTGGAGTGCGAATAAAAGAAAGAAGGAGAAAAGAGCAACTCAATTGTAAAGGAAAACCAGTTTTCCCCGAAGCATAACAAGGGGAATTCGAATGCCGACGGTGCGAAAGTGTTTTTCTTGGCAACGAACCGCAATTTTCCCGGCTCACCGATTTTCCTCACAAACTCATCGTCCTACGAATGCGAAAACCAAACCGGACGGAAAAAGGTTAGCAGGAGTGAAGGTATTTTTGGCAGCTTCTGTTGTTCAACACGCTGCACCAATACTCAGGAAAAGCGAAGATCGCACGTGATACGTCGATGGCTATTGTCTGTGCAGTGATTCGTGGTTTTTCCATTGTCTTTCCCCTCTTTTTCGAGCGTGCTCACGCGCTCATTAGAATATCCTGACACGTGCCCTTGTTGAATATTTTTCTATACAATTATCTTTCGTGTTCAGATTGCGCCCAAGCGATGCCGAAGGATTTCAACCTTTATAAACAAATCCACCTTTTGAAGCAACGAACCTATTGTTTTTCTCTTCGGTTCTTCCATCTTAACAAGCGCACCCAGAGTAAAAACAGAGATTTTCATCACCTATACTTGTACACCACGGTAAAACATTCCCCTGGGAGGCACTCGGCCGGGTTTGTCTGTACAAAGGTTTGCTATCGAACCCGAGTCAGGTGAAGATGAGTCCTTGGAACGCAAACGCAGGCATAGGGGTGTGGATGTAAATAAATTTGTTTATGCACAACTTTTCCCAACTCGTTTGATCTTTCCCAAATGTTTGGAAACCCCAAAAACACGAAGACGAATGATACGCCAATCTCGGGAATGACGCACATGAAAAGCGTATCAAACATAAAGAGAGAGTGAGAGGGAAAAGAAAAAAGATAGAACAAATGATAGACAGAGAGTAACATTCTCGAGGGATGGGAAGAGGCAAAATGCTACAAAATAAACACAAATTTCCGTATCTCGTTAGTGATAATTAACGAGGAAAGCAACGAGCAGAGAAGATTTTCTCTTCACTCTGCGCTCGTGCTGCGGAAAATCTGGTGCGATTTCTAACCTCTAGCTCCACAAAAGGCTTACTCGGAATCTTGCTTTCCGTTGTCAGCTAAACTTTACCGAATTTGCTTTAAAAATGACGAAGCAGAATGTACTGAGAAACATTTGTCAATTAAACTTTGACAGTTCTTTCAGAAAAGAAAATTTTGTTAAACGGAACGAAAGTTTTTTCAATAGTTTAATTTCTTTTATAGAATGAAGTGGCTTACAAATACATTTAACTTGATTTAAAAGAATTAATAAAATATTTGTTTCGGAGAAAACATGCTTATATCAGTCGTGATGTCTCGTGCAACAATGACAGTGAATTTACCGTGTTCTGATAAGATAAGCAAAGGACAACAGTGCAAAACCATAAAAGTAAAATAATTCTATCAATCATCCCTGGAAAACAGCCGACCAAGGATGATGTAATTTGTTAATCTCCGATTTTCACCGTTTCCTGATTCGATTCACGAAAATTTGCTTACTAATCATGTAAAGAAAAGAGGGTGCACAAAAGGATTCAACCTTTTTCGGGTATCTTTTTCGTACCACCAACGCTGTTTACTCCATACACAAGTTCACCAGCCATGGCCTGGCTGTAAAATAAATAACCAGGAAAAACTTCAAAAGAACGTCAACAGCCAGCTTCCGCTTTTCTGAACTATTATTGTAGCAAACAAGCAAACAATAAACAACACAACGTACCGAGAGGGTTCCTCGAGCGCGAGATGAACAAGTGAAAAATGCCTAATGATGGGGTGCAACGGGAAAATGGAAAAAGGCACTTTTCCCACCGTGGCACACTTCGATTTATTGACTCCACCAACAAAAGCGCCAACAATGGACAAAAAGTGGTGGTGAAGAAAATCGGCAGGAAAAACCGTTTCCCTCCATCGTGTACTCTTTTATTCACTGGAAAACATTCGCTAGGATTCTTTTCTCCTTTCCTCCTCCCCCAGTGCAGGATGTGTTGACAATGGTGTGGAAATGGGAAAAGGAAATTTGGAACGATTTAGGGCATCCGTCGTGTCGTTCGATTTTTCCCTTACCATTTTCCGATCGTTCCCATCCATCCGGGCAAAGATCAATAGGAAACCAAGGGCAGAAAGCATGAATGCGGTAATCGGGAAAACCAACAACGGGCATTAACTGAACGATGACACAAGTGAGTAAGAGGTTTCTTTTCGTGTACTTTTGTCAAGAAAAAAAGGTCAACCCAACTATCAGCAACATAAAAAGAGAGATGAAAACAAGAATCGGCGGAAAGAACGGTCGATTAAGATTGAGGTTTCCGGCATCGAAGTGTTAGTCATGTGGAGTGTTTTATTTTAGACGTAAACATGTTTGCCTGGGAAAACAAAAATCAGAGAAGACAGAAATTTTTTCGCATCGCGCATTTCGCAAAGCAAATTTTTTTATAAATTCTACAATATGTTTTATTATTTTCCTTAATTGTTAATATTCTTGTGTAATTTTTGTTTCTATTTACTTATTTCAATTCTGAATGCATTATTTGCCTTTGTAATAACAAACGACTTATGATTTTCGTTTTGCAAATATCGTTATGTGCATAGTTGTGCCACAACATAATTAATGACTGGTTCAATACATCTCACTTCAAATGGGCCATACATGGCAATTCAATAGGACTTTTTGTTCCATTGGACAAACAAACAGACTTCAGTCCGTTTGATCCTGCCAACAAAGGGATCAAGGACGTCGGACAGAATCCCGTTGAATGCGTCCCATGAATTATTATGTTAACGCATTACCATTTTCACATTTCCAATGGTCGACTGGCTTGTTGGTCAGTTGCATCGTCGAGTACATTTGATATAAATTTCCCATCCCACGTACATCACCCTCACCACCACCACCACCACACTTACAGTCGTCATACGACCCACCGAGTGCGAGTTAGAGCCCACTTTCATTAGGAAATCATTAGCCTTTTGATGGTTCAATAAAATCTCCCTCCAATCACCCGACCCCAAGGCTATCGGGTAAAAGTCAGCTGTTTTCCCTCGGCGGTATGAGATGAGGATGGCGAGGGAAAACTCAAGCCACAAGCCAACGAATCACCATTGAAACGGAACCACTTTCTGCCCACTCAATTACGGAACCCTCTCGGACGTGCGTTGCAAACATGTGGCGGACGGATCACGTGGCCCATAATCTCACTTTACGGAAGTGAGGAAGTGGATCAAGGGAAGGGACAGCGGAAAATGAACAACTAAAACTCTATAGGCTTTTTTAGGGAGGACCAGAAAAACCTCTAAACAGCAAAAAAATCTCGCTCAAGATGAAGACGACAAGGCAACAGAAATACTTCGAATTTAAAAAAGGGAAAACCGAAGGAAAATTCCACCGTCCACATAGGTGTTTGTAGTAGTTCGAAAAGGGACGTGGATAGACGACTGTTGCGTCATTTGATCCTTATTTTTCGCTTCCCCTTCGGTGGTCGAATTTTTCCGTCCGACCAATACCAACTGATTGGACCATCGTGGTCGTCAATAAAGGTACTAATCATGTTGAGAGGGTTTTTTCCGACCAACAAGTGTGTGTTGCTGAGAGAATTTTACCCAAACATTTTTTGTGGGAAACATAAAATTTTCACTCCAACCCGAATCCACTTGACGAGACATTTTTTAAGGTCTAAGAAACAAGATCAAACCCGGAGTGAATTATGAAAATGGAACACAAGCGGCCATTACGGTTTTCCCTACGGGGTGTCCAGTTACCAATGGACACCGAGGACACATAAATCACGGTATGGATGTTCCTTTTTTTACCCCGTATCGATCTCAATTCTCACAAGCCTGGTCCAAGCCCTTTTACCCTTTTCTTTGAACCAAGAGGAAAGTCTGATTGGCCAGCGTTTCCAGTTCGAGTTTGACGGTGGAAAACCCACAACCGCAAGTCGATCCATGGCAGCAGGGCATCCGGCGATGGCTTTTCAATTATCATAAAAATTAAACATTTATACTCCGACCGAACCCGAACTCTGCATCAACGTTTTCCACTGGCGCTGCGGTTTTCGTTTCAGTTTTGAATTGGCATCATTTTTCCAGCCTCCCTGAGTGGTGTCCAGGGGAAATTGGGTCCGGTGGGGCGTCCAGACGTTTGCTGGCGGTGACATTTATCGATTTCGTTGACGGCGGTCACTCGGAAACTTGTTCCTACGGTGGAAAACCTTGATTATGATGTTCTGTTTTATTTATTTACAAAGCTGTTTCGTTTGAATTTGATTGGTTTTGTAAAATAAAATTTTATTACTTCTGGGTTTCAGTTGAAGTTATAACATTTTTGTTTTCTAGGTACTAATGTGATTCACTTTAGTACCGAATGATAAAAAGGAAAAAAAGTACGGCACATAAAAGCTACGACATGCGCATTACTAACCAGTTATTTATTTTTTGCTTGTTTCATGAATTTTGATGTTTGCGAATCCCGTCTGGAATCGCAACTACTACACACATCGGCCATCGCCAGCGGGCTTTGATTTAATGTGTTCTCTATGTGTTTGCTGTGCACACATCTCCCCACCCCGTCCCGTCATTTTCCCGACCTGCCAACGCAGTCATAACGATCGTGTAATACACTGTTTGACAAGGTTCAACTTCATCATAATCGATTCCGCTGGTCGTGTAATCCTCAGTGCGTGATGCGATAAAATGCTTACATAGTCCCGCGTGAAAGCTGGAAACATGAGAATCATAATTTTAGCGCCCCGGGAGGAAGGGACATCCTTTGACACTAATCCCTCCGGTTGATAGGCCGATGGTAAGCCACCAGATAAGATGGAAAATCGGCAGAAAACTGACAAGGAAGCGTATCATCCTGGATTGCTAGATAAGCGTGAAACTATCGCACCAGGAATGTGGAAGAAGGGATGCAGGAATTGTCATCGATTATGCCAATGATGATGATGATGGGAAGGGAAAACACGAACGACGAAGTGCCCGGAAGGAAAAGTTTGTCAATCAAAAATTAGTCCCATGGGACGGGAATGACCCCGGTGGCCTTTTATCTTGTGTTGACAGTCTGGGAGAAAGTAATTAACTGAAGAAAATATACGAAGAACACACGATACAAAAAAAGGAATGATGTAAGAATTTTCGTCACTGGAGATCTTGAGAACGCTCAATTTTCAATTTTTTATCTCCCTAAGAACTACAAAATTGAATAGCACATAATAAAATATAAATTTCTACAATTCTTGTAATTTAGTGTTCGTTCAGTTCTTCCTAAAAGCCTTTCTCGTCGCTTTTCACCACTCTCATTTTAAATTGACCTCAATTTCCCCTCAAGTCCCTTGCATAATATATGTCCATTTGAAGCCCAGTTCCCTGAAAAGGACAAATCCCAGAGGGTAACTCCCAACAGGAGTGCCTTAAATTGACAGGACGCTAGTTTCACCTTTGCACCGGCTGACAAATGTAACGTAACATAATTCACTTCAAACTACTATTCACAACTATAGGAATCCCTCCTAAATCGCTCTATCCTCGCCGCTCGATTAAGGGATAAAGCATCCGCTGAAAGGGTCGGAGTTCGGAGGGGTGACTTTGGTATGGTGGTGACGTCACGGTTCTTTGCACCATCCGGTAGCGGCAATTGAGCTCGGTGCCGGAGAATTGCTTTGTTTACCAGTCGATCTGCGGAAAAGGGAACACTGTTGGTCATATGTTTAAGATGAACTTAAAGTTGTGCTCTTAATGTCCTAAACTTAGTGACTTTAATGTTTAACTATTACTTCATTCTGAAATTTCATTCTTCAACTAGGAAAAATATTTGTTCATTGCATGAGTCCATTTTTGAATTTTTGTTTACTACAGTTTAAAATTTGCTCCAAGTTTTCATGTTACAGGAGGCTTGATTTTAGCTTCTCAGTGAACAATTTTAAAACAACGACGTATATTATACCTAAAAGCTATCAAAAGTAAAGTAATTCCTACAAAAATAAACACTAAAATAAGTGGCACAAGTAATTTAATGCTTTATTTATTGTTGGTTCTGTATTTTTATTGAAAAATGTGGCTTTTCGATCAGTGTTTTCTAAATGCTCACACTTTACATTCCAAATCAACTTAAAACAGTTCCCTGCACTGTATGAACTTACGGTTAACAGGCATCAACTAAAAGGGGTTTCCTTCTGGTATTGCCTTCGAGAAGAATAGGAGAAGGGTAGTTTTCTAATCCCTCTATCAAAGAATTGCTATTTCTCTGAGAAACGAGAGGCGAAAAACGGAACTTTATGAAACCAACAAGAGACGGAAAGAAAGGGAATAAAAAGGAAGCCAATGGCAACCGTAACAAAAACAAGCAAACAACATCACAAAATCGGTCAACAATGAAGCAAAGGGAGGAAAACTGTCATCGTTCTGTTTGGTGGCAGTTTTCCCTAGTTTTTTTTAACTCACCCATTTTTTCTCTACTGATCCGATGTTGGATTTTCAAGGTATGAAGGGTTGCGGTATTCGTTCGCGGATCTATTTGTGTTTATTGTGTTTGCATAATCATATACATAATATATTATGTTTTAATAGTGTTTCGCTTCCTGCACTGCCCTCGGTTGTTTATCGTTTGTGTTATTTTTATGGCTACCGCGTCGTGTATGAAGAGTATCGAATTTTTTTGTTGAGTTCAAGTATCCCTTTGTTGTTCTGTTTGTCATTCGGATCACTTTCGTCTCACAGAGACATCGTACCACTTCACCCAGCACTCTCACATATCGTTGTGTTGTGATTGCAGCAGTCGATTAAAAGGATATTTAAATTACTTTTTCTCCCGTCCCTTTTGCATACTTTCCCCCTTTGTGCATGAAATGATGATGATGATGATGATTTGAATAATGGACCTCAAAAGGACACACCAAAGTTGGACGACGCCGAATGGATCGTTTCGTTGGACTCAAAGCAACGCGAAACGGGTCGAGTCGAAGGAACGCACTCACCTTCCCGATTCACCTTCGTTTGTTCACTAGGGCAGGACAATTGACAAAAGTGCTGCCGTAATTGAAATTTGCATTCGCATTCGGTTTCGCTGGACCCGCACGTCGGAAAGTTGGTCAGCAGTCGGTCGGCGGCATTGTCGGCGGGAAATTCGATTGAAGTTTTCGACAAGCGAGCGGATAAAGGGCAGAGCGCTTTGACTTTTTGCCGCCGAGACCAAGCGAGGAGCCGCGACGTGAGATCGTGGAAGGATTTATTATCGACAGCCGAAGGTGAGGTGAGCCTAAATCCGGATTAAAGTAAGGGCCGGTAATTGAATTGGATGCCGCAAAGAAAGCTTGCATTATTCCAGATTCAGTTAAAAGTGTTCTGTTTCTGTCTCTGTATGGTTTTTTTGATACTGTGTATATGGTTGGATGTTAATTTATTTTATAAAGCTGGAATATTTACATGAATATAATACTTTTCTTAATACAGGTCCTTAAGACAAATGTCTTGTATGTGTAAAACAGCCTAAAATACATTTCATATAAAAATTACATTACTTCCTGTAATTACTTACTTATAAAAACACAGATTATTCTTTTTTATAATCTTAACAATACACAAATAAAGCAAAAGTAGCATTGTATTTTTTATTCTGAATCGTGGATTTCTTTTCTTCTTATTTATATTTTTTTATTCATATTTCTCTATTTATATTTCTTTATTTATTAATTTTATGATTGGTTTTTATTGGTTATATATTTATTTTTCTGATACGTTTTTTATAGAAAATCCGTTCTTGTTTAAATTTTTAAAACATAAATTTTTACTATACTAAGGTTCTCAAGACAGTTTTATATTAAAATGTTAATGTTTCAAACTAGTTTTATTTCATTTCTGTATCTGAGCAAGGCTCAAACTCATTGACTCAAAGTTGATTATTACAATTTCAACATGAAACATATTTTATACTTGGAAGATACAACTATACAATGGCCATAAGAATTCAATGGAACATTATTTACAACATGGAAAAACAATTACATATAATCCCCTTCATCTCAAAAACATGTTTTTTATTCTAACCACAATTGCTACCACCGTTGGTAAACTAATTTGAAATTTATGGCCCACCGTACACGGCGTTCCCAAACCCCTAATCCTTTCCCCCGGAGCCAACGTATAAGCCCTTCAAAGTCAACAAGTTTTCCCACCTTTTTCCCCGGCGAAAACCAAACCTGCAGGCTCGAATCGAACGATGCTCCCGAATGAATCTCTCTAAAGTGGCTCGCACGTGCCGCAAATACCACAAAGCGTGTGCTTTCGGGTGGGATTGTGGCGGCGGGCGGGTGGTTTAATTGTTGCTCGGTAGTGGTTGAAGTTTTCCACCGGTGGCAATAACAACAGCACCGCAACATTGGACCGGGCTGGGGGCAAAGGTGAAACGGAAGGATCATTTGTTCGGCGAGGTGAAAATGACGACCGCAATGGAGGGTGTTGGGGTGGATGGGGGAAAGGGGAAACCCGCACGTCCTCGAATTGGCGCGTGTTTTCCCGAGAGGGCCATTTTTATATTTGGAGCCGGTTTTTTATTTTTCTTTCGTGGAGCAAAAAACCCACCCATTTCGCAAGTGGGAAAACCGATGAGCGCTCATGAAAATGATTTCTTTTCAATTGTTCGAAAGTGGAAAACCTCATCTACACCTACACGTCTTCCTGTGGAATCGTAATCCGCTCGTTACAATCTTTCCGATAACAATGGCAGCGAAGAGCGACAATAGGCTTCTGTGTGCGATAGAGCCGGGATTATCGTGGCCCATCATTGGAAACTCATTTATCATCGTCCCGCTTTTCAGTCCGTGAACCGCGCTTTCCACTTGAAGGTGAAAAGAAAATCTGTTTCGGGGTAAAACGAGAAGAAGGAGCCTAAGGACCTACAGAAAAACACATACACACACATAGCACCCATCGAATGTAAAATAAATTGAAAATCTCTGTCCCTCTTCTAGAAACCTCGTGTTGGTTTTTCTCCCTTCACAGTTTCCACCAACCCTCCCCGAAGGGGCGATAAAGAGCAGTGATATTCAAATTTTCCACCACTGTTTACGCCCGGGGCATCAAGTGTTAGCTTTGGAACATTTTCGTAACAGTTGCAGTTTTCATATCACTGACCAAACAGAAAGATCAGCGAAGAAACTAATCCTTGTGAAACAAACTAAGAGAAGCGACAGTGAAACAAGTATCCGTAAACAAAACATATCGTGAAGAATTCCCGATAAACATCGGTGAACCTTTTTGGTGACATATTTTCGAGAACGGTTTTCGAATACTTTACACATGCTGGACAACGTAAACCCTAAGTTAAAACCTAATCATTTACATGTTTTGTCTCTTATTCGTATCCTCCTCGGTAGTTACCTACGTCTATTTCAGCTTGATGGGTTTTGTGATAAGTTTAATATTCTTATCATTCTAGCAGGATCTTTTTGATGTTTCGGGAGTAAAACTTTTGAACCATTCAAAGGGGTTTTCTTTCTCATTTTGTGGCCTTGTAACCATGCAAACCGGTTGTCTTGGTGGAGTTTTCCTGAGGTGCGCATCCCTTGGGTGTAAATTAAACGACAATTTATTATTTATCACTCCAGCGACGCACTTTGCATACGAATTATTGACATTTCAAATAGGTGTGCATTTGATATCAAACTTTGTGTAGCTTCTAAGGTGTCAGTTCATGATCACTCATGTCCCAACGACATTCTTCGCAAATTTGCATCGTGGCACAATTTTAAATTCATGGTCAACTGGGGAAGCGAAAGACGGGTCGAGTTTAAAACGCGCTCGCTTGAGGATCCAATTCGTCTCGCTCGTAAGGTGTCGTTTCCACCGGGTTTTTTTTATGGATCCATCCTCGACACAAGCTTACTCGTGACCGGAAATGTGAAGCAAAAATACTGTCACCTTCCGCTGCGCAAAAACAAAAAGACAGCAAATTCTCAAAACGGATACATCGCAGCAGACGCAACCGAAACCGTCGTCTTTCGTCGTCGCTGGGAGACGCTTCTGGGCGGCAAGGTACGAAGAAAGTCTTCTAGGAAGACCAAGAACATAGCACGTTGAGACAGGAAGTGCTATAAATAAACGCACCAAGCCCACCGGCGTCGTAAATCGCCAGCCTCAACATCTCGGATCGTCATGGACAGCCGTTTTCCACTCGGCTGTCGTCAACAGTTTCGTCACGTCAAGTTCGCGCGTTGGAGAGGAATCAGAGATACAGATGGTCGCTGTTTTGCAAAAGAGTTCCCGTCCGTGCGAAGTCTTAGGCCAGGAAATTAATAATTTATATGATGTGACAAGCTTAGAACAAGGTTAGGAAAAAAATATTCTGGAAAAATTCACTTTCAAACAACAACTGAAGGATGTTATATTAACATTCAATTTGACTGCAACGAAATTTTCGAATGTATTACTTCAAAACAGTCAAAAGTTTACCTGAAATATTGAAAAAGGACCTTTCTTAAAATCCAAAGCCACATCTAAATCAAAAATTTCTAATTCGTTCGTTTTTCCTTTACATCAAAACATCGAAATGATGGAGAGGTGCAACAAAAACTGAAATACGACAAAAGATATACTAAAAAGTAGCCGTTTACGGATTAGAAAAATTGCAAAAGTAGAGAAGTTAATGCGTCTTAATAATAGCGGTCAAAATGACTGCCGAAAGGCTATATCGCAAGATTTCAATGTAATGTATTCAAATGTTAAACATGTAATTTTTGTTGATCTTCTAAAAAATATTCTAAAATCTTATAGTTGTTTCTTTGTTTAGTTTTAAAAACTTAACACAGTATGGTAGAAAATAACTGGACAAGAAACATTTTATTGCTAAACTTATTTCACAGCAAAATTGAAACATCATGCAGTCAAACTTGCAGGAATGCATCATTACTCGCATTTCCGTGTAGACGTAGGAGTCGCACGAGGAGCGGAAAATAAAAACGTGAAAAACCGGAATCGTAAAATGAAAAATGAAAAGTACATACACCCATCTATTATGCATCGACTACCGGGGCGGCAACTCAACGCAACGGCCGACTGTTGGCTTCGTGCACCGAATGGGATCTTTTAGGACTGCCCTAGGGGGGAAAGGTTTGGGTGAAACGATGGGGGAATGCTTTGGTGAATGCCAGTCCGACTGAAAAACCCCGCACACTTACCAAGTGCTTTTCCATTGATGACGTTTCCAGCGCTCAGACGGATGTGGCTCCCAAAATAGATCCACGGTAAGGGGTGACGATGGCCAAGAGGAGTAAAGTGGGTATGGGGAGAGGGAAACACAACCACTGGAAAAGCAAGGTACATTGGTAGTTAAAAAAGGTGATGCGTTCTTTGAACCAGGTGCTGGGAGAAAAAACAGCATCCACCGAGTCGAGTAGTCTGGAAATTGGGGAATTTATTTGTGGAAAACTCAAAGGAACCAAAGTAGAAAAAAAAACCACACCAACACAGCGAGAATCCCGAACCACTCGAACCGATACCCATTCATTACGATTATTGACTTTTCCTATTTTCCGAAGATCCGAGCGCAGTGAAGGAAGGATAAAAGATGGAAAATCCCAGCAATCGGAAGGTCTGCTCGCTTTGATCGTGTCCGAAAGCAAGGTGCTCGTGAGGTATCGATGGATGGATAATTCAAGAGTGGAAAACTCAATGCTACAGTTCTCTCGAACGCGCTCGGAAAACCAATCGATGCTGAAATGATTTGTTTATATTACTTGTGCGTGTTTTTTTCTTTCATAGTAAATTCGAAAACATCCGGTTAAAAGTCTTTCAGGGTAAGTAAACACAACTAAATCAGCATCAATAAGTGAAATACATTATTTATATTTTCTATTGTAAGTTTTATTTTTCTATATCCATATCATCAAAACAATAACTTTGCATTTAAAAACAGTATAGTCTTTTGATCTGTGAAACAAATCAGACGAAACAGAGAAGAATCTTGAATGAGTTCATGTACAGAATAATCAACGCCACAATCCGATCGTTTCTTAAGGGAGGAAGATGAAAGAGTGTGATAAATGTATACAACTGCACAAACAAACGATCGCAGCTTCCGCAGATCGTACTTCGCAGTTTAACAGGAAAAGGCATTCGAAAGCCATCCAACTGTCCGCAACCCGTACTGTCGCGCGTGAACGACATCATGGCGGACGGACGATCTTGCCAGCAAAATAAATGAAATAAATAAACATCTGCCGAAAGACTCTCCGCCGGGACGGTCGAGCCCTTGTCCAGGAAGTAAGCAACTGTCTGTTGGCAAAGTGTCTTGGAAATGGGGAAATCTAAACACATTCGAAACCGACTCGGAGTGTCAGATCCATCGTGGAAAAAACCTGCCTCGCATATGTGCGATCGTACGGTGGACTCTCTCCGACCGAACCATATGGTTCGTTTCATCCGCTGAATGGAAGACCGGCCCGAGGCAGGAAGCTTCCTTCCATGGAGGAGATGCTCTAAATTTAGAAGTCAATCTAAATTCTTATGCACGTTTATGAACTACACCGCGCTATACTTGACTCATCCCGGTGATTAATGGTTCGGGAGGGAAATGCAGACCATTTTCGAGCCGAGATTGAGGCAGGGCGATGTTTTCAATCACGTGAACCAATGGGGAAGGTTTGTGTTTTTCTCCCCTAGCGTTGCTGTGATTGGAACACTTTTCTGTTTTCGAGAAATATTAATTGCCATTTACATCAATTCTCAAAAAAAAACGAACTTATTTGCTTAAGGAATTTTCAGGATACATTTCATATTTCAAAAGTAAAATTTAAGTTAAGTTAAGGTAAACAAAGCTCATTATTTTGTAGAAGAATCTTCTAAAACATCAAAATAAAAACATCATCGAGACATTTCAGAGAGAAATTCTCATCGTTTCAATTAATTTGTGCAAACATATAGAAAACGATTATATTCTAAACGTTGAGAAGCAAAGTAGAAGCTCTCATCAAGTTGAGAAAAAACAAATGTGTAAATGAAAACAAATCATCAAAAATTCCCAAATGAACTAGTAATCTTCAAAGAAAAAATAACATTAGAGGCTCATTAGCAACTAACCATACTTCAAAATGCATCTGCTGATACCAACTGTTCAACTGAGTCATGAAATCAGACCGAATAGAAACACTGCAGTCAAAACAAAACAATAATTGACAACGATTTCGTAACATCTCGCAACACATTCTCGGCTGATTAGACGTCTCCAACCGCGTTACGTGCATGTAGAACACAGAATAGAAGAAATAAAAGAAACCTCTCGATCGCTGACAAACAACAAGATGATTAAAATGATCATGCCGTAAAACCGTTCTTGGTCGATAAGGTCGTCGTTGGTCAAACAAACAATTCAACGAAACAAGTGGGTAACTTGAGTGGAAGAAAGTGAATTAAAGTGGTCTTATCAGGGAAGAAAAGAGCATTATGTAAAGCACGCGATCACGAACCTATCTGGCGCACGAAGCGTGAAAAACGTGTCGATCAGCATATTCCGGTTTGGGGCTTATTTTTGTTTGTTCAAAGGAACAAACCGTCGTTCTGTCATGTTTCGTTGTCAAACAATGGTCCATTGTGCTCGCTTTTGGTATGTCAACGTTGTCCAAAGTTTTTAGATATCGTCCGTGTAACATTTAGTATGTTTTATTTGTTTGTTTGTAAGTTTATACCTTTAACGAGGAAATTGAATTCTCTTCTGTTAAAGGGTTTTCAAAAACGATTTTATTTTGTTCAGTACAAAGTTGCATTTAAAATCCGAAAATGAATTAAAAACACAAGTGATACTATCAAACTCTCTATGACGATTCATAATGGACACGGGTCGAAGTATTCAACCGTTCCCGAAGCGCCCGCACACTAAAGGACGGAGGTGCCCGGGACCGTCCGTGCCGGACCCGATCCAGACAGCGGTTACACTGTCCTGCCCCTTCCGGCCACAGTCGCGTTGGCCACCATGGGAGGGAGCGTACACTCCGGTGCGGTGCCTCCTGAGAGGATTCTGGTCCGTGCTCAGCCCCAAGGTGGATGGACGTGTGCGTGCGTGCATGAGTTGGTAGATGGCGTGCGTCGAAACGAGTGACCAACTCCGACGAGGTGGTGGCGGAAGTGACACTTCGCACCGGATGGTCGACCGGTGGAAGCACAACGTTCTTTGTGCGTCCGAATGTTCCGGGCGGATTCCAAGGGTCGCACTTTTCCAGACACTTCCCGGGAGATTGAAGTCTTGGGACCTCGCAGGACGCAAGGAAATGAACACTTTGGAGAGTCACCAGTCCAGAGACCGACGATCCGCCCCGGAGGCATCCCTCCGACGGATGGGACCCGGGGAAAGCTGTCCTTCCCAACGTGTGTGTGTTTCCTCACTTCCCAACTCTCCGCGACGGAACTGATGGAACGCTTACCTCACGGAACCGCGCCGCAACACGATGACACAGACAAACAACGGAAGCACTTCCAGAAATCCGGTGGAAAACCTCTCCAGCACTAAGAACCACTCCACAAACCGACCACTAGCGGAAGCTGATCACACGTAAAACACACCCACTTACAGACACACACACAGCAGCATGCACGACCAAACACGATGGAAGCACAAGGCACAACCGTCGTCCGCCTGGGGGTCCATACAACGTAGGGACGCGACCCGTCCCCGGAAACCGACGACTGCGACCCTCCGATGGCTGGACGGGCGGCAGGGAGGCGGCGGCCTCAGGGTCGACGGACACTCCAGGCGCTTTCAGGAAGATCTCATCTTCACCCGCACCATTGATGGTTGCGATGCTATAAATTCCGGCGGTCGGCCCCAGCATCCGACCGGTCCCTATCTAAACCCGACGCCGTGCTGCACTAGCGATGAATAACGATGGTTGGAGCGCGGTGCATGCATCGCAGTAGCGTACGGCCGGCCGTGCGCAGACTCGCGAGTGAGGAACGAAAAGGGCGGATTCGAGTGAGATGGAGTGAACCGTGGGATGAGATAAGCTTCCCTCAGGAACGTCGCGAGAAAGAGACACCCTAGGGGTTTTTGAAGTAGTCCAACGCGGATTCCAGTACCATCAAACCGTAGGTTCAGGAGATTCTGAGCAGGCCTATTATCATCCGCAGCTCAAGACTCAGTACGTCCGCAGCATCCAAGTGAACCGGTTTGTCGTCGAGGGCGTGTGGTTTGGCGTTCGCTCGATCTTCGTAATCCGGTGTAGGGCAGAACAATCGGAAGCATTGTGCTCCCCAACGGCAACCAAACAAGGAAAAGAGGACGGCAAGACAAGAGCAAGTGTACAATTAAAACCCATCGAGGAGCGACGTGGAGAAGACCTCGGGGTAGCTTTCTTACAATCAACACGATTGTTCTCCTGAAGGGGTTCGAAGGAAACCCAGAGGATGGGACGTTTGCGTTCAAGTTCCGTTGCACTACAACCGAGGATTGTACTTTATCTCCCGGATTCCTACCCCGCGAGGAGGGAGTCGAGGTCAACCGGTTCCAGTGTGGGCACCACAAGCCCGCAAACTGTTGGTGAGATGCTCCCAACGGGTTTCGGACCTCGCAAGGAGCAAACCATGAAGACTAGGAAGAACCTCTACGAACAATGATCCTCCATTGTTCCCTGATCGTGGCGTACTTTGCTGACGGAAGCGAACAACGGATTCTGTGGCACAAAACCATCGTACTGACGTCTTCGTCCACCGTACGAAACATACGATCAACAGCTGTGTCGCGTTAGACCAGCTCGGAGGCAAAAAAAAACGGGACCACCAAAGAAAAAGAACCGCCACCTTCTCCGAGTGGGGAGTCATATGGACTTTACGGTCCACACACTCCAATGCCCGCCCAAGGTTGACGGAAATATGGACGAAAATTAAAAACATGACATCAGCTCGCAAATGTCCATAATACGGTCGAGATCGAGAGTCGAGTCCCTGTGGGGAACGCGATACATTTTCGAGATCGAGAGTCGAGTCCCTGTGGGGAACGCGATACATTTTCGTTCTGGATCTGGATCGTAAATTACATCTGTGACATGTTGTTTTTCGTTGTTGCGACGCGGTTTTTCGGGGGGACAAAGTTTTTGTTTTCTTTCGTTTTTGAATGCCTTGCCATCAGACGTCACCTCGGCAATGACTATTGACAGTCCGACAAACGCTAATGAGTGTCGCTCGCGGAAGGGTGTAGGATATTTGGGATGGTCCACGACGAGACGACACGCAGACATCCACCAGTGACGCAGACAAATGATGGGGCTGACAGATGATGTTAGTCCACCACGAACACACGTTTCCAATTAATGATCTGTTGTGTTTTATTTTAAACTGTTTTCGAAGATTGTTTCACGCTCATTTGTCACTGTTCGGAGCGAAATTCATAACACTTTTATTAAATCTACTTGGATAGTCTCTTGTATATTTTTACACATTTATTCGATGAAGCTAATGACGGCCAATCAAGAATTTTGTTTTAATAGCTTGTTTTCCTAAGAGAAGGCAATGGAACGGAGACTGACGTTTACAAGCCCCAAACAGACCTAAAGAGTACGCTGAAAAGAGCTGGATTTATTGTTACTCAAGTGCCAAAGATCCCATTCCGAGATATCTGAGTACCTTCCCTTACCTCCATCATTGGTCAGCTTTTCTCGGAGCTTATAAATCTTTTATTACACCCAACTCTCGCCCGCCTTTGCTGAGGAGTAAAATCTCCCATTCCATCTTAATGACGAACACAGTCATAAACCGGAGACCACAATCCGGGAGGGGACGACGCGGAGACTGGACAGTTTTCTCGGAACTAACACATGCGGCCTCCAACTATAATGCCGGCAAATCCCGCCTTCGACGAAAGAATGAGTTATGAGGGTTTTGGGGAATGTGTCGAACGAGGAGGCACCAACTAATGCCACCATCCACGCCCTCCCCACACGTCTAATCCGACAGCAGAAGTCATTACGGAATTATGCTACGAAAAGTTTGAAGGCAGTGGCATTTCCATTAACGCACTTGTCATCAGCAGAAGCTCGAGGGATCATGATTAGCAGGTATTATGATTGCAAAAATTCCTTGTAAGAATAAAAACCTTCATTGAGTGACGATCAAACGTCGAGACAAACATTTCGCAAAGCTAAATGTCAAGCCGAACGATGTCGGAAAGAAAGTGCAAGACATTTTACCTGGAAATTGATTTTCAGATCTTTTTTACGAAGAATTGAGAGAAAAACAAACGAAGACGAATGAATTAATAATTTGTCATTCACTACCTCCCGCGAAAATCCCGCGACAAACCGTTGTTTTGATCAACGTTCTTTTGAACTAATTTTAGGATGAATTATTCTTTTAAGTTTCCCAAATGAAAACCTACTTTTTTGTCCTTGTCCGAGCAAATCTTTTTGTAACATTTTTTTCCTTTCAGCACTTCCGTCTGGGGCTCGCCGAATCATAATCATATTTACTGAAAATGGTAATTTCCGAACAATTGCACAAAGATTTTTCCCATTTCCCAACCCCACAGCACGGGAGCAGCAGGTGAATAAAAAAATCGACTCATCTCGCCTGCGGTGCGGGAAAATTAGACCAATATGCGTCCCGCTGGGAAGTCGGTAAAGTTTTTTTATTTTGAAAGAGGGAATATTTTCCTTTCCATTCGAACACCGCACGTTCGCATCGAGGGATGGTGAAGGTTTCCATCGACCCATTCCCATTGACAGCTTATTGACAGCGCACGAGACGCGCACGCGGGATTTCGGGACGGAAGTGAAACAATTTCGCGTTGACTGAGAAGAAGACGGGTGCGTTTGGGAGGGGAGAAGGAAAGTTGTTCTATTCAATCGATGGATGCTGGGCTCGTGCCACCGATGACAACGTGGCGACAGTGTTCTGTTTGATAAATGGATGTTGTTAACAAATTTTCATGATTACCATTCAAACCAATCTTCCCCAAGGGAGGCAACTGTTCTGATGGAAATGCTTGTCTTGAAAGAAAAAGATTTATTCAAAATAGGTCAATAATAACCTTCTGATTTTTCCATCGTTGAAAATGGTACGTTTCCCTTTGTTAACCTTCAAACAACAGCCTCAGCTTGCGGTGAAATCTTCCGGTTGGCGACCCCCAGGTTGAACCTCCGGAACGCAACACTGCAAGTGTATGCAAATGTGCATCGCCACCAGACGACGCTAAAAAGCAGCCCTCGCTGGGAAAAGATGCAGAAAAATGTCTTATCGAAGCAAGCTCGACCTTGGTGGTACGATGTCAGTAGCGGACCGAAGCAGAAAAGAGAAGGAGAAATCAAGAAGTGATAAATAAAGGAGGATATCGGAGTAGGCAAACGCGCGGATCGCGAACGTGGAAAGGACGATGCGCGCTTTGGGTGCAGGATCGCGAGTGGAATAAAACAGTCGGAGAAATATAATGCCAGCGATTTCTGTCGTTTTAATGGAACGATCATCCGAAAGGTAGTTACAGTGGTTGCTACAATAACATACCACATCAAGCAGGGCAACTGCTTTTGTATAACCTGAAACAAAATTAACATAGTTTGAATGAGAAACATGATATGAGAAACAAAATAAATTTTAACAAAAAAATAATTCTCTTTATGTACGATTATCTTTTTACAATATTTGGTAAAATATAAAAGGAATAAAAACAACAAATGCAGAGCAAACAAAATAAAAGTATTAACACTAAAATCCAAATAGCGATAATTTTGGCCGTATCCCACTTACAGAGTTTAATATCTCAAAAACGGCTGGAAATTTAAAAAAACAAGGTTAGAATAAAAAACTACTTCGAAAAAACTCAAATTTGATCTACTGTATTTTGTTATATTATTTTGTTTTACGCCGTAATAATGAATCATCAAAAAATCAAAGACGCAAATAATTAGTCATCAAATATACTAGAAAGTAACCGATTATAGATTTGAAAAACTATGAAAAATCACAAAGTTTAGCGTGCTAAAGACATGTGATCAAAAATACCACTAAAATCAATTTTGGCAAAGAAGCAATCTATTCTAATGTTAAACCAAACTGTAGCAACAGATCAACAGTGGTTTATACATTGAATAAAGTTAATTGAAAGATATAGAAAGAAAATGATGTATTTCATAATTCTTGATTGATAATACGAATTCATTATTTTATCACTGATTTTCTTAAATGTATGCTTTTAAGTTATGTCCGAATAAGTTAAATTTATACTAACCCTATTTCGCTTTTAATTTCAGTCTTGCTGAAGATTGGACTCAACTTGTTTCCACCCGTGTGCATTTACTTTTTCTTGTTTTCCATCTGTTTTCGCTTACCTTTCTTCCGCCGTTTGCAGCCTGTTACAGATATTAACTCTATCGCTATCGGGATTCCGGGCGCAGCATGCGGGCCAATGAACCACGGATCCTGCAGAAAACATATCCCCATTCCCCTGTCGCTCCAAAGCACCTTCATCCCCTCGCGGTGACGCTGCTCATTTTTCTACTGTGCATAATGTGGAAGCAGGTTTTTCTTGCCTCTTTTCTGCAAACGGAGCTGTTGTACCGAAAGGCTGTTGTTCGTGTTTCCTTTTTCCTGCCCACTTGACCCTCGCGGGAAGGTGCTGCCCGGTGTCCTCGATCGATAGTGGAAAGATTAGTAATCCGATCCCTCCGACGGACGCTCTGACGGAGGCCTCGCCACAAAACTAACCTCCACGGCGAGAAGAAGGCCTGAAGCTGCTAACCTGTTCCGACGCGATGCGTGCATTCATCTTTCTTGCATTGGTCCGAATAAGGCCACAGTTGCATTCGCAGGTTGTGCCGGTCGTCTATTCCGGTGGGGTCCAAGAAATGTCTTCCCATCTTTGTGCTCAGAGTTGATGTCGTGCTCGTGATTCACGAACGGGTTTTCAACTGCTGCCGGTCCGGTTTAACAGCGTAAAACCTTCTTCGCAAGACCGTGGCTATTAACTGCAACTAGGATAGTTAGGTCCCGCTGTTCCACTGGAATTCGCCCTCTGTACAATCCACATCTCGTGTTGAAGACGGCGGAATGCTAGCCATCAGAGGCTCTAATCCTCTGTTTCTCAGGAACAATGACTCGTGTTTGAAATCCTCGTGGTTTCTCTTTAACTCAAGCCCTCCACAGCCAGCGTTTCCCGTCAGTTTGCTCATAAAGTAAAACTGGTTTGCAATTATGAACAATTAATGGTAGTCATGCCTACTTTGGGCGCCTTATCGGAAGCACCTTCACAAACGCATTCGATTCAATGGTTATAATATAAATAATGCTAATTCCATTTTAAACGGAGCAGCAATCAATATCAAAACGAGCTCCCCAACGTCCAAATGACCCCGTGGGGTGAACCGATCCCATTCCAAAGGCCTCCCCTTGGCCAACTCCGCTCCACCTCCGGACGAGTAATGGCCGGTAATTTTTTATCGGTTTTTATTGTTTCACCTGAAAAGTTTTATTTGTTTGCCAGCTTCTCCAGATCGTATCAGAAAGGATCGAGGAGGAGGGAAAACTCGCTTTATAGTATCGCCCTCCAAGGGGACAGATCTTCCGAGGAATATTCCGCACCAAACGGAACTCACCCATTCAACCGCATCCATCGCTTTAAAAAGCTGCAGTCGTTAGCAACGATGCTATGGAGGACGCGTTGCCTTCGACAGGTTCTTCGGCAACCACAAGAATGCGTTCGCAAATGAAGCGAAGAAACCTCGAGATGGTTGAAAAGTATGTAGAAAATATGTAATTGAAATATGTTCTCTTCTAATGTGTCGAACTCTAGTTTTACTTGTATTGATGTGGAATTACAAACGAAAATAATATTTATCTTGTGTTAATTCTGTTTTATGTTTTGAAAAAGTCGCCAGAATTAATTTTATTATTAAATTTAGATTTTTGTAATTAAAATTCTTAACTATGTTTCTACAATTAAAATTGCAATTTAAGAAGCTTCCACGAACTTACTTTTACCGCATATTTCTTAGATCTGAATCACAAACACTTATCAATCTGAAAACCATACAACGTGTCATCCGTTTATCTCGGTCGTTTCAGAGCCTCCATCCATTAAGCTCGCGAGAGCTTCCCCAAGGCACTCCCAGGTTGGCTTTAGTATGACGTGTTTTAGTTGGTTCTGCTTGTACTCAAACCTTTCGGCTAATGTTTTGTTTTTTTTTCCTCTGTTTTCGCTGTCCAGCTTTTCATTATTTTATTTTTATCCCCTCAATGTTTTCAGTTTCATTAAAAGGTTTCTCTTTGCCACCCCTTGGCTGAGCCATACATGGGTGGATCCGGTTGGTGTTGATGCTTCATATAAAACCCAAAGACCAAAGGTGTGTGTGCGAAGGTATTAAGAGAAATTCAACTAAAGAAACACAATCCAATACTAATAATGGGATCATCACAAGCGTTTTGCTCAACAAAAACGAAAATTAAATTAAAATTGAATTTAAATAACTCCTTAAATAAATAATCAAGCCGACTAAAAGAACCAACAATCACATTTACAGAAAGATTTATGCACCGGTTTTTATCGGTTGTCCATCACCAGTTCCATGTCCTCCTCCCAAAGTGGACAACCTTGTATATAGCTCGACCTAGAGTTTTTGGCACGAACATATACGAAAATAAAGTGATTCTTTGGTATGGGTGGGATTAAATTTTTAATGCTTCCTGGGACTCACTTTAATTACTGCCTCATGAACCAAATGTCAAACGTACCTCCGTTCGCCAAAGGCCGCATTCAGAAGGCCCCGGCTTCATCGGTGACTCAATGAGGCTTGAAATGATGGATCGAGCAAGGCGAGGAAAAAATATATAAAAGACACAGGAGTACATTTCGCCTCCACCAACCCAACTGAAGCCGCTCGCTAATGGGTCACCGATTCCCGGGGCATCCTTCTCGCTCGCGTTCCACCTTCCGAGCCGTCTCTATTAACTAATAATATGCTCTAATTTGACGTCATCAACGGTGACATTATTCGCTGTAATTTGAGTCCTATTCAGGACGAAACCGAACCCCCGTGCGTCCCCTTCTAAGCGCGTGAACGCGAAAATATGCTCCATAATAATCAATCCTCCACCTCAGCGCCGATGTTTTAGGCCGCTGTGATAATGTGTGAAGGTGGCCGACGCAGCAGCATAAGCCCAGCAGCCCGATAAGAATCTTTCCGATGGGTGGAAAATAAAAACGAACACACCGAGGGAGGGTACCCGGGGCGGGGCGGAGGGTTGGCGGTGGATGAGATTTTCCGACCTGATTAACGAACGCGAACTTTGCCCTCGTCCTGTGCGTTGCCTCTTTGTCTGCGCAACAGTCCGTAACATATTCGATTACTGTCCTTAAACAGGTTGAAAGAAAATCATAAAATATTCCACTTGAAAGTGGGTGAGAAGTTTTGGTGAATTACTTATTACTACACTAATTGAAGTTCAAGAAGAATCATGTTTGACTGTAAGAACTTTTTATTTCTATGTAAAGGTATCACACATTTAAAATTCTATTTAACGAAATTTAATTAAAGGTTTTGAATTCATTGAATGCTTTCTTGTTTTACTTTAATTCTATTTGAAAACTAAGAGCAAAGGTTCTACTCCAAAAAGAAGATCTTAGGATGACAAACAATTTATCAGAAACTTTAGCTCATTTATTGAGAATTTTGATGAATAGTTACTAAGAATTGATTTATGTAATTTCAATTCCACATTTTGATTATTTCAAAAAATTTAGTGGCTCAAAACATATTATTTATTTAACTTTATAACGACAATCCATGACACAATTTGTTTTTTGTTTAACTATAGAGATTTCGACCGTCTTCTTCATTCGTCGCTTTGACTCTACATTGTATTTATAATATGAGTAAGAATAACCTCTAGCAACTTAAGATTATCTTATTTGAGTTTTATTAGATGTAATTGTTTAGAATTAGTATTTATTATTAATTATATAACAACCACGTTTTCATGTTAGTTTTAGCTGTGCAAGAAACTTTTTGGAAAACGTCGCAGAATTTTCTGGAAAACTCGAGGGTGGATAGGATTTCGGTGCGTTCCAAAAATTAGCGAACGATTTCAAACATCATCAAAGCAAATATGTTCCTTTTCATTCGTCTGAAATACATCGCTTTCCTCAGTGTATCCTGGCATTCACTATCAGTAGGGATTTTCCATCCCGCGTCGTTACTTCTTTCCTACCTCCCCTCCCCTAGCAAGGAGGCAATGTTTTTGTTAGGTGCAATTGTCCGGCTTCTGTTTTTCATCTCTTCCCCTTACAAAGTGGACCAAGTCCAGGCCGGTCGAGAGCAAAACTTTTCCGTCTGCTGTGTCCTTCGGGTTTTTCCTTTCCTTTCTTCCACGGGAACTGTGGGTACGTTTCTGAATAGATCGACAAATGAATGGACGTCCGGGGTGCGCGTTTTTATTGAGACACACTGAACCTTTTGCAAGCAACGTTCCCTTCAATGTAGTTCATTTTTGTCCGAAATTTTCCCTCCCTCGCAAATGGTGGATGGAAAATCATACTTTAGCTTTGGGTGCCGGGAAAGAGGCATATCGTTGTTGGTTTCGAGAGCCCGTTGGAACGAAAAAAAGATCAAAAATAATCGCATAATGAGTCTGTTTTCCCGATTTTCCCGAGCACAGCGAATGATAGCTCAGTCGTCGCGAAGGATGAATTTGATTTGAATTTGTTTATTCAATTCTTTTCCTTGTTCAACCTTATTCCTCTAATGAGTGAAAATATAAAGCGATGAAAATGCACACCCCCGAAACCCAAAAGTGGTCTTTTCTTCCACAAAGTTTTTCTTCTTCAGCGCGCCCCGCGAGCGGGCCAAAAGTGAGCGTATAAATTAAGCAATTGCTTATTTATTAATGGAAAATCAACGCTCATCATCGCATTCCGCATCTGACCCCGACGGTGACATTATTGTGCCTCATCAACAGTATCATCCTCGAGACAGATGAACAGATAACGAGTCCCTGCGCTTACGGGAGGTGAACAAATGGCGCATGATGGAAAAACCTAACGACTAAAAAGCATCCGTTAGCAAAACCGCACGTGAATCTTTTATTACGGCTGGGAAAGTGTACCCCTTTGAAGGATTAATGGCGACGGATCGTCGTCCGGGGGACGGATTTTGGTTACGGTTGGTGTTGTTTTCCCGCTAAATGAGCCAGGGTACTTAAAATAAATCCGCTTTACATTCAGCGTAAGGAGGGTAAGCGAGTGTCAATAAGAAAACTGAAACGATCGGCGCATGTCATTAAATTCAATAAATTGAAATGCAACAAAAGGAATATAATTTGCAGTTTTTCAGTGGTTTTTAGTGTTTTAATCAAAATTCTAAAGAAGAAGTATTGAAATAAACAATTTTTTGTACATCAAATTAGAAGCATACGTATAAGAGTTCAATAAATTTGTAACAGAAATAAGCTTTAAGAAAAACTTTATTTTATAAACAAACCAAATTATTCCTTAACAAACACTTCAATCTTCGACAATTCTCAGCAAAAAGAGTTAAGCCTTCAATAAAAATTACTTTGACATCTATGCCCCGCTTAATTGTGCTGCCATTCAAAGCGACACAAGTCTTCTTCTTTCCATCCCTACGAATGGTTCCTTTCTTTTGTTTTTTTTCACGGAAAATCTCCTCAGCAGATGAATGAATCCTCGACATCCCCTTGCAGTGCACCTTACACCGTACGCCGCTGTAAGACGGAGGGCCACCCTTATGAAAAGAGTGGAAACAATGATCTCATAATGAGCAACATAACGCAGCTTTGCAGCAATAATGTTTCCCTCATTTCGGACGAAAAATTGTGTCCCGTTTTCACATTCCCATTGGGGAAAACCCGTGTGTTACGGTAAAATTCCAACATATGAAGAACGTTGGTCCGATCCGTACTGGTCCCCTCTGTTCCCATTGGGGCTGGATCGGTTAAATGTTGATCGTTAAATATAGAATACACTCAACATGATCTGCAGATGAGGACCCGCGACATGCCAAACCGCATATGATCGTGATGTTTCGAGAAAGATGATTTGTTTCTTTCCACCCTCTTTTTCTCTTTCATTTGCGTTTTCCGTAAGACGGTACAACGAAAATTTTATTCATCCGAAGCAATGGGGTAGAGATCGACTAACGGGAGCATCATTAAGATTCGAAGGCTATTTTCGGACGGATGGTTTATGAATTCCAAGACACATGTGTGTTTGCGCACCGTGGAAGGGTTTCGTTCGCTTGAATTCCCTCGACGCCGACAGGAAATGCCGGAGTGACAAAGTCCCCTTGCTGTCCCCTCTTTCGAATGTCATTTTCTCTCGCTTCGAAGTTTGCCCGAAACATAATTTCATGTTTCATATTTTCCTGTTCTAATAATACAATGCTACAATATATGCCTCTTCGCCACTCCAGAAAGGTCAACGGTTGAACCGAACGCGGGTTCTTTCTTTGTCGTAGGTTCGGTTTTCTAATGCACCATTTCCTGCATAATAAATATTAATAAATTTTCCTCCCGTTTGCGGGATGCGAACAACATTGAGTGTAGTAAACCGTTGGCGTTGTGTTGGTTACATTTTCTTTCGCCCAGCAGGAGACACTTCAAAACAGCCCACCGGGAATGGTATGAATTTGTCGATTTTCCATCACCTCAACCAACTACATTTTCTTTAGGCGAAAACCGAATGGAAATCGCCAAAGGAAATCGCCATTCAGCCGCACAAAGCAAAGGAAACCTTGCATGAATGAACGTTCGGACTCGGAATGAATGGAATGAAAGCAAATCAGGGAACGTCTGGGTGGAGGTTTATTGTGACCGGTACACAAACATTCATACACACGAACACATTCTTTGGTCCATTTGAACTGCACAAGACGAAGGATTAAAGAATGAAACGGTAATGTTCCGGCCACAAATCCTGCCTTTCGGTTCGCGAAATGGAATGGCCAAGATTAGGTTGGCTGCGCAGGGAAGAGAATTTGTGCTTCTTTCGGATTTACTCCTTGTTGGATGGGATTGTTTACGCAACGCTCGTTCTCGAAGCGCAACGAAAACTATTATTGCGTTCACGAGCATCTAAATACTTGAGCCGATGGAAGCTTAAGAGGGATGGTGGTGAAGTTTGTGTTTAAAAAAGGAGATCAGCAAACGACCTCTTGACGGGTCGCTAAAGTAGGCGAATAATATGGTGAGTGTTACAAATATACACGACAATAAATCCAAACAGTGGTTCACCGATTGGTCAGAATGTTGAAGATTTCATATTTTGTAGATACAACTTTTGCCTTTGTTTAAACATTTCTTTTCATGTTCTGAAATATGTTCAGATATTCATGGTATTTTATTTTTTTTCGATTTAGAAGTTAGTTTACATATGTTTAATTAGTAATCAATAGTTTCACATTTTTTTTTACCTTAAATACATTCCTCTTGCTCTACTTTATTTGTATATCTAAGGAGACAATAAATCTAAACACTGGTTCACCGATGGTCAACATAATTACAGATTTGATATTTTGTAGAATCAACTTCTGCCTTTGTTCAAACATTTCTTTTAATCTTCTTAAATATGTTCAGATATTTATGGTATTTTATTTTATTTGATTTGTGTATTATTTTATTTGATTTAATTTATTTTCTTTTTAGAAGTTAGTTTACGTATGTTTGAACAGTAATGAATAGTTTTACATTAGTTTTTTTAAATCTATAATATATTCTTCTTGTTCTACATTATTTTTGTTTCTACTACTCTGATTATATATTTTTAAGCTTATATAATTTTATAGCATTTAAATTCTATTACACATGAAATAATTTTGGAGCTAATTTCCTCCATACATTTCCTTTTTTTGTTTGTAAATTTTACCATTACGAAGCTCGCATCTCACACACTATCCTCCCGGTCAAAATGAATTCCACATGCTCCCTTACGTTATTTCTAGCAGCATAGAATCACGCAAGCGGATTACACTAAGCATTCTGCGGTCTACCACCGGGGAAAAAGGTGATGGAAAGTCTCCCTTCATCCCAACTATTCGCGACACAAATAAAGTCATTCATCGAAGAATGGCAACGACGCGCAGCGGGAAGGCTTTCGAAAGGTGGAACAAATGGGGACATGTGTTAATGAAGGTTTTCCATCCTTGCCTGAGACGCAGTCCACGGGACAAAAGGTCGCACCCGAGGTAAAGATGGATTATTCAACGGCGGTGGTTTCGTAATCGGAAGGATTTTGCTCTCAAAGAAAAGCGCTCCCATCGCCGGAGGGCAAAATAAGGATCCCGTAAGCCGTCGTCGATTGAAAGAAAGCGAGCAAATGAAAGAATGGAAATTAATTTCATGAAAATCGTTCCCACTTTGATAATGCTTCTCTTTTCTTTATGGAAATAGAAAATTAGTTTCTTTTTCTTTCCCTTCTTTCTAAGAATTTGAACAGAAAAAGAGTGGTCATTAAAATTCTTATCACATAGGTAAGAAAATTGCCGAGAAAAATGTCCTTCTTTACCAATCGCTCCATGAAGTTCACTTTTCAATCGTTGCATTGAAATCTCCCCGAACAATGCAGGAATTTTCCGAAGCCATAGAAATCGGACGCTAACATACATTTTCCGGCCCGCTGCCGAACACAATACACACCGACACAATTGTCTCGGTTCGGGCCGCACGACGAACGCTCCGAAGCGCAACAGGTGGAAAACTCGGACTCGGAAGCGTCCCTTTGCTATGCTGCCTGGGGGTAGGCTTGGGAAGTTATAAAAAGTGGAAATTGTTTTACCAGCCAGAGGGAAGGGAAAAACAATGCGTTGTTCAATGCTTCGAGACGTGACGTGTAGGCCGGAAATCTAATTGACGCGTACGCGCCCGTTTGCAAATTGACTGTGGAAAATTGTTCCACTTCCGGTGTTTCTTTTCCGTGTATTTTGTTTTGATCTGGTCGAAGTAAAGCATTTATAAGACTGATTTTTTTCCTTCTCCTAATATTCATGAAATATACTTGACATAAAGATACTGAAGAAACAACAAGTATTTCAAAATGAACAAAACAGTTTTCCTGCTAAATCATGGTGTAAAATCATAAAACTTTTCACCCCTTTGCCGGCTGAACAAATCGTCCCAAGAAGCCGGCATTTGGGTATTCAAATTTCATTTTCATTTGTTTTTTGCACCATCATCGGCGCACCGGGTTGGGGTTGATTTTTGGCACAGTAGGAGCTGGATTAGAAGAAATTAGGAAAATCCTACCGGAAACGGAAGACACTGTAACTTCGTTAGCCAGTGGGAGAATATGTTTGTTAATTGGAGTTTGGAGTTCGGCTCGCAGCGTGATTGAAGAGAGAAGGTTTAATTTTCGCTTGTTGTCTACATGTGTGTAATAGTTCTTGATGGAATGTGATTAGACTGTCAATTTAAGTAATTGAAGGAATTTGCCGGGATTTATCATATTCGGCCGAACGCTTTCAATATTTTTCGTCATTGCTATATGTTGTTGCCATGTCAAAAAGAAGTGTTACCTTTTAAAAATTACTATTGGGATTAGTAACATATCTCTCGAACCAACGGTTCTCAATCCCGTAAGCCAACATAATCGATTCATGCCATACAAACTTTCTTTTGCCCAATACATAGTTTGGTAGGCTTAAAAACTGGAGGTCGTGCCTACTATCGTTTGTTCAATACTTATAAAAATCTTCCTCCTCCTTGTACAATTTTTATTTGATTTCGCAAAACTCAAACCAAAGCTTTTAAAAGTTAAAGACAATTATCTGCTGATATTTCAACATTAGTTCTATGATTTATATCGGTCCTAAGCCCATAAAATAAATCTGAAATTGAAATTTGTAATATAATTATCTAAAAAATCGTTAAATATTTCAAGGTAATTTATTCATGCATTCAATTATGACAACTTACAATATCAATTTAGCTCAAAGTGCGGAAACCTACAACAGCCTCAGGTTTTTCACGGTTCGATGACCTCTGCCGTCCGAGGACAATGCCAAATTTCCCGGTTCGTTCCCGGTTCGCCAAAAGTGTACCAAGGTGTAGACAGGTGTACTTGAAAAAATCTAGATGTCGCTGTTATTTTTCAAAGCTTTTTGTAAGGCAATCCGTTGGATCCGAACAAAAACTTATGCTTTTTTCAAAAGTACATTAGAATATACACATAGTTTATGACTATTGCATAATACATCACGAGGGAACGAAAACTGTGATTATGAAAAATGATGTTCATGAGATGTTAATCAATTGAAACAAATATTTGAATAATAAATCATTAAACTAAATCATCAAGTAGACAACATCCATCCATTTAAACCCATCAAATAGAGGTAGTTGAGATTCCGAACGACATTCCCTCCAGCCGCATCCCTCCAGCAAGGAAATTTAATTCTCTGCTGCTGAAGGCTGACTCAAAAATGGATAGCAAAATATGTAAGTTTCATCGTGTAACGAACGTATTTTGGCTATCACAATATTTGAAGCTAATAGTTGTGATGAACGATTATAAGTTCGACCGATGCCCAGACCACCTTCCTTTGGCCGGTATCGAACGTGCTGCGCTAGCGATGGCTAACTTCTGCCTCGGGCAGCATCCCCGAAAGCATCAACTACTCCTAAAACCCCCCAGCCACCCCCGCCATAGGTTGGGGAGTCTAAGCAAATATTTTTAGAATGCCCATCTTCACACCTTCCGAAAAGGAAACAACCCTTCGAGGGGGAGCGAACCGCATGACGTAAACGTATCGTCATCGGCCGAAAACGGAACGGCTCAAAACGCAACTCGATCGCCTTGGTGGGGTGGTTTCCACTGTCCGTGTGTTGGTTATCACCCTTTCGTCCACCAGTTTGCTCGGACGTCGCGGTGCACAGGTGTCTCCGACTGGGCGCGAGTAGAAGATAAGCCAAGATAAGACGAAGTACAACTCTTCTGCCCGAAGCGTTTGACGCCGGCGCATCAACACATTGGCGATGCCAAAAGAAGCTCCTCTTCAAAACTATCGCCGTTGGTTGTTATGTATGTTTTTATGTAAATCTCCACACCCCCCACTGAGTGCGTCTCTCCTATAATAACTAACCGGCTCGCGAACGTGTGAGACATCCTCATTCTTGCTTTCATTTTTGACTTTTGAATAATTCCCTTCGCACGCTCTATGAGTAAGTCATTTTTGAGGAGATTTATCGAACGGCTATTAGCCTTTCCTAGCGAGTCTAGGAATAACAGAGCCGAAGGAGATGAAGACGTTTTAACTGTGATGCTGAGTTCAAGTGGTATTTTGAGAAATGCACTCCACTCGAAAAGGCGATTGAAACGCACTCGAAAACATTTCGAAGCGCGGGAAGCTGAGCGACAGTGCGGCCCGAAAAGATGCTGCACCTTAGTACAAATGAAATAATTCATCTGTGATTTCGTAAGTTATAAACTAAATTAAAGCTTTTAAATATAAAAACTTAAATATATAATATAAATTGTTAATAATAAACTGTTATAATAAAATGTTAATCAAATGCTTATGAAAACAATAAGACAGGAAATAACTAGCCTTACCCTGATTTTGACATTAGTTTGTAATTTGTACGTCACATTATTTTCTTTTCCGTCGCATATTTCCTTTTTTGGCACGCCACACTATTAATAAAAATTTAAGCTGCATAATTTATTGTTTGAATGTTGTTTTATTTTTCCTATTTTGTGAAGCCTTTCTTTTATCATCTTTTTCTGACTTTAGTTTAGTTAATTTTAAGCGAAGTTTAAGTTATATGTACTTTTGAAACTTTTATTTCAAAGCAAAATACTACCCTAGAATTGATTTACTCTTAGTAAAGGACTTTTTATTTCACGTTTTTTAATTTAGTATTGTTTGTCAAAATTTAATTAACGAAAATGGTTTCTGAGTAAAATGAGAAAATTTACAACTTTTTTAGAAACACACAGTAAAAATTCTATCATTCTATTCATTCATTCCTGCAAAATGAAATATAAAAAAACTTAAATATTAAAGATAAAATATACTGTTACTGTTCAATATATTTTTGAACAAATAATAATCATATCAATCGAACCATTTAGAAATATCCGCCAACCGTTAGATTGACATATTATTATTCCACACAGTGTACGCCAGTCGGTGCGAGCTGCAACCCTTTTCAATCCGTCCTGGTTTCGTGATTTTTACGAAGCGCTCTCAAAATTGGGTCTATGTCAAAACCAATGGCGGTAGGCGACGTCCAAATTTATCTATTCATTGAGATGTCCTTTCCGCGGTGCTTGATTGTCCTATTAGTTTCGTGCATGTTTAGCAAGAATATGTAATAAATCTTTCTGTATGTCAGAAGCAGCGACTGGCTCCGATCGCATGATGAATAAATTAATCAGCGCCATTGGAAATAAAAAAAAAGGGAATACGAAGCGTGAACGGACGATGCGTGGACTCACTCGAACGAGTCGTCACGACGATCGGGAAGCGTCCTTTCCTATCGGAGCGGCGACGACAAAATGCAACCTAACCCGGTGTCGTTCCGCTTCCGCGAGAAGTGAAGATGTCCTCCCGGTTAATTTCGTCTAATTAATATCTGCCGTTGTTTATCTTTCGGCACGTAATTACACACCGCCGCCGGCCGGGCACCGTCGAACATGTGCCGTATGTCATCGGTTCGACCCGGTTTTCCCGACCGGCCATCCCGCCATCGACCCTCGAAAAGAACCCCGTGTGCCGTTTGCCGAGCGTTCGAGAAGAAATCGAGGAAGAAAAGCTGACCGGGAAGACGGAAATAAAAACAAAAGTGTGGTGCCAAAACAGGCGGCTCGATTTAAAATATCGCCCAGCTGTCGGTTTGGTTTGGCCGAGGTTTGGACGAGGGTGAGGGTGGTAGAGTTTTCCACCAGCTGCGTGCATTTGCGCGGCCCAACATCAAATACGCAGACCAGTTCATGCGTGAGACGACACGCGACAGGGGCACGATCGGTATGCGGTGGGAAAATTGTTCCCCGCGATCGTTTGCCCCCACCCGTGTGAGGAACAATTTTCCCGATCGATTCCGACTTCCCATACACCTAATCATTAATGCTTTTTCCTCAACTGCGCTCGAAATGGAAGCAGCTCCGTTTGCATTAGTTTCTAGCATTCGTTCCATCGATATTTGATCTTTGGGGATGATTTATTTGTGCGGCTCAAGTGGATCCATTTACCGACCTTGGAAAACCGATCGCCCGGGTGTACTAAAACAGCACGAGAGCTGCAATTTTCCCTCGGACCTCGGCCGTCAGTTGATTTCCCGACAGGCGGCCCATGTCGGTGTCGGTTACGTTTGGGGTGGATTCAACCACACTTAACCGCTGACTGACGAGGTGTGATAATTAACATCGCATTTTTGCCCACCACCAACACCACCACCACTATCGACAGAGAAGCAAGAGAGAAGGATGCACAAATGCTCGTCGATCGCACGTCGAGCCGCGGGAAAACATGTCAATATTTGGACGACATTTCTCCCCGAATTTCCCACGGTTTGACGGTTGTGTGGCCTTTGGGCAAGACTGATGGAACTGGTACAAGGTGAAAGAAAAGTGCTCCCAAAACGGAACCCCAAAACGGTTTCCAAAGCGGCAAAGGAAAGGAATAGGTATTAGTTTAACAAGCTACCGAATGGTTATTAAACACTTATTGTTAGCATTCTTTTTGAAAGAAATTGTAAAGGGAAAATTAATTTCAAAATATGAGGAAGGGGAAAATGAATATTGAAAATGTGTGATACATTTGTGATAGAGCAACGTAGTTCGACATAAAATGTTGCTAAATGCAAGTATATACATGTAAAATTTGATAAAATTCAAGAAATGCCAGAAACACCTGTGTATACTAAAAAAACCCCTAAATGTATATTTAACATGATGTATATTAAAATAATGTTATAAGGGAAATAAATAGAACATAAAAATTGCTGTAGGACAACGAAAACTGATCCGCAATAAAAATTTAAGCAAAAAAGTATTGCGCAATTAATGCAAAAATAGAAAATAAAAATCGTTAGAGATCACAATAAATGTTTTACTCCGTTCAGTTTTCAGATTTAACCTTTTATATTTTATTTTGATAACCCAAGATAGAATCAACAGTTTCTGAAATCGGCTTACAAAGAGGAACGCACTAACTCTTATTTTTCGTTGGCTGTACTTGTGGCAAATAGCAAGCTTTAGCGAAGGAAAATCATTTGATATATGAACCGATCATTTAAAATAACAAATAAAAACTGATTCATATTAAACTATGTTTACAAATTCTTCAAAACTATTATCGTTTTACTTAATAAACCTAAATGGTTTATTTGTTTAAAAATGTAAAAAAAATCAAAATAAACAATTTGTCCTTCAGACAAGAAACTAATAATAGTTAATCAAACAAAATTGCAACAATGACTAGCCATTAAAAGTGAGATTCATACTTCTTTTTCGGAAAGGTTTATCACGTTGACTGCCTCGTCACCCAAAAGTGGGTTACAGCAGCAACATTGAAAAAGTTCCCTGTAATAAATTAAAATGCAACATACAAGCTTTAGTAATATTAAAAACAAGTTCTTTGGAAAGCTAAGTATTTTCATGGTCTTCTAAACCGTCGGTTTAATAAATGTTGTAAACAAATTTTATCAAATTATATTGCACTAAAAAAATGTGCTTAAAACGACTGGCAGTCAACTTGTTAAATGATAGAGAAACTCCCGTTTTTTTGCTTATCAAAACTCCGTCAAATCTATCCAATGTATCATAACACAAACCAAAACAAGGTTCAGCACAAACCATCTGTCCACCATGATTGATGCAACCGACAAATCTATTTCCAAATCCTCCTCTAATCGCCAATGGTGTAACACTTTGTAATGATACCGCGGGCCGATGTATCTTCTGGCGCTTTCCGTGAAAAAAAACCACGCACATACACACACCGCGACACCAACTCGCCCCGGTGTTCATCGTTGTCCTCGCCGTCGTTGCAACATTGTCCCAACACGATGCTCCGATGTTTCCGTCAGCCATAAACGATGATCGATGGATCGGAGCGGACCTTCTGGGTGGACCGTGGGGTGTTGGGTGGTCGTGAGGCGCATCTACAAACATCTTTTTCTTCTTCTTCTTCTGCTTATTTTAACGCCGACAGTACAGCTGGTTCCGAACGATGCGGACTTGATGAGCTTGATCATGTCGTTGTTTTGGAATACATTAATAAATCGCACCGAGCGGCTAGCGTTGGGCGTTCGTTTTATTTTTTTCCTTTTCCATACTGCCTGTTTGCTGTTTTCTTGCGTCTCATCTTGCTCCCTTCGGTCGCTCCCAACCCCCCCGTTCGGTTCCCAAGCGACACCGAATTTTCCTCTGGCATCTGAGGGCGATATGTTTCTATTTACGATGACGGTTTTTCGAGCGAAGGACTTTTTCTTTGCTTCTTTTACTGCTCCCCCCCCCCCCAGCCAATTCTTAGCAGAACAATAGTAGAATTTTTCGAAGCACTTTACGACCAACCGTGTGGCTTCGAGGGAACGGATCCCGAACGGTGGGAAATGAATTTGTTTTCCACCGCGACACGCTTGTCGTACAGGCCGGTTTACAGTTGTTCCGAGCAAACCTACAACCATGTGGAAAACGGGGAAAATGTTGGGTTTGGGTCCGTTGGCGAGTGGCCAACTTCAGCACACACACACACACTACGGTGCTCCCCGGTGTCGCCGTACGCCCTTCGCACGCCAGGAATTCGGACAATTGACAAATCGCAGCGAAGCGGCGAACGCGACGGTAATGAAGGGAATATTAGTTTCCCTTTGCGCGCCGTGGTTGAAGTAAAAAAAAGTGTTGACTGGTCGTCTACATATTTCCCAGCCCTTTTCCCGGCCCGTTGTTACTATCAAAACAGTGGGGAAATTTGCTCCCCCCTGAGGGCGACGGCTTTTGCAGAGTGCATTTTTGTCATTCCGTCATTAATCTGAGATGTTGTGCGAGATGCGGTCGGTATAGTAATAAATAATTAGCTTGTATAGTTTTAAAATTTATTTAGATCTTGCTCCTTTACATGTTGAATTATGGCTTTAGTTAATAAAAATTAACTGAAACTTATTGATACTAAACTTTTCTTAAGCATGAAGTCGCTAAAAGGTAGTACAATGCGTTTCAAAACAAGAAATAGTAAGTAAAGGATTATTTTATGATTTGCGCACTTAAAAAATATAAAAATTGGAAATTTGTTCATTTTCAGAATGTGTTTTGACTTTCGGAGGCACGTTTATTTTTAAATATGTATTTTAAAAGTCTTCTTGAATACGTGCTCATTTTCCTTCAGCTCTACTATTATCAGACTTTCTTATGTTTTTAATCAACTCAACTTCTTTTTGTTTCTTACACATTTCATTAGCAAAGCAAACCATATAGATACAGAACTCACAAGAGAAAATGATTTATACTTTTATTTCCCATCAAAAGTGCAATAAATCAGATGCATTACTTCGGCCCATTCATTTTGACAATTATCCTTAATGAACTATTACGTTGCGCCGCATCAGCATGATGGACCACCGTGAGAAGTTATTTGACAAAGGAAAGCAAACAAACTATACCACCAGCACCCAGGTACGGCAACTAATTCCCCTGCAACAATATTTATGAGCCGACGATGTATAAATACAGAATTACACAATGAGCCATAAAATTTGCCATCGCACGTCCACAGTACCTCACAAAAATGCGCACATTATGACAGGGGCCTGACAGTTTGCAATAGGCCGTCCGGGGAGCGTAACAGCGTTGGAACAACATTGTTTTGACCGTTGCACCGACGCGTGAAAATGTGATTAATTGATATGTCTTCATATGAACGCGTAAACGACCCATTTTCTGTACTAAAGACTTAACGTGCGTGGAAAATGAGCCAACGCCAAATTCCCGTAGATTGTTTCGGTAGATCGAATCAATTTAGAACATTTTCTTAATTCGTTTCACACTTGTTGATAAGCACAAAAATATATTTGAGTTGTAACAAAACGTTACTCTTGTTTAATTTCAAACAGCACTTTTGCTTAAAAGTAAAAGTAAAGATTTTCAAATTATTTTTTCTTATCAAGTGGAAATGCAAATACGAATCTTTGGCTATTGGCAATAGCAACAATAAAAACAACACAATTACAAGAGGCACAATATTCAAGGCAACGACAATGTTTTGCTTATTTACGCTTATTTCACTTTGTCAATCAGCCAACGCAAACTAACACAACTTTTAGAACGAAATCTTCCTAAGGAATCAAAATTAAAATTGTTTAAACTTCTCACACTACCCTCGTCAAGGAAATCGAATTCTCTTTTGAGTAAGGGTATAACAAAAATTCAAACATTGATATAGTTGTAGATTAGCTTAGTACAGAAGCCATCTGTCTGATTGAGCCGGCCGGACCGTTCGCACCGAGGGTAGTAGATCCGACGACATGCTGCACTAGCGATGAATTGCCAGCCAACAGCCAGCCAGTACCACCTACTACGGCGGATGATGGAAAACCGGACCAGGAAAAGCGAGGTGGCCTAGGTGTAGGTAGTGTAGGTGATGGAAGAGTGAGGGAAAAAGTGAAAAATAACGAAGGAAAAGTCCCGAACGCTCGAAGGAGAGCTCGCCGGGGGCCAACGGGCGATTTATCAGTTAGACGCGAGTGCGCCACGCTAATTCGGGGTGAGAAAAATACATATGAGCAATACGTACGGTGGCCGCGACCACTACCAGAAAGCGAAGCGAGAAAGAGAGAAAAAGTGCCACCCCGGTAGCGGGACAAAACCTCGACCAAAAGCCACGATTTCCCAACAATACTTTGCGGTAATTCTAACAATAACATTCCCAGGCCAGCTTCCTTCCTTTACGCGGCAGTATGTGACGCGTACGTAGTTTGCGTGTCTTCCCGCCAGCAGGAAAAATCAAAAGAAAATATCAAAAAAACATCAAATGATATTCAAACACAACAACACACATCGGACCCATGGCGAAGAACGAATGAGAGAACGATAGGGAAAAGGGTTTCAGTGTTCTCTCTTTATCTTGCGCCGACGAATGTGGCCAGGACCGTACGCCCATCATGGCAACACGCTGTTTTGGCCACGTGCGCACGATAATGCGTCTTCGCTGGCGCGTGACAAACCGCTCCGAACCGATGGAGGCGCCTGGTCGTGCAGACTGTGTCACGCTCGGCTGGTTGTAACGCCTGTAACGTGTTACAGTTGGAAGTGTGGAAACCAGTGGAAGAGGAGTTTTAGATCGTCTATATTTCATCGAGAGGCGTATTATACGAACGAACTTTGAATGATATTTCTTGAGAGTGAAAATATTTTAACACGTTGACTCGGCAACATCACCAAAAAGTGGGTGACAGCAGCAATTAGTTCTAAAAAGTTTTTTATCCATAAATAAATGAAATGATATTAAAAACTAATTCTTCGAGATGTTAAGTCTTTGCGTGTCCTTCGAAAACTGTCAGTTTAATGAATTTTATAAACAAAACTTTGTATGTTTTTATCAAAACGACGTGTCCAAAAACAGTGTACTAAAAACCCTTGGCAGTAAACGTGTTAACACTGTTAATAATGAACTCAAATCAGAACATAAGAATCTTTGTGATTCATATCCAACACAGATTTAATTGATCAGTTATGATCTTTAATTACATAGAGTTTCTTTGCAGTGTTTATGTTCTTTTCCACACATTTATTCGGATTCGATACTTTTTCCTTAGCATTTCATAATTAATAAAATTGTGTGCAATCTAAAAGTGCAATCCACAATCTCTCATTAATGCACATGTTTGCCAAATCAAACCCCCTCTAAGGTACGGGATTGGAAGTAAAGTGGCGTGACGAGGCGTCCGTCACACGTTCGATGCTCAATTAGAAACCATTACTCAACGTCGCATGCAACATATTGGGAAAAGAAAAACAAACCCACGAAAATGAACATTTCCTTCCGCCGAAATGCAACGACGCACACCTGGCGTTAAATTTGCAACAGATTGCACCGAACTTGTGTAATGCATGGTAGTGCTCATGTTTCACCGCCCGCTGGCAGCTGCTGGCTGCTGCTGGCGGCTTAATTAATGTCACTCGAGTGCCATCTGTCAACCGCGGGATGGTTGGGTGAGGACGTTGGAGGGACACCGGGAGGGATACCTTTTGCAAACGGTTCCGGACACACGGTGCGGTGTCGTGACTGACCGACAAGATGACACCCGCACTCCAGGCTGACGAATGGACGAAAATTAGGTTAGTCAAATAGTAAGATACAGATCTTTAACGCATTGACTGCTATGGCTATCGTTCATAGTGTTTTTGTTAGCCAGCTGTCATTAGTTTTGTGTGTTTAATTCTAAAGTTTTTGCCCCATAAAGAAATAGAAATGGAACATCAAAGCCCTTTCCTTAGTTTTCAAAACCTGTCGGTTGAATATATTTTATCAAAAATAACGGTCAAACAAACACTAAAAAAGTGTGCCTAAACGCTTGGCTGTCAACGTGTTAACACTTAGACTACCAAGCGTTTTTAATGTATTTTTATATCACAATCATTTTTGGTGAGATTTGTTCATCAAACAAATACTGTGTATTTTAAAACAAATAAAAACTAAACGAAGCTTCCCAAAGGAGACATTTTTACAACTACTCAGGATTACTTCTAAAGTAGTGTGATGCTATATGAGTTTCGGGCCCATATCAGAATTGCCTGTCTCCTACTATTTGAATCATTGGCAATTAAAGTATTGAAGTACATTAGGGGTTATCATGAAATCGTCGTTTCGTTTTAGCGGTCGCTAAAGGCGCTCATTCGTCGCTAAGGGTGCTCATTTGTTCATTATAATGAACTTTTAGCGACTGAAATGAACAAATGAGCACCTTTAGCGACCGCTAAAACGAAACGACGATTTCATGATAACCCCTATTAACAAACAGATTGTAACGTAAACCACTTTGACCAATAGTTAAAGTATTATCACAAAAGCATCCTCAGAACTTAGCTTAAAAATGTACTGAGACACAGAGTTTACTAACTGTCAGAGGCTGTTTAGTCCCTTATTTAGGGAATTCCTACAGTTACTCAATCAAAAAGAGTTCCTTCTTGAACACAGATTTTTCTAATTGTCGGAGCTTACTGAGTCCATATTTGAATAATTCCCCTTAGCTTACTGAGTCATAGAATTTACTAATTCACAAAATTGACTTACTCACCAAAAGGGCTCAGTCACAAAACTAAGTAAATCACAGATCCTACCAAATCCAAGGTAGTCAATACCAGAGCTATGTTGACATCAAAAGGAGCAAACATGACCTATGAATGTATTGTCAACTAACCAAAATCTTTTTCTTAAGAGCTTACAATACTTTTTCCCTTTGCGTTCGTGGAGTCCTCTCGGTTGGGATTCGAACCCACCAACATATTTTTTTAAGTTGTTGCACATATTTATAAGACATACTTTCCATACTTATGATGTATGAAGAATATTATTATTTTTATTTAAGTGGCACGACATCCTCTAGTGGGACAAGGCCTCCCTCCGAAGAGAGTTTGTGTGACCGAAAGACGGTATATTATAGATCGGTGGTCAGCCGTTCGTAATACCGGAGGGTGCCAGACTCGAGATTCGATCCCACACCTGTGGTGTGGTGTTTCCTCGCGCTACCGCTGCGCCATGGGCACCCCCATGAAGAATATTCATTTTATTGAAAAACAAGATTGCAAAAGTTTGTTTAAAGAACTTTTGCAATCTTGTTTTTTAATTGTAACATGTGCATTCGTTATCCGGAAGAACATTTCGTCCAACCTACTCGTCTAAACTGATCCACCTGCTCGGATGGCTAACGGCCACCGGTCAGTCATCCAGCTGTGACAATTAAGCACGCCAGAGACAAGTTCCTTATCCCTCCACACGTACCATTCCTCCCACGCCCCATGTGTCATTTCGTTTTTTCGTTTTCTGTTTTTTCCTTTGCCACATTTTATGCTCACCAAAACACCCCATAAATCATGGAAGATGGGGCTGAAAATGAACCGCAGCACGATGCAAACCTCAACTGAAATACACCCAACCGCCAGACGCCGAACTTTTTCATACACACACATAAGGCGCACGCAAGCACCTGTTGATGCATAAATCGGTGAGTTCGTTGAAAACAGAATTTCCTCACGAGAAGAAGAAAAAAAGGGTTGTAGGAATGGGGCGGCCCGCGAAGGGAACATTCGAACCGGTCTCGCGTCAGCCACAAATCTTCATCCCAAACTCACGCAGCGTAATCGATCTTCTTGACACTTCCGAAAAATGCGCTCGTGCCATCAATCATCGATCCGGTGGCGGAAAAACCGGGTGTTGCCGAAAACGAATAACTAGAAGGGAATAATTTGATATCGTCGTTTCTGTCATTTGATCGCTCGAAGGTAATGGTTTCTCCTTATTGTAGTACAAATAGCTTAGAGACAACGAATAGTTTGAACCAACCACTGATAATGTAAACGGGGTGCGTGTGTTTGTGTGGCTCAGAGAGGGGAAATTTGTAGCTGTCAGAGACGTCGCAATTTCCCTAATCCACTCCACCGTTTCACTAATCCGCTTTCCAATCTCTCGGAGAAGCACAAAAACCTTGCTCGCATCTGGATGTCAATAAATTAGTTTTGCCTTGTTCGAGCGAGGCGTGGAGCGAAAAGGAAGCAAAAAAAAGCATCGGAATCTAGCAGGCGACGTTACGTCGATTAACGACCCGGGATATGGTTTATAAATTTCCCCTCCGCTTTTCTGGTTCTTGTTTTTATTTGCGTTGCATAAAAACAGTGTCCGATGAGATTCGTAGAAATTTCACCCGGTAACCTTTTCACTTTCCATACAATTTAATCCCGCAGGTTAAACGTAGAGAGAGGGGCGGAAAACATGGGGAGGAAAATGGATGGGCAGGTTCATTAGCTTGTTTATTTAAGATTTGGTCAACGTGGAGAGCTTAGGAAAATACAGCTCTATAAATTAATCCCGGACATCCGACACGAACAGGTGCTAATCGGAAAAAGAAAAAAAATTGGCAAACATTACAGTGGTTGACACAACAATTACAGTTAGGGAAGAAAAGAAAATAAAAAAGAAAACCACCACAATTCTCATGATAAACGAACTTACTTTTTCTGGTGTGCTGGTTATGAATTCCTCCCAAAAATTGTGAAACAACACCTCGGTTGCTTGCGTACATTCCGTGCGTACACGCGGACTACTCGGAGACACGTGACTCATGCACCTAATGAGTTGAGAAGGTAAAACAAGAAGCTAATCCTATTTTTGTACGACACACTCAAAACAATCCATCATTGCGTTGACGTGCGCTTCGCAATCCGGTTACGTTCGTCAGCGACGGAAACCGGAGACAACGTCACACCGATGTGCATTACGGAAGTGACCGCGTCCGGCTTACCGAGGCGTGGGTCTACGACCAGCATTCCCCAGTATGTCATGTAGTTTTTGCTGAGAAACGATGAATTGTTGTGAAACGAAGGTACACTTTTTTTTCTTTTTCCCTTACCGGGCTAAATATAACAAAACTTCGTTACATCAAACAAATCACGCACATAAACTATTTGCATTGTTACATTTCTTTCGATTTGTGCGATATAAAATATCGACAATCGATGTATCCAGTTCACTTCAATTTAAACAGATTTAAATTATTTCACACTAATGGAATACGCTAGTAAGAAAAACAAAGTGTCATTATGGCAGATCAAAGGATACGATGTTTCGAACAGAAAAAGCTTGGTGGGATTAGTTCCGGTATATTTTCCGTTCCGATCATCCGGACACTGAATAATCCGTGCGTACTTCCGCATTGCGATTCAGTGATATTAAATAATAGAAATAAAACAAACCAAATAATCTCGAGTAGAAAGTGCAATCGAATCAAGCGAACACAATTTCCCTAATGATGTACAGACATGCATTTGGAAAATCGATTTACGACTCGATGAATAGATTGTTTCCCGGAACACATCGAGCATTTATGCATCGCTGCTACACGCCCAAACCCATTTCCTACCGAGAACTGGGGCGTATTCATGGAAAACTGTAACTTTCTCACCACGCTCACCATTCCAAGTGCCTTCGCGTTGGAGTTTCAAACACAACCCCGGCCCGGTGTTAAGCATCCTTTTATTATCGCCGATACTGTTTGCATCTATTTCTGCAAGCCGCGAACGCAGGGCGACCGAAGATAGAAGGGACTCGATTTTATGTTACTGGCAATTTTGTTTGCCACCGGCAAACGATGGCTGAACTCTCGTGCACCATGGATTGCACGAGCGGTCGATGTTGCGCAATTTACCGAGAAGGGCGCCAATTTGTTCGCCAACTCTCGGCAAACGCTTTCACCCGCCGCTCGGGGGTAGTTTTCCAATTTTTCCATTCTTGGAGTGCTTACCGTGATGACGCCGGCGGGCAGAAGAAGTTGGAAGACGAACGTCCTGTGCAGCGATTTCGTCGGAATGGTCGACTGCAGAATCTGTTCCACTTCGTCTGCGCTCCCTGGGTACACTTCGTGCGAATAAAGCCATTATGGAACTAAAGGCACGGATAAAGTTCCAAAAGGGGGGTTCGGTTAATAAGTAAAGACGGTACACAAAGTACTCTAACAAGAGGTCAATTTACAATGTTTATAGCCGTAGCGGTGCATTCTTGGTACCGTGGAACAACCTTAACACCGTAGATGCTAGGGAGTCTTTTTGCATTCACTAGAAGCTAATAGTTTTTTTTTAACATGATTTTATATCTAAACCAATGGACTCCACCTGGTCATCGATTAGCTTTAGAAAAAAAAACGTACACTTGACATAACTTTAAAACTATTTCTTTTATTTGCTCTGTCACGCAGATTCGATGCTGGAACTATACATAATAATAATAATAATAATAATAATAATAATAATAATAATAATATTACAATCAGAATAAAAATAATAATAATCTGCTAGTATTCAAAATAGTTCTTAGAGCACTAAAACCGGCTGTCTAAACACATCGGCATATTTACTATCCTCTACCGACCCAGCTCTGGTGTGGGGGATTAGTGGTGCTCTCTTTTACAGGCGATTTTGATTGCTTTCCTCTTGTTTTTCCACAATGTTCTCTCTCTATCCTAATGTACAATGTTAAAGCCACAAAGAAATTGTGTGAAACATACATAATACCTAGTTGTTACGTCGATTTTTATGTTATTTTTTTAAGTTAATATCCACGCATTTGCAGGTTCAAAGAAACCTACGTGAAGTATGTCAACGAATAACGTGCACAGCACTATCGTTAAAGTATTATTCAGACTCGAATTTAGACCTAGATGCTTCTACTACCTTGCTTGCTATATGCTCGTTCATTCAATGTAATGAAGTCATACTCATTTCAATTTTGCTCAATTTCTCTATAATGACCCTGCGCATACCAACCGAATCTCTCTTTTTCTAGTGCCACTCCACAATGTATATCTATGCTATCTTTTTTTTTATCGTCCTGCAGCAGCGGACGTCTATCGGAATCGACCATTTTCTATTGGCTAGCGATATCGATGCAGTACGCATCAATGTACCTTACATGTATCGAGAGCGTAACTGCTACAAGTCGACATGTGCTGAGAGTATGTCTGATCGAATGCAACAAACAAACCGTAATTTATGCTAAAAGGACCCTCCCGGAGGTACCTCCGAAAGCAACAACAAACGCAAAACGGCTCAGCGAAACAGAGAAGGGGGAAAAAGCCGAAACAGATTCAATAATATACACAATGGCTTGGAAACGAATAATAGAATTTTTCTACAAGGAAGATAGATTACTCTCGCGATCCGGTTACGATCGTCCTACAACGAGGAACAGTATACATATGTGTTATTCACATTCGGTTTCTTTGTTGTTTAATGTAGAATTATTTCTTAAGTAATGCTAGTTTAATAAATACGAATAACTTGTCGCAGGAAAGGGAGGAGGGTTTGTGATTTTATGTTTCTATACAATCAAATAAACAATACAATTTTCACTAGCGCTCTCCAGCCCACCCAGGTGTGGAGGTGCGCCTATGGGACGCCCAGGAACGTGCGAGAGCGAAAATTTACCTACAATTCCCCACAGGTTAAACTCAAATACTGGTAATCGTTAATATTAGGGGTCGCTATTTGTAAGGATTGTGTGTGTATAGTTCTAGTATGCTGCAATCGAAATATTTCACCTATTCAGAACAAAAAACCGAGTGCGGCACAAGACGGTAAAATGAGACGATGTCCGATGGAATTGAGCGAATAATTTACTACCTCTTTCCTTGTTGTTCACAGTATGTGTGTGGCTAATAAATTAGATATCTGAGAACTATTTGACGGAAATTATTGAACAAACTAAGGGGTTCAAAAAAACATGGGGCTTGAGATTTTCATATGCCTTGGGCACATCACCTAAAGAATGGGACTGCTACAAATTTTCTATGATGGCAATTTATGTCCGAATACTTTTCTATTCATTGGAACGCGATCCGTTCCTTGTTTCCCGGGGTTCTTCTGTGAAATGCATCTATGCTCGTTCTCTTCCACACACACACATGCACACACACTTGTCATTTTTGCAATTTCGTTTTCTGAATTCACTACTAAAGTGTGATACTTTTCCGATTGTCACCAATTTGAACGAACAACGACGCACAACCGCATCCGTGGTGTGGTCGCCGTCGATCATTCCCGCAGTGCCATGCACTCCACACTTCCGCGGGTGCGTGAATAAATAAAGCTAACGAAAGGGTTTTGCGCGGCAGGAATGCCACTGGCCACTGTTGCTGCTGTGGTTACCACTTGGTGTGGCACGCTGTTGTCATCACCGCCCGCCGGTGACGCCTAAGGAACCGTTTTAGCACAAATGTCCAGCGAGAGGAAGACGAAGCCGTTGGCGATGGTACCACCGCCGCCAGGTGTTGCTCGTGGTCAGTTCCACGCTGGTAAATACGACGCCTCCAGCGACTACGCAACGAGCGTTTTTTAGAATGCTTTGCTGGGGGAGTCGGTTTGCTTTGGCTACCTTTCCGTTGGACCTGGACGCACACGAACCGTCGGCCACCATGGTGATGATGATGATGATGCTGATGAAGGCAGGTGCCGTGGAACGTCGTGCTTAATAAGAACTCCTCCGCCATGGGCAAGAAGACGTGGGTCGGTTGCGGGAACAAACGGGATGTTTCCAAATCATCACCATGCCCAGCAACAACACCACCGCCACCGGTATAATCATCGTCATCATCGTCGTCGTCGTCGTCGTCGTCATCTTCGGCTGGACCGTCATCATGTTGATCAAGCAGCTACGCGTTGGAGTAGAGATGCTCGTCCAGTGGCCGGAAACGGACCCGCTGTCGGTAGTGGTACTCTTTTAGGTACGCCTTCAGAGACTTTGGTAGCGCCAGCTCGTTGATGCCGTCGTACGTCGTGTTGCTGACGATGGCAGCCCGGCAGAGCTGCTGCAGGCTGAAGCTGAAGTTGCGATTCAGCGGGTAGGTCAGCATCGGCTCGAAGAACATCACGCAGGACGGATCCTTGTAGTGCTCGAGCAGACCGGTCACCGTCGAAGCCGTGTACACACCCGGATCGCGGGAATCGAAACTGTAAGCAAAAGAGGCGAAGGTACACGATAGAATCGATTGACTCGAAACGTGCGAGTTTGCGCACCCTTACCTGAACTTGTGATTGAACTGCTCGATCCGAGCGTGCAGCGACCGGTTGTACTTGCGGAAAGAGACGGAGAACAGGAACTCCTCCTGGGCGGAGTCGCGCAGCAGGAAGGTACCCTCCGGTTTGCCCTCGAGCAACCGCTCGGCCTCGTATCGGTCCATCTTGCCCCAGTAGAAGCTGCAGCTGGTAATCTTCTGCAGGTCCGGCACGAGACAGTGGATGAAGTCGACCTGCGAGTGTATGCGCAGCCCACCGAAGGCGGCGGCCCCAACGGCACCGGCACCTCCTCGTCCGGCAGCGGCCGCCGCTGCAGCCATGGCGGCCGCTCCAGCCGGGCAACCTCCGGCCGCGGCCGCATCGAGCGGCTGGATGAACCGGTTCGCCATCAGCAATCCCCGCTGCATCAGGTCGCGAGAGTAGAAGAATGCTATCGGATGGTTGGCGGCTGGACCGGCCGAGATTGTGCCACCGGACATGAGACGGCGCGGGTGGAAGTTTGGAGGCGCATCAACTCCCTCGCGGATTTCCAATTCGCGCTGAATTCGTGCCCGTTCGTCGCAGTCTTCCAGCGAAAAATCGTCGCTGTAAAAGTGAGAAAGAAATAAAAGTGAATAAAATTCGATTAGAACATAAGAGTCTTGTTGATTTACAAAATCGTTTCAGTTACACAATATCGAATAAAATGTTAAAACATCTATTGAGTCCTTATCTCTGTGACGATTAGTAATTTTATTCTCTTTCTCTTGGTATTCGAATCCCTGGTAAGAATTCCAATCTTTCAGGCAAATAATGACTCATTTCTCATGCTTTAAAATCACAGAAGAGTTACTAAAAGATTCGAATCATCACAATTGTCCTGTCTGATGCAAATTTTCTAAGGAATCGCTACTCTCATCACTAACTACATTACATTACTTTGCTTATTATCACGCTATCGATCGACAAGATCACAGATAGTGTTGTGCGGTATGAATCTTTTAGTGAGATTAATTCATATGAATCTTTCACCTAAGATTGATTCAAATGGATTCATGAATCTTTAGGGATTCGAATCTTCAAACCATAATGAATCTTTCATGAATCTTTCATGGACCTGTCATGAATCTCCGCGATTCATTGGCGTGGATCATGCAACCAAAACAAAAAAAAAAGTGGTCCCTTTACTGATGTTTTGCTCATCACTGTTCATCAGTTGATGTACCTTTGGGGGATTCATGAAACTCTCATCAAAAGATCCATGGATCGCTAAAACGCAAAGAAACATTCAGAGTTATGAATCTGAATTTGAAATATCAATTCAATGACGGAAGATAAAAACTACAAATGTTATTAAATTCTAGTAATTCCCATTCCCAGAAAAACTTCAATCGATTATTCATTTCAGATCAGTTACAAAGCTCACCAGTGCGCGAAAGAGAATTATATTGAATCTTATCCTTTACAAACGTTATGGCGAACGTTGAGCACACACAATGGATTATCCCATCACATTGTTTCAGGCGTAAATAATATGCTCATTTCACAACAGTATCTACACTTAATCCCCAATACGGTGCATTCACCAGGGGATTAGAGAAGCACTCTGCACTGATTCACTGAAATGCGACTGCTTTATCTGGATAATCCTGTTCATTGGAAAAGCGCATCCTTTCCTTGCTATCACAAGTCTTTTATCTTCCCTTGTCACATGGTGTCATCTGTCGACCAAAACCGATTGTCGTCCGTCGACCTTCACTTACCTAGCAAGATCGAACACTCCGGACGGGTCGGAGAGCAGTATGACGCCGTTGGGCGACGGGTGGGCTGGTAGGTTGCCGAACAGCGACGAACCACGGCCGGCCACTACACTGCCCCCGGAGACGCTCGGTCCAACCACATGGGCTGCCGGTCCGGTAGCCGAACCACCGGCGGTAGTGGCCGCCGTCGACGTGGGGAAGAAGAACGACGGGTGATGATGATGATCGGCGGCAACCAGGGCGGCTGCGGCCATCGCGTGATGATGATGATGGTGCAGATGATGGTGATGATTGTGCAGCAGCGACGAGAACGATTCGGCCGGCACCGGTAGAGACATTCCGGCGGGTTGTGGTTGCGTTGTTGCCCCACCACCAGCTCCTCCCGATGCGACGAGTGAGAGCATGTTGAGCGGGATGAACGATGGATCATCCGTTGCAGGGCTGGTTGGTAGCAGGGGACTTAACGGTCGACCCGGCGATACTGTTCCGCCCGATAGCTGCGGTGGCGGCGGTGGCGATTCACTCATCTTTCGGTAAGCCGTGCACACGCATGTATCGTCCTTTAGAGAGAGGAAGGAAAAACAACAGGATAAACCATTTAGTACGCGCTTAAAAACCAGACTAAAACACATGCTGCATAACACGAATGTACTAAGCCTCCTTGCAGATTCCACTGAACGCTATCTAATCGTTTCGCGTGGTACATTTCATCCACCAGACATTTATCCCTTCAGGTGATGCATATGCTTACCTTATCGGTTTCGCTCTTAAGAAGTTTTGCCGAAACGCTCGACGATATCAGCGAGCTTCCCCGATGGGAGGTGCTTCCGCTCGCTGATGCAATACTGTTGTTGTTGTGGCCGAGGTCACCTCCCGTTGAGGACAATACGTTGTTGGCGTTGTTACCGCCGTTGGCCACGGGGAACTTCTCACTCGTGGTCGACGATCGTGCTTTACCGCTCGGTCCGGCCGTTCCACCTCCACTGGAGCTACCGCCACCGGCCGCTCGACGTATCGTGCAGTTTAGCGAAACGCGCCAGTTAGGCTTCTTCGATTTAGTGTTACTTCCGGACGATGATGGGACAGCACTGGTACTGTTTCGATCCGCCGTCTTCTGGCCACCGGAGATCCAGTTGGTGAAGGCCGATCTCGACTGCGATGGCTCTACGGTAACGTCCGCGTTGTTGTTGTTGTTGTTGTTGCCACAACAGCAGGTACAGCTGCACGGCGGTGTCGTGGAAGAGTTTCTCGAGCGTCTGCCGGACAGCGACAGGGTGTGCAGCAGTGTGGCCGCGGCGGAAGATGAACCCGACGAGGGTGACTGCTTGCGACAGCACTGTCCACCGGGGGACGAAGCTACACTGGTGCTGGAGGAAGTTGGAACTGTCGTCGTCGTCGTCGTCGCGGTCGTCGCCGGAGTTGTTTTCGCCAGCAACCGTGTGGAAGACGATGCTGCAGCGACCGTGGTCGTGGACGTACTGTCGCTGGTCGGAGCTACCGAACCCGTCGGAGCCACGTTCGATGAAGCTGCCGCTGTTGTCTGTTTCGGGGAATTACCATCCACCACGATCTGGTCACGGCCGGCTGCAGTAACGGCGGCGGGGGCGGTGACGGTTCGGGTAGCAGCAGCAGCATCATCCTTGCCTGCGTCGGACTGCGTTGAGCTGCCAGCAGCGGCGGCAGTCAAGGATGCCACCGTACTCGGCACAGCTGCGAAGGGAGAGAAGGACAAAACGAGAGAAAGAGTAAGTGAGAGGTATTCTCGGGTAAACGACGATGCGTAGTCCTTGGCAGTCCTTTCCGAGGAGTGAGTGAGCAAGCGATTGTCGGGAGACACGAACATAATGGGACGGAGAGCAAACCGAGACGAAGCAGAGAATGCGTCCGTGGGACGAGGATGCTGTGTGTGTGTGTGTGCTTGTTTGTGTGTGCGAGAGAAATCTTATTAACCTGAAGACACTTCCAGGAAGTTTGGCTTGGCGCAAAAGCTCAAAGCCTTCGGTGACCCGGAACGGAGAACCCACCACCACCATCCCCTGTTACATGCCATCTATCTAAACAAGGCCTGTTTTTACCTTCTCGCTTTACAATTTTTAAATACAATGTGTCCTTTTTTTCTGTCACTTGGTCTTTTCTTCAAATCCTCCAAAACATGCGAAAGGTCTTCAAGGGAAACGGAGAAATGCGATCATTCGCTTCACGCGAACCACGAACATTTCCCGTACGTCGTTATAAGTTAGAGTTCCAGAATTTCCAAAAGTTTGTACGTTAAAATTGTGCCACACCAGTGTGTGATGGTTGTCGCTTAGAGTTCCAGAATTTTTGGAATTTGGTACCAACATTCTTCCACACCCTGGTAATGCATTCTACGTAATGACACGTAGACATAGATGGATTTAGGAGTAAAAACTGGAACTGACACTTTTGTTTCAAAGCCACTAGAGATTGAACCACCTTGAAGAGCGAGCATTCCGGAACGAGTTCCACAGCCGTGGGAGACACTATCCCGCATACGGGTGGCCAGGAGTAACTAGGCCAAAAGTTCATTTTATCCTGGGTGCTCAAATTCACCGAAATCAACCGATCGAACCTCTGCGTTCCGGAAATCCGTACAAAATATGATTTTCCAATCCACTTCATCGCAGAACTAAACCCACCGCTCGCCCGCTCCCAGGCGGGAGAGGGAGGAAGTTTAGCGTTAGCGCCGCAGTGACCTGGACACGAATTTGCTGTTTTCCATCCTGGCCCTGGTGGAAAAGCACCAGCTTCCCGGAACACCAAGGCTACCGGGTAAAGCGTGCGCTTATTTGCAAGTATCAATCTACGCCGCGCGGATGAACTGGAAGAGCGGACGAGGCCGGCTCTACCGGAGTTAGCATTCCCGGAACACTGCGGGATCCCTACCGGACAAAATGGCCGACGCAAACGCAGATCTTCGAGAGGACGAGGGAAACGATCGATCTTTGCCGGAAAAAGTTTGCCCAGTTCTCGGTAGGAAGCAAATATCCACCCGAAAGGAAAATAGACCGTTCTACGGAGGCGAGGCTTCTTTTCCTAGATCGAAGTGACTTTTCCAGTGCGGGGAAAAAGGTCAAAGCTGGAAGCAAATGGCCGACCAGGCGATACGCAAACCCGCGGGGCGCTGGCTGATGCCATATAAGGGTACGGCCATATCTCGTTCTCCCAAACAGCATTTCCAAGAAGACATCGAAAACGTATTATTTAGACCCAAAAATCACATTGTGACAAAACGTTCGGTTGTTGCAAATGAAGCCATGTGTTTGTATGTTTCTGAATTTGGTGCGAAAAACTCTAGACTACTGACTGACTTCATATCCTCCAGCGGATAGACAAGAGCGGACACGTGGTTGAACAGGAGGTAAAGCAAAAAAGGATCAAGTAAACTCCTAACGAGCACAGAAAAAGGATACCAGGAAGGAAAACTAATCTAACCAGCAAACAATTGCCATTGGAACGATCTCTTCCCCTCGGGTCGGGTCACATACCAGAGGCGCACCTCGCACAACACCACTCACACACACACACACACCCCTTGGGCATATTGTCCGGAGTTCGTATATTTCATCCTCCATCTCGGATTTCAATACCACGGATCTATCCTTCTCTTTCTCTCCCTCGGATTATGACTCCGTCTCGTCTAAAGCGAGCTCTCCGAGGCCCCGAGGACTCGTCCTTGTTCGTCCTCGCTTGTGCTGGTGACACGGCGACGTTCGGAAAGCTCTAAATTCAATTTACCAAACATTCGTCGTGTGGTTGTGTGCTGCACGTTGAAACACCACACCAGACCTCTGGTCCTTTCTCGGGTGTCGTTATGCGTTTTCCATTTTCCGACGGACTTTCGATGACCTAACGGAGGTTCGAAAAATTTGCATATTCCTCCCAAAATTGCAAATAGCGCACAACGTCCATTGCTTCATTAAAAAAGAGCCCGTACGCAGATTGGTCCTTCCGGGAAACGGATTTTCCAGTTAACCCGAACACATCCCATCCCGACCCGAAGGTTCCGAAAGGGACACAGCAACCACCGGTACTCCCTTCTCCGTTGACAGTCCGTAGGCAATCGGGTAAATCCAGAAGCGGAAGACAAAGAGATAATTGCCAAGCGAGGGGCAAGAAGGCAGGGCCATTACAGGCAACCGGCCGAAGGTCGTTAACTGTGTCCGTTTGATCAACACCGTGTGTACCGGTGAGGAGAGGGTGTCTTTTTCAGGGTTTCCTTCAATTCCCCCGAAAGGTCCGGCGGTCGGCAGAGTCCTTCCGAAAATCTACATAAAAAGGAAGGTCAGCTGCCGACACTCCATCCCCGATGAGGGCAAGCTCTCGGCCTTTGACAGCGTTTCGCGGAACAGGATCATTTTAATCAGCTGTGCTGTGGTGAACAGAACACGCTGGTGTCACAAACACACACATCTGCAGGCGCCTCTTGCCCTCCAGAAGGAAGGGATGTCTGCTGTCGAATCATGTCGAAACGTGTCAGGACAGGCGCAACACACATTACGTTGCCGTAACTCTGTTTGCAGAGCAACGTGCTCCGGGTTCGGGGTACCTCCTCAAGCCATGAGGCACAACGACAGTTTTTGAGACCCTCTCTCTGTGCTCTTATCGCACAGCTGCAACCTTTTTCCATCGTTCGTCGTTGCTGTACAAGGATTGGCCGCAGCTGTTTGGTTATGTCGCTTATAATTTCGGGCAGACATCGGGCGATTTGCAGCCGCCTTCGCAACTGCGCTTTGCGAGGCCGACAAAGAAAGAAACGCCCTACAAAGTCCTGAAGGGCGACAGAGCAAGGGAGCTGCTGCAAAAGAAAAATAGGTAGCGATCAGAGAAAGTGTGCCTGAGTAACCACACGTCCGCGATTCGTTGGAATAACCTAAATTGTACCGTATGCAAACATACAAAAAATGCCAACATCTGTGCGCAATCAACTCCAACTCTATCAGGAGCGTGCATGTGTGGAGATGTTTGCATGCCATGGCCAGCAAACGACGCAGTGGCCTCATATGCGACGCTCCACTTGCAGTTCATCAGTGCCTCCTCCAGACCAACGCACTTTCTGCTTGTGTGCACAAGACATTCGACCCGAGAGGATCGTAGTCAAAGCGAAGGCATCAACTTCTTACGTTGTCTTTTTTAGGGCTGCAGCAGCCGCTTTACGATCGCGACATAACGCGGCGAACCATAAACCAAAAAAAAAAAGTTCGCCAATTTCCGCGAGCCTCGATAATGGACAAAGTGGTTCAGAAGTTGTCACAGGCGGGGAACAAGGAAAGGAAGGCCTGTTGTCAAGTGATCCTTTGACCTCTTGGGATTGCCTGTATGCTGGCACGTCCGATGATCGTGATCATTTATGGATTATTCTAAAAAAAAAATAATGACGACATTGTATGGACCATTCGTATTTTTGAACTTGCATTCATGAATGAACTCAGATGAAACATTCTGCCCTTATCTACCTTACATTTGCCCTTATCGACTTATTCGATGAGAAGGAATCCCGGATTTACAACATTATGTCAATATTCTATAACCTTTATCCTTATAAACCATATGCGTAATAAGATTTCCTTGTTTGTTTATTCTTTACCAGTTATGGTTATTCTTATTTATATATCGTAAGGAAATCTTTTTTAATTTGTTTTCTAAAAACACTGCAAATATCACTATTTTCAATATCTTTTATAAAAAAGCAACTTGATCGAACAGTGAAAGACAGTTTTCGCACAAGTTGACGTAAATCGAAACCCAGGGAACCGGAACAATGTTAACGGCTTAGTTGCACCGACCTTGCTTAATTTGCTTACGTCATGGAATTACTTTTCTTACTTTTCGTCTTCGTTCTACTCGTTTGTCATCGAATGTCACAACAGCACCTTGTTATTCCATGTCCCTTCGTGATAATTAGCGTAAAACAAACTTTACCCCAAAACTATCGCCGAGAAAGTTGGTGTAAGTTTTTCAGTGGGAAGCTAGTGACAACTACATTGAATCGATCGATTCGAGCTTGAACTTGTGACAGTGACAAATGTTATCATTTAATACCTAACCAGGGGTCGGCAAAGTCTGGTCCGCAAACTGATGTTATCGGGCTCGTAATAAAAACAAAAAAACCCATCTCAATTGCTATCGGTTTGTCAGTTTTGTTTTTTTAACCAAAATGAAGATTAAAGTTATTCAACGAGTTGTTTAATAGCAGGTGACATTTTCTTATACTTTATTAGACTTTTTCTACCGCATTTGTATTATTGATCGTTCTAAACTTTCCAAGCGTCGAGAATCTCGTCAGAAAACCCGAGGACAATCACTCTTTTACTTTGCAATACTCGCAATGCTAAAAACTTATCGAAGCTGTTTTTGTCAGTTAGAGAGTACACCAGATAAACTAAGATATTTTAAAATAATTTGTGTGCAGGACTCATTTTAAGTACAATTTTGAAAAGCAATCGAAGTTAAAAAAAGTTTATCGATATTATTTGAAATGTTTTAGCCTAAATCAATGTTTATGTTACTTTACTATTTAAAAAGTTTATACTCGATTCAAAAGGGTTAAATATTACTGTGAAAACATGAGATAATCGTTTAAGTTATCCGGCCCGCGCTTTGTGGTTTTCTTTAATCGTCTGGCCCTTTTTGGAAATCGTGTACCGACCCCAGTACTAAACCATTTGGCCATCGATTACAACCATCGTCCCGGGTAAAGGGACGCCAACGAAGCCCCGAACTATGACTAGTTATTTATTTATTATTACTTTTCAATTTTATTGATTTGCTCAATTTGAACCCGACTTCAGCAATTAAGTTTGCACCAATTTGTGCCCCAAATCGGAAAGCTTGTTTTGGCTGATTAATGAATGTATCAATTGTACGAGCTTAAGTACAGTAAACGTATTGTGTCTCGTTGCCATTAGAGTGTTTTTGAACAAGTTTAGTGGGGAGGGGGGGTTGCTTGCCATTCGCACGGTTTGCTGAAAGGTGTCGGTAGTCAAATTAATTTGGCAATCGAACCCCAATTCATTTGGCACATTTTATACCGTTTCCTTTTCGTCGAACGCACGCGGGAGTTTTAAGAAACTTTCCACCATTCCGCGAAACATCGGTGATTGATCAACCCTCGGATAAACAATCTCAATCTCAAGAGAGCGGGGAAGGTAGCTTCCCAGCATTCATCGATTCCGCGAACATCTCCATCGTCGCCGTTTCGCCGGCTGCTTGCTTATTCATCCCCGCTGACGACGACGCCACCAGGCTGAACCGCAACGCGCCACAGAGAGAGAGGTCGTCACGGTCTGTACACAGTCATAAACACGTAAATCAAAGCACGAACTTGTAAACTACCGAGTTCTACCGAATAATTCATCAGCTTGCGCGCGGGGCCGCCAAAGCCGCGTCCATCAAAATATGTTGACTGATCGGGCGGGCGAGATAACGCCGTGGGCCAAGGGCAGTTCCACCGAAAAGCGAAAAGAAAGTTCACACTGATTCGCCTTTGATCGCTCTAAGGCGAAGCGAAGACGACGACTCGTTCAGTTTACTTCTCGGATATTGGCGTGATTGCACCGGAGTTGCGAAATTATCTTTCGCCGGAAAAATAACTCACTTTTCTGCCCAACTCCATCAGCCGAGTTGAATAAGAAATCCTATCTGCATCAAAAAGAATTCGAAGAATCGGTACTATTGTATGCATAATATTTGTTTCCCTCGAGTGCCTCAATTTTACGAACTCTACGATCAATACAGAGCCTTACATCATTCAGATGTTCCAAGAAACACTGAGCTCTAGAAATCTAGAAATTACTACAAAAACAAAAACATATTTCTTCATCAAGATATTCTGATGTAATTCTTGTTTTTTTTTGTTTTGCTTCGCTCTCGGAATTCAACTCTACACCCGCGCACAGGTGAAGTGAAAACTCTGATTCATCGAAAGACAAACAGCTGTACGCCGGTCTCCTGACGACGCCGAAAGGCGAACGCGCCGCTGTTTGACGCCATCGGGAGCAACAAAACGTGTGCTCGACTGAGTCACACACATGTCGGGTTCGCGCACATGGCGGTAATTCGCGAAGTCCGAAGTTCGGAGAATACTGGAGACAAAGGGATTTCCGGCAGACAACGCAGGATTTGGAGAACGCCACTTCCCAGAAGCAACGGCGCCGAATGTGTCCGAGATATTCCACATGAGTCATTTGGATCTCGCTTCTGGAACCATCATACCGTTTCCAGCGAAAGTACTCTGAACGGTCGAGACTAAAAAGTCTTGCACACCTGAGCAATGCCTGCCAAGGTAATACCAAAGCAATACTTGACAACCTCTGTTTTTCTGTCAGAATAGCTTACCTTGGCATTGCTCATGTGTGAAGTATCAGCGCAAGTTGTCGACAAGTTGACGACGACAACATTGTTTTAAATTTCATTCTATACTCGTTTTTACATTAAAAATAAACAACACCAGTTGTGTTTGAATGCGAATGGTTGTTTACGCTTGGTATACTGGTTTGTTTACCATTTCTGTACTAGGTAATATTGAATTGTCAAACATTGGCGAGGTTGCAACCAAAATTTTTTGGTTGAGCAATATTTGGTTGCAAACTTTTCCGACAGATGGCGATACCATAGAATCTGCATATTGGCAGTGAAAGTTGGCGCCAACATTGGCAATGTGTGCAAGAACTTTAAGAAGGAATGGAAGGAGAAAAATGGAGGTCCGGTTCACCATCGGAAAGGCTCTTTAACTAATTGCTGCCTGAGAACAGTATCGCTCCCCCCATTCCTCGTTTCACAAGCAGGAGGCGGGGTCAGAGGGTGTTGTTTATAGAGTAATTGAGGGGTAAATGTTATTAACGTCGCTTTCTAAGCTTCGCCCTTTCAAGAAAAACCCCACACTTGTGGATGGGCACGAGAGTGGCCGTAGATGCTTCGCGTAGGAATTCGAGTGAATTGAATCGACCCGCAGAGGGAGATTGGTCACCGAATTAATGTCGCCTAGTTCTTCAATTGTCTTTCTCCGGTGACATCTACGACATCGGGGGCTCTTGAACATCTTTTAATTGCTTCTTGTAATGCAGTGCCCTAGAACGGGTACGCCTTAGAACTCTAAAAGATCTTGGAAGATATAACCAAGGACGACCCTCATATCCGAAAGTCGATCCAACTGTACTAACCTTTCCCCGACGCATTTGTTGATGATGAGGACGATTTCCCAAAAATTGGAAATGGGCACACCATGTCCAGGAACCGTTTTTGTGTCATCGTGTGGGCATCACACGGGAACGGGAATGTTGTGAAAGGAAGTAGGTAAGGCACGTCACTAGCTGCCCTTTCGATAGTCGCAAGTCCAATTACGGGGTCGACCACCAATCACTATTTTCACCTAATTTTAGCTCAGAATGATTCACTTGTATGTCGAACCGATTCCCTCGAGAGGCTTCGATCGGTTACGAATTGCACACTGAAAGCACACACACCCAACTGTCACCCGGAGCCGCCGTAGAAGAACTGCACTAATTTGGCGAGCAATCTCCACTGATATTGTTGGCGACCCGCGAACGCGAGATAGGAAAGCGCGATGTTGGAGTGAGCGAAAGCGCGAACCGGGTGCGCGAGCTCGCTCAGAACGCGTGCGAAAGGGAAAGTGTACCAGATGTGTGGCCGTTGTAGGTGTGACGCAAGCTACGAGCGATTGCGGGGAGCCGCCACTGTGTTGCCCGTTGCCAAACAACTCCCCAGATAGCTTCCCTCTTTCGCGGAATACGAGAACACGATCGAACACGGCAGAGGGGATACACAGAACTGGTGATGAGATGAGACGTGCCTCTGGCTAGGTCCACTACTTCGATTGGAAGGACGCCCGGCTTTCTTAACGTAGAACTCGCGGGGCGCACAGACTTGAGCGTGCTTCAAAACAGACTTGTGTCTGGCTGGAGAGATCGCGGTCGACTGACTGTCGAGGGTTCGAGCCGGCTGTCTGACTGTATTAAGAGGTGACTAAGAGAATCCCCGCTGTCTCCCGCGTATCTCCCTCCCCCTCCCCGGAGATGCCGGGCCGACCGTCGACAACGTTTATCAGTGACGCTCTCGCCCGTTGCGAGTCCATTCATGTTCGACGCGACCTGCATATCGCGTGGCAGATGCAAACGAAGACAGACCCTCCTCGCGTGGGGCGTGGAACCACGCAGCACGCGGTGGGGTGAGTCAATTGTGTGAGTTATTCGAATCAGAAATAAACCCAACAACACATGCGTGGCAGAAGCCCCCTGGCAACTCAAGTGGAACTCCTCAAGGGGGACACGCGAGGGGCAACTGCAAAGTGTAAAAATCCAGAAGATGCTACAATTCGCAACAAAAAAAAAACAGTCTCACACACGTCGTGTGGGGTAGTAGCACATCTCCCATTTGCAAGAAGGCGACGCACAAACACACACAAACACACACATTAAAATGCCATCCTCTGACAAGAATGATCCTGTTCGATCGCGATCGCGAGTTGTTTACAAAACACACATATACAAACAAAAAGAGTAAACTAACCCATCTTGATGCACCCTTTCCTGGGACAATCCTCGAACCATCCTTGGCCTCGCCAGTGGATGGGAAAGACCATGGAAACATGCCTTCAATTTATAAACATAAACATCTTCGTCGCCCCATGCAAAAACTTCCGCTCTAATCAACGTTCTACTTGGCTCCAGGCAGGGGTGTTCGCACAGGTTCGCGCATGAAACTTGGCCTGCGACCGAAGGAGAACTTGCGTGGAGTTGCAGAATAGAAGAGGCAGAGAAGCAACCCGTAATCTTACGAGCCGGTCGACTTCGCAGCTACTAAGAACGCTCAGGCCGGCTACAATGTAGATCATCGCGACCATCGATCTACAGAGGGGTGGCCTTTCCACTGATCCTTAGCCACATTCTGACAGACGGATGTTGTTGTTAATTCCACTCCGTGTGGCTATCAATTCCAACTGGAGATACGCACGATGCACAGACAAAAAGCCCTTGTTCGGACGTTCGGGGAGCTCTCTCTCCCCACCTCAATGAACGTCAGCTGTAGGTCAAGCAAGGCACCGGAAGTGGCCTAAAAGAGGGCAAATGAGGCCCAAACCAGAATCAGCGCTATCGGGCGGTGTCTGGTAGCACCAGAATGTGTCAACATCTGTGCCAATATTTGCGAAATCTTCAACTGGGAAAGCAAAAACATATGCATGCATACATCATTCGTTCTTAGTTTTGATTCGTTATTTTGTGAGATGAGAATATTTACCATTTTACTTCGAAGCATGATGCAATCTACCGAGTGTGTTGCCAAATCATCGCATCGCACACTTTTATTGCTCATTTCTTTCGTATTAATTTCGGGCAGAATCGGGCAAACAACAGGAAATACCACACACACATGGTATGTTTGAAAAATGCCATTTGTGTCGATTCCGGTGCATACTGCAACCACCAAACCAACCCTCTTTTGCTGCTTCAATGACCTACACATTCATTCCACGCCGATCATAAGCAACTGGAACTCGGAGCTGACAGGCGCGGATCTGGGAAATCCGATAATCTATAGACTTCTTCCCGATGCAATCTGGGTGGGGTAGTCATATACAAAAAAGAAAAGCATGTTAAAGTTAGTTACATGGTTATTAGTACCGACTCTTTCTGTGTACGCACTCAATTGGGCATTGATTGCTCACCGTTTTGCGATACGCTTATCAGCAAAACGATAAAACATTTTTCGAACACAAAACTGGGAATACCCAAAGGAGTTCAAACAGTTCAAACAGTTCAAACAGGTCTAGGCAACGTTGATCTTTCATCAAATTGTTCATGGTAGATTATAACCATATATGCATAGTTTGTAAGATGCAGTAAAAGGGTGAGGTAAAATCCACCGGCACTACGCCATTTAAATCCAATCAAAGCAATAGAATATGCCCATTGGCGTGTCTAATACATCCTATGTGAACTTAACAGCTTTACAAAAAGATTTTAAAAGAGAAAATAAGATAAATAAAATTAAGGCTGAAACCGTACAACCGATTTCCCTATAATACTTTAAGCCTAAAAACAAGAGTTAAAATAAAATATTGCCATCATCCATTCAAAAAGTACCTCGATGTGTTACCTAACGAATACTGAACAGGATTGGCTTCATAATCCTTGCATTGTAGTTGTGGTAGACAAAAATCAAAACATCTTCACTCGGAGGCAATATGCACAGAGGGCTATGTTGAACCGAATGTACTGCTGTAAATTTAGAGAGTTCCAAATTTGTGCAGTATGAGACTGGTTCAGCAAAATTAACTCAAGGTTGTACCGTATTCTGCATCCACAAATAATTATTGATGTTCTGATATTGATACACCAGCATTTCAACATATGATATAAAACGCATTAAAGCAAATCCAATTTTTATTTCGGGTTGGAAGCACCTTTAACTAGATTTCTTGACATGTTCTACCTTGTGTTGAAATTGTTGATACTCAAAAAATATCGACTCTCGACGAAAACATTTCGACAAATAATTAGCTGTAATTAAAACCCCCTTTAACTCCTTATTTGGGCCATTTTGTGAATACATCTAAGAGTTTTAATGACAAGTTTTCCACTCAAGGAGTGGCATATTGCCTCACATTACCTTATTAGGATTGTCAATGGCAATGCCACTTGTTACTAGGTCTCAACCATGATCGATATCCGACTTCTTCGGAAAAAAACTATTTCCGGTTGCTTATCACCAAACACGAAATTAGTTTTCGGAGCTTCACTACAACCAATAAAGGCAAGCAAGAACATTGCCTCACAAGTTCTTATCGCTCGCGCTCCGATTGGGTAACCATTTATCGCGCGCCCTCCGATGGAACCAGTTCGTACAACCTAAGTTCATTACTCATCTGTTCCGTTTACTCACAACCCTCCCTAGGCTCGTAGTTTTAATAGTACTAGGTAGCGACACGTATTTCACCGTGCCCTTGGTCCCACCATTGCAATCTCCTTCACTCACGTCTTATCACAAACTCCCGGAGTTCATTCATAAAAATGCTTGCTCAATGAATCTGGCCCCGTTTGGGAGATGGTTTTATGAATGCAAAGAGGTAGTGGGAATGACGAAGGGCCGGGAGAGGAGATGGGGTATATGGCCGCTGGTGCTTGGAGTACGGCGAACGTACGCACTGCAGAACGTTGATAAGAAAACGCACGACATAAACCATTCGAGGGCCAGGAAAAAAAAACCCTCATGAAGACATTATCAGAACCCGGAGCAATTGCCGGAGCCTCTAGCGTCTTCAACTCCAATTTCTAGACATCGGAGTTAGGGGACACCAATAAGCTGTGTGGAGCAACAAGGGGGTTGGGGGTCTTATTTAGGAACCGCTCAATTATCATATTGAACGCTTTAATTCAATCAAAATCAGGCTTCTTCTATTCCGGCCGACGATAATCGCTTCTGCCCCTTTGGACGCAAGAGAGCAAGCGGACAATTGAATCCGACGCGGTTCGTTACGGTAATCGGATCTCGGGAACGAAGTGGCAAAGATTGTCCCTATCCGGAGGTCTCAACGGAGGTTGAATCCCATCCCGACTTTCCTCTGTCTCACGGCTTGTAAGGAGGTACCAATCCAATTGAAGTTCGTCTTCCTCCGTGCAGAGACTTTGACAAATCAAAATTAATGACAAATTAAGAAACAACACACTGCTTCTTTCTGCCGGCGGTGTTGAGTGGTCTGATTTCCGTCAAATGTCTTAGTGGACCACTGGAATGTTTAGCCAAAGTGGCGAAAGCATCTCTCGATGTTCGGGTAGAAGGAAACCAAACACTTTCCAAAGGTTCTTTTACTGAGTTCTTTTACAGAAAATAACTTCTATTCGATCAATAATTGAAATTGAGGATCAGACACGATCGATCAGATTAAGCACTCCATTAAAGTTGCTCTCATATATCATCTGCAATAGGTTAATATTGATGTTTCAATTCAGAACATAATAAAAACGATGATCTATGTAATGTTTGGCAGCCGCCCAATACAACCAAGCATTTGAAATTCGTTAACCGATCACGAAGGACGCATATCGTTAGACAAGTCCGAGTTCACGACTATCTAATGCATAACTATGCCGAACCGTATAACCCATGACTCTACACCAGGATAGGATATCATTTCTACCCTTGAACGTACGCCAGAAATGCCTACACAGTGCAAACACCGTTCGGTTGGAAGGAAATTCCAACCGGATGGAGGTGGTAATCGGACAACACACCACACACCCCGTTAGCTCCGGTTAGTGGACGGTGAAGCCGTCCGACGCTAGCTGGAGCGGAAACTTGAGTCCGAGAACACTTCAAAGAGTTAACCTGTAACACAATTCGTTTTTCAGCACATTGGGGTAGGGGGGCGTAAAGCGGACCTAAAATGTCCATTACCAATGGTGCAACAGAACATGCACAGGGTGACGTATAGGGGTAAGGCGGCGGAGGGAGGCGGTTGGGTCCTCCGTAGGTTGATCCTACTCTTTCAGTACCTCCTGGCTTCAGGTTGGAGTGTGTTCGCTTGTGCTGATAACGGGTAACACTTTCCCAGAATTGACTCACCTTTCTGGGCGGGTTCCGGGGAAGACCTAAGAGAGCTCATAGTTTCGCCCCATGGTACCCCGCTCCTCATACTGACTCCTTTTCCGTCTACGTGGGACGTCGCACCAAAAAGTGTGCACACATCAACCACATCATGTCTGGATCCGATGTACCACAAAAGCAAACATACACCACACCCCGGCTCCAGCCCGATCCTTCCAAGCCACAAGACGTACCCCCCCTCTTCTCTTAACTCCAAGCAGCGACTTTGTACATTATATTCCCGTGGTTTGATTTCCAAGAATTCGTTGCAAGCTAACGTCATAACAGCAGCGTGTAGTCTAAATATCCGGAATGCGAACCCGGTGCGCTCGAGCGAACTTTACGCGATACCAGCCAGAGAACCACCTGCGTCTCACCCAAGGTATGCAACCCCTCCCCCTTCACTATACCAGCACCGCAATATCTCTATTCTGCGAAAAACGTCGCAAATTTCATTCTACCGTTAGCAACTGTGTATTACCACTACTTGACCGACCATTGGTTCCACCAATTCTTTGTTCCTCCACCGTGAACCGTGATGGGCGACGAGCGCGTGGAAAACTCGATTCCAGGAAAACGGCCGATAACACAAAGTCCGACGGTCTAAGTAGAAAACCTAAGAGCAGGCAAACGGTGCCAATCAACTGCGTGTGTCATGTTATTGGCAAAGCGAGCAGGCGAGCAAAGGACCGTAAGTGCGCCAAGGTCCGGGATATTTTTGTTAGAAACTGTTGTGTTGTTGTTGAATTGCTTGTTTCACCAACCAAATGGAAGACGACATTCAGAGCACGGGAAAAAGCCATAACCTATCAATCAATGTACGGCTGGTAATTGAAAAGTTCACAGAAAACACAAGGGCCTGCCCCGGGGCACACACACACGTGCAGCAAATTCCAACGAACATCTTGACACCTCAGTGTTTCTCGGAATAGAAAGCACGAGAAGTCGTGTGCATTTGATACTGCATCCGGTTCCCAGCTATAAACCTCCCCCGATGGTAGTAGATTCCTTTTCCAATAATTCCGCTGATCCTTCCTTTCAACGCTGGAATCAAGAGAGCACGTCAGCGAGGCGAACAGGATCAGACACAACCTCTCCGGGGGACGCTGAAGACAACCTTAATTCTGGTGAAAAATTACCACCCATTTCACCGGGACATCAAACGCCAATGCACATTTCTCACACCTCGGCGAACCCCCTTGCATCGTGTGTTGTGCGCTGCTAATGGAAAATCATTTAGCCTCTCTTCTCTCGTTAGCTTCCAGTGACATCCTTTGAGGAACGGCTTTGAGTGGTTCGAGGAAGATGACGCTGGTCGGAGCGAAGTGCATTCTCCGCATCACCGGAAGAAGGCTAACCGGTAGAAATGGGATGCCACGGAGACCAAGGGGAATGTGTTTCATCGAATGGTATTGCACAGCATCCCACGGGAACCGATGGCAGTCTGTATATTCCCACCACCACCATGGACAACGCTGCCGCTGTTAGCTATTGGCTTTTATTTTATTTCTCTTACGCGGAAGGTTACCATTTTCCTTTCTACTTTCCCGGAAGAGAGAGAGCGGAAAACCCATTTTGCCCGCCGGAATGGAATGGAAATTCGCCCATCTGCGCCGTTCCGCGAGATCAAAGCCGGGGGTTGTCGTTCAGCCGAAGGGACCGAGCGAACACGAGAACGCCCCCACAGCGTCGCCCGCCACTATATTGCCAAGAAAATGACGATAGTCGCCGGGTGGGCGGCGGTTGACGGACGCAAGATTGTTCGCGTAATTGAATTCACAATTTTCCATTCTCCTTTGATACGATCAACGGTGTGGAGCCTTTCCGGGACACCGCGTTTCGCGTAGTTTTCAGATAAGGCAAAGGTACCGAAGGAGCACAGCGCAATGGCGAGAGAGGGGGTGGCGGGAAGGGCAACCCCACGCAAGGTCGTTCATGCAGAGGATGAAAAATGTTCAAAGAAAACTGTTTCCAAAGCAAGCTTTCTTGTTACCTTTCGACGAGACGGGGACTTACTGCTTACTTTGCCTTGCAATAGTTCTGATACTTTCAAACAGTGTAGTATTTCCGTAGAAGAAATCGAAAACCATTTATATTTTCTAGAAAATATTGTGTCAAAGTGTCGGAATCGATGCTAAAGAATAACTTCACATATGGAAAAAGATTTATAACAGACTGAATTATAAAATTTCAGCTTTACACCGAGCTAGCGGAATGATGAAGTGGTACATCCACAAATTATAAACGCCAAAAGATAGTCAACAAATGTATTAAAAAGTAATAGTTTATGGATTAAAAAATCTTCAAAAATAGTGAAGTTATAGTGTTTTCAAAAATACTGGTCAAAATTACCACTAAAAAGCATTCGGGCAAGATTCCAAAGCAATGTATTCTAGTGTTAAGTCGCTATTTAAAGAACTCATAACATATATGTAGACATAACATAGGATAGACGAAAATAAGCCCCCTGTAAAATCAAGTCGACGACTTTCACGGGAAACTACCGCTAAAATCCTACAGTCCAATGTCAAAACCCTTGCATATATGGGGAACCAGCAGGTTGCATCATCGCCAAGCTCGCGGTGGTCTTGTCCCGTAAATGGTCGGCAAGAGAACGACACCGAACCAAGGCGGTATGTATGCAGTTTGTCCTACTATAGCAGCGGTAGACATCATTCCGCGCGTAGCGGGTTCGAAAAACCGGATAAAAGGAGGCATCAGCGGTGCGGTAACACCGGGAGGCAGACCATGCACGAATGGTGATAAATGTGGTCGTCGGCTTCGGTACGGTGCAAAGTTGGCGCATGACCATGTCAAATAACTTCCCACGATCACTGAGACGCTAAGAGATCGGTTCCAAGGAGCGGTGTTGGTTGCAAAAACCTCGCCGTCAGTTGATCCCTTTTGCCAACCTACCTTTAGTGCTGCCGGTGGCCGATTCGGTCGAGGGCGGAGTGACATCTGACGCAGGTGGTGGAGGTGACATTCTTGATCCGGCCGTCTGCTGCTGCTGATTGGCCGTGTTGAGAATTTTTTCCTCCACCTCGCCAACGTTTCCATTGTAGACGGCGGTAGTGGCGGTGGCAGCGGCGGCGGTAGCGTTTGTTCCCACACCTGTCCCGGTGGTGGTGGTGTTGACCAGACCGATCGACGATCCCGACCCACCATTCGCTGCCATTGCCATCGCGCAGCACGTCGGACACTCGCCGACGGTGCGCGGATGTTCGCCGGTAGTGTCCACCGTGGGCTGTGGACTGTGATTGTTGTTGGGCGTTCGTGGCCCCAGCTCCAGACCCTCCAGTTTGTCCTTCAGATCGATATCCATGAAGGGCGTCGCGGGAGAGATTAGGGCTGATGATGATGATGGTGCAACAACGGGTCCGCCGCTGGCGGTAGCGCGATTGGCCAGCGATGACGGTGAAAGACCGTACACCGATTCGCTACCGGTCGGCGGGACGGTCGGGTTCCATTGGCGCAGCACCTGGTGTCTCCAGTCGGGTGTGTTGGACCCACCGGTGGCCAATTCGGACGCGAGTTCCGGCTGCGCCACATCCATCGGTCCATGGTGATGGTGATGATGGTTGTGCAGGAAATGCATCAGATGGTGGTTGTGGTGATGATGGTGGTGATGATGATGATGGTGACGCAGACGGTTCAGCAGCTGCTGGGCAAGGGAATCACCACCACCGCCAGCGGTGAGCATAAAGTTGCCGAACGATTGCGACCGGGCAGGGGACGCCACACCGCTGCTGTTGCTGCTGACGGCGGTTGTCAGATTGGAAGACCACATCGTCAGCGAGGAAGCTGCCGATGGCATCGAAGCGGACGTTGCCGCCGCCAGCGATGACGTGGTGGTTGGTGTCGGCCCACCCGGCATCGTCAGGACCACCGTCGGGCCACTGTCGGCCAAACGGAGCTCGTTGCTGTTGTTGTTGTTGTTCAACCGATTGTCGATCGTGGCGCTGCTGGGCGTACCGATCAGTATCGGTGTGGCGTTGCAATTGCATTTGCTCTTCTTGATCGTCGGAATCGGGCCAGAAGCAACGATCGGGTGTGTGGTTGTGTTGCTTGCCGCTGTCACCGACATTGCTGTCGTCGTCGGTGTGAATTGCCCTCCGGAGGGACCGCTGCAATTACCATTCTCAAAGCATCCACATCGGGGTGGCGCCATCGTCAGCAACTCCGCGCCAACGGTCGAAGCTGGGATGGTAGGTGTTGGTGTCACTGTTGAAACTTCCACGGACTCATCGACATCGCCGGTAGCTGCAGTAGCACCTGCTCCCACCGTGTCACCATCACCGTTGGTTGGACAGTCCTCCATCGGTGACGTCTCGTTCGGTTCCATTTTCAGCATGCAAATCGTAATGGTTGTTACGGAACCTGCACCTCCTGCTCCTTCTCCTCTGTCTTCTCCCACCGTACCGTTATGGTTGTTGGCGCAGCGACGCCCGTCACTTTCGGTCACGTTTACCGGCGAGTCACTCGCGGCGACATCAGCTGCTACTACTACCACGTCCCCGTTGCAACCGACTCCCGTGCCGTTTGCCCGCTGTTCCTCAGGAGGGGTCGTCGTTCGTGCGCCCCGTTTGGACGACTTCTTGTCCTTTCGCTGTTTCCGCTTTTCCGTCGTCTGCTGTGCTTGCTGCTGTTTCTGCTCTCGCTGCTGGCGGCTTTGCTTGCCCCCCATGAGTGTCCCGCCGTATCGTGTCCGGCCGTCCGTTTACGACTGCCAATGGTTACTAGCGGTGCCTACTTGCTGCGGCCTCGGTAATCTCTCTACGACTGTACGCATTTGGCAATGTTTTGGCTAAACCTACTTCGGCATCCAATCCGACGTTTCTGTCTGCTTCAGACACGTTTGAAGTGTGTTTCCCCAAAGATACCGCCAGCTTTCACGTACGTTTCTTCAAACCGATAATTCACCAAACCGCGCGTAACGTTCAGGCACTCCTCTCCTTCTCACGTCCGTCAGTTATCCTCCGCTGGTGTCCTTGGATAGGCCGACGCGACACTCGCGATGGTTAGCCTGGCCTCAATGGTGATTCCTGGAAGAGATTAAAGTTTATTAGATTTTCTTCGAAATTAGGACGGCCACGAGCGGGTGGTGCGATGTTAGTAGTTAATGTTCGTCATTGGAAATTTATTGCTAGAGCGTTTATGATTGTCAATGCTAAGTAAAATTGATCCATTCGCGAACGTTCGCAGTTCCCATATTGTGGGTTCTTGTAAGCTTTCGCTTTATGTTACACGAGTATTTAATTACTCTAGTTTACTGTTGTGCCCTAGGAATGTTTTAGCGAGATTCATTCATATGAATGTTACACCTAAGATTAATTCAGATGGACTCACGAATCTTGTGGGATTCGAATCGAAAAGGTTGATGAATCTTTCGTAACCTTAATGAATCTTAACGAATCTGTCATCGAATCAAATTTTTCTTTTTTTTCTTTCATATTTCACGAATCCCCATGATTCTTCCATTGCGTAGATCATGCGACCAAAAACCCTCTGCTCATTTTTTTCTCGTCACTTTTCGGCAGTTGGTGGATCTTTGGGGATTCATGAACCTCTAAAACGCAAAGAATCATTCAGAGTCATGAATCTAAATCTGAATTACACAACTCTATTCTAGTTCTATTGCGGTTATCCTTAATAGCCACAATATCTTTCCACAGATATTAGCACTGTGTTATTGTTCGCTTCACTAAAGCCACAAACTATTCCAAAAACCAACCATGGACTGATTTCTGAAAAGTAATCACTTTCCTAAACTAAAATCCTGTGTTATCTACAAAACCATTCGTAGCAACGCTCCGTTCCGTACCACGACGTGTAGTAGCCCTTCAGTTAGCGTAGTGTTACGAAACTGAAAACCCTTCGGTACCGGTGGGGACGATAAACTGGGCCACACGCAAACGGCACACAACATGTAGCACACACACACATCTATACCGACTTCTACGTGCGCTTTAGCTTAGTTTCATTGGTGGAGATGGGATCTTTACCGGGATGGTGCGCTAGAAACCTTTTGCCCTTGAGACGGAGGCGGAGAGACAGACAACGGTGGCCTACAGGAGAGGCATACTTTAACATACTTTAGTGTGTGCATCGATGGATTGATTAAGGGAAAACTAGGCCCGACTAACCCAATTGTTTGGACGGCATCCAAAAAGGTAGAGGAATCTGCATAAAGACATAGAATTCTATTTGGTTATCGCCTAGAACGAACCCGAAAAACACACCTCTTTTGGGTTTTGGTAGAATCTGAGCCCCCGAATCGATAAGCGATTTCATCGGATTAGGGATATTGTTGGCAATTTGTAATGTAAAGTAATGACTAAACAGCCAACGCATTGGAATCAAAACTTCCCGACGCCGGCCTTTGACGAGTTAGTTTATCTATTACCATCTGCGGTCTCTATGCTGATGATGAGGTTCATCGTGGCCTTCACCGACGTCGTGTAGTCGCCGGTAGAGACCGCCACCCAGCAAACAACGATTCCCGTCGATCCGTCTAGCCACCGTCCGGTCTCAATTAGGCTACCGCAACTACATCATGCTGGCACTCCTACGAAAATAACCTACTTTCGTGCAGTGGAGTAGTGCACGCCCTTTCGAGGCCGCCAATGTTTACGGTCGGAGCGACGGGGAAAATACCCAACCCCAACATTCTACCTTGCACACACTGAGTACACTCCCGCGCTCTTCCTTCCATTTGTCCATCTTCTACGCTAGTCGATAAACTTTCAATGCCAAAGCGTTTCCACTAGGCAACCACACCAACAACTCCTCGGACCAGAGAAAGAGAGAAAATAAAATGGCAGCAAATAAACAAACGTGTGGCTAGTGCATCGATCGGTCGGCCACTAGCAATTTGTAGACACTGTTGTGTCACGCGGCGGCCGTGAGGTTTATTTTTCGCACACTGAAAATGGGACGACGTGGAGAAAGATGTGCACGTGACATGCGGCAGACATCATCATCTCGAGAACTCTTGCAGCCCAAGATTCCTACGGCATCGAAACGGGTTTCTGTGTGTACATTTTACTTGAATGAACGTTGAATCTACTAGAAAGCAGTTTTAGTTCTAGAACCCCGGCTGGGATGTCATCCTCGGAAACAGACAGACGTCACCTAACACGTACAGTTCGATGGAAATCGGCGAAAAACGAATGTTGCACGATTCGCAGATTAGCATGGGCATCGTTTATTTACCTTGTGTCCAGTGACCATCTCTCCATCCATCGATCGGGTGTGAAATACGCACACTTTCCCAGGAATTCGGTCGGCAATAAGCGATGAGTTCGAGGAACGTGGTATGCACATTAATATATTCGATCAAAGGGTGTAATCATGCTGGGATTTTCGCGGAACCGTAACGCTCGATGACCAAAAGGGTGGAAGAGGATTCTGAAGAAATCCGCGCCATATCGAAAATGACTTCTTGGGAAGCCGGTGTTAATCTCTCGTCGTGGCAACAACGACAGCACCAGGTGTGGACTGATTAATCACGAGAGTAAAGGCCAGAAGAGGCTGGTATTAAATATTGTTTTTATTTTGCTTTTACTTCGGTTCAGTGCACCCGACGACTTTCACCTGAAAATGATAATTTAATTTTCGCCCGCACACATTTCTTCTGGTTCCATTGACGAACTGGTTATTTGGTGACTCCCCCAACACAAACTCCATATACCATTCGGTCCATTTTCTGCCACTAAACACTTACTGATGGTGACATATCATTGAAATAGCTTATTAGATTTTGTTTCTAACACATCTGAATTTGTCTCTAACTTATTAGATTTTGTCTCGTGTCTCGTGTTTCAACTTTGTGTTTACCTTAAAATTTGACTATTTACAATAATTGTAAATATGAATATAATTGATTGTGGTATATCTCCGAATTCACCGATTCGGTGCGGATTCTAAAATGTATAAATAAAATGTGTGTTGGAAAATCTATAAACAGTCATGGTAATAGGCACAAATTAGTTTTAAAGTATAAATGAACTAATGTCTATTTTACATAGTAATTATCCATGATTGTGGTCACAATTACCCTGTTTATTTACATATGTTCGGCTAGAGACAAACACTGATGAGTTAAAGACAAAGTCAGATGCGTTAAAAACAGATTCTAATGAACTATTTCAAAGCTTGATGCTTTAGAGATAATACCACCAGCTTTCGAGCTAAAGGTTAGACGCAACAGCTGTAAAATCACCTTCGTTTACACGTGGGTAGGATTTTTCTTTTCGAATGGAGTTTCATTTTTCCTCTACCAGGAATCGGACCATCGAAGCAAAGCAACCGTACCTCATTGAAATTATCAGGAATGCATTTAGGAAACTTAATCGAATCAACACAAGGATAATGGAAAGATGGTACCCCCTGCAGAGGGGAACCATGTGTAGAGTAACTGTCATTCGCCCGAGACCGTGCGGTTGTGGCATGCAGGGGAGAAACCCTGTAAAGACAGAGTCCTGGTTCCCCGAAACGACTCGATCATGGAACTTGTGTAACTGGCAATTTGTGACTCCAACAGACGAAGGAAAATGTTCAAATGAAAAAAAAAATTCCAAACGTTACGCGAATGGATTCCGATGAAACGATTTCAATCGGAAAAATACTAACCTTCCTTTGTAGGCGGAAATAGCGACCCGGTTACAAGGTTCGTGTCTCGTTTCGCAGAACAAACTATACACCAACGCCCAGCTGTCGGACCCTGGACACAACGATCGATTGGCTTCCCGGTAATGTCGATCATAAAACTACCCTGCGTGGCTCAACCGCAAAGGATTTCGCATGGACGAATGACGGCCTTCTAAAGCCGACAAAAACAGCATATGGATGATTAAAAAACAAAATTCCCCTGAAACGTACACCATAGACATGGGGCACATTCCTTCTAAGCCTTCTTTCCCGGGAACGGCAACGTCAATGTTTAACGGCATGGAAGTAGTTGAGTCCGCTCACTATCATCGTCAGTCAGCAGTATTTTAGTTTTTGTTTAACAACGGTAAACTGTGAGATAAAAACCATAATAAATGTCATACGAGCGCTTGATCATTCTTTTTCAAGTTTACATCCATTAGCCATCCATGGCGTTGAGACGCAAGAAGTAAGACATGTGTAAATATGCTTCATATTTAAACAATATTATTTAAAGATATCTAAAATTAGATTTCAATGGAAAAGAGCACACCCAGTTATCAAAACAATAAGAGATAAGATTTGATAAGAGACCAGTAATACATTAACGAGAAAATGATCCTCAACCACTTCTCCATATTGACGACGTCAAGATTGCAAACCAGGCGCGACGCGTGATTAAAAACTCTTCCATCTTTCATCGACATTTCTCAGAATTTTGAGGGTCAACATGCGATGTGTGCCTACGTGTGTGTGTGAATGTAGGATGAAAATAAACATATTTCTTGGAAACAACAAAACCGGCCGTTTCTCATAACACGCACACACCATGCCGAACGAAACGAAACGCACGTCGATGCGTGCGCTTGATGAGATGACGTTATCTCTCTTGCGTCGTTTTGTGGTGGTATTACGCGATCGCGAATTCTTGGAATAGTTCGGGAGGTTTCGTGCAGCTCCCTTCCGCACCGCGAGCCATCCACTGGGCGTCTGTGTGAGCATGTTCAACAATGTTTTTATCGACATCCAGGCCACACATTTACTAATTATGAGACCGTTTCGCGAGCGAAGAACGATCTTCTGGGATAACATTCATTAAATTATCCAAAATGGCCTTTTTTCGCGCATTCCACCGCAAAGGCGACGAAAGATTCGGCGAAGTGAAGTAATATCTACCCATCCACCCACGAGGCAGAGAAGTACTGCAACATTGGAACATTCCATTCATTACAGTCGTTGCCACTAAACTTTACCTTGAAAGCAGGTGGTTTTGTCTCAAAGGCACCAAGCTTTGAAATCGTTCATTAGAATCTGTTTCTAACGCATCTGACTTTGTCTCTAACTCATCAGTTTTTATCTCTTACCGAAAACACGTAAATATTCATGGTAATTCTGGTTTTTCTAGATAATTAAACAGTAACAACAATGAAGATTAGTTAATTTATACTTTAAACCTAACTTGAGCTTAATAACTTTTTTCCAACGATTTTCCGAATACATTTTTGTTTTCGAAATCCGCAACGAAGCGGTGAATTCGAGAATATAAACTTATTTTCGTAGCGGCTAAATGTCATTTGTTTGGTTTGTTTACATACGCTGCCGTATATTTTTCAAGTTTTGCACAGTACCACTTTTTTGATGTATCCTTAATGTTGCCTCATTTCCGTTTGGAAGGCAGCTTTAAAAAATATTTTTTTGCAAAAATAAGATCCATCATATATATAAGCATTCTAAATATCAATATTTTAAGATCGAGAAAAAATTGAAATAGAGAGACAAAATCGGATGAACACGAGACCAAATCTGATGAGTTAGAGACAAAGTTGGATGCGTTAGAGACATAATCTGATGAGCTATTTTAATCATGAGTGGGTTAAGAGGCAAAGATAGCTGGCAACGACTGTAAAATCGGGTGGGGGATGGAGATGGTAGAAATTAAAAACAAAAACCGAAGACTCCATTTTCGGGTAATAAATGTTCAACCCGAAAGATAAAACATAGTTGGAAAAATTGCGTTTTACCTTTCGCCGGGTTTTTTAAACATCGAGATTTGGTCTCGTTCCCGGAACTAATCTCATTTTCTCGTTTCGTCGGCGAACGATCGCACGTACCACAAAGTTGCCAAACAAAGGTTGTATGAGAGCATTGGTGGGGCGCGGCTCGATAAGAAAGTCATCATTATCCCAACGGAATCACAATTCCCGGAAATTATTAACACTTACACAACGCAACCACGACGCTCGAAACAGCACACACCGCGCGCGGTTGGGGTGCGCAATTTTCCTGGAAAACTCGGAGCAACAAAATCCTCTTTGGGGACGCACCTTCCAGGGAAGCCGTACACCATGAAGGATGTGGTTTGTTGCTACTGCTACGCTCCTTAGAAATCAACACGCCTCGGTTGGATGGAAACATCGTATGTGTGTGTGTGTGTGTGATTTCCTCGAATGAATATTGAACTGAGTACAAGGAATTGAGAAATGAGGAGATATGGCAACACTTTACTTTATCTCACAAAACTTTACGAAGGCAAGCAAATTGCTTTCCAAAGAAGACGAATGCCGGATTTCTTCTTACTTCTCTTTTACGTTCAATTTACCGCTGGCCATGAAATTACGTCAATAACTTTGAGTAAAAACAAAATTCTACGACTCGACGTTCAATGTTGGGCTGTTGAAATATGCATTTGCGTTATGTAAAAACACCGGTCTATACTAAACCCCCCTCCGTTTTCCACAAAATTTCATCAGTCTAACAGATAGCAGAGAGCATAAAATGTATCGATTATATCTTCCAGGAATCGAAACCATTATTAAGTAATAACAGACGCTCGAATTATTGTCTCCGGTAAAAGGTAGACATCCCCCGCCATGTTGAAATTTGCATAATTTCAGAGTGTAGGAGTTATTTTCAAGTGTTTTCCTCGAAAGTCTAATTGGAACCGGTGTGGTTACGTCCAACACAGGAAACACCCTTTTTAGCCGGGCCAGCAATCGATGCATTTCCATCCACGGAAAGCACACCGGAATAACTCCAAGTGAAACGGAACTGATATAAAACAAATACGCGCCTTATGAACATTGGTGTATCATGAGTTGCAGAAGGTAGGTAAAACGATACCTGCGACAAAGCGCATCTCTCGGGGGTCGCCGTATTCCCTCTCACCCACTACGAGCCCAACTGCACAACAAACGACCGTTTGCTAAGAATGTCTCAGAAGGTACCAAGACATTACCCGGAAGGACGGAGCACGTCAATGGTGGAATTATGAAAACTGAAGCACAACCTGTAGCAGCATCGTGGCGTTGGAACAAGAATTATTCTGAGTCTCCTGGTTGAAATGTCAAAAATTGGTGCAATTTTCTGTGTTAAATACATTTTATAGCACGAATCAATAACAAAACAGCAATATGAAAAACAAAATAGCAATAGTAGTAAAAATATTGCCATACATGAACACACTGTCATAGAACCTTAAAGAAATAACACGAAATATTAAAAGCTGCTGAAAATAGGTGAAAAACCACAAATCAAAGTTGGAAATCAGATGTCCAACTTTACGTTTAGCTGGTAAAAGAATTACTTTTGACATTTTCTCGATCATTCCTTGGTGACCTTTTTTTTACAGATACTTCGTAGAAAGATGGACAAAGAAGATGTGATAAGCGAAATAAATTGCCGTCAATTCTAAGTACTCTAAAATAGACCGCAAAGTTATACAATTGTTCTTTTTTCAGGTATCCCACTTAGCGATTGGCACTGTGTACATATTACTATATCTTCTAGGAAACAAACATAAGAAAGTAACAAGGCCACGTTTTCTCGGATCTGCAAACATGCTCTTATATTACTCTGACATTCCGAATAATCTCAAAGTACACTCCTGTAGGATCTGTCAGGGCAATGTAATGTAGCGTACAATTCGAGTACAAACGTAATTCTGAAGATGAATTTCCTCGAAGGTAAGAGTCCCTGTTGACGGATGGAAAGAATCGACCCTGTCTGCATTGACCAATTCTAAGAATCTGTATCAGTATTTGCGAATAAATCTGCGGTACAATTTGAGTGAACATGTTTATGAAAAAGGACTAATAAATTGCATGTCCTTCCATCCATTGTTACTAACAAGAACTAGGAAGAAGAGACGACACACTCCACTCATCTGAAACATTTGAATAACCGTGGATCTACAGCTTCGACCAGTCAGTCAAATGCACCTAAAATACCAGCTATGAATGTATTCTTGAACGCTTTACGGTCGTCGTTCGAGCTAAGGGACTTGATGCAACCCTTCCATCCCTCTCAGCACCGTTGGCCGGAAGGTGTCTGCCGGCTACCAACAACTGGAGAGTGTTTTGCATTTAATTGAATTTCCTTATCGCGTCAACTTTAACTCATTCTCTTGAGCTCCACGTTCTGAGGTCATTAAGTTGAATTCATTTAAAGGCGACGACGTACGATGGCTTTAGTGGCACAAGGGAGGGCCATTCACCCTACCGATGTTGTGTTACCATGCCAATTTTGTGTTGGTACATTTTTGAAAAATTAAACTATATTTCCAAGAGTCCATCTATTACGGATGTAGGAATTCATATACAGCTTGCATTTATCCAATATTCCGATCGTTCTCTGGATAACCATGGCCCCGAACAACGCTAACTTCTCTTTCTTACTTGCCCAAGCGATAGATTTGTGAGTAACTTCCATCACCATTTCATTTAAAAAAAACCCATCTTGTTCTGAGACTCATCATAAGTCGGTGTCCATTGTAGCTGTTCACCGTAAATTAAAGGCAATTATAACTTTTCAGCACCTCTTTGTGTGTGTGTTTATTTTGTAGTTCCCGCCGGTGTGCTTGCACAACTACACGTCCCACACCTGACCGAGGAAAACTTCCAAATGAGAGTCAAAATACAGAAATATCCCATCGACGAGACAGGTTTCAGTGCGCTCTCGGCCCGGGGGGGTAGGACCTAACATGGGAAAACAGGGTTCCAAGGGTTAGAGGAACACACCTTGGTAAAGGGGTTCTCCCTTTTGGTACAAACTTACCACCACATATGCTCAAGCGAACGGACACCGGAGGGCAATAGCCGGCGCACCAAAGCACCGAAGTAGCCGCGGCGTCGGTCTGTTCTCCCCTCCTACTTCTCCTTCTTATCCTGCTCCGTTCGCGTTCGTTCTACCGAGGAGAATGTGCAAAGTGCATCGTAACGATCGTTCGAGCGTGGTCCCGGGGGCCAAAAACCGGATCGAACGCAAGATGCCGGCGGCAGCGGGACGTAAGGAGGAGCCAACAACAAGCGAGCGGCAGTGAGGTGGTGTATCGACGCGTAAAGTGAAGGGTGATGATGATGATGGTGATGGCCACGAACAGAAGAAACCAGTCTTCCAGAGATCCGAGAAACGGTCGAAAGCGGTTCGGCGAACCTGCGCTGGAAGAGCGGAGAACGTAGTTCCTCGAATTCATTCATCGAAGGTGTGTTGATTCTTCTCTCGCTTTGCTTCAGACACACGTACACACAGCGCGCCTTCCAAGACGTTGGTCACGAAAACAACCATCGGCAGAAGGGGTAACCGCACGGTCGACGAGAGGCCAATGGCCAGGCGAAACCTTCCCTCCGGAAGACAACGGAATCCATCATCCACAACTGATGCCACAAATGCGCTTCTTCTACCGAACCACGAAGGGGATGAGTTCAGCTCATTTCGGCTCGTCAATTCGATGGGAAGCAAGAAGAGAGATGTATGTCTGGCACGTTTCCTTCCCTGCCGAACTTACCACACGCACGTTCAAGGGTAAACAGTTAAGCCAAACCGGTAGAAGAGATGCGCTGGAATTATCCAAAAACTCCTCCAGTGGCCAAGGAATCACAGCTTGTTCCATTGGAAAACCCGGGTTATTCCCTCGCCGTTGGTCTTGGAAACCTAGGAAGTAAAAATTGTTTCCAGAACCGTTCCTCCGTTTCAGAAGTTTACAGTATATAGACGTGTTTTGCTTTCGATTCCTTTGATGAAACCATAGATATTCCTCGGGAACCTGTCAAATCGTGACCAGGAGAAGTTTCAACAAACTTGGACTTGTAAGTTTCTTCTACGAAATGATGAACTCTTTCAGTTTGTTTGCATTGGAAGTGCATCGAAAGAGACAAGTTCAGATGTTTTCTGACATTCCAAGAGACATGCTGATGAAATATTCTTAAACAAAGCATTTGGTCAATTTCTCATTTTAAGTCTAGACAAAAATCAGATTTGTCTTATTGGTTTGGAGAGTGAGTAACTTTACCACTTACAGGGTTTCTTTCTACATAATGGAATGTTTCAAGTGATAGAAGGAAAGTTTCATCGACACAGGGGATGTTTGCAGACGTATCGGGGAACTTTGGAATCATACAGGGGAATATTACAAATAGCAAGGGGAACCGTTCAATCCCAATGGGAAAACTTTGCAATCATTTAGGAGAGAAAGCTAAGAACTTCGCTAAGCTCATCGTTTTTGTAAGTCAATGATGATTCAATCGATAAGATAGCGTTTGAAAAGCACTTTCAGCGTTTTTTTCAACTAAATTACAAAAACATTCTTTTATTTGTCAATTTTTGTAATTCGAGTAGTTGGTAGTTGCTCAAACAACACATCTGCCAGCTAGTGAATGAAGAAAGGTACAAATTTTAGTTGCATTAATAGATGAGGTTGCAAGGCTCCCCGTTTGGTATGCACATTTCCCTATATGATTGCAATGTTCTCCCTACCGATTGAAAATATCCTCGATTCTTTTGAAATGTTCTCTGTACCAATTGAAAAATTCCATTATATAGATCGAAACACTGTAAGCAACGATAACAGATGGTTGGCCATATCCATATGAGGGTTTTATTGAAATGAAACAAGGTGAAGTGTAAATAAATAATCATATTTTGATGATGATATGATTCGTTTCGTAAAATGCCCTTAAAGAAGAAAACTATTAGAAAATTTTCAGGTCGCTCTGACACTCTGACGAGTCACAGGGCACACATGTTCCGCGGTAAACCTTTCGCGACGCAATAAACGTAAGAAATCCCCAACCGAGACTCGCGCTGATGCTACGACTGCTGCTTATTTGTGCGTAACGAAACACGACTGAGCCGTTTGGCCCGTAACGCAGCAGTTGGACCTCCGCGGATAAACATCACCCTGGAGAGACGGAAGCTTACGTCAGACCCTCCACGAACATTGCACCAGACACCGTGTTGTAGCCTGTCCCTCTGGGTGGGGGGCCACACGTCAATATATCTCTAGCCTTTCCAGGCATCGTTTCGACGGTGGTCTACCTCCTCGATTCGAGCACCTCATGTATCTCGAGTTGAGCGCGTAATGTCTTCCCCTGGAACTGAACCACTTCTTCTTCTTCTTCTTCTTTTTCCTCTCTTTAGGCAATCGAGTACAGAAGCACAACAACAAACCAGTTTAGTTTGATGACAACCGCAACGATTTCCTCAATTGCTTCGGCGCAATTTTGCAGCCGCGTTGCATCTCCGCGGACGATGGATCGGTTGAAGGATTTCACATGGTGGAAAAATAATGCGAAGTTGATACGCAATTTAAAGAAGAGAGATGGAGTGGAAGCGATGGAGTGCGATAAAAAAACCGTTGGCTATTCAATGGCCGATCATCCATCAAGTCTGATGACAAAATTTGTTGGTAGAGAAATACATCGCACATTCAGCCAAAGCGATAAACAATCGTACGGTGATAAACGTCCATAGATTCGGCGCATCTAATTAAAATAATCAGCTCTCTAAGGCACATCGACCCGTTAATCGTGTTTACCTGTTTACCTTGTTCTAACACTTTTAAATCGAAAAATTAATACCAATATTAAAATTTGACTAAAAATTCCATTAAAGTAACTGACCCAGTTGTTTTTCAACATTTTTAACGGCGAGGATTGATACAGAAACTAAAAGGAGATAATTATTCAAAATATTTTTCCTCCCCGGGCAAACACGGTTCGGAATCATGGGTGCAGTATTTTTGATAAAATATCACAAATAAACAGGACATATTAAATTTTCCAGAATTCCCATCATGATTGGTTGGGAAGCAACTCTTCAGAGTCGACCATTATGATCCTTATGCTGTGTTCGATTCGAAAAGTCCCAGTACGAAATGTTTGCCCTTTACGATTTCGAACCATTTGTTGGTGGTACAAATTTCGGGGGAAATCCAAACTTGTAACGAACGACAAATTCGGTTGTCTTTCAGACGTCTTTCGTTCGGTAACGCGTGTGCCAAGGCTCGTAGGTGACAGACAAACACGCTACGAAATTGGCAAGTGTCACTTCATGTGTTCGGTGGTTTCCGAGAATCCGGCGTTGAATCGGTGTCCGATTTCTATTGTGAAAACAAACCAACCCTCTCTGTCTCCTTCTGTCATTGCCTACACGCTTATTTACCCACTTTTCCGGTTCAAAACACAACGTCTGCAATTGGAATTCCTTATCTCGCCGCGGACATTGAAGCAAACAAAAATAAATCTCCCATTCGCTGGGAAAATATAACAAGTGTTACGAGGAATTCCCGGAGTTGGCTTCCGGGACGTGGTGTATTTTCCCGATGACGACATTACACACAACGCAGTGGGCTGCGTTCCACCAGCGCTTAGGCTTATCTTATCAGTTCACTGAGCTGTCCCGGTACCTTACTATGCTGATAATTTTGGACGCACTTCCGTTTGGAATGCTACGAAGTGGAGCTCTAACCAAATGCGTAGTGTAATGATGTAACAAGACAAAGATATAGAAAAGAAGTACATCAAAACAAATTCCATTAAGCGCATTGGTTGTAAAACCACCCTAAAGACACGTCTGATGACGTCCTCTGCTACCGTATGATTTCAATTTGACAGACCATTAGTCGTCCACTTCACCTTCGTTGTCTCCTCCCAAGCGAATGGCAGTTAGAAACCCATTCCAATTCACTACAAACACACCCATAGTTTGCCCTTGTCAAACCTCGATGTCGTGTGGATTTCGTCCTAATTCGCATGACAGCTGGTAGTTGGTTGGTTGCGAGACATGGCCCTTCACAACGCCACGGTCAAGGACCAAGGTAGGCAAATCCGTGGTCCGACTCGTAATCTGTCTGTTTGTCTGGGTTTCACACTTTTCACCATGGGGATGTTATCCTCCGTCTGGCGGCTCCTGTTTTCCCCCTTCCTCCTTCTTCCTCTCCTTCGCTGTTTTCATGCAAGAGGACGATGATTCGAATGGTTCTGCGTCAGGTTAAATACAGCGTCTGGGTTCGGCGAACCACTCCGCTCTACCAGGAATTTTGGGACCCCGGGGCGACGAGCAGATGTCCTTTACACTGACACAAGCAACGGTAGGTACACACACGTGTACACAGCCGGTTTCGAGCATCCGGTTTCGAGTCCCGCCGATTACAACGAAGGACGCACCGTCTGACATTTCCATTCTCCCTGCGCAGGGTTTCTTTCGCTGGAATGGATCAAAAGCTGCCGCTCGAAGTGCACAAGGATGCGAAAATAAAGACCGTAGACATATAGGGAAGAAACGAGGCCATCGTCCCTCCTTGTCCACGATTTGTTCCTTTTTCACTGGGACCGATTTGCACTTCACTTTGTGTACGACGATCGCTTTCAGCCTTCCTACGTGGTAATGTTGTACAGTGTAGGAAATTGTTTGGAACGGGCCGTACAAAAAAGGAACGTCCTAGAAATGGAAGCGCATTGGCTCCTTCCTGGTGGGCTGATGATTTTTTCCTCGAAAAACAAATCAACTGAGAATAGCCTCGAGGTATGCAAACGAAGTCCTCGGAGAATTTGGGGGCGCATAAAACTTTTCGGAGCCTGGTAGCTCCCGCCAACGATTTTCTATGGCACATTCTAGAATATTTACTGCCTCCGGTCCGGTGCAAATCGCAGGAAGAGAAATAGAGTGGTCTTTCTACTCCTCTACTATTTTTGGCATAAGTTAGATCAAATAGAATAGAACGACACTAAAGGGAGAGGACGTCACAAATCACGCCAATTGACCGACCCCGTATCCTGCGATTAACGAGTTCTTCCTTCCAGAACGCAGCATGGAAGAGGTATATCGCAAGCGTCAAGATCTAATTCCAAACGACGGCTACAGTCGGGAAGAGCAGTTCCCATGTGAACCACGGGAATCTGTTAGAGGAACTTACGCGAATTCCAACGGCTTGATGATACAGTCGTCGCCACCAAAATATGCTTCCAGGAAATGTCCAATTTGTTTTGTTTTGAATAAAGACACTATCCCGGTTACGCCGTACACCACCACCGCAGGCTGATTGGATATCTTTGAGCAACCTAAACCGAGCCACTTCCTCCACCTAACTAACCTGGACCGCACCAACCGTTTGATGGCTGCGAACTAAATAATATAACCACTTCATATTCCGCAGTCCTCAAGTCCGGTTTCACACGTCGGCACGTTTTTTCAAAGGGTCCGCACGCGCGCGGCTTCCGATTGGTTCCGTGACGAAAATTCCGTGGTGATAAGATATTGGCTGTTTTGTCGGCCGACACACCAATCGCGGGCACGGATCATCAACTTGTTTGTTTCTGCGTAGGTTGTGCGACCTTCGTTATCTTCCCGGAATTCCGTCTGCGAAACCGCCGATCGAACCGGCACCTGTATCAACTGGTCGCTCCAACACCTTGTTTTGGGGCATCCGGTGAAAATGGGTTGGATGGAGAAAGAGTAAAAAGAAAACGTATGGGTTGTAGATGCAATCGCATCGAGACAATGACGTTATGCAAGTTGTTCGCGTGTGTTTTGGAGATAAAACATGGAACTAGAAACGTAAAAGGAATACGTAGTAGATAGTGGAGATGAAAGTAGCCTCTTTTATTCTCAACTTCATTGATAAGAAAAACAAGATTTGAAACGCAATAAAGGCGCTACAAAAGCTTTCACCATAAAGATGCGGGGAACTACATTTGACGCCACGAGAAGGTGAACTCAGAAGTGGATAACGTAGGCTGTATCCCACATTTCTTGTGACAATGGCTTATAACAGCCCGTTCGGGTAGAGTTCAACTGCACACGTTAACCCCTGTGCGACAATTCCTCCCCGAAGGACCAAACTTTGGATGCCCAGTTTTTCGTATCCACTTCCCACCACTTCCGAGAAAGGAGAACGTTTTTGGGAGGACAATTTGTCATCGGGCAAACGAAACGCCTCCCCGAAAACGTGCTGACGTGGGCGTTCGAAAGGCATTTATCAGTCCCGGGGTTGGCGGGGGGTGGGTTAACCCGCCAGTTCTCCGTAAACGATGTTGACCGAAGAGGTCCACCTACCTAACGCCCGCCCTTTAGTGGAACTCACGATAAGGTGATGTGGGCCGCGTCGAAAGTAGCGTGCAAACATCCCAAATGGTTCATCCAACACCCTCCCTTCCCTACCCTTTTCGTTTGCCTTTTTCGTAATCAACTCAAAAACCTACGACGGACGTAACCGTGCACGGCCACCATTCATCATCCGACGCATCCGACAAATGGTGGTGTCACTTCCGTCGTTCGAATCGTCGCGCAATGCCCGTCGAAAATGCCGTTTGCGGTGAATTGTGACAAAAACAAGAAGGGCGCTTCCGATGGGTATTACTTTGGTCTCTTCCTCTGTCTATCACTCGTTTCCGGTATGACCTCGCGACAGAACGGGTCAGAGATAGGTTGCCCCGCGCCATCGAATGGGGTATGAATCATCTCGGAATTCAGTTTTTTTTTTGTATCAATACCTTGCCAGGAAGTAATCAAAAGTTTTTAGCACATGACAATACGATGATTTCAAATGAAGAAAATAAAGTTATAACAATAGTACAGTTGCGAATCTTTGGGAAGTATCATATTATTTGGCATGTGATTTTTGTTTGCAGAACAATTTGGGATTTAAGAAGAGTTGTGCAATTCAGATTCAGATTCATGAATCTGTTAGATTCTTTGCATTTCAGAGATTCATAAATCTTTTAATCAGAAATTCACGAATCCCAAAGATTTATTAACTGATGAAAAGTGTTGAGCCAAAACTGGGTAGAGGGACCATCTTTTTGTTTGTTTTGGTCGCATGATCCACGCAAATGGAAAAATCATGGACATTAGTGAAAGATTAATAATGATTCGAATCCCAAAAGATTCATGAATGAATCTTACGTGAAAGATCCAGATGAATGAATCGCGCCAAAAGATTCATAAGGCACAATACTACATTTAAGCGATGAGATTTCACACAAAGATTATCTTCATCATTTCATTTTATTTTATTGTCACTTTTCCCTATCCTTCTAGCACCGTATCTGAAGATAAAGTATATAAAGAATTAAAGTGTTATTTTATTTTCCTTTTTTCTCTACCCTTCTAACATCGTCGCTACATTCAAGCAAATGTGAAAGTATAGCGAAAGTTTCACCGAACGTAACAGAAACGAAAGCTGTCATCGGAGAAGTAAACAAACCGAAATTGGGATTTTAATTTTTCGTTTCACTACTCACTTTTACTCTTGGACAGTGTAGTTTTGTTGTAAAAATATATAGATAGTTTTCATTAATTTATTATCAGGTTGCGCAACGTAAATAAATTGCGAAATACATACTTTTGACGTTGTCTACTTTTATCAGTTTTCTATGTGAATTCCAAATGTAGGAGCGTCAAATTCAAGTAGAATGCAAACAACAGATGATTGAATTTATTTCATTGATTCATTCTCTTTTTTTTTTATTCAAGAATCAAAGATGTACTCCAAATGTCAAGCTAACTTGTTTCGATGCACGTTTGGCAACATATTCGAAGCAAATAGATAAAACATACTGTTTCCCATTGAATAAAAGCCAAGAGTGACTAATTACAGGAAGTGACCACTATCTTACTTGGTTCACATTCATGTGCTCTCTCCATTATGATGGGCACGAAACGCTTCCTCCTCACATTTGAAAAAGGTGCAGCAAATGACCACTCCCTGACCACTGTATCCATCGTCAGCTGTAATAAAGCTATCAAACGTCACTCACCAACGACCGAACCTGCGGTCAACGGGAGGCCAAAAATAATGACCGATAAACGGTGGTGGTGCTGCCGGTGGTGATGATCGGATTGTGATGGGTGCCCCCGCCGATATCCGGCAGCCGTTGTGCGTCAGCTCAAACTGTCAATCGATATAGCATCACGAAAGGCGACCACCCGAAAAAAAGGGCAAAAGCCCGTTCGTTTTCCGCAGTCGATTTGACGTAATTTCCGGAGTAACAGGGATGGGTTGATTCAACCATTGAAAGACGACGATGTTAGCAAGCAAGCACGTCAGGTTCAGTTACCCTTATTTCCCGCGATTTTCCCTTTCACCGGGTGCCAATCTTTTCGTGGCCACGCTAAAGGGAAAACTGTGCTGCATTCAACTAACCCCTTCCGCACACGCAACGACGTTGGCAGCCAATCGCGGACAATTGCTCCAACGGATGAGGGGGATCCTATACTATAATGCAACGTAATCTGTTGCTGCGAAAGACTTCCTGCTTTCGGGGGTCTCTTAGTCCACCTCTCGACCGACGACACGGAGGAGTTCATTAATTTGTAAGCAAGACGCAAACAAACCTCCTCCAAAACCGGTTCAAAAGGAAGAAAAAAACAGATCACCAAGTGGTTGCAATTTCGGTGGGGGATTCCGGGAGAGGAGGGAAGCATTTCCTGCCCAAGCGGACGAAAGATTCCCCGGTGTGTTCTCCGCTTCTATTTGTTTACGTTTTGTTGCATGTCCCCACGACTTGAAAATGGCCGTTGAGGCAGAATGTGATTTGCAGCCGCAGGCGATGAATACACGCTGTTGCATCTTTGAGGACAGGAAGTCGGCCACAAAACCGCACTCAATTTCCGCCCATTCATCTCCGGCTCTCGTTCGGGGTTTTGCAATTGTGATTTGCGAACCTCGAGTAGATTACCAGCCATACAAAGGCCAAGCGGTTTAGTTTTTCCATTGACTCTGGAGTAAAGTGTGTTGGTCATATTTGTATCGCGGACAGAAAAATAAATGAAAAAAACCGCAAACAGTTGCTACTTTGAAGCCCTATGAAGGGTGTTTGTTCGACAAACATTCCCCCCGATTGCATGTAACCTGTTGTAAGTCTTTCGAATAACTACAATCTGATACGTTAATCCGCACACGATACCATACTGTTGGAGGGTGAGGAAAATGGAAACCTTTCAAGCGCAATCGAAAACAAATCCTGCCAATCGGATGCAATCAAAGACGACCGCTTGATTCATCTGTTTTCCAGAGAATCTTTAATCTTTGTCCCCCTGCACACTTCCTGCAAAAAGGAAGCCAAAAAAGATTATCTGCAATACGATCCTCCAATCGGCAAGCTACATCAGAGGGCAACGATTATATGTTGAAAAGGAAACGTGGCGATAAGGGAAAACATTAAATTCATTGTTCAGTTGTTTAAAATTGCAAAAACAACTACCATCAATATATTTTTAAATGCCCCACCCTTGCGGATAACGTTTCAGAGAAAAGCGTTCAATGAAACCACATGCTTATCGGCCGTGGAAAATTGAATGGCTTTACGACACATTTTAACAGTACGCAAAACATGTGCATTTTAAAACAAAACACAAACACCAGCAGTACTAATCTCAATTAGTAACTGGAAGCCGAAACATGCACGCGAAGTTAATCATTTGCCATTAATCTTGTAGTGAAATCATCCAACTTTGCAATTCAAAGTACGAGCGGCTGAAATCATCGTCGTTGAGGGTTGTTTTGACTCTTTTTTTTTTCGTTACGTTACCGTCATTCAGCGTTGGATAGGGGATTTGCAGGGCCGTGCCTCTGGCCCTGATCGCACTTGAGGTGGAAGGGGGTGTGTTTAGATTGAATGAAATCCCCCTCCCACCGGTGGGAAGGTGGTTTCGATGCATTTCCAACCAACCGCTCCCACTCTGACGTCGTACTCGAATCGTGGAAAACGTAGAAGTACATCCACAGCATCAGTTGGATGCGAAAATAGCGCTGTTTACTACTGCATCACAAGTAGATTCGATTGGTGTGCGAGCGTGTGTGTGGCATTGAACACGGGCATGGGAGGGAAATGACGAGGAACCAGCAGGGATGGAATAAACACACACACACACATCGGTGGGCAAAATGCATGATGCAAATGCCAGCAAACTGCAACTGATGAGCTGAACACACGTCAGTCCGGGCCACGATTCATGTTTATTTAAAGTACTTATTTTCAAACACAAGAACACCATTGACTGCAATACGCCGTAAGTGTTCGAGTGCATGGTGAGGTTTAAAAATAACTTCAAAAACACGACGAGGCGCCTTTTCGACACAGGGGAAAAAACCACATCAAAAGACGGTGCTGCCAATGGTGCCGCATAAATCAACCAGCTTTCGTTGAAACGACAGCGATGTTTGAGAAATGAAAACACTGGTGAAAATATGCAATAAACAAGTGAAAAATATATCGCTTGAAATGAAAATCGCCGACCTTGTTGACGTGGAGGATGCAGAAACTCAACAGGTGGTATATTTTGATGGTGGTTTATCCTGTTGTGATGAACTTTGATGTACTTGATGAATCACTTGTTTTGCAATGAAATAGTAAATATTTTCCGTAAACAACCTATCTGTGTGTTTGTTCGGAAAGGCAGCAATACTTGAATTTAAATGTAATTACGCGAAAGATGTCTGGTATCTTTAATCAAACTTACCTTGTTAAAATCTCACCCCAAATGATTGATTCAAACGCTTCTCCTTCCGTGTGAATTATTGCAATGTGGATTTCTTTTTTATATTAGTTTTATAGCACGTTTTCACCGATCACTTTCCGAATTCGATTTGCTTTCAAATTCAATCGCACACATTTACCACAAACAAAACACGAAACGCGAACACTTTTATTATCCATCAATTTTTAACTTTCACCTTTCTCACTGCACTCACTTGGTGTTTATTTGTTTTGTTTTGTTTATTTGCACTAAGTAAAAACAGCTGTAAAAACAAAATTTTAAACACATTAAAAAATATTAAAAAAAAATGGTGCAAACACCTAACCCGTGGTATTTTTCTCTTCCTGCTGCGGACAGCAGAACCGGTTTGCAATTTCAGTCGAATTTCATTATCCGGTCTTAAAATAAACTGCTTGCATCGCAGATTCGTGGAATTATTTCACGTCGCATCCAATGCACACATGCAATATTAGCGAAGAAATGCCCAAAGCTTTATTAGCATGAATAATAGCTTATCGATGCAAATATGCCATCGTGCCGAGGAGGCTCCAAGACGTACCGGTGAATTCCTGTGAATGGACGAATAGATAAGGCAAAAGATTGTGCACGGAGAAAAAACCGATAAGGTGATAAGCTGCAACACACCATTGGTAGACGTAGATTCATGAAACGTGGTGCCCCTTAGGAGGGGGTCTCGGAAACCCGATAACCCGCGTAACCTTTCCGGTCCTCATGAGGTGCGCTCCCGGGGGGTATGGTTTAAAAATAAAATAACAACTGCAGTTCGGACGATCTTTCAAAAACCGTAAGGCGATGGGTTTTGGATAGAAACATGGGTTGTTTTTGGTGTGAATCGATAAAACATAAGATTTACGAATTAAAAAAACATTCCTCGATATTTCGTCGATACAATTGAAAAATACGACCACTTCATCATCCATCGACTGCCAAATATCGCATCACATGACGAGCCCGTGACGTATCGAATGAAGTGCCACGTTTTTGTTTTGCACCATGATTTTTGCTTCATTTTTCTGTTGTTTACGAACCAAACGAAAAGCTAAAGCCTACGCATAACTCTTGAATGCCAAATTATGTTTGTATGTTTGTTTGCACCGTTGGTGCTCTGCGGGGGAACCAACATGGAGCCGGCACGTGAAAAATTCAAATTGTGCCATAGACCGCAGAAAAACACACCCCCCCGGGGTCGGCCAATATCTATTTTTTTCCATACGTACGAAAACAGGTTTCGTAAATAACATCCTAGCAGCAGACGTAAGCGGAATGTGAATGAATGAACAAAACGACAACAAAAACACGAACGTCACGCTGACAAGATGGCAGCTCGCAGCGCACACAGGCACACACACACCGATACAACATTTTTGTTTTTCACAAACAACATCGATGGAATATCGTTGCGGATGTGTACTCGGACAAGCAACAAAACATAGCAACCCAGTTTTCACTGCTTTTCCCATTTTTCCAGCTCCATTTGACAGTGTTTTCGACTAGGGCAAAGTTGTAGTGGTGTGTTGTTTGGCTTTTCTGTCGATCGCCCATGTAATTCATCAAATTTGGCCACGATGGCAGCTGCGCCGCTGACACTGACTACATCGCAGTAGTTTCTTTCGTCATCCAACCACGCTCTTCCACTTGAGCTTCCCGCCGTTCGCGGATGATGGCGGCACACTTTGTGCTGTGTTGTTTGTTTGTTTGTCTGTTTGTTTGTTCGTTTGTTTGTTTGGTTGCACGAGCAAATGGTTTTGCTGTTGTGAACAGTTTTCTTCCTTTTTTGCAAGTAATCTTTTCCTTCGGACTGCTGGCGCTTTCTTGCTCTTCTGGCAGATTGCGAAAGTTAGTTCGCTCTGCGAGTTAGTGGATTGGCTCTCCATGTATCGGAGGTAAAATCTCAAGAAAACAACTACGCACTAACGGATACTACTCGCGTAACATATACGCACGCTCTCTCGCTTACACACGCGAAGAATTACGCATTATCGCGGAGGCTGCTCGTGGATCGATTCGCCGCTTCCCATATCTCTCTGCAAAAGCAAAACAAAATAAAGAAACCAACATCCACTGGAACCTCTCCTCGCTCTCATGATAAAAGAGAGGGAAAGAGAGAACGAAGCCAAAGAGCGAGAAAGATAGAATGAAGAGTGCGTGGAGAAAACAAACAAGTTACTGGAAACTGGAAAATATTTTGAGAAAAGGCTTGAATCTAAAAATATTCGAATAAGGACCCTAGCAGAATAAGACTACCAGGATTTGTTTATAGTTTCCATCGAAACACTTTCATTCCTATTACCATATCGTATTGCTAACAAACTACAATACAGGATACTGTTTCCTGTTTGAGGCTCGACCAAAAGTAGCTTTTTTCAACAACTTGTGTGGTTTAAGACACCTCACAAAATTCCAGATGCTCATGACGAAAATATACACACCGCCTTTGAGCACTTGTAAGAGCGAGAGAAACACCAACAAACCAAGGTGTCATGGCGGGTTGCCTGGGTCGATGGAGGATGCATTCGAAAGACCAGTTTAGTCGCAGTGCACAGTGGGCAATTTAGAACAAGTGTAGGGAAAACCTTATTTTTCAACAGCTGTATTGGTAATCTACATTTGTTATTTAGTTATATTTATGAAAGCTAGAACTGTATCGTAACGTTTATGAGTAAGGTATCAAGTTGCCAAGATGGTTTTGCGAAGAAAACATCTTGAACACCACGACCACGTGCGATTGTTTATACTCCGTACAAAGCAGCGGTTGCTTGTATCAACATTATCAAGGTTCTAAATGACATCTGTACATTGTTGACGAGTTCAGTTTTATATATCAACAGACAAATGCAGCACCAACGTTGAGGTCTAATTTTGATTCATGCAATATCTTCATTTTGTATCGCCAATAATATCCTGATTGAAGTTAAAATTGCATAGACTGCGTCTCTTTGATTCGCATTACTGATTGATTGGTTATATTGACAACGTCAACCATTGGACGTATGACCTGAACCCCTTTGAGGTCTACATCACCAAGGTTAGCTTGCGAAGGTCCAGGAAGCTGGATTCAATTGCCGTACTGTCCTCGTAAATGAAAAAGAAGGACTACCACAACACCATAACATCTTCTTCTTCTTCTTCTTGGCGGTCCGGTCTCAGTTGGGATTCGAACCCGCGCCGTCCATAACATCGTATCAGGTATTGTTGCCTTCACTTTACAAAATTATTAAAACCGTGATCCATAAAACAGTTACACTTACGCACCGATTTCTATTTCAAAATTAAACTTAATTCTTCAAAAGAAATTCTATTCTAAGTATCAATGCTCTTGTAAATCAGTTAAAATTGTAATTGATAACAGAATAGAGAAAACATTTTTTTGACTCTTTCATCCTGACGAATGGCCATAGTGAATAGGCGAAGAATGGCGGATGAATTCGTGGAGATCTCTTTTTTTGCCTTTTTTTGGTGCTAAATTTTCGCAACCAATTTGTGATGTTCTCTCTCACTCGCTCTCCCTCTCTTTTCCTCTCACAGTTGCGAGATGTTTTTTTTTTGCTCCCCTGATCGACCAAGGCAGACGGAAGCGAATTAATTTTTCGTTTTTCTGTTTTCTCCGAAGCTGGTTAACCATTCACGCAATGAAGAACTGCACATCTTTGCTCGGCATTGTGAAATCGACTGATCGCAGTAACCAACATCAGCCAACGCACTGAACGGATATTTTATCGCCATCAATCGGAAACTTTAAATTACCGAACAGAAAGAAAAGATAAATCCTACACAAATGGAAGCTTCGTTGAGTTGAGTACTTGTTTCTCTTCACTTTTCACTGCAGGGTTTGCTAGATTTGGGGGGTCACACATAACACAGAACATCACACTTCTGTTACGTAGTCGCCTTGGTACCTGTCGTGTTGTTGTTACGTGGGCTTTGTTCTCGATTTTCAGCTACTACCAGACCACTTTTGCGGATGTTTGTTTAATTTCTTTCTGCTGTTCACACGATTTCGTCAGTTTTTCACACTCCGCGACGAGCGCGACCTAATGGCGTACCAATCCGTCCGAGTGTTCAACATGTATTGAGCGTGTCAAAAGACAGAAGCTTAACTCAAGGTGACATTAGGCAGGTGAATCCATACATATGTCAAATTGAATTGGATTTTTGACACCACCTGTGGTTGTAGTTTTCCGTCAACGGTTACGTTTTATTCGTCAATACCTCATAGTTTACAACTGTAGATAACACTTAAACATGTTAAAGTTTTCTCATATGAATTAGGAGTATTGTAAAATTGTTTGTAAACAATATTTACGATTTATTATTGAGAATGAAGAACCAGCGCGATAAGGTTTAATCATACCAATATATATGACATTTCTCTTCAAAAGTGTTGTGATGCTCACAATGACCAGTTGAGAGACTCACAAGAATGACATTTCGAATTTTGAGCGCAGAAAGTGAATCGGTAAATACCGATACATTTGCACGTGTGAAGGTCATTGAACCAGTAACTTAAGGACAATGAAATTAGGAAAGAGAAGGTGAGCATTCAAGCTATCTTTGTCTCCCGCACAATGTAGATTTTCCCAAAAACTGCGAACGATGACAACATGCCCCGTGTGCAAAATTTATTCCTGGGGAAAAGGTATTTTATTTGAGATGTTAGTTGTGTAAATAGTCTATAAAGTTATCCACAAATTGGCTTTTTAGCCTCAATTTCCAGTGACTAAGGTACGTATGGCTAAGCTAAACAACATTGTTCATCTGTTTTCCACGTTCGATATGTGGCGTGATGTTGTTGTTATTGTAGAGCTTTCTCGCTTACACCAACAGGGGACGCGTTGCGCGAGCGAGACTGCCTGTGTTGTTATTTACATTCGGGCAGGCATGTTGACGACATCGCTCGAGAAGTTAAGTAGGAGGAATTTGTGCAGAGCGATTAGTCAGACAACAGACTCAGACCCGAGATCATACGATATTACAAAGCGTGAAAATCGGCACCTCCCCAACGTGGCCGTGCCTATTATACTACTGAACTGATAAAGTGAACTACATTTCTGGAAGAATAAACATTAAGCGTGAAAACGTGCGTCCAGAGTACCATAATATCGAAAAGCGGTGCCTTCTTTTGCTTTCAACCAGTGGACAGTTTCGTGTGTGCCTTTGAAACGGTGGTACGATTCGTGTTGAGAATTGCTTAAATTAGTTCGGCTGAAGTTCATTGACGGGTTTGGTTGTGCAACCGTAGCAGGCGAGTGTTTTTTGTGCCGCTTTTTTGTCACCGTTTTGGGAAGAATACGAATAGAAACTAAATCTTACAAAATCGCTGCGTAGCGGCAGTTGACCCAAAATCGGTGCCACAACACGTTTCCTTTGAAATTTGGTTGTGGCCAGCGGTGCAGTGAGTGAAATGGTGTGCTAAAATCAAATTTTAAAGTGCCCAAAACTACAGCAGACACCCAAAGGACGGTCTTTCGTGAAGCAAACAAACGTTAAAAACCATGCAAATCGAGTACAAACGATGTACCAAATTGTTTTCCGGCTGTGGCGTAGCATCGCTGTAAGTATCCAAATCGTACGTTGTTTATCAAGCGTTGACACACCCCCCGAAGTCGAAAGAAATCGCGCCACCTAGGATGTCCTTGAATTGGCGCCGACGTTGATGACGATGGCGGCGAAAGGGAAACTGCGTAGCAAAATTTAAAGTTTCTAAGCATGGTAGTCAACATGTTTGCGCCCCCCGGCGGGATTGACGCGAGAATGTGGGGTGTTTTCTTTTTTGTCTCACAATCGCAAAAGCTAGCACACATACACTCTTCTACATTCGGTTATCTGTATTTTTATTATTTTTAGACTTGGAGTATTGAGTTATGAAGCATACCGAACGTACGCAGCTCTCTCGTCCCTGGTGGACACGCGGGTCCTAGACATCGACCGGAAGCGACCGGATTATATCTACATCAAGCATCATATCTACCGGCAGTCGCTACGCGAACGAGCCCTCGACGCCGAGAACCAACATCGGCTGCTGAACATAATCGTACAACCGTTCGAGAAATGGTGGAAAGCGCTGAAACACTCCGTCGCCTGGCGGTTGCTGCGAATCGCGCAGCAGGGCGATCAGGCGGAGCGGCTGAAAGCCATCCGGCAGCTTGCACAGATCGACCATTTAAAGGGTAGGTTCGTGTCCACCTTCTCATTTATTTCAATTATTGACGAAAAGATTCCCCCTCTATCACACACCTCTAGATTGGGATTTCCGACACTTGGCACAGCTATGCGACTATCGGACGGCAATTTCTCTAGCTCGCTCGAGCTGCGACACACGCTGGTTCCTGCCGCCGCGACATTACGGTGTCCAGAAGGAGATGCGCGAGGTGCTTCACGATATGAAGGCTCTGCTGGAACTGCTTTCCCCACACAAATGCGCCGAGTATGCGCTCGAGCAAACGTTTGGCAGCTCCGGACACATCAAGGAACCGGACGGTGACGAGGTGACGTACCAGATGTCACCGTCCCGCTTCGAGTACGATCAGCTGAAGCAGGCCCTGAGCGCTCTGGTCCACCTGACCGGGTTGGTCGGTGGCGAGGGTAAGCAGCACTGCAAGCGCATCGTCGAATCCGGCGGATTGCTGATGCTGTTGGAGGCGGAAAAGCTTTTCCAAACCGACATCGACATGAAGCTGCTGGTGAGCCGAGTCGTTGCGAACCTGTCCGCCTGCGAGGGCCTTGGGTATGCGTTTTTCGCCAGCGGTTGGTTGAGCGTGCTGGCACGCTGGAAGCGAGACGTTGACATGCGCATGCAGGTGACCGCCGATCTGACGTTGGAAAACCTCGACCAAGACGACCCGAACGGGTTCCGGTACGCACCGAAAGTTTACCCGCTTCACCCGCGCGGTCGCCAGCACGCCAAACCGGCCGTCGATGTCGTCTTCATCCATGGACTGTTGGGTACGTTGGGTGATCCAAAGTGCTGAAAGTTGTACGCGAACGAAAACTAACTCACTTTGTTCTTTTCCATTTCATCACAGGAGGCGTATTCGTTACATGGCGACAGAAGGATCTCAAACCACAGGCCGCCAGTCTGCTAGGTAAGAAACATAAAGCGGTTCTTTTAGTGTCCACCTCGTCCTCGCCGGTCATTTCGCCTTCCTCGTCGCCCACTGTCACCGGTTCGCCATCATCGACCGGACCAAAGCAGACGGGCACTGCAACACCTGTCCGTTGGCACAAAACGTGGTCGGCTAAAAAGTCCTCCTTCGACGAGGAGGACAACGAGGAGAGCACGTTGGCCGAAGGTAAGCGTAAGCGCGACGTGCTTCCATACGTAACGTTTATACGCCGCTGCCCTCCTTTACTTCATTCCATTTTCGGTGCCGTCAGGACGAACTCATTCAAAGTTTATTTTTAAATTTTTGTTTTGGACCAAACCCATGAATCCATTGTAGAAAATTTATCCTCCGCGCTTTTGTTTTGAAGTTGATAACAGTTTTCGGTTATGGTTATCTAATTTGATTTTCCTTTTTCTTTCCTTTCAGAGGGCATCACGTCATACAAAGATGAACTGCTCACGTTCCAGCCGACCACGACTAAGCCAAAGGATCCCGCGATCAGTGATACGAAAACCAAAGAGCTTATAGAGGCGCTGCAGGAAGAGGAGCAGCTCGGTTCGGACTGGTCCGTCGTGTATCCGGACGTTCCGATGGCGGCCGACGAAGAAGGACAAACGAATGGCGAACGGTACAGCGTTCCGGGAGACCGGTGGCAACAGGAGTCGCTCGAATCCGACCAGCGCTCGTTCTGCTGGCCCATGGAGTGGCTCCCGAAGGACTTCCCGAGCATCCGCGTGCTGGGACTCGACTACGAATCATCGCTCTCGCAGTGGTCCGCCACCGGTTGTCCGTGCGAAAAGTACGACGGTAAGCTGCAAAAGCGAGCGGCCGAGTTCCTGGAGAAGCTGGCCACCTCCGACGTCGGTCAGGACCGGCCAGTCATCTGGGTCGGCCATTCGATGGGTGGACTGCTGATCAAGAGCATTATGGTGCAAGCGGCGGAGAGTCCGAATCCGCGCGTACGCCGAATCGCCGAGAACTCGCGCGTCGTCATGTTCCTCGGAACGCCCCACCGGGGTAGCGGAGTAGCCAAGCTGAAGCAGCACACATCGGCACTCGTGTGGCCTTCGGTCGAGGTACGCGAGCTTGAGGAAAACTCCACCCAGCTGCTGCATCTGAACAAAACGTTCCTCCGCACGATCGACCAGCTCGGAGCACGGAAGCCGAAAATTATCACCCTCTGCGAGGGACGCCCGACCTCGCTGACTTCGTTCAAGCTCAACATTCACGTCGTGCCGGAGAGTTCGGCCCGTATCGATGCGGGCGACTTTTACCTCACCAGCGAGGACCATCTGAATCTCAGCAAACCCATCTGCCGGCAGTCGTTCCTTTACCAGCGGCTGGTCGGTGCCATCCAGGACGCGATCCGGGATACCACCGGCGAGGTGCCACCGGCACCGGCCGTCCCAAAACCACAGCCGAACCAGCAACAGCACTTTTTCAACGGCACCAAACGGAGCGCCTCGAATTCCGCGCTTTCCAACCTCCTCACACAACTCAAACAGTTCGAGCAGTTTATGAACGTTTTCATCTAACTCGCTCGATGGTGGGCCGCGCCGGCCAGGCGACAACGGTACTGCATCCGGGTGGTACCTGCATCGCATTTGTTTCTCACTTTGTACTTTTTGGTTCTTTTAACTCAATGTGATGAAGTGATTTTGGTTAAGTTATTTTCTATCGACTTGTAACGAAAGATGGCAGCACTACGTTGCGTTTGTTAATTTATTTTGTTTACCTAGTCTATTGAACTGTTACGCAGCATTACGGAAGGATTTACACCGTGCAAGTATTTACAAATAAAACGAACTGACAATTTTAAATTCAACGGATTGTTTACAAAAAGATACAAAAGATCACAACTCAGGAAAATCTAGGTATCAGTGAAAGATTCTCTTATATTCAACGAAAACCTGTTCCTTCCCTGCAGCGGACAAAACATTTCGGATGCCAAAAGAAAAGCATTAAACATTGCACATTTCTGCCTCGTTTTTCCTACCACGCCGTGGATTCTACTCCCAGCTGTTTTCAAACATGTGTATTTTAAAAGTATACAAATTTCTCCTGTCGTTGTATTCATACCGAAAAGACACAATTCACTTTCGTCAAATCTAGAAGTCAAATCGACAGCGGTGTATTATTGTAACTGTATTTAACGTTAGTTTCTTAAACGGTTATCACAAAGTAGCATCTGGCTTACGTTGCCCCTCCCTTCCTTTTTGCTGGCCCTCCAACTAGTTTCTCTTCGTCTTAAAGCACGCAACCGTATACACAACCGAAGCAGCTTGGCTAGCTTCACTTAAACAACCGCCAGCAACACACAACGGGGCCGTAACGTGTTCGTATTGGATTTGAATTCATAAATGGATATACTTTGCGGCAATATTTCAAAAATACACTCACAAAACATAATTGAACAAAACTAAAGCTTATGAGCAGATTGTTAAACAGGATGTTTGACGCATTTCTCACACATCCCGGTCCATCTCTGGCCCTTTCGGTGGTAGCTCATTGCCTGTGGCTTATCGATCCCTACTACCCGTTTAGTGGTAGGTTAACACAAAAGTTTAAAAACATAACACAACTTATCGCAAAGATGATATCAGATACCGCTCTTCTACACCTAATTAATGGTAACGAGTTTGTTTGCAACAAACGAGTAAGATGGAAACATATTTTAAAACAAATACCCAACTTGCTACACTAGAGTTGTTTCCCGGTTTTACGTCCTTTGTCTTTCATCGTTCTGTTGTTGCTTGGTACACTTGTAGCTTTCACTATTGCTTTCGTTACTTTTGTTTTTTTTTTTACAAAACACACAAACACGCTCACACACTCTTCGACGTCCTTCAGCTGACGCGGTTGATCATTTTGACCAGCTCGGTGTAGAGGATGCAGTTGCGGCTGCGAGGTTTGCATATCTCCCGATGGTCCAGATGAACGCCGCAAACTTCGCCGATACCAGGATCTACCGGCGAAAAGGTATTGATAGGTTAATATTCAGCTGGCCCTGGTTTTTAACTTAAACATCTCACCAGCCGAATCAATTCCGACGATGCGCAGGTACAGCACGGACATAAGCGTTAGGGCTGTCTCGACGAAGCTGAACACGTCGATCTTCAGCTGGCCACTGTGGTACAGGGCCACGAAGCGACTGTGTAGCTCGAGAATGCTGGCACAATCTGAAAGCAGATGAAGAGCATTACAATTTGGGCTAGACTGAATTGAACATTTCACAGGAGATGTTAGGTGAATGGAAGTTATGGACGAGAATCCTGATGGATTGTTACTCAGAAATGAATGAAACGTTTCTACAAAAGCTTTAGTTATTACTAAAATTAATTCTTTGGGAAGGTTCGCTTTCACTTAACCTTGGAAAGTCATTGATTTGATAAATATACATTTTTTACAAAAAAAAAGGTTGTACTAAAACCATGTACTAAAAACCATTTTGCCTCTTGAGAAGAACTACTGAAACAAACATGACAGTCAATGAAACAGTCTACAAAACACGGCAGACTTTATTCTGATCTTCACCTTTTTTCTACAAAATATTAACATTTCTCGAAACTGTGGTTCTCTTTAATCCGAACTTTTATCCGTCACTCTAAACTAGCGAATGATGAACCGTCGTAGTGCCAAAACCCATGCATCATTTGAAAGAGTACATCTAGTGCATAATGAGTACAAATATCTTAAAAATAAAACGTTTCTGTTTGGCAAATAAAAATATTACCATTAGAAAAAAATACGAAAAAAATTAGAAGAAAATACTTGTGTCAAATTGACGCAAATGGTATGACTAAATATGCGTGAGATAAAAAACCATGGCCTACTACTATACTAGTATACTCCTACATTATGGTCGTGGCCCAATCGGAATATTAAAAGTTAAATTAAGTAAAGTTTATTCCATCGATTCCCATTACTCACTTTTCTGTATCTCCAGCAGTTCCACCGATTGGCGCAACAGTGGTAGGTTGAAGTCGGCCAGCGGTGAGCCTCGGTGTGGCACGGAGTAGAAGAAGGTACCTCTAGACGAACGCCACAATGGTTCCGCAGCCGGACGCCCACTCTCCCACGCGTCCACGAGAATCTGCTTGATAAAGATGCCACCCTTCGAGTGGCCAACCCACACAATCGGATGGCCCCGTCCGACACCCTTGGCGATGAGGAGATCGCTCATCTCCCGCGCACGATCCACCAGGCTCGATCTGGAAAAGGTGGAAAGAGCTACATTAAAATCACGATCGAGACCATCCAAGGGTTAGACCCTTTTTATCGCCAACCCATAGTAACGCTTCATAACCGATTATGTAACGTTAGTGGCTATCCGGATTGAGCACACATACCGATTCCTTTTGGTGATCCAAACCGGGCGCCACAGGTACGGATCGGTGGTGTAGTTAACGGCGATCACACGCACCCCGGGACAGTCCAATGGCAACCAATCACCCGGCCAGCACGGTGACCAGTTGGCGTCCTTCTTTGGTTTCGCTGGCTTCCGCTTGCCACCGTCGTCGATGGGCGTCGTCATTGGCTCGGCTTCGGTTCTGCTCCCGTTTTTGCGCTTCCCAGCCGCGGCTCCACCACGACCCTCGTCCTCGATGCGCAATCGGAACGTCGGGAAGCTGTACTCGACGTCGTCGGCGAAGTGGACCTCGTCCGGTTCTCCGCACTCGTACGTAAACCGGCGATGCGCGAACTCATACGACGTCGATCGGGTTTCATCGAACGGCGCATCGAGCGGGTCACTAAGCCCGGCGTCCATTGAATCCATCATCATCTTAGCTGTCATCGTCGGTGACGTCGGCGTCCCTGTTGTTGTCGTTGGGGCGTCGAACTTGGCCCGCTTGGAAACGTGCGGTGGAGCGAAAAGGTTCGCCCGCGAATGTCGCTGCCGTTTCGGAGGTCTTAGTGGTGGCTTCGGTGGCCGCTCGAAGTTCACAAGCCGACCCTCGCTGTTCCACAGGCCCTGCTTCCAGGTGTTGACGAGCGAACCGTGCAGTCCGTGGATAAGCACTATGTCGGCGCGGATCGGTACACCGGGCGGAGGTTCGGCAAGCACCACCAGATCGACGCACCGTTCCGGAAGGAGTCGCGGGACTCGCAGCAGTGCCAGTGAGTTGGCCGACGATGGCAGTTCCCCCGGAAGGCTGGGTTTCAGCGTAGGTGGCGTAGAGGAGGTCGATTCCTTGCGCAGCTTGATCACGCGCAGCAGCGGATCGATCCGGTGGGCCACTAGAACGAGGAACAGAATCCAGGTGAGACAGGACTGCAGCTGCTGGCAGGTGGTGGTGACCGTCGGCCATCCAAACGAGTGGGGCCGCACATCACCAAGCTCGCCACCGAACAGCAGCACTGAGGTCGACCGAGGGAACATCCGAACCGTTCCGATCGGTTCGCGGCACGTAAGCGAATGGTTCAGAAATCTTTTGCCCCAGCACGGCCAAGCAGGCACAGGCGCCCGTGACCGTCGTCTAATTGGATTGGGAATTATTTTTATCCCAACACAACCGTATCGTATCGATTCCGTGTACGCAATCGAACACGCCACTGGAAGACACGTCACCCCCACACACGGATGATGACGTTTGGAGGAGACGGAATCTGTCGGTAGAACAACCGTCCGGATACCGCGACGCTCTCGATGGCACTGGTTAGTGCTGGTCGTGGACATCAAAAAACGCCACTCGATATCGATTGTTTAACTTTTGATAACACAGCAACGGCGATGCAAGCGTTCTTTCCGACGACAAACCTACTCAAGTGTTTGTTAAATAGCATGCTACATAAGTGGAATTTGGTGTTCTTTTCTCCGGGCAAAACCTAATCCTCCGTCGTTTAGGACACACGTCGGCGACAATTCCGATGGTTACGAACGAATCGCCAGCCAGTTCGCATAATACTGGTGTCTGAAGGAGTCGAAAAGAAACGGGATACATTGTGCAATGGCATTATTTGGTCATAGTCCAGGGTAGCGACACAAACGCCGACGATTGTTGTATTTACAACTTCTAGTTGATAATATTCTACCTCTTGAACGGAGTTCCGGACTTGACGAACTCCTCTTTGAGTATGAAAGACCAGATTATATCATTGCAAAGACCACAACGCAACCATTGCAAACATTGTAAATAAATTTGTTTCCAGCACCAACAAACAGTTCGGCTAAGATCTCAACATCATATATCTAAAATAAATCCTCAATAGGATATGAATGAACTGTTTAAATTTTAATTGTATTAATTTTGGCGGCGCCATGTGCAGCAAATTTAGAAAACTTTAATTTTTTGTCTACCGCTTGCAGGTGCATCGTAGTCGTTAACCTTTTCATGAGCTCATGGCCAACTAGCTTTGGCTAGTTTTCTTTGCTAATGTTTGCCGAAGGTCCGTGAAATATTTCATCACTTAATACATTTTTAAATTTCGTTTTCCATGTGTGACAGAAATGCGTACCAAAAAAAAAATTTTGCCAATTATGATGATCTTTTCGCACATACAAGTAATGTTAATGGCGCGATCATTAGCAACCAATCAAATCGTCCGCAGTAATCAAAACGTAATTTAAAGTATCAGCTATAAAAACCGATGCCTTCGAACAATCGTTCCGGTCAGCGTTCGACACTCGAAGCTCTTCTCATCATGGTGCGTCTCACGACATTGTGTTTCCTGCTAGCACTGGCCGTGCTCTCCTTCGTAGGCTGTACGGAAGGACGAGGCAACACTACGAGACGGCTGCCCAGACGAGGAAGACCCACGTATAAGGTCTGAGTTGGATTCCACATTGCGCGCCAGGATTGGGAAATCCCGACCTCGTTGTGTTGGGGGTGACTATTTTTGCGAGGGGTAATAAACATCGACTGCAAATTAACTAAATAGTGTTGTTTCGAAAACACGGGGTTATTGACATGACGGTCGGTAACCGAAATGAAATCGCATGTGGCAAAACATGACCAAATTGGCTCCGTTTGTTGAACCGATGACGCGAACGTTTCCTCCCGGTTCGGTAGAGAAAAAGGAGGCCTAAAAAGCCGCAACAGGCCGTGCATCATCGTGCACACACACACACACACACCCACACACGGCACGGCATGCACTTGGCACGTGCTGAGACGTCTTAACCGCTCGCTTAGTGCATCTATTTTTGTCAACACCTCAGCTGGTCAGCGTCGGAGCAACGTGAGTGTGAGCTGGCTCACAAGTGAAAGGATTCCGGTCACTACTATACTATCCCTTTCGATGGTTCAAACGAGTCTTCCCGGTGGTTGCACAAGACGCGCTCCTAGAGAGAAGGTCGTGGCGTCGCAGCGTGACCACGGGACCGACGCACATGAAGTGTTCGAGTGTTTGACCTACCTACCTTGGACCGACGACAGGCTCATCGAAACGGTGTTGGCCGCCAGCGCGAACAGCGTCGTCAGCAGACCGTGGCTCTCGCGCACCTTCCGGAGCAGCGCCAGCACGCTCAGGCCTCGCAGCCCTTTCCAGCCACGTGCCACACCATGCGTCAGTGGCAGCATCAGCCGGATCAGCACCCCCAGCGCTACGCGGACACGGTTGTTCGGTGTACTAAACGTGGTAAAGAAAAAAAAAACGCACATTAACCAAAACTGTCAATCCCGATGGTTGATGGTTTGACGTTGCCAACCGCCCCGAGAGTTAAGCCTGATGATGGAGCGTACTATTTTCAGCTAAGCCAGCCCATAAACTACTCGCCCTTTGCCCCTAGCGCGCCTGGTTTTCCATCCTTTTGCCGCCCTAATTTTCCCTCGACTCGCGACCGAAATCACGGTCGATATGCCAACGTGTTGATAACGCTGTTGCCGGGTCGTGTCTGGTACTCCATTCGCCATTTTTGCTGATAATGGGTTTAGCCGTCGGCCTTTTCGGGATTGCCGCCTCTTCTCCGGAGTGCTGGATCGGTACAAATCCATCTACAGTGCTACACAATCCCATTATCGATCAATGCCTAATCTCCCGCTCGGTGCTTCATTCCCGCTTTTTGCCTTGATTTCAACCTCTTTAAGCCTCATTATCTGGCTCTGGCCGTGGGAAGAAAGTACACCTGTTCGGATTTCATCTGTCCGCAGTGGCGGATCAGTAGTGAACCTTGGCATTATCAAACAACTGCAGACCGGGACCGCAACTCACCGGGTATGCAAATAAACACTGTGAATCAGCACATCAGGTTGCACCACTTGATGAACGTTTGCCTGATGACTAATGCAAACGACTGATAAGATAACGCGTCGAGATAGGTTTTTCTGTGCCATGAACCACTTAACGAGAATCAATCAGAATGTTTGGTTGCACTCAAATCTTCTATTTAAAACAAGTTTCAAGGCTCAGTGCATATGACTAGGGAACGGAATAGTGGATATTTCAAAAGAAAGTGTGTTATTTCATCAGAAATGTATTAACCAGTAGAGCAGCTGTCTCATTTATCTTTTTACTTATTAATTGTTTTTTAATGATATATGATCTATATCTATAAACAAACTATTATTCTTAACTATTTTCTGGTTCTTTAACTTGATCAACTCAAGCTAATTCATTCTATGATAACTTTAGATAAAGTTCATATCATAGTAATGTGTTTTTGATTAAAAATCCTTTCTGTTCTTAACGGATAAAAAATGTTCATCTCATCGATTAACACTAGAATCCAAAACAGTGGTCAATTTGTAGTACTGGTTTTTCAAAATTTCATATGTTTGTGATTTATTAACAGCTGCTATCAATTACATTTATTTACTATATTTTTTCCTCGACACCAAGCTACCGGAGTGATAGAGAGGAGCATAAAAAAAACCAAAAACTCCACAGTGAAGTTAATAAATATTTTAAACGGCAGTCGTTCTGCGAACTTTAGCGATCGTCTAAACAAACCACTTTCTAAACAAATGTTATTTATGTGCATACATCTCATGGGCATTTTCCGCAAGATATAGCTGTGTTGAGGTGTTCATCAAACAAGAATAAAGCTCGTGTGTTTTTCCATCAAATCAATGGCCATAAATCGTTTTGTAGTAGGTTTTGCTTCTTTGTCTGGTATGAATTTTACTGGCACGGACGTTTACAATGATACATTCAGTGCTTCCAGGCATTTCTAATTGAATAAAATAGTCTGAAGAGGACAACCAGTACCATGCCATTTATTAGTCTGTTCTCTTAGTATGCTCTATTTTTATACAAAAAGCATTAATAGATTCGTTAAATACCATCAAATTTGACCACTTTTTGAATTGTAATTGCTCGGATTGATACAAAAATTCTTTATTACAAAACCATCTTCTGTCGGAATTTAAGGTCCTGACAAATAGCTCTTTGACTCGATACTAAAACCTTTCTTCGCAACTTTGCATCATTTTCATTCTTATCGCTAATACTCACTCCACCACCACGGCGACTTCGCTCGGTTTGGTCATTATCTTCATCTGGCAGTCCGACTCCTTGACGACCAGCTGGTCGACGTTGTCCGCCGTCACGGCGCTGGTGCAGAAGCGCACGGTCAGTTTGTTCTCGTTGAAGCCGCCATTAGCGTCCGCGTTGCGATCGTTGATCATCATGCTGCAGTTGGCGTCCACGGCTCCACCGGTGGCCCACATGCCCATCGAGTCCATCATCATAACGCCGTCGTCACCGTGCACATCATGGCCCCTCATGCTGCCCATACTCCCCGAGTTAGCCGCAAACAGGCAGTAACCGACCGGCACCGTGCGAGGCCCCGTGTCACCTTCCATAGAGGCCCAACACCACCAACCAACCAGCCGGTTCCGTGCTCGGTCGAAAATCTCACCAATTGACGCCACTTGAGGCTCGGCCCGTTAGTCACTTTGATTCAACGGTGCATCGTCGCCTTTCCGGCGCTCCAAAGTTCGGGTCCACCGAGTCTTTTGTTTCTTTCAGATATTCGTGGGCAGAATTTTGGACGTTCGCCACACGTTGCCTTGCGAGAGGGCGCGCGCGCGCACGTGGTGGGACAATTGGTTGGACGCGAAAACGACAAACACGTCCCCACCTTCCGACTTCGCTTGATTGAAGATGATTGATCTGTAATGAAGAAGAAACAAAAAAAACACCATGTTGAATGAATATTGCCGTAATTGTCCGCAAACTGGAAGGTCAATTGGAAGCTCCCTAATGGAGGAAGCGGTGCGATTTTCACCACACACAATTACGAAGATTTGCTCAGTGTCTAAGGTTCTACGGTTTGTTTATTGTTTTTTCTCTCTCCATGTGCAGGTTTTCTAATGTACGCGACGATCACGTGCGAACGACGTCTAAACCCGAGGCACCCGAGGTCTCTGATTGCATTGCTGATCCTTCCGCCTGATAGCAGCGGAGAACGGGAATGTAGGTTAATCTACATAAACTAAGCTAAGTTTGATTACATCAAGTGCGCTCTCTGACGCTCGTCGGGGGCTGGAGCTCGGTTCGTTGGAGGTGTTTGGTTTTTGCGACCGGCAATTACCACATTAGTTCCCCCTGGCGTGAACGTGCCTACCCGGTTGACGAGACGTTGGTTGTTGACGTCGGCCGATGAAAAGTGAGAAGTTGCACCGCATGGCCGATAAAGCGACCCGATCCGAGAGATTCACTTTGCGGCTCAGTGTAATATCGCGCATTTCTTTTTAGCTATTGTTTGGAGTGAGTTTATGACAGGCGAGTATCTATTTCTAGTTTAAAGTATAGCTGAAAGATCAAATGATTGCGACTATTGGAATGTCTGGAAAGGTAGAGCAGATAAAATATTGGACTAGCACATGTCAACGTTACAGCCACGTGGAAAGTCGGTAGCCGATTTTAAAGGTTATCAAATCTTGATCTATTTTGCTATGATCACACTAGCTATACTAATATACGCCATTGATTCGCAAATGTTATTCTATTGTTTTTTAGTAATGTTTAGCAGAAACAACAGATTTCTACTTTTAGTACTATAGTTTATTTTTAACTCAAAATGGAGGAAGTTTTCTAATTTGTGATGAATATATAAAAGCCAATTAAGTGTTTATAGAATTTATTCTCCTTAACACGTCCCCAAAAGTGGGTGACAGCAGAAATCAGTTCTAAAAAGTTTTTGACCCATAAATAAACGAAAATACAACATTTAAATTATAGTAATATTTAATATCAATTCTTTGGGAAGCTAAGTCTTTGCTTAGCCTTCGAAAACCATCGGTTTAACAAATGTTATAAACAATTTTTTTTATAAAAGATTGTACTAAAAAAAGTGCTAAAACGCTTAATAGTCAACGTGCCACAACCAGCTACAACACTGCCACAACCAGCAATATTCTTTTTAATAAATTCTAGTGGTTTAACTATGCAATCGTATTTTTCATGTAAAGTTCTGATAGATTCTCAGTTTCTGAAAATAATTGTTGTTTAGGTTGAAAGAGGACAATACAATTGAGATACTGGAGCGATCATTCTCTAACCTTTACTCTCATTCGCAATACCCTGATATGGACACATTCAACTAACAATATTAAAGAACCGTACGAATTCTCTGTTTGATTACACGATCGTTCAGAATCAATACAGGAAGAGATAAATCTACAGAAAGGGCAAAGAAGCATACTGCCTCGAGGAAACTCAGCTGCTCTTTTTATTCGTTCCACCTGGTCAATCACCGGGTCACCTTGCGCCCGCCAATTAACCTCAACGACAAAGTGCGTAGATCGAGCGGAGTCAAAAACATGCTGCGAACGAACGCCGTTCACAACTTCCGTTTCCACGCGAATACGCCACTTCAGTTGCGAAGTACCACCGGGCTTTGGAGTGGGCCACTTCAGTGGCGGGAAGTGTGGTGTTGCTGTGCTCCTCGGTTGAGCAATTAGCATTTGTTATTTTTTCACTTTTTCGCCTTCCTGCTGACAGACTTCGTTTTGCGGGAGCATCCACGTGTTCGCCACCACGTCTGCCTCAGGAATGGAAAATCTCCGAGGTAACTCTGTGGCCGAAATTTAAATGCATTTGCTTCAAGGATAGAAATTTCATGTCTTCGGCGCTCTTTTGCGAATTGCATAAAAGAAAACAAACGGTGGATGGGGGCCCCCGAAGAGGTCTGCGCTTTTGTTGACGCGATGTAATCGATGGTGGGGGCCTCCATCGGTACGTCTGGTGAACTTGAAACACAGGCCCCAACTGGTATCGATTGGATTGAGAAGGCATTTCGTCTATTTCTATGCAATCGATTGCCAATCATGAATGCTACGCTGGTGACCCCGTTCGAAGTGCTTAAAATATCAAACACTGATATGACGTGCACTAATATCGCATGCTATGATGGCTTCTGGTAGTTTCGACTTCCTGACGTATTAATTCCCCAATCTTTCACAAGACTCCAACGGAAATCCAACCCCGAGAGACACAACAACCGAAAGCGCAACCATGACCTCCAGCAATATTTCACCGGGCGAACGTTCGCGATCGATACCACACTCGATGCGCAGGAGGAAACGATTTTCAGGTCATTTTGTAACGTAAGCGTTTCGTACGATGGTTAGGGAGGTTTACAACCCTCCGCAGTCGGTTATGTTGCAACCGGCTTACCTTCCGTAAGTAGGATAACGGATGGACAACGGAAAACCAACGATTAGGCCGAAGGTCCGACTAGCAGCCGGTCGGTTTTCCCTGCCAATTCTTTTTCTTCTTTTGAACTTCAAACGCATGGGGAAATCACTCATAGTGCAAGGTCAAAATGGGGGTGCTTTACATCATCATCATCATTATCAGAGCACCGACGCACGATAACGATGGCAACAACCACGTACAATCAATAGAAGTACATAGATTATTATGTTTAGAATACATTGGACTTTAGTTTCGATAGACCGAAGTACATTAGAAATCGCTTTTGTTTTATTGAAGCTGTGGTGATACCGGCACCGAGCCGGACGTAATAAAGAAAGACCAGTGGCAATAAGTAAAACATCATAAAGCTAAAGTAGAAGTAGGACTAATTTTAAACTTCAAAAAAGCATTTAATATTTAATTCGTGACATAAAGAACATACTTCGACGCGTTTTTTAAAGCAAACATTGAAGAATTTGAATTTTAAAAGGAACCCCTTAACACGTTGACTGCCATGGCTATCATTTTTGATAGCCAGCTGTCATTAGTTCTAAAAAGTTTTTGCCCCATAAATGAATGAAAATGCAAGATGAAAATTATAGTATTATTTAATATCATTTCTTTGGGAAGCTAAGTTTTTGCTTAACCTTTGAAAACCATCGGTTTAACAAATGTTATAGACAAATTTTATTAGAAAAGATTGTACTAAGAAACTGTGCTAAAAACGCTTGGCAGTCAACGTGTTAAATTATAAATGGAATAATTTTAAACCTTATACGATTAAGCTTAAAATTTAAACGTTTTTGTTTTTGGTAATATTGCACGCATGCAACTCTAAGTTTAGCTTCTTTTACTTACAGTAATCAACATTATTTCCCCACGATTGACTGCCAAGCGTTTTTAGCACACTTTTTTAGAACAATCTTTTTTAATATAATTTGTTCATAAAATTTGTTAAACCAACGATTTTTGAAGGCTAAATAAAACCTTAGCTTCCCAAAGAATTGATATAAAATATTACTATTATTTTTATGTTGCATTTTCATTTATTGATGGGTCAACAACTTTTTAGAACTGAGTTTTGCTGTCACCGACTTTGGGGTGACATGGCAGTCAACGTGTTAAAAGAGGTTCTTCGTCTATAAAACTGAAAATCCCCCCGTTATTTTTAAACGCTTGTTCGAAAAATAGAGCTGCAATTTTAAACACTCCTACAATCACCAGTCAACTTCTGCTGCTCGCATTTGCTCAAAAGTTCAAAGTACAATACGTTCACGAGATATGGCAGAGCCCATAAAAGAACAGATGGATTGCAAGCCGGCAAACAAAATCCCCGAGAAGTAAGCGGCTTACGATAGTGCGTGAAAATGGCCGCTCGCCATCCAGTCAAACAATCCGAGGGCAAACAGTTCTGTGGTAAGTAAATATTTAGGTTGAAGGAAAAAAAAACACCTCCCGACCTCAAGTCATTATTTGCCGCTCACCACGACTATAGCTTGTTATCAGACGTGGCGCGAAGATGTAGTGTTAGATGAACAAACTGTTCGTCAAACGACGGAATGCGTCCCAACAATGCGGAACTCTTGGCGAACGGAGGCAACCTTATCAGCAGCTTCTTTCTTGATTCCACAGACACCCACACGACACAAAAATACCCTATGGGATGTTAACTGATAAACACCACCACAAGATGTTGGCAGCACAAAACATATGGTCGAAATGATGCTGCTTGCGTACGCCATGACGCGCTGACGTTGTGGTCACGCTCCGGGCTCACGGGTTGCCATAAAGGTCTCGCGAATAAGAAACAGCTCCACTTGAGCGTGTCTTATAAGCTCTCCACCCCGCCTTTCACCATCCTCTCGCCCCTGCCAGAAGAGACACGCTTCTCGGCTCGTGACTCGTTGCCTTCGGAAACCAAAAAATTCTGCCAACAAATCGGTTAGTACTACCCAGGCGGGTGTCAGCACAGGCGCGTTCCGGTACCGGTCGACCACATTTACATAGCGAATAAATTATTCAACGATGTCCATTCGTGAGCTGCATTTGATCGGGGGGATCGTCGTTGGCTACCCAATCCTCCAACGTTCCACATATGACATCTATTCGTAGTCGTTAGCCGTTTGACTGTAAACAATTGAGGCTGGGCGTGTGAGATTTAATCATAGCCCTTCGCGCTATCACCGCTCAGAAGGGGGCGTTGATATTTTAAGAAACCTGAATCGAATGAGTTTTGAACCAATCATTCTCGCATAAAGTGATGTCTCCGGGCGGTTCAAAATTATTCCGCTTTCATTCCGGTCCAACATACTCAACTTAAGGAAACAGTAAACGCAATCATTTGACTTCCGAGGGGTGTTATCTCTGTTGTGGGCCTCACTGTGTAATGATAGGCTACGCGGGAACATGTGCACCCGATCGAAGCGGTATACAATCGTATGGCAATTGGTTGGATACGGATAACATGTAATTTTACCTCGTTTCCTACCGTTGGCAGGGGTTGCGGAGACGGTTCCAACTTTCGAATCCGTACGAACCTGCTATCAATGGCGTTGGCGAAAACCCGGTGAGCAAAAATTGAGGCACTATTTTTGTCCCGTAGCAGCAGCGTGTAGTTCAACATCTGGTGCCTCATTTAATTCGAGTGATTAGGCAGGTTTTTTTTAAATTCTTGTGATGATGTTTCTTTTCCCACAGTTAAATAACATTCAGATATGGGTGACCGGCAACTTGGAGAGATAGCAACGAGAACTCATTCCACATGCATCCACATGGACTCCATTGAGACTCACGATAAGAAAGTTAATCAGTTAATGATTCTAGACAGCGCACTTTTGTCTTTGACGTTGCCAATTTATAACCAGATTAGAACCGCAATTAAAACCAACACCATTCTTATAGCAATATATGGCTCAAATTGAATGGCTTGCGATAAGTCCCGGGGTCTGGGTGACGTCCATGGTAATCCTCGTCAAGTGAAGTCAAACATTTTTGGCAATCTCTTCACCAGATGTGCTTGGTAGCTAGCTTATCTATTCTTCCGAGCATGCCGCCGATTGGTATGTGTGTGCGTACATATGAGGTTGGTACAAACCACACCCAATGACCCGCGGCCCAAGCCAGACTGATAGGGCCCCAAATCTCTGCGCACCATCTGACCCCCTAACCCGGGGACGATAAGGTTGGTTTTACCACCGAGGCTATATTTCATAACATAAGAGCGTTGATTTGCTATACTACAGTTATATAGTACACATAGCTGAAAGGAGAATTAATCCGATATACTGATAGCGTTCACTGAACTCTTGCCGTGGTAAAGTAAAGAAAGGCTTCTATCCAGACGAAACGTCACCCATACCTTGACTTCACCAGACGCTTTCTCAGGGACTTTCAACCCCGACAGAAAAGTGGCTTGCCGGTCACTTGTTCATAGGAACCTCGGCTTATCAGTAGGCAAGACACTATCAGCATCGCCGTTATCATAGGTTGCAGAGCGGTGTAGACCGTGCTCAAGTAAATGGAAATGGCAGGGGAAGGAGTTAACAATGGACCGCTCAGGATCAGCGCTCGGTAAGACATATACTAAGCATATAAATAAACTAGGAAGAAAGAAAAATGAAAATTCACTACCAACAGAAGTGAACCCCATTATGGTGCTAGCTGTTGTTTACCACGACATTTAGCACCGTCTGTGCTTGCCATAATTGCTCAAGCCGGTTCGGTCTCGTAGGGAAGAGTCAAAAGTAGTGGCCGATTTTCATAGGAACTATAGGAAGACGCCAAAATCGACCACACTAACAGACACCCTCGACCGGCTTAGTTGGTCGTACACCGATACTTAGGTAAACGGATAATTATAGATCCTGTTGGAGGATAGTTCCCGGCTGTATGTTGTCGGTGGTGGTTGTTGCTAGTTTGCCATTTTTGTTTCTAGGGTCACCGGTCTGCGATAAGGCATCGGTATAAACTGCTATCAGTTCCGGAAGCCGTGCCTGGTATGTAAAGCTGGTGTTTAGCTTGGCTTTGTGTTTAAGAGACTAGCAGAAGCTGGTTAATCGGTTAAGGTTAGACCGATTTCACCCTCTCCTATCCTTGCTCTTCTATTTGTTCATTCTCTAAGTGTCTAGAGCAGGGGTCGGCATACGTTTCCTAAAAAGAACCAAATGATGAAAAACCCCAATAACGCGGGCCGGATACGTTAACCGATGTTTTGAAAAGCAATATTAAATTAATTTTAAATGGAGTATACATTTTCTAAATAGTGAAGTTGCTTAAAATAGTGATAAAAAACTAACCCATGAAAATTAAAAGTTTGAACGCGTGGAAGGCCAAGCGTTTTTAGAACATTTATTTAGTACAATCGTGACCAATTTTTTGATAAAATTCGTTTATAAAACAAATGCCAGTACTTGTTCTTAAATCAGTAACAAATAGAAAAGCGTTCCAAAGGCTTATTTTGAACAACAGCCTACCACTATATTAGTGCAATACTATATGAGTTTGCAATACTGTCACCCAAAATGTGGGTACTCTGGATGCAAAGTAAATATGTAATTTGGCGGCTGGAATCTGGTCGAGATTCGCGAGACCAGGAAATTTTCGAAGGATCAATGGAAAAATGATAAAACAGTGTTCGAACGAGTCGCCTGGTAATAAACACCTCGTTTAACTACTTTAACGTACAGTTTTTGACCAAAAAATTATAATATCGTGAACAAAACCCAATAAGAATTGAGTTTATTTTTTTGTTCTGTTGTACTAAAATCTTCACGCGGGCCGGATTTTGCCGACCCCTGATCAAATAGTTCTACGATTGCTTTCAAAACAATATTAAATTAACATTCAGCCAACGTTAATTGAAGAGCCATTTTATGCAATTCAATTCACTGCAATTGTTATTATAGCAATGTGGTTTAAATTTTTCGATCGATCATTCACGTGATCAAACAAAAGGGGTGTTTGAGGGGTTTATATCCTAAGTTAAATCAATAGAAATAGTAAATAATGAAACGGAAGGAAATGATGATAAAATAGGTTTCTCGAACAGTCAACTTCATAGATAAGCAGAAAAAAAGTATACAGATAAGCCCCTAACACCGGGCCGGATAAAACATGTTACATGTTGAAGGAAACAGTTTCATATTTTTGAACAGACGTAAGGAAGCGAGAATAGTAGGAAAGGAATTCGAGACGACAAACAGCATGTAAATACTAAACCTATCATATTTGATCATTCGTTACCTTGAGCTGTATGTATTCCTAGGGACCTGTTGCTCGGGTACGCTCTTCAGATGAGATCAATCCACTCGCTAGCAACCCCTCTGAAACCCAACACACACACAAAAAACTGGCACCCCACGAGTTCACCCGGGAGGCGGGGGGTTGAAGATGTCGGAATGCGGCGCCAGTCTTTTCTGTTGGTAAATCGGGTTGGATTGTTGGTGTTTTTATTTCGGGTGATGGTGAGGGAACGAGCACTCACCCCACGCGGTGGACGCAATTTCGCGTACACCTTCGAACGAACAGAGGGTGAGTTTTGGGGGTGGGCTTCTTGGCGCCTTCCACTTCCACTCCACGCGACCGTGTCTGGCACTCTAATCCTTCCGTCTAATGTAATGTTGGATGGTCCGCCGTTTTCAGTTGAACTTTTTTGTTTTCTTTTTCACGCTGCCGTCGCGTTTCTTCGCTCGGCCACACCACACGACGCAACGAAAATTGTTGAATTTTGTGCGTTTCGATATATTTTTATGTCGTGTCGTTGTTCCACCACCACAGCCGAGCACAACAACCTCCGCTACACAACGACAGGGCAAGCACGAAGAGGCACGACTGTTCCACTATTTGCCAACCGTTTGCTTTGCCGCGAGGGGTGGATTGTGGTGACGCATCAGCCCTTTGCGCTTCTCGGTTACGCGCACAGACGCGCGGGTACCCCCTCAAAAACACTCGTTCTCGCGGGATTCTAGTGTTGGAAGTGCGTATGTTTTACTATTGTGTCGCCTTCTTTGTTTGCCAGCTGATTGGTTCGCTTGTTTCCATCGGGGGGAGGTCGACGTGCACACACATTAACGATATCTTCCGTCCAAGCCGCACATTATTCGCCGTGGTCAGGCATCCACCACGTGTTCGGTACTAAATGCTCCCGCTGTGCGTTTTCAAACGGGGGTATAATTTGATTTTACTTCTTAGGGAGCAGCTTCCAATTTTTCATAGCCACTGTCACTCGACGGTGTTATTACAGAAGCACGGGAAGGAAGGGAGCTTCAAGGGCATACATTTCCGATGGGCGAAGGGGTGCACACTACGATCGCGATACCGAAGCAGAAGATTGAATCAAATAAATCGAACCTACGATAGCGCACAACTGTCAACTTTGGTCATTCGGGCAAGTGAATGTAAAAACACAATTCCACGACGAACGGGCAAAATAGATCAACCTATTCGTATCCGTCGATGATCGCGGGACGCAAACGCGACCGACAAAGGACTCGACACTCGCGCAACGATTCAAGATCGCACCACAACACGGTGTGCATCTATCGGCGGCGATGGCGGCGCGGATGCTTGCGCTCACGACGAAGCGGAAAACTCGACTGGCGCATGTTTCGCGTTCCGCGAACCGCGAGTTTATATTTGACCGCGTTTTTGCCATTGCTAAGGTGACTTCGACGAAGCTATAATTCCGCAGCAAGCACTACTTCGCTCCAACAACCTTGGTTGCAGCTGTCAGAAGAAAACTGTCAATCACAGCATAAACAACAACATTAATTGTAAAATACCTGTGTTCTGTTTTCTGTTCACATTTTCCAACATCATCACAAGTGCCCAGAAGGAAGTTTTGTTACAAATTCGGTGAATCTCACGATTTATTTGGGGAAACAAGATGGCTTTGACCTAAAGTTGGATCCTCCTGCTACCATAAACATCATACGTGAAGACATAAAGCGCTACGGTTTAAATGACGAAAGGGAAATGCCTAGTAGCGAACTACTGCTGCGTTATGCGATACGTCTTTCGTGGGAGATTTTCAGACTCCCATAGATGCAAAACCCTATGCATCTATGTGATGTGTTCCGTGAAGACCTTCCTATCTGGAACTCTTCCCCTGGTCTTATGTGGATAAAGAAGGGGTATGGTACGATCCGTGAAATAGGTGACAATCCTCAAGCACAGAACGATCTTCGGACGTTTTGGCACCGCTTTAAACGTGGCGTACAGCTGGAGCCTCCTGATACTTACGCCTATGTAGAAAGTCATCCATGTAGCGATGATGAACCACAGATCCGGGTTAAGTGGGGGTATCCTGCCACTATTACCCTGGCTGAAGCAATGTTCGCTATACCATTCATCGAGGCGTACCGAAAGTTCCCAACCCCGATCGCTTTCGGTTTTGCATCGAAACCATGCAACACTCTCCACGGTTCGCATTATCTCAGTCTTAAGTTTGAGAACTTTCATCGAACTCTTCCAACCTGGTTGATTCGGGTGGCATTCCAAATTCTTACTACCAACTTAGACTTACGTAAGTACAGAGGCGGCGGAATTCCTGATGCAAGTAATCTGCACAAAATGTTTCTATATCTAGAAGAATACAGCATTCACACCCCAGTTCGTTTGTGTAACGGTGAACGGTATCAGAAACATACCGGAATTGCTAGTGGAAGCTATTTCACCGAACTAGTTGAAAGCATATGTAATCACATTCTAGTTTATTATGCCGAATTCAAGGAAAAAGTTGCAATTAATAAGATTTTCGTGCTGGGTGACAATGCCATCGTGGCGTACAATAGACCAATAACACCATTGGCTGTGGCAGATCACCTTGCTCCTCTTGGGGTGGAAGTCAACATACCACATTCTCGCTATTCTAGGAATCTACATAATGTACCATTCCTTGGCTATCAGATCCATAAGAAACGGTGAGAACTGGGTACGTACACATTTTACACATAAGTGAAAAATACATCTTTAGAACAGTAAATTATTCAATTAATCTATTCCGCAGAATACTACAGCCTCACGTTGGATCACGAATGGAAACACCATTTGAACACCCTAAACGTACAAATGTTGTGCGAATCGAGTAACAGTACAAAGTGCACGAGCAAAAATGAGCTTTTCTGGGAAAAGGAAAAGACCCCGAATAATGTGGCTGAGAGTTAGTGTCGACGATGCGACTGAAAGTGCTTTCATATTACGATATCAACAATAATTTATTTTTCGTGTTTCTAAGCGCTTTAAGTCCGCGTTTCGTTGAAATCCCTGTATTGTTCGCTGGTAAGACCGATTCTCGAGTTTGCGTGTACTGTCTGGTCACCAGTCCAAACCACCTGGATTAATAGATTGGAAAATGTTCAGAACAGGGCCACACGTTTCTTGTTTTATCGTTTGCCATGGGCTAATCGCATGTCCCGTCCTCCTTATAGGACTCGCTGTTTATTGTTTGGTCTCGATTATCTCGAAAGTAGGAGGAATGTTTCTCAATGTATTTTTGTTTTGAAACTTTTCTCAGGTTCGGTTGACGCTCCTGATCTCTTAGAAAAAAATGATCTCCATGCACCGTCGAGAATCTTGAGAAGCGCAAACGCTTTACAGCCGGAGTTTCGCCGAACTGTCTTTTGTACCCAGGACCCGGTGTTCCAAATGTGCCTGCTTTATAATGAATGTAGTGCGTTATTAGATTTTAATTTGTCGCTAGGTGAGGCAAGGTCCACAATCAGAAATATATTTTCCAATGCTTAATGTGAATATAAGAAGCGTTTTGTATGTCTGCGGACCAGATAACCTCGTATTAAATAAATAAATAACTAAATAAATAAATAATCAAATTTAATAAGAATATAAGCAGAAAAGAACTTGTCGAAGAATTCCGAGGTCGAGTAACAGTTAGAAGACAGTTGCAGGAACAGAATTGAATACAGGAATACAGGATTGAATTAACTAATATGGTCATGTGCTACGCGCAAAATGACATGGGGTTGCATTGTTCCACAAGAACATGATAACAATGAACGCAAATCAGAACCTTAACAAAAAGATACTACGTTAAACATACACACTGTTTATGATCCTAAAACGAAGGTGATACTAGCGTTAAATCATTGAAACGTCGAATTTGAAGATGAAATATACGATTTCTTAACAAGAATCGACACTATTTTCCTATTCCTTTCATCTGGTCTCTTGTTCTTGCCTTTGCTTAGAGAGTTTCTTCAACGTTCTGCCATTAACAATCGCTCAGCAATCAGTTCGAGAAGAAGTTATTAATTTGTGAAATATTGCACATGGGGAAGGGAAAGGTAGATTCTGTGGAAATGCAATGTGTCGCGAATTCCATTTCTGTGCTTGGATCGCGTGCTGATCATACGTTGGAGCTTATCAGTTGCGTGATTAACGATTTACGAGTACCGTATCAAGTTTCATTTAAAGCAGAGTCATTGGCTTTCCTATTGCGATAACATAATGTCCGCCACTCGACTGTAAAGGAATTAGCTCCAACGAAGTACCGACCGCTTCCCGGTGGCCAATGTTATTTTATCTGCTTCTTCAAAGGCTTTTCCGGAAATTCCCAAAGAGGTGTAGGTAATGATACTAGTGAGAACAAAGTTGCTTCCACTTTAATCGGCATTTACGGGTCGACACTTGGCCAGGTAACATCAGAGAACTCAGATCAACAGACTCGCTACGTTCAAGTGTGGCAGATGGCCAGTCACTCGGTTGAACTCGTTCACTTCACATGCGTACGAATATCCTCGCGCCAAATTTTCCCTGTCCCAATTGATCCATCCGATGCGGCTGCTCACGTCTGTGCAGAAGATGTAATCCCGGCGGATTTCCTCCAGGGAAATATGCACGTTGTTGACACCGATCAGCACGATCCCGGAGTTCTGAGCCTCGTTGTGCAGGATTTTGTAGTAGACCTTCGGGGCGCGCAGCCTCGTACGTCCATTGGGATCAAAATCGAGGAAGATCTGATGGTGGTCTCCATTGCCATCGGCTTGCGTTTGTACGCCGTAAGTTCCACCGTAAACACGCACACGGATGTTCCGCGAGGCGACGAACGTTTTCGCCGACGCCTCAATACGCTCCCAGTTGCCGGCGTTGAAGTTTTGCCACTGTGGGGCCGTGTTCAGGAACCAGAAGGTGGCGTTCTGTTGCGTCGCGTACACAAAGTCCGCCCGTGCGGCAATGTGTCCCCGGGCCATATAGATACCGTTGTTTGTCGTCTGCACCAGCTCGTCGGCTCGCGCTTGCGAGTTTAGAATGGTCGCAATAGTTTCGCGCTGCATGTTGACCGTGTACAGCGTGTTGACCGTTACGCCCGGGAAGAAACCGGTGCCCTGTATCCAGCCCGGACGGGCCACCCCAGTCTCGAAACCGGCATTGGCCGGGGTGAACTCGTGCACCAGGTAGTGATTGTCGAACGTCACCTCGTCGTGGCAGACGTCGAGAATCTTCGGGAACCGGTCGCCCAGCTCGAAGCCAATCTCCACGATGGTGGCATCGTTGTAGCAACGTTGTGCCGTACGACGGGCCACGCTTCGCCAGTTGACCAAACATCCGAACTCCCAGAAACCGTACATCTGGCTGTCGTAGTTGAACTGACCATCGATAACGCACGTCACCACGATGGACGTTTTCATCGGGTACAGCTGAAACCCTGTCGAGCACGCAAGTTCCAACGTTTCGCCGGCGTCCAGTGTCAGTATGCCGCTGTTGGTGGACGGGTAGCGGAACTGGTCTGTGCCCGGGACGAGGAACAGTGGCTGCGGCAGTGGAAGATCTCCATTGAGACGAAGAGAGCATCCAGTGGCTGTAAAAACAACATCATTTAAAGTGACCTACTAAAAACTTTATCACACTCACACATAGATGATCTTCTCATTTTTTTTAAACTCACCGAAACCATTAACCCCAGGAACTTCCTCCGGAATGTCATACAGAGGGATATCCCTTGCCGTCGCGAGTAAAACCGCCGAACCGAGCAACACAACGGAAATTAAAAACCGCCTCATGGTCACGTCCGTTGAATGAACTAATCGGTTGAATTTCGCGGTTCTTCTATTTTATATAGATTGCTCTCCCTCATCATGATCTCAATGGTCACGGTGAGGGCACAGCGATAAGAGTTAATCCATCCATTAAAGGCTAAGAAACCGTACCCCACCGCGGGGCCTGCTTAAGGATGTGCGGATGCCTATGGTTCCCGTTTATCTTTCACTGATTTGCTTGATAAGATACGCCGACGTCTGATTGTACTTTAAAAACCAATGTCCTGCGCAATTCCGAATGGGATATAGATTTTAATAATCTTGTGGGACATCATTTTATGCTACAGGTACAATGTGGTCACCACCTGGGCAGCAGATGTCTCTGTTTGCGAGGACTGCTACGATGCTTAATGTTTTACGATTGGTGGATTTTGGATTTTGCCCTCATACCTTGGATATACCACGGATGACGCACTCCTTCAGGTACACCAGCCCCATTCCCCAGGGGTCTAGACAACACCTCTTCTTGTTCACTTTTTGTATACCGCCGGATGATCTGCTTCCGAAATTTCTTATCAGAGACGCGAAATCGCCCCTCAATCGACGGATCATTGATTAAAGTCATTAACGAGTCACGAACGGGAGGTGTGGTTTTCAATCTCGGCCACCACCCAGCGGGTGGGTGGCTATAAAAACCGGTAGGCTATCGTAGTGATTGACGTATTTGAGCAACCGGATAGGAACAATGAGGCGGTTTGCGTTTTTGTTGACGCTTTGCGCGTTTGGACTGCTGGCGCAGGCCCGCGACATTCGTCACGAAATTCCGGTGGAGCTGCCGGAGTTTGGCAACTTTGGTAAGAACAAGGATAAGACCCTCTTGGACCAACGAGTACTTCAATGTCTTTATTCTTTTTTGTACAGCTACTCCATGCACGGTGCGACTTACTGGTGATCTTCCTCGTCCTCAGCCATTGATCTTGATCCCTGGTACGGACCAGTTCCGCTACCCGACCACCAGCAGCGGGCTGCTAGAGCTGAACGCTGGTGAGACGCTGGAGCTGGCTTGCCAAGACGGTTTTGGTCTGTTCCCGGGAAAGAGCTCGATCAACATCGCTTGCGTGATCGGCGATCAGTTCAACTACGATGGCCAGATGTACGCGTTCCGCGAATTTGCTTGCACGGAGAACTGGCTGAGTACTGCACGTCGTACCGCCCAGCGGTGCTTCAATGGAGCGACGATCGTGGAGGTCGGATTCGCCGTCGGTCCGCGATTCCCGAAAATTATGGACGTTTGCCACGACGAGGTGACGTTCGACAACCACTACATCGTGCACGAGTTTATCCCGGCCAACGCCGGATTCCAGCAGGGCGTTCCCCGCCCAAGCTGGTATCAGGGTGACTTCTATCCCGGAATCAACATTAATGGCCTGTACACCGTCAACACCCAGCGGGCCACTCTAGCCACCATCTTGGGCTCGCAAGCCCGAGCCGATGATCTGGTCCATGGCACCGAAAATGGTATCTTCATGGCACGTGGACACATTGCCGCACGCGCTGACTTCATCTACGGAACGCAGCAGAACGCCACCTTCTGGTTCCTGAACGCAGCACCGCAATGGCAGAACTTCAACGCCGGCAACTGGGAGCGCATCGAGGCCGCAGCGAAAACGTTCGTTGCCTCGCGCAACATTCGCGTGCGTGTTTACGGTGGAACCTACGGTGTACAAACGCAGGCCAACGGAAACGGCGATCACCGGGAGATCTTCCTCGACTTCAACGCCAATGGACGTACGAGGGTTCGTGCACCGAAGATCTACTACAAGATTCTGCACAACGAGGCTCAGAACTCCGGGATCGTGCTGATCGGTGTCAACAACGTACACATTTCGCTGGAAGAAATCCGCCGGGACTACATCTTCTGCACGGACGTGAGCAGCCGCATCGGATGGATCAATTGGGAGCGGGAAAATCTGGCCCTCGGCTATTCGTACGCATGTGAAGTGAACGAGTTCAACCGAGTGACTGGCCACCTGCCACAGCTGAACGTTGCCAGCTTGCTTATCTAGGTTCATCCGTGAAATCAATCGGTCAACCGATTAGATTATTACGATAAAAACTGTGTGGTTGTTCAGCACCAAAAATAAACTTAAGCAATTCATTTATCGCAAATACTGGGGCTATCTTTTCTACACAATGGTGGCTTTAGAGGCCGCATCATTACACTTCCAAGAATGGAGTTATCCTACGTGCACTTAAACGAGGAAGATTCCTTGAACTTTCTTTGTACTTGAATTCGCGCTTAATATGACATGGAGTATACGCATCTCACGGTGCCACATGAATGAAATTGTAAAAGCAACAGGAAACCGGTATCGAGTTATCGCCCTTCTGAGGACGGCATAGTTTGAAGTACTGATATAATGAATGTTGCATAGCTACACAAAGGGAGGTGTGGTTACATCCAAACCCAGCTGTGGACTGTGGCTATAAAAAGCGGCACAGTATCGTGGCGAAGAAAGTATTTCAGGCAAGAAGTAGAAACAATGTTGTGGCTTCAGCTATTGATTACGATTTGGACGTTTGACTCGTTGGCGCAGGCCCGCGATATCAGGCAGGATATTCCGGTGGATCTACCAGATATTTTAAACTTCGGTAAGAAATAGGCGTAGGAGCTAGATGGTCTTGATTACCACAAGAACGTCTCGAATGAACGAAAGTGTCTTTATTCTTATAGCTACTTCATGCATGGTTAATCTAACTCGTGATCTTCCACGTCCCCAACCATTGATCTTGATTCCTGATACGAACCGGTTCCGCTATCCAACCACCAGCAGCGGCCAGCTACAGCTTAAAGCTGGAGAGAAGCTTGAACTGGCTTGTCAGGAAGGTTTTACCCTTTTCCCGAAAAAGAAATCAATCAAAATCGCGTGCGTGATCGGCGATCAGTTCAACTACGATGGCCAAAAGTACGCGTTAAGCAAATTTGCATGTACCAAAAACTGGGTAAGTAGCGCTCGTCGGACAACTCAACGGTGCTTCAACAAAGCGACAATCGTAGAGGTCGGGTTCATCGTTGGCTCGCGGTTCTCGAAAATTATGGACGTCTGCCATGACGAGGTGACATTCGATAACCATTACGTCATGCACGAGTTTACTCCAGCCAACGCCAGGTTCCAAGAGATAACCACCCCCCGTCCAAACTGGAATCAGGGTGACTTCTATCCCGGTATCAACATTAATGGCCTGTACACCGTCAACACCCAGCGGGCCACTCTAGCCACCATCTTGGGCTCGCAAGCCCGAGCCGATGATCTGGTCCATGGCACCGAAAATGGCATCTTCATGGCACGTGGACACATTGCCGCCCGGGCGGACTTCATCTACGAAACGCAGCAGGATGCTACGTTTTGGTTTCTGAACGCAGCTCCACAATGGCAGAACTTTAATAATGGCAACTGGAAGCAGATTGAGGCTGCTGCGAAAACGTTCGTCGCCTCGCGCAATATCCGTGTGCGCGTTTACGGTGGAACTTACGGTGTACAAACGCAAGCCGATGACAATGGAGACCACCATCAGATCTTCCTCGACTTCGATCCCAATGGACGTACGAGGCTGCGCGCCCCGAAGATCTACTACAAAATCCTGCACAACGAGGCTCAGAACTCCGGGATTGTGCTGATCGGTGTCAACAACGTGCACATTTCGCTGGAAGAAATCCGCCGGGACTACATTTTCTGCAAGGACGTAAGCAGCCGCATCAGATGGATCAATTGGGAGCGGGAAAATCTAGCCCTCGGCTACTCATACGCATGTGAAGTGAACGAGTTCAATCGGAAGACTGGTCTTTTGCCCCATTTAAAAGTTGGCAGGTTACTTATCTAAGTTCATCCGTGAAATCAATCCGTCAACCGATTAGATTATTACGATAAAAAATTGTTAGGTTTTTCTGTACCAAAAATAAATTTAAGCAATTCATTTATCGCAAATACTGGCGCTATCTTTTCTATACAAAGGTGTATTTGGAGGCCGTATCATTGCACATTCAGCAATGGCGTTATCCTACGTGCACTGGAACGGGGGAGATTCATTGATCTTTCTTTGTACTTGTATTCGCCCATCATATGACATAAAGTTTATGTTATTTACTTTGATACTCATCTCACGGTGTCACATGAATGAAATTGTAAAAGCAACAGGAAACCGGTGTCGAGTTATCGCCCTTCTGAGGAGGGCATACTTTAAAGTACTGATATAATGAATGTTGCATTGCTTCCTGATGACTACACAAAGGGAGGTGTGGTTACATCCAAACCCAGCTGTGGACTGTGGCTATAAAAAGCGATACTGTATCGTGGCGAAGAAAGTATTTCAGGCAAGGAGCAGATACAATGTGGTGGCTTACGCTATTGATTACGGTTTGGGTGTTTGATTCGCTGGTGCAGGCCCACGACATCACGCAGGACATTCCAGTGGATCTGCCAGAGTTTGCAAACTTTGGTAAGAAAAAGGCGTGCATAATTTGGAAGCTTGATTTTTTTGATTACCACAAGAAAGTCTTGAATGAACGAAAAGTGTCTTTATTCTTGTAGCTGCTCCATGTACGGTCCGTCTAACTGGTGATCTTCCACGTCCCCAGCCACTAATCTTGATTCCTGGTACGGACCAGTTCCGATATCCAACCACCAGTAACGGACTGCTACAGCTTAACGCTGGTGAGACGCTTGAGCTGGCTTGTCAGGAAGGTTTTGCCATTTTCCCGGGAAAGAGCTCAATCAATATCGCGTGCGTGATCAACGATCAGTTCAACTACGATGGCCAGATGTACGCGTTCCGCGAATTTGCGTGTACCAAAAACTGGGTAAGTAGCGCTCGCCGGACTACTCAACGATGCTTCAACGAAGCGACAATCGTAGAGGTCGGGTTCATCGTTGGCTCGCGATTCTCGAAAATTATGGACGTCTGCCATAACGAGGTGACATTCGACAACCACTACATCGTGCACGAGTTTATCCCGGCCAACGCCGGGTTCCAGCAGGGGGTTCCCCGTCCAAACTGGTATCAGGGTGACTTCTACCCCGGCATCGATACTGACGTGCAGTACCGAGTCATCACTCAGAGGGCCACGATTGCTACCATCTTAAACTCGCAGCCCCGAGCCGACGAGATAGTGCAGGGTACCGACAATGGTATCTTCATGGCACGCGGGCACATTGCAGCCCGGGCGGACTTCATCTACGGAACGCAGCAGAACGCTACCTTCTGGTTCCTGAACGCAGCACCACAATGGCAGAACTTCAACGCCGGCAACTGGGAGCGGATTGAATCTGCGGCAAAAACGTTCGTCGCCTCGCGCAACATCCGTGTGCGCGTTTACGGTGGAACTTACGGCGTACAAACGCAAGCCGATGACAATGGAGACCATCATCAGATCTTCCTCGACTTCGATCCCAATGGGCGTACGAGGCTGCGCGCCCCGAAAGTCTACTACAAGATCCTGCACAACGAGGCTCAGAACTCGGGGATCGTTCTGATCGGTGTCAACAACGTACACATTTCGCTGGAGGAAATCCGCCGGGATTACATCTTCTGCACAGACGTGAGCAGCCGCATCGGATGGATCAATTGGGACAGGGAAAATCTGGCCCTCGGCTACTCGTACGCATGTGAAGTGAACGAGTTCAATCGGGTGACTGGCCACCTGCCACAGCTGAACGTTGCCAGCTTGCTTATCTAGACCGCTCTGTGACGACCTTTGGTTTGTGTCTTTCTTGAAGTGTGTTTAACAAAATGAATTCGGTTGCATACCAAATGAACTCATTCATAAAAAAAAATCTGTTATCCGAAAATATATTATTACATTACATTGTGCTATTACATGCATTGAACTGTCCTGTATATTGTCCTGTAAATGTTTATATAAAGAGGTTAAATCTGGACTAAGTCTAAAAACGAACTGTACGATCACATGCTTGGCAGAAGCGTCATAGCTTCAATCCTGACAGTGGAGCAGTACAAGCGAGATAATTATTTGGAAAAATTATTACAGCATGAATATAGGAAACTGCGCATAGACCCTCCCAAATTCCCAGTTGGACAGCCCTGCTGTAACTTATCTCTTGACAATAGCCAAATTATCCTGATAAGGTGATTATCGTAGACTGTGCAGCAGACGATGGATTATGTTCTATACGTCGCGCCGGTCGATCAGCCCGTTAGTTCGATGCTATCGGTTAATCTGTGAACAGTAAAATGGAAATAAAATTGCTAGCCCTCGGCTGTTTGCTGGTACTTGGAAGTTCACATAACATTTTAGCGCGTGACGTTGCGCAATCGCGCGACTTTGAATTCCGTCAGTGTAAGAGAATGGTGATGGACAATTGTGGATTGTCTTTGTGGATAATTGTGGCCTATTTCTTGTTCCTCTAGCTGGCGACCACTGTATGGTTCCCTTCAATGCGCTGCCGTACCCGGAGCAACCCCTGATACTGATACCAGGCACCGAAAACTTTTGGCACCCAACGGATGAGACCAGGGTGGTGCATTTTCCAGCGAACGCTACGGTTGAGCTGGCCTGCCGGGACGGGTTTAGGTTGTTCCCGGAGACGAACAGTATCACGGTGAAATGCGATGCCGATACACAGTTCTCGTACGACGGTAAGCAGTACGAGATGGCAGTGCTTGCCTGCAACTCGTATTGGCTGAGTTCTGCCCGAACTACACAGGAACGGTGTCTTCAGGGTGCGGGCGAGATCGTGCAGATCGGGTTCCCGCTGTCGACGGATCGCTGGGTGAATGTGTTTGATGTATGCTACGAGGAGAAGCTGTACCATACACACTTCGTAAGGCATCGCATGACACGGGCCAACGGTGGTTATCAGTCCGGCAATCCACGGCCTTCCTGGTATCAGGGACCGTACTATACGGACGTGAACATCAATAACCTGTACACAGTTAACCGACAGCGGGAAACTATTGCCATCATCCTGGGTTCCCAGGACCGAGCCGACGAGCTGGTGCAAACGACTGCCAACGGAATCTACATGGCCCGGGGACATATCGCCGCCCGGGTTGACTTCATTTACGGTACGGAGCAGAACGCGACCTTCTGGTTCCTGAATGCCGCCCCACAGTGGCAGAACTTTAATGGAGTCAACTGGGAGCGAGTAGAGTCCTCCATCCGAGACTTTGTCGGAAGCCGTGACCTTGAGCTTACCGTGTACAGTGGCACGTACGGCGTTCAGAAGCTAGCGGACGGTAACGGTGACTACCAGGAGATCTGGCTTGACTTTGACGCCACGGAGGGTACTCGGCGTGCCCCGGCTCCAATGCTGTACTACAAGATCCTGCACGACGAGCGTAACAACGCCGGTATCGCAATCGTAGGCGTTAACAACGTGCACGTTCCGCTCGACGTTATCCTCAAGGAGTACGTCCTGTGTCGGGATATCGGCGATGAGGTCGATTGGATTGATTGGCAGCGGAAGAACCTCACGATCGGCTACTGCTACGCCTGCGAGGTGAACGAGTTTAATGCCGCCATCGGCAAGCCGCATCCTCAGCTCGATGTCGCGCGCCTTCTCACGGGCGGTGCCGGCGAACGGTTGGCCGTTTCGTTCGGTGCTTTGCTGGTACTTGTCGCCCATCTTGCCTCTCGTGCCTTCACACCCGCATAAGCCACCACCGAGCGAGCCTTCGATATCGCTTTCGATTGACGTCATGCGGTCTGCGCTATAGTGGGGGAAATAACGTGGTCTTAAACGAGTAAAAGTGATCAGGAACTTCACAAAGTCTTTCAATGTTCAAATTTATATACAGTTAGGCACGATGAGTTTGACGAAGAGTGGAGTTTTTGAATAAAGCAGTATTGAAATAAACGTATTGATTCACTTCTGTTTACGTTCTAGAAGTTCTAATTGCTTATTATTTGTTCAAATAAGGTACAGATCTTTTATGAATGATAAATCAAGCTTCTTTTATGAAAAATGCAGCATCTTCCCTTAATCCTTTGACTTGCAGCATTCAACGCTCTGTTGCAGTTTAACTTGTTTTAATGTAGAAAGAAAAGGCAAACATACTCCTCAAGCAAATGCCTGAAACATCACGAAATGCCGTAAATCTAAGCTGAGTTGGGCCGCGTCTTCCACCTCCGAGTGCATTTTAGTGCCAAAAGTTTGCAAGCGCTCGTACCGACTCGATTTAAATTTGTAGTTTCGTCGGAAGATTTGTTGATCTTGCCCGCGCCACTCGTCTTCTACCACAACCCCGTCTGCGCGGAAAATGCGGAAAGCCATTTCGGTGCTGAACGAAACCCGCACGCAAGGTGGTTGCAAGCCGTCGGTGCAGTTGCTTGATTTATCCCTTCGTGCGGTTCGTACTCTGGCAAAAGCAGGGTAAACCTGGGGGTTTTGAGAACACAGCACTGGTGTGGTGGTTCGTTCGCTTTCGAACAATCGGATCGCGAAACGGGTCGTCGGAGGACGAAGGTTTTTCGTCGGAAAACCCCATGGCAATGAAAATGTGTTTGCCCGAACCGGTTGCGCTAACCTTATCGGGTGTCTTATTTCGCCGTTGCCGTGGAACGCACAGGCTTGAACTTTGGCGAAATCCCGTGTTCGCCGGCTGAACTTCATTCAGTTCTTTATCGATGCAGTTAAGAGTAATAGTGAACTTTTTTTTCACACCAGTTATTTCCATCATTCAACACGCAAAGCAATCAAATTCCGGCTCATACTGCGCACTGTATATCTTCAATGTCTTCAGCTCGTTTTGGTGTTTGAAGTTCCAGAGGCTCCGTCGATTCCCTACTGCCCTGTTGCGACGATTCGTGATGGACGCATGAGAGTGATTGATGTGTCGAAATGTGAAATCGTAGATTGAAACAATACCATTGCTCAATGACGGGGGTCGTCGGGAAGTGATTAACGAACAACTAAGTACCGATTTTGTTTTGCTGCCGTTTGTGTCCGGTTTGAAGCTTATCTTAGCGGGCGATCAAAAGTGAGTTTTACAAATCATAATTTTGTTTGACCAGGAAGTGGTGTGAGCTGATGTGCTTTTTGCCAATTTTATTATGTGTGTTTTTTTTTGTTAATTCTACTAGTAACAATGAAGTGTCTATAGACAAATTATTGATTCGTTGCAAAATTATGTTGCAAGTTGAATATTATATTTTTAAACGCTACCCGTTTTAAATGTTTTAAAAATATAAGCCTCATTCTTACAAGAGATGTTTAAAGAATTGTTTGATCTATTTTAAATGGCCAAAAAGCAGCCTAAAAAGGGAGTGCATGCGTGAAACGAATGCTCTTTTTGTCTGCGTCAGGATTAATAAACTGTTTATTAACATTTTAGGAACTTTTCTAACTCCACACAGTGTTTTTTCGATTTTTTCTCATCATTTTATGTGCTTTAAAACCCATAACAAATACTGCTTCTAATTATGCAACTATACATAGCGCAATTAATTATTGTATTTTGGCCGCATGTTTTCATTCGGTATAATTAATCAGTTTCGTCATGGGTACCGAAATAAGTTCCGTTTTTGTCTCGTACTGCTAGGGCAGACATACCGACACCGTAAGTTTTGTGCCAAAATGGTGTGTGAAAATGTTGTAAATGTTGCAAGCATTTGACGGATGTTTCTTTTTACTAACACGTGCGAAATAGCTGCAGATAAATTTGAGTGTTGGTAATTGTTATATATGACTGCAATTATTCATATTTCAATTTTTTTCCTAGCAAACAGTGGTGATCAATAACATAAATAGTATTCTAGGAATCTTATAAAAGCTTACTCATTTATGCCGGTTGTATTTCATTTCAACAATAACATTGTTAGTGACACCACATTTGCTCGCACCACGATTTTCCCGCTAAACCCACCACCATAACGTTGCAAACAATCAACATAAACACCGCGAACGCCGAGCAACGATTTTCCGCCCCGTACAACGAACAATTAATAAACGTCAGCTGTTGGCGATTTGGGGTCGTAACCGTATTTCCACCCGCCTTTCGTCAACGTCGGGTTAGGAAAAATCGGAGAAAAGAAAAATAAACCTTCATGCGTGCACCGGCCGGTAGCGGGAAAACACGAACAAGGCTTCTTCCATCTCAAAAGTGGTGGTAGTTAGGAAAGAAGGTGGTTGAATAATTTTCCAATTAGCGATACCAATACACCGCCAACGGCTGACGATGACCGCGTTTAAAATTTCCCTTCCTTTCCGTCATTCCGCTGGGATCGCAATTTTCCTACGAACGTTGGGGGAAAACGGCGAGGAGGGAACATTCCTCGAATGGTTTTCTGGGAAACGTGATCCGATGGGAGAAAAGAGAAGCACAAGCTACTTAAAAAATTCCTTTCGTCATTCTTCGGGATGTCCGCTGGGATAATGGTCGCTATGTCATGAGAAAATCCAGACATCTAACAAAAATGGAGGACCAACAATGAAGTTATAAACATCCCGCAAACTGTTTTTTTCGAGAATGAATGCCAAACGTGTTCATTGACCACTACGAGGAAGCAATAAGTATCATTACCGTGTAGCTGTATCGTTTTCCGGAACGCACCAGGCTGAGATCATAACTCATAAATAGGCGAACCTGTCGTTCGACGGGCAAGAAAAGCACTTGAAATTTTCCCTCAAAACTCACGTGCTTCCTTCCCAAACGACCGGTTTCCCCCGTCCTCCCGTTGGATTTAGGAAAACGAGTCTAATTTTAAGCGATTTTCCTCGAGCAAGCTGCCGTTGACCGCCTGAAATCAATCGGCAATGGACGATGACAAATTTCCCGTCCGGTCTGCTAACAAGGTCTCCAACGGAAAGGTTGGGTGTTTTTCTTCATTTTATTTTACTTAATTTTTTTTTTGCTCCACGGAAGGGACCGTTGTGTGTGTGTCTTCTTGTTATAGTATTTTCCTCTTACTTTTCCCACACTTTCCAAGGTTAGCGATCGAGCGCGCGCGAATGAGGTTTTGATTGACAAAACGTCCATCCGCGTCCAGTTGTTGGTTTAGAGTTTTCCGAATGTCGCCCGCGAGCGCGCGCGCACGTTTTATTCTGGGACTTTTCCTTTCTTTTCTTCGCTTCGTTTTTTTTTACCCCGGTTATTTTTTCCATTTGACCAAATGAAGTGCGCATTTGACGTCTGCAGTGGTCAAAGGATTTTCTGTTTTGTTTTCCCTCGGTGACCACCGTACAATCCCATGCCCTGATCGCCCTGTGTTCCGTTAAGGGATGCGCACCGTTTTTGGCGAACGGGTGCGCAAAACTCGCTTCTGGTGCCTTCCCGTGATCTGTGTGTATGTTTGTGTTTTTATGTATTTGTTTGTGCAGAAGTGTTTCTTATTTTCTGAATCCTTCAAACGCGCCATTTTTCGGGACCCGGCCAGTCGTCCGGCCGGTGCCAGTTTTAAGGGTAGCCTTCGGTGTCGCACGCGAATTTCACCATTTGCATTTACGGACAGTGTGAGCTTTTAACTCCCCTTCGGAGGCTCGTTTCATAGTTCAGTTTTACCTGAAAGTTTAATCTTTTTGGAACTCATTTGTCTTGTTTCTCATTAATTTCTTTTTGTTTAACTTTCGCTTAAGCATACAACCAGTTCAACTCGTGAGAAATAAATTAGAATCTGTGAAAAGTGAGTTAAAAGTGAGTTCTCCTGAGCGTCGATCGTACTATCGATCAGCATTTCAAGAGAGTCTTTTTCTTTTAAGCCACGAAACACGCGAAAGAAATTGAATACGAAGAAAATGTGATCGCAAAGTGATAGACCCAAGTGTTATAGACCCCGTCTTCTTGAAGTTGTTTCTTAAACCCTCTTATCATACTCACAAAAACACACCTTTCGTCAGTGCTTTGGGTTTATTATTGTAAAAGAATTTACCACCGAAAAGGGGCTGTGTTGTGTAAAGTCGCGCTCGTTTGGCCGTGTTTTTGTTTTTTTGAATCCAAAAGGGTAAGGTGTTGCGCACCGACCTAGACTCACCAACGGCTTAGAGGGTTCTCCCCGTGTGAAGTGTGTGCCAACGCAACCCCGTCGGTGTTACATCGTGACTTTCCCCCCTCACTTTTGCCCGTTCGACTGTCGGATCGTATGCTGGCAGGATGAACTTCTTCGACCCACGAATACCGCGCTTTTTGGCACACTTGCCAGAGGATACCGACAACGACGATCACGAAGGTAAAGAGGAACGCAACTGCAACCACCAACACCAACGGCAGGAGCAGCCGCAGCAGCAGCAACAACAACAACCGTCGCACCGTAACAACCACCACGACGAGGAAGAGGACGATGAGGAAGAGGAGGGTGAGGAAGCGAGCGACACCGAGGACGATAGTGGGATCGCGGACGAGGCGCCCGAATCGATGCACTATTCCAACCTGCGCATCACCGATCCGCCGGATGTGCAGAACAGTGCGCTCAACAACTTTTTCCACTACTGGTAAGTGCTTTATCTTGTGTTTGGTGTTTTTCTCAATCAAATGGGTTTTCCAACCAAACATTTTCTTCGCATTTCATTTCATAAACATTATCATTCTTGAATGTTTAAATCAACGTTCTCAGTTTTTTTTCTTTGTGTATCGTCTTATATTTGCATGACAAAAAAGGTTTAATTACAATAAACAAAATCAGTTTCCTATCGAAAATAAATACTAAAAACTATGGAAATATTGTCTGGTAAATTGGTACATGTTTTTTATGTAGACAAAATTATTAAAATAGTAGAAAAAGAAGATGGAATGTGATTAAAGTCCAAAACAATAGAGTATAAATTAACAGATTGATGTTTGATTTGCATTTTGAATCTTTCAAGTCAATGTTATCATTACGTAAAAACTGTCATTAAATGTTTTATACTTGACATTTCTCATGATTTATGGAAATGTATAATTGCATAATAAACATCATTTGATTTTTATTTTGAATTATAAAAAAACAGTTTCTCATCGGTGGTCACCTTTCGATCAACCCTCAAGTCAGTTTCCTACCACAAACGTACGTCACAGTTTACCGTCCCTTTTGCGCTCGTCAAGTGTGCGCGCAAGTGTGCGGGGCTAATCTTTCGCCAGACGCTCACGTTTACCGGTGGCCGTTTTTTCTTTATTCACCACTCTTGCTCAGGTTACGCGTAACGTTTGCAAGTGACGTGCGACTACCGAGCTAAAAGGGAAGAAAAAGAACCCGTACCGGGACCGAAAATACTCTTCACGAAAGATTACTTCCCGTCGCTACTGCCTCCACCGTTCCCCGAACCTCTGGGGCGTGGTGAAAATAAAAACGTAATGATGGACGAACTGCAAACGAAAATAAATGTCTTTGCTACTGCAAGTTCGCACTTCGTTTTGTTCGCATGGCGGTACCGGTGGAAGCCATTTGGTTGTTTTGATTTAGCGAAATATTTAACCATTCTAATTCATCACCGGCACACCCCGAAGAAAGCGTGTTGCGGCTTATGGATGTTTGCGAAACACGTTCGCGCAAAAGTATGATAGGAATGGCAAAAAAAGTAAACAAATGTAAAACCACATTGTTTACTAAACAGGGAAACAAAGAAGCAGAAAAATGGGGGCATTATTATAAAAACTTCCTTAAAAATTGTTTCTTTTCACCAAACTGTAATCGATTTTATCTTTTACAAATTCTTAACGTGTTGAAACGAACCATCAACGTTCAAAATGCACTCCATTGCGATCGTTGCTAAAACAATAAAAAAAATTTTAAACGTTCGCCTTGGTTTGAATGTTTTTCGAAAAATTTGCACACCATCTGGCCGGAAGGAAGGTTTGGTAAAAAAGCGCTCCAGACACCACTTGAGCGCCGAATGCTTTCCCTGCACTTGAGGGCGCCAGATGCCAGCGGATTCGCCAATTTCTATTTCCAGCGAATGCCGCACAAGAATTCCACGGAGGAAAATTGAAAATTCGGATCCGGAGGTCAAACATTCACTTACCAACTGGGTCCATCGTGTTCGGATGGATGAAATGGGTTCGTTTTAGTGCGAGAATCGTTACACGCGGATCGTTACATTAACTCTAGTTCACCAGAAAGGTTATAAAACTGTAACTAACTTTATCGTTCGTCGGACAATGGAAAACTGCGGGTTTTTCCCGTCTAATTAACGGCGTAACTTTTCGTTTGCTCCCATTAAACCGTGAATTTATAGCGACACTCGATGATCGGCGAAAGTCGATCGTGAATTTCTTCGCTCGATCTCCCTCCGGCTCCCTGTAACAAGACCCTTTTCCTGCCTTCCTCTTCTTTCCCTTTCCCGCATTTAATTGATTTCAGCTGGTCGCTGATGCTGACAGGATTTATTTTTATTATTATAATCACCGCCACCGAAGTTCGAAGATCATCGTCTTTACGATGCTCGTCTCAGCTCGTCTGCAAAGGAAAGAGAAAAATATTCCCCCTCATCCGGTGTTCGTGCGTGCATGTTTTTCCCGCGTTTTGTTCTTCTTTTGCGGAGTGTGTGGTCAAGCGGGCGATTCTGATCGTACTCGATCGAGATGACGCCAGATCGGGGTGGGACCGTCCCCAGGCCAGACCGATATCCAAATTGACGTCAAACGAAACCGGCTCTAACAAGGGATTATTTTGTGAATGAACAGAGTTGAATAAATCTTCCAAAACACCAACCTCCACGGGGGAAGAAGGAAAACATATATAATCTTCGACCGGTAGCCGTATTTCCGGCCCCGAACGGCCGGTTTGCTTCGATCGGCCTTTGAATTATTTGATCGCAAGAAGACACGGGTTGGGGAGTGAGATGCTCAGGACACACTCACACCCACGCTGGCAAAACATATCGACCGGCAAAACCGACGGCACCGCACACTTAAGTCGTACGATTCGCCTCGAAACTCATCGCGACCGTCCCGGCCTGTGTTGGCACATCTTAAAACCAGAGGAAAACAAAACTCCTCCGCAAAACTCCACACCGTTGGGAGGGGTTTTCCCGGGGACCGGGAAAAAGTGGTACCGAAGTGAAGCGGGGCGGCGCATCTGCCAATCCATGGGAGGACATGGATCGACGTTCCGGGGGGCGCCAGTTGTGTTCAGGTCGCGAGGCAGGCTGGGAGGGTTGGGGTGGGATCCTTTTTGGAGAAAACTCGAGGTGGCAGATCGTACCACTACCGGTACACGCAGTTTGCTTTGGTCGGTGGCCTCGGCCGTGCAACGGCTCAGTCGGTAGTGACAGTCGACCGCCGGCGGATCTCGAGCCCGGGAAATCGATTCATTCGGCCTGTGTCTACAGTGGGTTTTCCGTGTTTCGATGTGGTGTCACCAGACGTGTGTTTGTTTGTGAAATTTGAAGAAAATGTCATTCGCTTTGATCGGCTGTGTGTTGAATGTGTTGAAAGACATCAAATAAATTCGAACAGAAATGCGATCTGACGAACTTCGGAAACTGTCATTTTACTCCATAGAAGCGAACAGTGCATAATAAACCCTCTAAAACATATGATCGCGTTCAATATTCTTTTGATTGTGATTGTTCAAACTGGTTGCGTGCAGATTTTCCTTCTCGTTTTATGTCGATAGAATCTCAAGGAACAACCCTATTCTTCCATCTCCTTGCGTGTTCGTGTGCGAGTCTGCCTACCGGTCATTAAATGTTTCTCAAAAAGACAACACACCTATCTGTGCCACGCGGTGTGTCCCATATTTCTTCAGCCGCACGCTGGCACGTGCCCAAAAAACATCGCGCACCTTTCCGTGCCGTGTCGTGTCCGTTTCCTCAACCACTTCTCGTTCTAATCCTCGTTTTATTACATTTCCAAGAGAACGTTGAAATGTAAATGTGAAAAAATTACGCTCGGTGTTATAAATACGCCCCACTGCAACCGGGTGGAAGTGAACATAACATTCAATTATGTTGTTCAGAGGAATTTTTTACGCGCCACCATGCGCCTCCATCGAACACCCCGTTCGGAGATAAAGGTGTTCCCCTTCCGAAGTGGTCCATTTTTGTTTTCTCTCCACCTCTGTTCGACATGAGTTCGATTAAATGAAAATAAACATGTCACAAGCCATACCGGCCAGGAGATTATTCACTTAATGAGCCACGACGGGAAGGAATTGTAGGGTTGCCTAATGGTTTTCCCACTGAGAGTGTTTCTTCTTTCTCTTCCTAACGTCTTCCTGTCGAAACCGAGTGGGACCGGCGAAATGGGGGCCACCCCCACCGGGATGACGAGTGACGGGCTTCGAGGGCCTATCGAACCCGAAGATGATTCATTTGACAGCAAGTACTTCTGGTGACGGATGGGTGTAAGTGATGTTGTCTTGCCGTTGCTCTTCTTTTTTCCGATCGTCCGCCCAAAACCTGAACCGGTGGCGACAACCGTCCACCGTCCGTCCCGTTTTGCACGCCGGTCCGAAAGATGTGTGAGCTATGTTTAGACGCACTGATTTTGTAACTGCACTTTGGCGGTGTTTAGGTGCGCTCTGCGCTATCTAAGATCGGGTTGTTCGTGCCATGGCACCCGGGGACTGACTGCTTGCCTTCAGGGCGCTCTCCCGAGGCATGATCTATTTTGACTTGACTGCAGGGTTGCGACTTTTGCGGTGCGTTACGTGTCGGGTTACCTTGCGTAAGGATTGCATACGAGTCGAGGAAAATTACCTCATTAATGCACGTTGGTTAAAATGTTTCAGATTGATTTGTACTCTGAATTTTATTACACCCCAAACTAACTTGCTTTCAGAATTTTCAGAATTTTAATTGCATCCAAAGCCGGGCTTATTTCCAAATGCTCTTATTGCTTTTTAAATTATTTTTTAAGCTAAAATGCTAAACCAAGCTAAAATGAGAACAAAAACTTCCTGATAAACCGAAATCGTAGGCATTTTGAAAAATTGTCTTGTATTGAACTTAAAAACCGGTTTAGGTAAATTCTTTCGTTAATCAAGATCAGTTTTTCAATGTTGCACATTTCTTATTTGGAGCATCTTTAAAGAAATACGCTTCGAGTAGACTAAAAATTATATAAAACTATTTTTAAAAGCAAACGAATGGTTTATTACTGGTGTTGACACAAATTTTTTGGATTAAAGGCCAACTTATCTGACATAAGTGTTCAATTTTGCCTGTAAATCATCAGGAAAAACGTAAAATCTCTAGGTTTTGTGTAAAATTTGTGATACCGGTACAGAAAAAAATATAGTATTCATTTCTTTAAACGACACAAATGACATTAAAATCATCTATAAATTACCCATAAACTACTTGGGCAATTAACACTATCAAAACTAGGGTACACTAATCCAATAAACCTTCCGTTTAAGAAAACACTCGGGTAGGAAAGCAAACCTTTCGAGACGTGAACCAACCTCTCTACTAGCAGACTATTGGCAAACGGATGGTAGTTTGCGTGTGCGTGTATGTTTTTGGCTTCTTTCTTGGCCCTAACTCCACCCGAAACCGATTGACGTAGGATAAACCCTCCAAAAAATCGCACGCAGGCAGACCGTTGCGTTCGCAGCGGAATGGGAAGAGGGGGACCATTAACAACGGAAAGAGCAAAACCAACATCCCCGCCAACGATCTGCTACCATAAACAAATCAGCGAACAACCCCGTTGGGTGAGCTTACGATACAGATCTCCGTGGGATGGAGAAGTCCATTAAGCGTGCCATCGTCATGTTCGCTGCCACGTTGCAGCCGGGAAAGACGAATGAAAGAATGTGGGAAAAACAGAAGCATAGAAAAAGATTTTTGGATTGGAAATTGAAAAAGAGGGAATCAAGTAAATGCTGGGAGGAATTCAACAAATGTTTTCCCAACATGCCCAAGGGTTGCGTTGTGAACTCGATCTCGTTGGCAACTTCCTGATTTAACTGTTGATTGATGCTTGATCGGAAAATCGACAGAGGACAAAAATACAAGACAGAAAAAGAGGGAGAACGAGAGAGATAGGGTAAAAGAAGATCGTATCCCAAACAATCGAAGACAAATCAGAAATTCCCACAATCGGTGGTCTTCCGGTGGCGCTCTTATATTTTCCGAAGCAAACTAAATATAGTTGATGGTTGGTTTTTATTTTACAAGACAAAATCAACCCGTCAACAAGCGAATCGATCCGATTGAAGGTTTGCGGTAAACAAATCGGTTCAAATTGGCAGCGAGAGTGAAACGGTGGCCCGAGTTCAATCGACCGAAATCTTCTAATTTCCGCATCAACATCCACAGCTCGATGGGAGATAGAAGTGAACGTTGGTGTTGTTTATTAGAATCAGCACCAATGTTGCTTCGCTTTTATTGGCATCGTTTGTTGCCACGAACGAGAGCGAGAGAACAGGTCAAAAAGGCATTCACAGATTGTAAAATAAATAAACAGATACCGTGCCGGCAGCATGTTCGTCTCCCCGACAACTTGGGGGCCCGATCGCGTTCCGGCTGAACGGTTCGGTGCGCAACGGTGTACTCTTCACGCATCGACACTCGCATCGGAAGTAAGGGTAGCTTATACGCACACAAACACACAAACACACCCGGTCGGAGGTTATGTCCTTGCAAGATGGTGACGAACATTCCCCACACGACACGCTTCGCACCTCACACGTGCCACCAATGGAATCAACTCGTAGATAGGCTGAGGTAAATTTAATTAACACAAATTAGCGCCTCAATGGCTGCCACTACCAAGGACCTCCGGAAGAAGGGAAGGAGAGCAGGACGGGATCTAAACGCCACACGGTATTGCGGACGAAGGACAAGGCTATTTTGGGACTCAATCCCTAATCCCACCCTTGGTTGAAATTGGTTCAAGGGCAGAAACCGCGATCGTACGGTTGCAGAAAGCGGGTTAATCCCCCAAAACGTGTTCGAATGGAGACGCATGGTTGCTGACCCAAATGGAGGCGCATGGTGGCTCTCGTGGTGTGTTTCACTCGCGGTCAGACACCGTTGCATCACCAGCGATGGTTTGCACTTGACGTGCCGCAACACGGGCGTAAACAACACGGCTCTCGCGAGGCTTGAACGCCACATTTCCAACGGAAAATGGAACATGTCAAACAGCATTGCCTCACTTGAGGTCGGCTCGTGGCGTTTCGTTTTCAAACGGGCGGGAAAAAAATAAACCATTTCGAAATGTTTCAAATATTTTCTTAAGATATTTCTTGTTTGAAAATATCCCTGTCGAAAATGAACGATTCGAACGAAGTGGAGAAAAACTGGCAACATTTAAACCAATAAACACATCACTCGGTTTTGATACGTTCAAAATTCTCCACGTCCGGAAACCCGACGCCACTTTCGATGAGGGGTTAATTTTCCTTTCGGTCGATGGATCCGTCCACCAAACTTTCTATCGTAGACCGAAAATTGATTTCGTCCGCCCTCCTCGTTAGGTGAAGCTGTTTTGCTTGAAGAAAAAACCACTACCAGGGAAACTTAGACCATCGCGATGTGACGTAGAATGGTTTCTCATGAATGACCGAGGAAAGATAACTAAAACCAGGGAGAAGAACAGAGAGTATGGGGGAAAAAAAGGAAATAACTCTTGCTCGAGTGCATGGCTTTTACGAGAGACGGTGGCCATTCAATAAATGTTTCGTCACCAGAAGAAATGGAAGATGAGGTGGGAAAAAGATAAAAAAAGAAAGGATAAACACGGCACGCAATAACAAAACGCGAGCGGGTGGGATCGAATGACAAACAAGTAAAAGTGCCGCCAAAGAGGACACAGACAAGCAGACAAGCGAGTAAAGACGTATGGTAAAACCGTGGACTTTCCCAACCAAGTCGTGCGTGTGATCGAGGTGACGTCGTATTTTCCCAACGCATCGCCGAATGGGATGACAAAAAAGTAAGGGCTCTCTGTTCGTTGCAGCTCCGGTTCCGGCGACAGTCGTACGCTTGGTTCCGTCAAGGCCGGTGGAATCGTGTGATCGTGAAGGTGGAAAGAAAGTGTAGTTGAGAAAACAAACTCTTGTCCAAAAAAAAAACGTGAAGTGAGGGAAATCTCAAAGGACACGCTTGGGAAACATGTTTAGCTTCTTCAAACGCTCCAAGTCGCAGAAGGGAAAACAAAAACACGACCAGAAATTGCAACTGCCACCCGAGCAGCAGCTGCAACCAGCGTGCGGCGTGCCGGATGGTGGCAAACCTCAAGGGACGGCGCGAAAGGAGAGCACGGGAAGCGTGTGTTTAGGTGAGAACGATGGCGTGAAACCGTCGGCGGATGTGGTGGTTGCGTCGAAGGTTGCGTCCGATGCGAACGCAGGCGCAAACGGTTGGCGGCCCCCTGCCGGCGGCGACGAGGAAAAGCTAGCGCGGGCTAAAAATAATAATCCCCCCGGACCGCAGCCGGCGACAGGGAAGGATTGGTTGCCCTCGCGATGTTTGGTGAGAGGGCCGATGCTGCCGGGTGGAAGCCCCGGGGGGCTGGTGGATGTGGCACTCGAACGTGAACCACCGAGCGCTGCCAGCGTCAGTCCGAGTGGTTCAACGTGCCGGAGTGGTCGCGCACCGAACAACGACAACGACAACAACGACGGCGGCGGCGGCGGCGATCCGAACGAAACTCGTGCCGCACGGGACGACTTCCCGCCCATCGATAGCGACGAGGGCAACGAGGACGGTGCTGGTGATCGCGAATCTTCGAGCCCGATCGATGACAGCCGCCACCGGGAACGGGGCACGCAGGCAAACGCGACCAGTTCGAATCCGTACGCGCCACCGAGCGAAAGTGCAATGGCGAAAGGGAAAAACCGACGACGCTATCAGCCACAGCAGCAGCAACAGCAGCAGCAGCAGCAACAGGTGAAAACACAGCAGCAGCAGCAGCAGCATCAGCAACAGCAGCAGAATGCACTACGTCGTGGTGACTCCAGTGGTACGCCGGAGGGCAAGAAAGGCATCCCACCACCGACACATCTGTCTCTAAGCAAACCCATCGCGACCATCGTGCTGGTCGAACAGACGACAATCGAACCCCTCAACAACGGTGACGTCATCATTGAACGATCACCGAGCGAACCGCAAAAGGAGCAAGCGGTGACAGAAAAAGCCGAACCCGTGCCGAGCACTGACAGCTGCGATCGTGCAGCGAAGACACACACCGCCAATGGCGGCAACGGCGTTGGAGCGCTAGTGTTGCCAGTGTGCGCAGACTCACCACCGACGGTGACAGCTACTACCGGTGACGGTGTTGGCGGTACTAACACCAGAAGCGCTCCCGCTGTTCACGACGGAGATGCGTTATTAAATATCAAAAATATCTCGCCCACTACTACCGGCAAGCAGCAGGGTGAAGATCAAGGCGGTGTGGACGGGGTACGCGATGGTGATCATCGTGCTCGTGAGCTCGGGCTCGTGCTACACGCTGGCAGTTGCGAACCGGCCGCGAAGCCCACCATATCGAAGCAGACGACGGATGCCGTCGTTGCGAACGGTTCCGTAGAGGAAGCATTAGTAGCAGTAGTAACAGGAGAAGCAGTAGCGGATACGACCATCCAGGAAATGGGCCAACAGCCAAGTCGTGCGGAGAGCGAAGTTCAACAGCGATCCTCGGCGGTGCGAGCATCGAAGTCGATCTCCCCGCAGCGCGTTGTACCGGCGGCACCGTCACCTCCACCACGCACACCACGCCCGGTGGTGTCACCCGCCGATCTTGAGGTGATCGCACGCAACGCCACCGTCACCACCATCGAGCGCGATGCTGCTGGGGACGATACTAGCGACGATCGGGATGTCTTCTACGAGGCCAAGGAAACCCTCTCACCCCCGATCGTGCCCCCTAGTGAGCCTCGATTCGAGTCCGGTGTTGTCACCCCCGGCACACCGGAACCGATACGCGCCAGTTTGGTGCTTAAAATCGGACCTGAACCGACCGCCCAGCAGCAGCAGCAGCAGCAGCCGGTGAACGCCACTCCACGGAGAGCCGACCGGCACAAGAAGCAGGTTAGCTTCAAGCTAACACAAAACGGTAGTGACGATGTGGAAGTGACCAGTGTCGACAGCAGTGCCAGTAGTGACGAAGAAGACGGTGACAGTGACAGTGAGCGAGAGCGCGTGTGTGCAGTGCCACCGACCTCAACCCCATCCGAGTTCACTAACAGCGAGTTCACGCACCACAATCATACTGCATTTAGTGAGAGTAATAACAGCAAGCCGCCAACCACGTTTGGCATCTGTTCGTTGGGTTCGGGGGAACCGGGCGGTAATCAGAGGAATTACATTGAGTTTAAATATGATAACAGTGCACCGTCGGACACGACGGCGACCGCGGAGTCGGAGAAGAAGAGTCCGGTGAAAGATGTCCACGAGGGTGTCGGTACTACTACTCCGGGCGGAAAGGAGAAGCACCTGGTGAACGGGGAACCACAGCAGACGAGTGTCAGTGTTCTGATCGAAGATAGTGTCGCGAGCCTGCCGGATGTTGTGCAGCAGCCGACCGGCATCGAGCCGCACGGCAAGACCATCCTACCACCGACATCCTTCAGCACCGTTGAGAAGATCAACAGTGAAATGTAACTATCCTTTATATCCTCTATTCCTTAGTGTTCCTTGTCTACGTCTTTAACAATATTTTCCGCCATCATTTGTTTACCTTTGTCTAACAAAATGGTCTACAATCGCCAAAGATCTAAAACTGGTAACGAAAATATGTTTTAGTACTCCTCGATCTAAGTATCTACTACTTAATACGTCGAACTAATATCAAATAATAAATTGAGCTAAATTGGCTAATCTTTGAACAGAATTAGTTCTGGTAAGGGTAACTATAAAGAATATTTGACTAGTAATTTATAATCTGGTCAGTACATCTACGCCATTTTGTGGGACTAAAATCTTCCTTCAAAGAAAACCTTGGCGAAGGTATTTTTATAAAATCAGATGTTAATAAAAGCAATTATCCACTCACCTTTTAATCCCTTAAAAGATAAATGACGCTTCGCACTTGCTTGACGTTTTGGCCACAACAATATATCCGGTGGAACTCAGGATCGTCAACCATAATGGCGCAGCACTGACAAACGGAACGTGTCAGGCGTAGTCGTTCTGTCTAGAGCAGTAAATATTTATCACAAAACCGTCAAACGATGTTGAATTTCCTACGGCGGAAAAGTTCATTACCAGATGCCGGACGGCGATGGTGGCCAGCTGCACCATTTCTATTGTTTCCGATCGGCGTGGCGTGGTAAATCTGCGACGCATTTGATCGCCTGGTGTCAATCCGGTTATCGTCTTTGTGTGCCTGCGTGGGATTAAAAGGATTGATTAACGTACATCGCCGGAAGAGACAGAATTGGAACGTTCACATCACACCAAAATTTGGCATGGTTTGCATGCGGCACACGAAAAGAAAGCACTGAAGCGAATTGTTTATCTGCTTGCCAAAAACCTACAATGCAATGGTCGGCGCATACTGACTCACTTCCGGCCCCCGGATAATTTGATCGTGCGCAGGATTGACGTAAGTTAGGCGTGGGTTGGATGGCGCTCCGAGCAAAATCTTTTAAAAAAAGTGTCTGTTTTATGTTCCGCGAGAAGACATTTTATATATTTTTTTACGAGAATAATCATAGATCAGTGAGTCATAATTTTAAATAGAAGACTCAGCATGCAAAGAACCTAGTTCTAATCATGTAATTTTAATTTTGATTCGAGGTTTGAATTCAATTTGCAGTGCTTAGTTGAAGCTATAATTCGAACATTGGTTCGGAGTCGTTAGAAATAGAGTAGAGTACTTCAGTTTCTGATTCATGTAACTGAACGAATCTTCATAATCATGAAAGAATCTAAATCTTTGAATATTCTCTTACAAACCGTAAAGATTCATGAATGTTAGGAGGTTTGAATCTGAAAAAAAGTCGTGAACCAATTCGAATGAGTTTAGGATGAATAATTTACATAAATAAAACGAGCCAAAAAAAACCTTTAGAATTTTAAACGTATGAGTTTTCATCGCACACTCAAATAAAACCTATTAACTTTGCACATTCTATAGATACCAGGTTTTCAAACAAATGTACTATTTTTTTAACGTTCAACATAGCATCTACTAATGAGTGCAACACCGATATACGACTTAAATTATAATGTATGTTACTCTTATGATTTACTCTTGCGCTTACAATATTATGTTTACTCCACCTTGCACCCATTGATATACAAAATAGTCCATTTGCGAAGCATTTCCGTCAGTCTGAAATAAAATCGCTCATAAAATAAAGGCATTTAAATGGATCGCTTAAATGGAGCGTGTCGGTAGTAAATGCAAACCTCATTCTTCGAACGGAAACAGAAGCGTCCATCGGGAATCGCTTCTGCCGCTAGGACGTCATCAGTGAAGAGGTGCGCTAAAAATAGCAGGCAAGTGCTGAACTTGTGCATGTGTACATTGGCAGGATAATAAGTAGTAACCCGCGCTCAACAGCTTCCCCCTTCCCCCAGAGTGGCTCAAGTGCACCGAAGGTGCTTACTTAAAATTCTTTCCCAAGTGGAATGCAGACAGTTTCCACCTTGATAATCTATAATCCGCGTGAGTGCCTCGAAACGAAATCCCCGATCAGCGTCAGACTGTCTGCCAAAGAGTGCGAATTTTCATTGATGATGTTTCGTCCTACTAGCAACCATTTGTATACAACCAATTCAGCATGTTCGGGAAAGAATAAACAAAAACCGCTTCGAATGTATCGTTTATCAACACCATCACTGAAGGAAAAGTGTACACCATTAAGAGGAAGGGAAAGTAAGGTACTCAGGAAATTGAATTAAAATTGTTGAAATATGTTTACGGAGTAGAATACTGGGGAAATAAGCGGTCGTACTTTGATCAGATTCCGAAACATGTGGCAAAGTTTATTTTCACTTCACACGCTTCGGCCACGATCGTTGGATGATTGATCGGTCGGCTAGATCAGTCGGACGCATACACGTTTAAAGTGAATTTTACTGGATTTCTACGTAACGAACTTAGTTAAATTAGATTTATTGTGTTTATTTATTGATTTTAGGCGATTTATAGCTCACATAAAGTTTCATTCATCAACTCGGCGTGAAGCAAACTTAGTTGCAGAAATTAATTACTCTTTCTTTTGCTCTTGATTGGTTTTCTCTTCACTCGACCCCACAACAGGAAGGATCTGGTCAACCAGGAGTGCCGGTACAGCGCCAAACTCGAGGAGGCCGAAAAACGTGTCAACGAGGCGAACGTCAAAGTCTACGAACTGCAGCAGAAGCTCGATGCCGTCGAGCGAGACGCGTTGCTCAAGGAGTACAATGTGGAACGTAAGTATATAAAGTGGTGGTTACGTTTGCGAAGAGGGAAAAATATCGGAAGATTAACTAGACAAGCGTGTGTGACTAGGAAAGAAGGGGCACAGGTTAGGAAAAAGAAACCAACCGTAAGGGCGTGGGAGTGTCTGTACGTGACGCACTATGAAAAAAAAACGACACTGAGAACGTAAGCGTAAGAAAAATAGAATAAAATAAACAAACACGCAAAAAAATGGCGCACAAATTTAAAATTGATGAACGAACGTGTGTGGCGATGCTGTCACGCCGTGTTTATAGCACGCGCAGGTCGTTAGCTGGATGGGAATGAAAGGATGCTAGGGTAGGTCAAAAACCCCCCTTACCGGCCGTGGTCCGGCCATAGGATAATGGTGAACTTGCGAGGACGCTTCTCACGCCGAATGTCACGTACGCAAACGGAAGTTCCGCCGCGTTTATCAACCAAAGGGAGGAAGAAAATGGCTGCAGCTCGGTGCTTGGTCGATCGCATCGAGCCGACTAATTTGTCGCAAACCGCGTCATCACACCTTCCGGATACGACGATCGCTGCGCGACGCATTTTGAACGGCGAAACAGATGCGAGCTATTTTTAGTGCGCATCATTCTCGTCCCCGTAGCCAGACTCGTTTCGGTTGTATCTCTTTCCCTACAAGAATACATTAATTCACCACCATAGACTACCAGAGACTACAAGAGGCAAACCGGGCTGCAGCTTCCTTCCTACACACCGATCTTCCGCCGACGCCGACGAGACGTTCTATTGCTATTTCTGGTTGAATAAACATTCGGGCGGCACGGCTATGTCAATGTTAAGCAGAGAAAACAAGAAACGACCAAGTGACAGGTTCGAAAAAAGGGAGATCGCGACGAGCATGGGCAGAATAACACATCTTCTACCCTATATGCACTAACAAAGACTTCCTGCTGACCTTGTTGCCTTGGGAATGGGGGGGTTCTTCTGATCCCCGGTTGATCAGGCACTCCTAAATCACGCCACGGTGACACGGTTGTCCCACGACAAGAACAAGAGCGATTGAAGGTGGAACGCTGAAGGTGTTCCGATTTACTGAAGAGATTGTCGATTGGACTTTCTCCGAAACGTGGGACATGATTGACGGATGAAAGCAATGGCGTAGTTTCTGGTGTGCCAAATTTTCTACGACCTTAACATCGGTCAAGATCTGAATTGTTGATAGGATACCTACTTTACATCTTTAGGCACTAGGAGTCTATTTCAAAGAATTTTTATGTTCTTCTTAAAATTCACTTTTAACTTTACAAAATAGGTTTACTTCAATTGGAGGATGCCAAAAGTAGAAAGTTTCTAAATCCAAACAACCAATGATACTTTAACCACCGAGTTAGGTTGGTCAGATCGAAGTTGGCTTTTTAGACAGAAGTAACGGTTTGCACAGTTTTACTTGCAAAATTAATAAGCAAAGATGGGTTCCGCAAATTCGAAAAAACTTATAGAATCAGGTAGCTCGAATGGTATTTTGTTTTTTAATGTATTTTAATTTCAATATTTCCCAAGGTTTACAAGCGGAGTTGGTGGCCGCCCTTAAAGAATGCGAGGGCATACGAGCCCGGCTGACGACGCAGCAGAGCGAAATGGAAGCCATAAGGCTGCAGGCCTCCGAGCGGGAGGACGAACTGAACCTGCGATATCAAAATCTAGAGGTGGAGCACCTCGAGTTGAACGAAAAGCTGAAAGAGGTCCGTCATCTGGCGCACGATCTGAACAGTCAGCTGATCGACGCCAAATCGGAGGTGGACCGGCTGAAGGAGGAACGCCAGAAGCTGCTGGACGCGTGCACCGAGGAGCAGAAGATAATTCGCGAGACGCTGGAGGAGTCGATCCAGCAGCGGGCGCAGGTCGAGGCCAAGTGGAAGCACGACTTCGAGCAGCTGCGCAATGTGAACAACGACCGCGAGGAGCATCTGATGAAGGACTGCGAGTTCACCGTGCGGAATATGCAGAAGACGTGCAAGGAGAAGGTGGAGACGGCGGACCGGGAACGCAAGCAGGCCCTGGAGAAGGTTGGTCGGCTGGAGGAGCAGACGCGCCGGCAGAGCGACGAGATGCGGCACCTGAAGTCGGTTGAGGCGGAAGTCGAGCAGCTGCGGGGACTGACGTACGACCAGAAGGAGGCGCTGGCTAGCATGACGCGCCAGGTCGAGGGCCTCAAGGCGGAACTGGAGACGGCGTACAACCGGATCGAGGAGGAGATGGTGAAGGTGCAGCAGATCAAGAATCGCTGCGAATAGTAAGTAACTCCATCGAATCGGTCCTAGAAGCCGCAACCGGGCTAACTCTAACCTACGGATATTGAATTCCTCAGCCAACTTTGCGAGAAGGAACGGGAAGCACTGAACCGGATAGAGATTGCGCGAGGTGAAATCGCGATGCAGTGGGAGGATCGATTGCTACACGAAATGAACCGGCTGAAAGTGGAGCTCGAACAGATGCACATGGAGGAGCGCAAGTCGGCCATCGAGAAGATACAGCGTGAGACGCTGGCGGAAACCGAAGCACTGAGCCAACGGTTCAATGCGCGCGAACAACAGCTAAAGAATGAAGTAAGATCTCCTCGGTTGTTTCCAAGCTGAACGATAAATTGATATAATTTTCTTCGGCAGATTGAATCTCTTAAAGCGACCGTCGAGCAGCAGAAGTCCGCCATGGCCAATGCGCAATCGGAGGCAGACCAAAAACTAGTCCAGTCGCGGATGTACGTCGAACGTGCGGAACGTGAACACGAGCAAAAGCTGGCAAAGGAAATGGTTGAGAAAAACGAAATCATCGGTATGGAAACCAACTTTAAGTGATAAGCAACGTTTCTTCTCTTGATTTTAGTTTTTTTTTATGAACTGCCGGGTCCATTTCAGACAACCTCAAGCGTCAGTTTGAGCAGGAGAAGCTGTCGCTCGAGCAACACTTCACCGATCGCATTCAGCAGGTCCAGGAAGAATTCGCGCGCGAAATTTCAGACACTACAGAAACGATGAAAAGTGTGCACAAGAAGGAACTTGGTATGTACTTAGTTGTGGATTTTTAATAAAATTCTACAACAATAGTTTAAGAGATATTAAGGCCGGTTTTATACTTTAATATACTAAATATGAAAAATATAAACCGTGTTTTTAGAAAACCAATGGAAAGCTCTCGTCGCAGAAAAGGAGAAAGCGCTGCAGTTGATGGACAGTCGAAACCGAAACCGGCTCGAGGATGCTGAAAATAAAATCAGGTATGTCCAGCTTTCCCGTTCCTCAAAAATCCTTCGGTAGTGTGTTTTTTTGTGTTTATGTTTTGTGTGTGAAGATGTTCCCTGTGTGTTAGTGTGCCTCGTACGTTGTGTCGTAATCCTTTAGTAAGCGCTTCTGTGCGTGTCACCCAGCTGCTTCGACTCTGACCCCAGGAACAACACCACGCTGCTGACTGTGGAATCCTTCGAAGAGGGAAAGTGTTTCCCTTAATCAATCCAAACAAGTTTCCTCGTTATCCAATCATACTCGCTCTGGGATTTTTCATCCTACAAAAACTGTGAACATAGGACCCCTTCCCCCATTGCTAAAACAATGTTTGACTATCGTTGATTACCGAAAGAATCGTAAGGAGTGAAAATTTGTCCCTTCCCGAGAGGATTCCCTTGTGGCGGTTTCGGTCGGGATTGGTAGATGTTGCTAACAATAAAAGTAAAATTAAGTACTTTTAAACCAATTTAAATACAGATCAAGTGGGAGAAATAGAAATTCGGTTTGGTAGTACCTTCGTACTCATTACCATCCATGACCCATCATCGTTTGGATCACTTTCATCGCGTTCCCTTGTGATTAGTCCATCATTTTATATCCAACTATTGCCCTCGTAAACTCCCAAAAACGACGGTGTGTGCCAACTCATCTACTATTTGGCCTAAATTTGGCCCTTTCACGTCATCGTGTTAATATGCTGTGTTGTTCTATTTTCTCTTTTTTTCTTCTTTTTTCTTCTCTTTTTATTTAATTTGCTTTTCCCTTGTTTGCTACTACTACTGTACACGATGTTTTCGGTAATGAACGATATGTAAAAACAAATTCCCATTGTAATTGGACATTCCAAAAAATATGTACCACTTAATAATTTCTTTTTAAACGATCGTTGTGGTTATGATAGACCTTCCCTTGAGTGCAATGGCGCTACGGCAAAGGAGACCGATAAGGCCGTGCAGGCTTCACATAATCCTATGATACAATTAATTCTGCTAGTGGTGCAATTGGTAAAAGGAGCGTATCCGTTAATACCCTCGATGGTATTCTACCAGCAGACACATTCCTTACCGTTGGCATCGGTCGTGCTGTTGCTTACCTTTGCACTGATCGTTTACTGTCAGCTGAGGATAATCAGTCAGTAGTGCGAGAACGAGAATTTAATCCTCTTAGGGGACCATATGATAACTCCAGCTAAATCCCCTTGAATTCCCTAAAACATTTATTGGCATTTGTCCTGCACCGAAACCGCGTTGTGATTTATCTACTCCATTTGTTCCGTATGCCGTGCCATACACTGCCATTAAATTAGCATTTACCTGTGTTTGTTTTTGAGTACCCGTTCGTTGTACCTAGCGAACTATGCTGTATGTTTTCTCTATCCTGTGTATGCACAACGGCTGTTACAGTGTGACGAATATTTTTAACGAATAAAGAAACGATGATATCGAATCAATTTTTTGCTCATGGAAATGCAGAAAAAGACACGTAAAAAAGCTTCCCCCAAAACCACAGATCACATGAGCACTTCCATTCAAATAAACACACAATTACACACAAAACTTTCCATCCTTTTACCATTATCTCACTTTTGATTACTTTCCCGCTATTAATTAAATTCATCCGTTTGTTCATGCCTTCGCCTTATGGATACAAATTTACGCGTTGTTATCATTCGATCGTGATTTTGATTTCGTTCCGTTCCAAAATCCTTTTTCTTTCTTTCTTTTTTTTGTGCTTTCGTATCCCATTATTTTTTTCGTTTTCCGTTATGGTGTTCCAAAAAACTTCATAACCGAACACTCTGTCGTTTCGCTTCCATTACTCGAAAACCTCCCTCCCAACTGCCATTCCCCATTCCCCCCCAACAGAGACCTCACGACCGGCCATCAGCGGCAGCTCAAGGATCTGCAGGAGGAGCACAGCTTCGTGGTGCACAGTCTGGAGTCGCGGGACACGAAGAACGCGCAAGAAATTCAAACGCTGCATAAAAAGTGCCGCTGCCTAACGAATCTGTAAGTTGTGTTCCATTTGTCGTCGGTGTGCCATCTTTCACTTACCGTGCTAGTCGTTCACCTCGTTTCACCGTAGTTGTAGAACGCTCATCCGCTTCAGGAACCATACACGTTATCTGTACATATATTCGATCACCGTTTCGGTGCCACCGGACTCTCACGTATTTCGCTGCACGGCTCATTCATGACAACACCACACTACGTTAGAAGCTCTTGTTCTGGAAGCACGATAGTATTACTACAGCCTTACAGGTGGACGTAGACAATTAGGACTTATTTACCGGGCACAGTTTAACTGCGAAATGCCAATAAGCCTCATAATAATTATGCAATAATCTTTCAGTTTCGAGGAGATGCGTTTGCGCTACGAACGTCGCGAATCTCGACCGGAAGATCTGCAGCAGATAGAGGAACTGAAGCGGGTCATAGACTCGCAGGACAGAGACCTACGCCTGTTGACGGAAACCTTGCGAGAACTTCAGCTCGAGCAGATGCAAAAGCAACGCCAGCAACCGCCTCAAGCCCAGCAACAGCAGCAGCAGCCACCTCCTCCACCACGTCGTTCGAAACCGAACCGTGGGAAACAATCGAAGCAACAGCAGCAACAGAATAGGCAGCAACAGCACAAACAACAACAGCAGCAGAAAAACGCGCGCCCACCACATCCACCACCGGAACCGGAACCTGTACAGCCCGAAGCAGACGAGCAGGAGGATGAGAGCCATGAGGTAGAGGAGGTGGTGGGATATGGGCAGCCGTCGGCTCCACACGGTGCACCGCAAGTAGTACTCATTCCACCACCTCAGTTTATACCCCCCGGTATGATGCACCGAACGATGTGTGACGTGATCTACGAGGAAAACGAAGCGGACATCCTGCGCGAGGAGGAAGAAGCACAGTTGAACGCTGGTGAAGGAGAACAAGAAGAAGGAGAAGAGGAGGAGAGTGATGATGAAGAGGCAAGTGATGTGCAACACGAGGACGGTGTGGAGCAAAAGGAGCCGGAAGTGGTGATTGTCGATGTTCCCGAGTCAGCCATTCAGACGGAAGACCGGGTAATTCAGTCGACAGCACCAACCATAATTGAAGAGATGGATCCGATGCCGGAACAGAGAGCAGATCTCGTCGGTGACGGAATCCCACCGTTTACGGTAGTACCGATCGAAACGATCGACAATGCGACGAGTGCGCGCCCGAGAGCATCATCGACGCCGAGGATTGTCATCACGGTCGACGACACGGAAAAGGAAACGGGTGAGTCCGGTGATGGGACGGGCACGACGGTGGTAGAAATAACGGAGGAACCCGCGACCTGCGTCACTCCCGTCATCGAGTTGCCGGCCGTGTTTGCCAAAATCTATCCCTCCGAGCTGCCTACCCAGGCGGCCGCGGGCGATAATGCGCAAATGGCAACCCATTCCGAGCCGGAGATGACCGTGATTCGAACGTCCGAGGGACACGGTGAGGGCTCGGCGTAGGACCCCCCATCGTTAAATGTATTATTCTTTTCGACGAATAAACGTATCCTTATACACTTATTGATCGTAGAGCTAAGGAGACACTCCAATTCTTTTGCCCCTATAATGCTGGGGGCAACTAGAAGCGCTAGTATCAGTGATACCCGTCCAAGGGATGGTGGTTCCAGCCGGCATCCGGAACTGGTTCTGGAACCGGACATATTCGGAAAAGCAGAGATATTGCTATTGATATCCTGCTCATTTTGTTTCTCGAATCGAAAAAATCGAATACGGAAGGACGCCGTTACCTGTTGTACTCTCAACGTCTTTACAGTAATATTATTTGCCATTCTGTTACTTATTCTTAGTATTTATGATTATATATTGCCACTTTCTCCTTCCGGTACTGTGCATATATAAGCTAGTTAACTGCTACCAAATGTATGTCCCCATTGGGACGCGTTCGCGGAGAGGCGAAATAATCGATTTGTTGTTGAACCGTTGACAAAGGAGAAATATAAGCGAAAGATGTAAACAAAATACAGAGAGTGGATTTAAATGCATTAAATGTTCATCGTCCGAACTAAGAAGCTCTATTATTATTATTTCAAACGTTTGATAGATGATTTATTGGAAACGATTGTTCACATAGTGCTGTGCAATTAATCAATAAGAAAACATTAAAATGAAATTAGAACTCGTCGTTCTCGAAGGGGTGATGCGGATGTCCGGCAGCGCTGAGAAGAAAAGAAAGAAATCGGGAAATCAAATCTAAAGTTCACTGGGTCAATCGCATTATCATCCGGAAGAGTTGAACGGGTAGTAACAAAATTAAACTAAATTGGTACTTAATCATCCCATTAACAAAATTAGGGGTAATTTTTAGTTCCGCATGGCGTACAGGCGGGGGAGATAAGGAAGCATGTAGCGTAAAGCACAGATTGGACAAAGAAAAAGAAACTAAGTTCAAGGCCATCTACTTTTACTGTCATGAGACAGTTGAAAAAAGAGTGACTAACAAGCCCTAACCCTAGGAAAATTAGCAAACACTGCTTACCTTGTGATCGGAACAAGTCGTCCATTGCAGTCGAACGAATCGATCAGCGCCACATCCTCCTTGGTCAGCTCGAAATCGAACACATCGAAGTTGGACGCAATGCGCGACTTGGTGACCGATTTCGGAATGACAACGTGGCCCCGCTGGATCTGGTAGCGGATGAGAATCTGAGCCGGCGTTTTGCCGTACTTCTTCGCCACCTCTACCAGCTTGGGATCCTCCATCAGCTGCGGATCGTCCGGCTTCGCCCACGGACGGTTCGGCGAGCCGAGCGGACTGTACGCAGTAATGACGAGTCCCCGCTCGGCGCAGAACGGCGACAGCTTGCTCTGGGTAAGGTACGGATGGCACTCGACCTGGTTCGTCACGGGCTTGATAGTGGCGGCCGCCAGCACTCGCTCCACCTGCTTCGAGTTGAAGTTCGAAATACCGATGCTTTTGACTAACCCGAGACCGACCAGCTTCTCCAACGCCTTGTACGTATCGACGTAGTCGACATCCGAGTAGGCCGTCTTGCCGTTGGCATCCTGCGGGAACAGCTCACCGTCTTCACGGTACGCCATCGGCCAGTGGATGAGGTACAGGTCGATGTAGTTCAACCGGAGGTTCTTCAGCGTCGTGCGACACGCTCCCTCGACCAGATCCGGCCGGTGGAACGTGTTCCACAGCTTGCTGGTAATGAACAGATCCTCCCGCTTCACGACACCCTCGTCGATCTTGGCCTTCACGCCCTCGCCCACCTCGTGCTCGTTCTGGTAAACGTGGGCACAATCGATATGTCGGTAGCCGATGTCGATGGCATCCTTTACCGCCTGGGCAACCTCACCGGGAGGAGACTGGAAATAAAAAAAAAATAAAAAAACACATGATTAGTCTAATTTCTACGATGCACTTGTGTGCTAGTGACGTGTTCCATTTGTTTTTTTCTATTTCTAAACACTCGATGTTGTTGTTTGAACAAGCGCGAAACAGAGACCGACGCTATTGCAATGAATAATAACAAATTATCTCAAGCCCGGAAGTTGTCTGTTTGCCGTCCTTGGTTGACCTACCCTTCAAGGTCCCACCGGACGCCAAGCGTAATGCAATCGGATGCTAGTGCACACTACCTTTTCGATAAATAATATAAACACGAGTGTGGAATTGCCAATGGACAATTGCAAGTCATTCTAGATTGTCTCCTACTTGAGGGAAGTTTGCACACTGCGGGGAGGTTTTCAATTATGCAATGAAATCGATGAAACGAGAATGTTCGGCTGGAAGCACCGCGCATACTTACACCCCAGGTTCCCAGGCCGAGTGCCGGAATGGACAGCCCATTGTTGAACGTGATGCGTGGAACCTTCGATGCCATGATGTGATGTTTTTTTAAGCAAAAAGGGTAGCAAACTTTGTTGGGAGCTCACAAACAACGAACTGGGCGGTAACGAACGTAAGCGAACTGTTCACTTTGGCGCACGGAGCAAGACTGGTGTAGACCGGCCAACCGGAGGACAAGTTATAAAGTGTAGAGCTTATCTCGGCTGATAATGGGCGCGATATGTAATGCTCGTTTTACCAGGCGCAGCCGGCGTAGAACATTCCCACTCGGCGGAGGGAATATGTTTGCGTGTACGACGCGGAACCGGCAAAATAAAACTAAGACGCCGGGATTAGAAGTTGTCAATTCAACAAAGTCAATGTCAAAATTCAAATTTTTTTGAATTGCAGATTTTTTTTTATTTTTTCCAGTTTAACAGTTTTATCAATTTCCTGGTTACTTTTCACGATCTCTTTGAGCCGTTTACTTGCTGCTTGACAATTTCCATCTAGGATTCAAGATCATGTCGTGATAAGATTGAGTAAAACTTCTAGCACGATCTAAAAAAAGATAGTTAAATAACATCATCGCTGCAGGTTGGTGGTCGGATAAAGTGGTGCACTATCGTATATTTTCCCAGTCTGATAAGCGCAACCTGGGGCGATCTATCTCATTGATGATAAGCCAACCGACGATCCTATTACCGGTCGTAAGCTCTACATTTGTTGCGTGTGTGGTGAAATAAGTGAAGGGCTAAATTCGAGCATGATGTACATAATTGGTGTTTAGTTATCTATCTTACAATCAAGGAAATCCATCCCAATCGTATAGGGAAGGTTTCGTTTGTTAACGAACTTCCCGATTTAGATAGAATAGCGGTTTAGTTTTTCTCCGTGTTTTATGTCATCAACTGACAGGAACAGTAACGGGAAACAAGTAGCCGCGTGGATGACAAGCTAATCACGTGTACGGTTTTTTTTAATTTAATTTTTTTAGAAGGAAGAAGCCTATTTCAGCTTGACCAAATGCTTAAATGAAGCTATGATTTAAATCTTTTTGCATTTCTATAATCTTAAATAATATAAAAATTATTAAACAAATTAATTATTGTTACAACTTTCCTCTCCTCTCTTCGTACAAAATGTACAGATTTCTCTCTTCTAATAAATTACTAAGCAAATACTAACGTTTACTAATACAAACGCTGCGACTATTTATACAGCGGCGGACCGTTCGAGCGATTATTTAGCGCTTTCTGCCTCAGCCCAATCTAGTGCGCGTATCGCTTCGGCATTTGGAAAACAGATCTGCTTGCTATCAGCTGTTTTAAGAGTTTTCTACGTCTGGTGAAACGAATATTTGGCAAATTGTACTGCAATGGCCTGCACAGTGGTTCCGAACGCGATCTTCAAGAATGGTAACAGTATCCCCATGATCGGCTTGGGCACCTGGAATGTAAGTGTACTGAAGTCGTAGAAAACAAGCAAACGTTGCGATGACCTTCCATCACCTCCGTAGTCACCTCCGGGACAAGTTGCGCAAGCTGTGAAGGATGCGATCGACATCGGGTACCGGCACATCGACTGTGCCCACGTCTACCAAAATGAGCATGAAGTCGGAGAAGGGATTGCAGCCAAAATTGCCGAGGGCGTCGTGAAACGGTAGGTACTAGTTTATTTTCGACGCACATTCGACCATTTGCATGACCCCATGTTGGTTCCCCCTCTTTCGCAGCGAGGATATTTTTGTGACGAGCAAACTGTGGAACACCTTTCACCGGCCGGATCTGGTCGAAGGAGCGTGCCGGACGACGCTGAAAAACCTCAAGCTGGATTATCTCGATCTGTACCTCATTCACTGGCCCGTCGGCTACAAGGAAGGACCCGAGCTGTTTCCCATGGGCCCGGACGGTAAGACGTTCGAGTTTTCCGATGCCGACTACGTCGACACCTGGCCCGAGATGGAGAAACTCGTCGATGGGGGTCTGGTGCGCAATATCGGTTTGTCCAATTTCAACACGAAGCAGGTTCAGCGTGTGTTGAACGTGGCCCGGATCGCACCGGTCACGAATCAAATCGAGTGTCACCCCTATCTGCACCAGTCGAAGATAACGACGTTCTGCGCTGCACAGGGCCTAATCACGACCGCTTACAGTCCTCTTGGTTCGCCGGCCCGACCCTGGGTGAAGGCAGACGATCCGGTCCTGTTGGATGACGCCACGGTCGCACAGCTGGCCAAAAAGTACGGTAAATCACCGGCACAGATTTTGATTCGCTACCAGATTCAGCTGGGCCACGTGGTGATCCCGAAGTCGGTGACCAAGGAGCGCATTGCGTCGAATTTCGATGTTTTTGGGTTCCAGCTGGAGAACGGCGACGTGCAGCTGCTAGCAGGACTGGAGCGAAATGGTCGTATCTGTCCGGAAACGAGCGCTTTCGGGCATCCGCACCATCCGTTCGAAAAGGAGGAATAATTTGTCATAACTTTTAATCGTAAAAATAAAATATTCAATAAAAATTCAATAAAATGTCATATTTGAGTCCATGCATTGCTCCTATTTTTAAATTCTGTTTTTATAACTATATATACAGATTTCCTTGTTGGTTTTAGGGAGATAAGGGTCATAATGCCAACAACACCTTCAGCAATCAATAATACTAAGATAGCGTCCGATTTCGGTCATGCCCTCAAGATCATTCCATAAATAAACCGCTAGCGATAATGCTGAATGATTGTCGGTTTTGTACCTAGGGCTCTAATGAAAGCCAAGAGATGTGATAATGACCTACAAACATGTGATAAATACTATACCCCTTGTTAGCTTCACGAAAGAGGATGACGAAAGCAACCTTCATTAGGATCTCCTCGGAAAATATAATATCCGATCTCTAAAGAAGCTGAACGTGGCTAAAGCGATCAAATACAAGAAACAACTATTTCCATATCAACGATAAGAGAAAGATCGTTGGTCGCAATGTGATGATTAGCGGGTCAAAAGCGTGCAAGGTTGTGTGAAACACAGTAAAGTCTGGTCAAATAAGACTTCGTCATTGTGCGTATCTGGAAAGTTAACAATCTATTATTTTTTTAAATATAACGAATATAACGAATTTACTATGACAATACACAAAAGTATCAAAAATTTAATCGTGTATCGTGTGTTAAATCTATTGATTTAACTCATAATTATCTTGACCACTGACGCATAAGGTAATGAAAATTAACCGATAAATAACTAGTCTACATTGTCTCTAGTTGCCATTTCAATTAGAATCAAAAGACTCCAGAACTCTCTTTGCGCTCGGTTCTAGACGATAACCGTAGCTATTATCGTACAAGTAAACCACATTTCGGACTCGTATCCCGTTTGCCGGATGCTTTGCGGTTTGGTTTGTCTTGCTATAAATTGTCTTGCAAAGCATTGCAGGCTCTCAGTCGTTCTTACGTTGTTTCCAAAGTGTGTAGGAATATTATTTTTGTGAAACCTTCTGCAACATGTCCCGCAAGGCTCCAACCGTTACGCTGAACGATGGATATCAGATGCCAGTTCTCGGACTCGGCACGTACAAAGTGAGTGGTTTGTGAATGTTCTGTGAATAGTGTTCTATAATTTATCTTCTCTGGCCGTAACCTTGCTTTAGTTACGAGGACCGCAGTGTGTGGACGCGGTGAAGACGGCCATAGATGCTGGCTACCGGCACATCGATACCGCCTACCTTTACCAGAACGAGGCCGAAGTTGGGCAGGCTGTTCGAGAAAAGATCGAAGATGGTACCATCAAGCGTGAGGATATTTTCATCACCACAAAGGTTGGATCTAAAATGGGAAATTTAAATGTTTCGAGCGATCACAAAGTATAAGTGTATGGAATCTTGCAGCTTTGGAATACATCACACGAACCGGAAAAGGTCCGCGAAGCGTTCGATACCTCGCTGGCCGCCCTGAAGCTCGATTACGTCGATCTTTATTTGATCCACTCCCCGCTCAGCTCCACCGTGGACGCAAACGGAGAAACGGTGTTCACGCATGTGGACTACGTGGACACATGGCGAGCGATGGAGAAGCTGCTCGAGACGGGTCGCGTCCGCAGCATCGGTGTGTCCAACTTCAACAGTGAACAGCTAACGCGGGTCATCGAACACGGCACCATCAAACCGGTCACGAATCAGGTCGAATGCCACGTCCGCTTGAACCAGAAGAAGCTGATCAAGTTCTGCAAGGACCGTGCGATCGTTGTGACGGCGTACAGCCCGCTCGTTCGACCGAGTGCCACGCTCGGGTTGGACAGTGGCACTTCTCCCGCGAGCGCCTTCGACGATGCCCGTGTGGTGGCCGTTGCTGAACGGTACGGGAAAACCCCGGCCCAGGTTCTACTGCGCTACCTCGTCGATATCGGCACGGTGCCGATTCCCAAGTCCGGCAACGCAGAACGCATCCGACAAAATCTGGACATTTTCGACTTTGCGCTAACGCCGGAGGAGATTCGCTCGTTGGACGACCTGCACACCGGACAGCGATTGGTCAAGTTGGAGGCGCTCGCCGCACATCCGTTCTATCCCTTCGCTGCCGAGTTCTGAGCAACCGATACTAATCGGGATTGTCGAACAATTGGCGAGTTGCTGATAACAAACTAACAAGTACATAAAAACCTTATCTTTTCTTGTTCGGCTTTCGATTCGGTGTTAATAGTATCAATAAAGTCGAACACCATCGTGTTAGATGAATGTACCTTATCGCTTATCTATTATTACTTTTTTACGCTAGCATAAGGAACACCAAACCCATCCGAATTACGCCCCGTGTGGCCGATGCTTTGTTTTATCGCTACAAAGTTTGGTTCTTTTAAAAAAAAAAGTTATACGGAAAAATAATTCAATAAAACCACCATAGACTGTGTATTTGTATCACTTTCATATTCATCATCAGACGGAATTGATTTATTTACACACTGTGTACGTTAGTTCGCTTTCCACACCTTCCACGCCCAGAGTGTCGCCGTTTTTTTGTTCCTGCATACCACCACTTTCCTCTTCCCTAGTTGTCGTGAACTGCTACTGCTCTCTTTTTTGTTTCCATTTCATTTGTATATTAATTCGATCAGTCACATTTTCTCTTGTCTTTCTTCCATGTGGTTTTTAATGTATTTTTTCTGTTTAATTCAATTTACTCTGTCTGCTTTTTCTTCTGTTCTGGTTGAATTGTTTTACCTTATCACTGTTTTTTTGTTGTTTTTTTAGTTCACCCTATTAACTTCCTTCCTAATTCTGACTATAATCTGTTATCTCTTTTGCCTTTATCCCTTTCGCCAGTGACGTGATTCACTTCGGTTTGTTTTGTTCCGGTTTCAGATCGGCGTGAGTATATATAGTCGGAGATTCTATTCCATTGCGTTTTCCGTTTCGCTTTTGCTTAATTCTGTTGCAGTTTAAAAAATAACTCCGGTCAGAGATAATTAAGTGTGGCTGGAGAAAAAACTTATAATCTATCCATTTTTTTAAAATGCCTTGGGGGGCCCTTTTACAACGAGATGGACCCCCGTCTGTCTAATGTTACAATCGTACCCTACCCGGCTGCTTTCTTCCATCGTGCACATGTGGGAATACGATCGAGGGGCGTGACGGGGGGATTGGAGGAATAGTGACGATGAGAGAGCTAGACAGCGCACTCGAGCGCGAGTGAGTATATCGCATTTTTTTTTAAATTTGTTTCGTTTCGTTTGTTTTCCGCTTCTTGCTTTTTGTTGAACACTATAAATAAATGGACATAACACGTCCCATCCGTGCACCGTGTTTTCTGCACCTCCTATCCTCGTTTCACACGGTCGCGCGTCACTCACTGCTTTGCTTTCACTAGGCTGAGACATCTGTCGGGTCCAGAACCGGAGCCGGCAGATTAAGTAGAGTACTGCTATTTAAACTATTAAATGCTTCCTTACATGCACCGTTTTCGGATGGTGGTGCATAACTACCTGTAATACCTCTTCTTATCGCTCGGCGTTGCTTCGAACGGGCCCGTCGCGGAAAAAGTACGAATCGAAGACGGAAGAGCACGTTGTTTCTGTTTCTTGTTAATTCAAGGTTTTTTTTGTTTGTTTTTTTGTTTTATATCCTTTCACTATAATTCACGCAGTTTTGTCGTATGCTGTCTTTTTTAAAATATGGCCATTCTTTAAAAAATGCCGTTTCGTCCTCGTCGTCGTCATCGTCCTCATAGTCCCGGTCGGCATTTGTTGTTATTCATAATAATCAATCGTTTTGCACTCATCATCTATGAAAAGCAGGAAAAAAAGAGAAGATTATTATTATTATTGAAGCCTAAAGGTAACGGAGATCCACTTCATGCAAGCAAAACAGTTTCAACCTACCTTCTAATGTGGCTGCGACGAGGTCGAGCTTATGGGATAAATGCAACTTGCTTGCAGTCATGTCCATTTCTAATACTTCTTTTATCTATGAATATATTAGAGATGAACAAAAAAATCAATATGTTGACTTAGTTTGCGACCAGGTTACAAAAACTCGGCGACGAATCGAATGCCACTTACCTGTGGACGATACTTGCTAACATAAATATAAAGTTCCTTCAGTGCTGCGAGCGTATCAAACTGCTGCTGATGGATGGATAACCTTTGCATGGCGCTGCGCATCTCCTGATCGCTGATCTGAGGCATCATGGCAATGTCGGCGTAGAAATTGGAAACCATCTCCCGGTACTGAGGTAAGTCCTAAAATTGAGACAATTATATAATGTTAGAATAAAGTTGAAGGATGATTCTTCACATTTATTATAATGCCATCAACTCGACTAAACCTACACCTTATTCAAACAATTGTCATACAGATTCAAACATTAATTATTTCATCAATCGTTTTTAAAAACTGTTACAAGCGGCACGATCGACTTCCGTGGGTATTTGGTCGAGGGTTTATAGCATTTAGCATGGCCAAAGTAGACCCTTTTGCATGTAATAATCCATGGAGTTTGTATCGGAAAAACTTGTAGTCCACACATTCTTCGCTAATGCAAAAAAGTCGATCCCCGATACCAGTTATGGTATTACCAAATTATCTGTATGCAAAGCTGCTTCGTCCTATAGAAGTGCATTCATATGCTTAAAGTATATTGTTTCTAAGATATGCTTCACGAAATTTGGCAGCCAACCAGTTACAAGTCGACGGATAACACCAATAATTTTCATCAATAAAGGAAAAGGCTCCTCCAGCGTACCATCTTCCGGGTACTTACCTTCGCAAAGAGCAACTTGTTCGAAGGTGAATCCTTCCCCAGCCGGTACTCGGTCGTGGAGCACGCGTCCATGAACGTCTGCGCGATCACGCTCAGGCACACGTCCACCGAGGGCGTCTTGTAGATGTCGAAGATGAAGTCGGGGTTCTTGATGAAGTTCACCCAGAAGCGCAACGGCAGGCTGTTCGACTTCCACGCGTGTATCACCTCCGGGTCGTGGATACCGTGATGGCGTGCGGCCGCATCGAGCAGATCGTACAGCCACTTGACGGCCGGCGGCAGCGCTTCGTTCACCGTCAGTATCGTCGCGAACAGATCGTCGACGAACTTCTGTATCGTGCCCTTCGTGGCCAGCAGGCGCGTCAGAAAGATCTCCGGTATTGCTTTGTGGTGGCTGCCACTACCCGGGCCGCCCCCGTACAAGGCCGCGTGAGCGGACGAAGACGACCCGTGCTGGTCGTATGACGACAGGGTCGAGAAGCGATCGTCCATCGGCTTCACCAGGTGGAAGACCCCCTGGGACTGTTGCTGCTGTTGTTGTTGCTGCTGCTGCTGCTGTTGTTGCTGCTGGAGCTGTTGTTGTTGCTGTTGTTGCTGATGGAGATGATGCTGGTGCGCCTGCTGGGAATGGTGATGATGATGGTGGCTCGCACTTCCGGCGAGCAGCGTGTCGGCGTTATGGGCTCCCATCGTGCCACTGCTGCCCGAGCCGCCGAGTGGCGACGCCGACGACAGATGGTGGTTGGAGGACGGTGGATTGTTGATGTAGTAGCAGTAGGGGAAAATGTGCCGCCCGGGCGTGTTGTAGCCATCGTGGGGCCGCGCGACCAGCGACATTACGGCCGACTCCTTCACGCCGTAGTGGGCGAGCGTGTTGAGGCGCTTCCACCCGTGGACGGTTTTCGTGGTGACGTCGTCGTCGCGCAGCACCAGATGGCCACCACGCCCGTGACGCCACTCGAGGTCCAGATCGTGCACGCTAGGGCGCAACGAGAAGGGCGTGTTTTTGAACAGCGCGTCCAAGATTTTGCCCTTCACCTGGCTGATCGTGTCGCAATCCAGCACCTTGCACTGCACCTTCTCGTCCAGATCGTCCTGGATGATGTGCAGCGTCACCAGGCTGTGCATGATCTGCTCGCGCAGAAGCCGATCCTCGCTCAGCGAGTAGCGTGCGTCGTGCGTCACCGCATCCACCAGCCCCTTCTCGATCTGGTGCTTGATGGCCTTGTACAGCAGGAACAGGGAGTTGCCGGCGTAGTTGCGCAGATAGTCGTACATGCACAGTGCCATGTAGTTCGTCAGCATCTTCTCGACGACGCTCTCCGTCCGGCGGAGCATGAGCTGCGGGTGCTTCGTCATGACCGACTTGTCGATCAGGCGCAACAGCAAACTTTTCAGAATGTCGGTCACGTAGTCCATCTGGTTCATTAGCACGATCATAAGCAAGGACGCCACGTTCACCCTTCGCGTGGAAAAGATAACAAAAAGGGAGAAAAACATCGTTAGTCATCTGTTACATGCTGACTGGAGTTAGTCACATTTAGCATCCAAGCAAGCTAAATAAAGGGCATTTCAACAATTGACGTACAGTCGGCCGCAAAATTGATCGTACACCTTCAACTATTTTACAATTTTAAGGTTATCCATAGAACATATAAATTCAAAACTGATGGATTTTTAAATATTGCATTCATGTTTTCATTTGATCTGAAAAAGATCTTCTTTAGTACAACCGATGTTTACAAAATAAAGCCAAATGCACCATTAATTGGAGCTATTGATCGGATTGAAGACAACTTGATTGAAATATAACGTTTAGGTCCTTTTTAGCTTGAACACTTAAGCACTTATTACAATCATCGAGCCATCGGTCCCCCAAGTTTTTTTGTCAACCACCGCGGGATACTATTCCATACACATTGTATGATGTTCAGTTCCCTATCGAACATTGACATCGGTCGATTCTTGTTCTTGTTATTAGGCTGCTGATGTTGAGGTCCGGTTTTTTGGAAGGTATTTTGACAAATTTAAGATTGAATCACTATCCTGCTGGATGCAGTAGTCACGAAGTAAAATCAATGTTTTCACGAGAAGCTGTTTCAGAATGTTCAAATATCCTATTTTGTCCATGATGGTATTGATGAAGTGCATAGTTTGAGATCCTTCAGCTGCAATCTTTATCTCACAAGGCTCCTTTCCCATCTGGGATGAATTCAACCTCTTATCTCAACATAGGTTCGAGAATGGCGGATTTATCTTAAGATATGTGTAAGCAATCAATAAAGTAAATCACGAATTGGTGGGATCAAAGTGACCCTTCACGAAATAGACTAGTCAGACTTGCATACAACGGTTAGCACAACTTTCAAAAGACAGAAATCATGGAACCGCCTATTCGAATTAATTAATATAAACATAAATAAAGCTGTATGCTCAATTTTGCGATGCCAAAACAGGCCGGTTTCATCAATTATCTTTGTATTAAAAATAAATGAACGTTATATTCGTTCATTTTTCTGATGCAAAAATAATCAGTAAAATGCAGTTTGAATAGCTCAATAAATAAAATTGCTTTAAGTCGACGTTTGCTCCAGTTATAAGATAAAAAAAACCATTCTCCTTTAGGTATACGCTAATTTTTGCGCCCGACTGTATAGGGAAACGTGAACGGTGTTAAGAATATTATAAATTAATCTTACTTGTCACGAATGCTGAACGTTTTCTGCGCCTCAAGCGTGTCGATAAACAGCAGCAGAAACACGCGGTTGTTGATCAGCTGCTCGAACATCACCATCGCCTGGTCATAGTTCGTGCGCTGGTGCGGATGCTGATGGTGATGCGGATGACCGTGATGACCGCCGGGCCCTCCACCAGCGCCCCCACCATGCAGCTTGGCACCGTTTGCCAGCAGCACCGGGTGGTCCGAGACGCCCGGGAAGAACACCTTCATTACGTAATTGACTAAGTCGAGGGTGGGCGTGCCGGCACTCTCGAGGTCGGCGGTCAGATCGGTCATGTCCGTCTGCAACTCAGCGAACGCCTGCTTGCACTCCATGCGCACATTGCTCTCGAGCGTGTCCATCTGGATCTGGATGCGCTTGTACTCCCGTTCCGCCTGCGTGCTCTTGCGCCGATAGATGAAGAGTATGATGAGCAGTGAGAAGACGAAAAAGATACCGCTCACGATAACCCCGAACAGGATGTGCGAAAATGCGTACGGTTTAATGAGATCGTACTTGATAAAACCTGCAACGGGGGTAAAGAGGGGTTAGATGGTTTGATTTTGATTGTTGGTATACACTTTGATGCCATCTTCTTACCGATAGGAAAACGTAGATTGCGCCCCACACGCACCACGACCAGGGGCAAGTCTTTCACGGTAGGAACTCCGTTTTCGTCCGTCGCCGCCGGCTGCTCCATTGGCGGCGTGCAGACGAGTTGCGTCGGCGCAAGGCTGGTCACGTTGCACTGCGCCATGCCGATCGTGACGTTCACGTCCGTCTCGTCGCTGGCCGCATTCAGGTGCTCACCTTCGATCACGAGCGTGTCACCCTTGTACATCTTGACCGCATTCGGGAACGGCTGGTACACGGGATCTTCCACGTACACGATCGACGACCGTAGGTTCTGGAAGTGCTTCGGTAGATTGCGCACCGACAGCACGCTGTCCATGAGGAAGTTGATCTGCAGCAGCAACTGCAACTGCTGGTCGGACGGATGGTATAGTGGGGCGGCGGATGTGGCTGCCGGAGCCCCCGGACCCGAGGTGGACGTTAGTGAATACTGAGATGGCAGTAAAAGTGGCATGCCCCCGGCACCGGCCGTAGTCTGGATTGGTGTGCGTCCGTCGGCCGAGACGAAGCCAGCGAACATCTTCTGCGGAGAGTAGTCAGCACCACCAGCGGCCGTTAGGGCGGAAAAGTTGCGTTGCTGAAGCTGCTGCTGCTGCAGCAGGGCCCAAGCTTCGCGGACGGACGGCGAGGGACATTCCATTTGATTGGAATTCAGCACAACACAGGTGGACCGATTGAGCCGTTCGTCGTTCAGATACACCTCGATGTCGGGGGCTTGAATCGCATCCAGATTGGTTCCGTGCACGGTCATCATGCGGCCACCGCTGAGGAAACTCTTCAGCGGTTTAATCTGCATGATCTTCGGATCGACGGTGTAGTTGTACACGCTGCACGTTTCGTACCGGCTGTGGTACGTCCCGGCAGCACCATACGGGGAACCGACGCGCGAACGTTCTCCAGCGGAATTGCTACCCGCGCTGCACGAAAGTGTCCTATTCGCGCCATCGATGCGCAGCGTCAGGATACGAATGTGTTCCGGTGAGCGAGCCGCCGACGTGACGCACGTTAGCCGACTCGACGACGCTTGCGTCCGGTTGATGCGGCACTCGTAATCGTCCAGATAGGCGACCGCCGCCGTACCCACGTTCAGATGCTTCCCAATAATGGCCAGCTTCGTACCGCCGGATTGCGGACCCATCGTTGGGCTTAAGCCTTCCAGCTGCACGTCCCGGTACCGGAATTCTACGCTCGACATCGTGAAACCCGCCTCGTTGCCTACCTTCACCGGGGCAGACATTTCCGCCTGCACCGGCCCCGTGCGGCACTCGATGCGTACCGATATTTCGTACCGTTCCAGCTCGCATGGTACGTCGCCGATGTGAATGCGACCGCGCACGTCCTCCTCCCGGATGCCCAGATTGCTGCCCTCGATCGTAACCAACGTGCCGCCCTCGATCGGACCGCTCAGCGGTTTGATCAGGTCGATCCGTGGCCTCGGGCAGCCCCCGTCGATACCACCCCGCATCATAAGGCCCGCGTCAACGCACGTTTCATTGTAGCTGCACTGCTGGCCACACCAAGTGCACTGGTACTTTGGGTCACGCGTCACGCACAAACTGCAGTCGGCATGGTCCCGATGCGAGCCCAGTATCTCGCATTTGTACAGCACCACCGTTACCGTGTCGATATAATGGTTCCGGTTCCAGTTTACGTCGACCGTCGCTTCGTACTCGTTGGTAGCCGCTTCGTACGAATACTGCAAAACAATGTCGAACAGCGAAAAACAAGTTGTAAATTTTTGCAACAGAAAGAAAGTGGAAAAATACGGTAATTGAATCGTAGGATTCTTAATTTATAAAAGCCGTCATATTGAATTTTTTAATTGACTTTTGCTAGCTTCAGTTTCCAATCCAGTTTCACTTACCAGTGTTTTCTCGCAAACGATATACTTGTTCGCCTCAACCCTTGCCGGCAGCACCATGTGGGCCCCTTCGATGTTGACCGTGCACAGGAAACCCGTGTGTGCACTCTGCGGCCGGGGCAAGTTCTCGATCTCCAGCCGTATCTCCTTCGGTACCTTGTTCGGCAGCAGAATGGGACCCGCGCGTTGCTTCAACCGTGGGCAGGAGCCCTCGTTCTGCACGATGTTGGCCGAGTTGCGGCAGGACGTCGTGTTGAACGCGCACCGATTGTCGTAGATACACCAGTGGCAACCCCAGTTGCTGACCAAACACTTCCGGCAGGTATCGTGGCGCGTGCAGTCGTAGAAGGCGAAGCTGCGCGACACAAAGTCCTTGTTCGTTTCCGAGCTGCGTACACTCAGCGGAACCAGCACGTGATCCTGCCCGTCGCCAATCGTGGGTCGCTCGTTAACCGGTGGTGTCGTACACAGTAGGCCCTCCTTCGTGACGTTAGCGTCGATCGGGGTGGCGTTACCGAACACGCACCGATACTGGGCGTTGTGTGGCAGCTCCGGAAGCGTTTTGATCACCAGCCGCACGACGGACATTTGCCCGATCGGCACTCGGTCGGGAGCTACCATTTCGAAGTCGATACACTGTTGCCCGGTGCCGATGGAGAGCCACCGGGCGGCACTTGTGTCCTTCTGGCATGCCGTCCGAACGGTACAGCGTTTTTCCAGCGAACACCAGCCACAGTACGGATCACGCGATTCCAAACAGGCGGAACAGTTGCTGAACGTACCGCAGTGTTCTACCTTCAGTTTGATAACCTGTTAATTAAGTGGAAGGAAACACAAATAGACATCATTAATTTATTTTTTCAGATCATTTACATTTTTGGAATAATGCTGTAATGTAAATGTAAATAAAACGAGGTTTAGATGGTTTTTAATCCATTTCATGCAGCACACGCACGATTCTTATTGCTATTTTTTCAAATTCGAAGGATTCCAGCATTGTATTGGACTAAAGGAGACTGGTTTGTATATTTGATAGAATAATTGACCAATGAAAATAATTAAACGGATCGAGATCGGGTGAATTGGCAGACCAGTTTTTCTGGATAAAAAAAATCAATTAAATTTACCCATTATCAGATATGAATTTTTAGACACCGTATCATTTTATCCTAATAGTTTTTCCCAACCTATTGAAGAATGTATACCGTTGACGGTACTGACTTTGGATAAAAGCCAGCGGTATTTTTATTTTTGGCCATTTTGCAACATACTCCCCTAAACCATGCCGGGGAAGGGGGTTTGTAACCAATCCGCTACAGGACAAGTGGCATTCATCGAACAAGACAATGCCAACGTGCCACGAGAGCATTATTTCATCTCAACCCGGGACTATTTAATTTTGTATTAAATATGAACAATGAATGACAATAACACAACAACAAATGTTATGTCCTGTGTAAACACATTAGAATGTTTAAAAAATATGTAGAAAGTGTGTGGACTGAAAAATGTGTATTAGAATATACTGGACACAGTTTCTTGGGACTGTTTCATTATTTCTTGTACAACTCGGGAAAAAACAGAAATTTTTCAAAAAATCCCAACGAGTTAAAGCACTTTTAAAGAATTATTTAAGACAAGTCACATTCGATAAGCAGAGCCTACTTACACTTCGTTCGGAAAGCACATACAAATGGTCGTTCGTCGGGGCAAACATCGTGTCGGGAAGAATCGTCAACGCATCCTGGTCCACCTCGAGCCGTTCGTATTCGCCCGCTTCCCTGCCGGACAGCAGCACCTTCCGGATCCAACCATCGTTACTACCGACGAACGCGAGCGTATGCGGTCCAATGTTCGTGACGGCGATCGACGTCAGGGCAACCCCTTCGCCGAACGCAAACCGTGCCGAAGCGATCACCGGCGTTACTCCGCTGATCTTAAGCCCGACGTGGCAGAAGCTAAAGATGTTACCGAGGGAACCCGCCACCGGACACTTCCCGTCGTTGATGGTACCGGAAATGTAACCCAAATTGCGATCCTTAATCGTGCCGTTGAAACAAGCTGGAAGATGAAGAGATGCATGTTAGTGAGTTTCCCTCCCGTTGGCAAGGTTCGTTTCGTTGACGATACTTTACAGTGAATGTTTTCGTTGAAGACCTCCTCGATGTCCTTCAGGCTGTACATGCAAATGGCTGAGCGATTCTGTGGTTCATCGGTGATTTCTTTCGATGGCGAAAATACGGCAACGAGCAGATAGTCATCCCGCTTAATGCCGATATCGTTGCTGAGCTTCTGGCCAGCCTGGGCCAGCTTGGCGTCCCGCAGGATGTTGTAATCCGTTCCGTTGACCATGCACGTAATTGTTACCTGAAAAATGCAGTCGGAACCGTGTTATCGAACCCATCGAGTGAACGTTTGTCAGTGATTTCTCCCCTTACCTCCGTGTAGCTGTCGTAGTTCGGATCATTGACGCATATCCTTGCCAACCGTGTCACGTACCCCGCCTCGTCGGCCAAGTGGGACTTCTTCTGTACGAGCACAAAATAAGCGTACTCGGTGCTATTGAAGCCGTATACGTAGTTCACTAGAAAGTGGTCCCGGTACTTGACGTCGATGTTGATGTTGGACTGTTGGATCGAAAACTCGGCGTAGGTCAGATCGTCCAGCCGACGGGATGAAATGGCCGGCACATCGTGTCGATAGTCGCCCACGTTGGTGAACGTGGTACCGACGTACATGATGTCTTCCTTCTTCCACGACTGATACCGGCTCGGGCCGATGAACGCGTACGTCGTCGAGCGCTCGTCGTTTGCCGCCAGCGCTACCTCGATCGGTTTCGCCGAGTCCGGGAAACGCCCGCTCAGGTAGTAGATTTCGCACGCCCCTTGGTGGACACTTCCGCACGCGATCAGCGTGTCCCCGTCCCGGTTGTACAGCAGCACCTTGTTCACGTTGTCCGTTTCCACGCTGTCCTGCACGTCCGACGGGCAGCCGGCCGCGTGACATTGGGCCGAGTCCAGCTTCGGCCCGGTCGATGCCTCCTTCAGCAGCGCCAGATTCTCGTTCAGCTGCAGGATACGGTTGGTGGCACCGGCGTAAAACATTCGCCTGATCGGATCGTACGTGAGGTGCGTAAAGCGAGCCACCGTCCCGTTCGGCAGGCTGTACCGGGCGACGATGTCGTCCAGCGCCCGCGAGTGTGCATACTGCTGCTGCCCCTGGCCACCGTGACCACGGCCGAACGTGTCGCCTGTTTGTTGTTTTCCCTTCAGCACAGCATCCAGCGGAAGCATGCCACCGACCAGTCCGAGCAGTACGAGTCGCACGATTAGCAGTGCCAAACTCATGCTGCGAGTGTGTATTATGTGGTGACTGTTTCTATTTTTCCCCCCTGTTACTTCACTGTCTTTCACCAGCCAAGCAAAGAAGCCAGCAGCAAGCGTTCGCAGAAGGCAGAGAATCCGCCTGCTTCGCTGCTTCGCTTGCTTTGCGTAAATATCACCACTCCGGCAGGGAAGAACGGGAATAATACAATTCTGAAAGGATATCGCGTATACACATACGCAAGCGCACACACGCCAAAATATGCGCACACACACACACGCATTCACACACCCCCACACAGCGGCGGTAGCAGGAGCACATTCACACACGCGCGTACGGGAAAATCGAAAAAGAACATTAGCAAATGCTGCTTGATGCGAAACGACGGCGGCGGCGGCGGCGGCGGCGGTTGGGGGTGGGTAAAATAAGGAGAATGTCGTGCGTGTTTGCGGGGGAGGAACGGATGGGAACAAAGGAGGCGATGAAGGAGGGTAGCTCTAAGTATGCTTTGTGCAGCGACAAACCCCTTGACAAAAACGAAAACTCGAAGGGATAACAATGATTGGGTGCTTATGAGCTTTTAGTGGTTCCCCCCAGCCGTCGCAACTTATTTGGAATGCACATACCTATTATGTGAATGTTGTTTTTTTCGCTTTCTCGCCCTCTCTGTTTCACGCGCTCGTTTTCTCTTGCACTATTTCTCTTTTCCTTCCGACCCTTTTTTTATTCTATCGGACGAAATGCAGCACGCAGAGAAATGCTGCACCGCTGCAAGTGCCACCCGTCGTTGCGGCTGGCGTCAGGCTGCAGCAGCGCGGAGTCCCCGTCGTCCCGGTCGTCCTCGTCGTCGTCGTCGTCGTCGTCTGCGCCGTCGTCGAGTGGCCGCCGTCTTGTTCGTACGGTTTGCTAGCGTTAATTATCCAACGGTGGGCTGTTCCTCCGCTCGTTGCATCCATTACGATACGCACAGTTCCATGTTCACCATACCACCCGCGCACCTGCACACACTGTACACTGCTGGTTCCCGCAGACTGGAATCGGCTAACTACCGTCGTCGGAAGCGAAAAGTGAACTGTGCACACTCCGATGAGACACCGCCAAATGAGACCCACAAAAACCAAACCGGGTAATCACACTCCGGATACACAATTGACCCGAAAACGAAGGCAAAACGAACGGAAAAGAATTCTGCTTTCACACTCAATTTCACGCGAACGGGCCCCCGTCTTGCGTTGTGTGTCTTGTGTCTTCTTAGTAGGCGGCCGCCATCTTGCTGCCCCTCGTACACGAATCGCTGGCTAACTTGGGACGGCTGCTCCTGAAAGGGAACGGGATTCGCGAAATTGTCGCTTGGAAAACGGGCACCACACGCGCACTCCACGCGTAACCGATGGCGTTAGCGATTGTCTGCACGATGCGCCCTACCGTGGCCACTGAATTAACCGATTTCATACATGAAAACACCGAAAAAAGTGGCACCGTCTCTGGTTACACACGTTTCTTTTTCTTTTATTTGTTTATGGCCCAAACTTGTTTATGACAAGATTAATAGATTCTTTCTTTCTTTCTCTCCTTCCTGCCCACAGCACAATGCTTTTTCTCTCTTCTCTTCAAACTGTCAGAATTCAACGAATGGACGCGCTTCTGTTCGTGTGCTTGTTTCCCACTGCACTGACAGGCTGTGGGATGTGTTCGCTTCGGAGTAAAAACTTCCTGTTTTATTTTCTAATCTTTTGAATTTCTGTTCTATTCCTCCGCTTTGGAATGGTTTGTGGGCCTAAAATAAAGCTTTTATCTGCGGTATTTTATTCTACTATGATTAAAATAACATCAATTTAGTTCGAAAAAGAATAGCTCAACAACAAAAACAGATATGTGTTCCACACACTTGATTACATTTTAAACGATCGCTTTATTATCACATTAACCCTTACTTTTTTCGTAATTTACACGTAAATGGCAGTACTGATCGCCAACGTCATTATTTCGATGCAATGGTGTATGAATTTGTTCACAAAGCTCGGTTTGATTCGTCCGTGATTACGTGGTTATCAAACCATGCCCGGCTGGCTAACGACTTCACAGTTCCTCCTTAGCTGCTTTGGCCTTCTTGTTTTTGGTCTTCTTTTTCGCATCATCCAGCTCCTCATAGAGACACTGATGATTTTTGTTTCGCAGCACATTGTCCACGCACAGGTACTCGATCAAGGGTTTTTGATCCTGCTTTTCAAAGTACCATTTCTCGATGACATCCTCGTAGCCTTCGATCAGCGTTTCGCACTGCGTTTTCATCTGGGTGATTTCGGCCGACGGTTTGTCCCACAGCTCGTATGGGATGCCAAGGTCCACCTTAACACCCTTATCGACGAGTCCGTGCAGGGTTTGGAATGTCTGCGACATCCCTTTGGCGAAACGGGTACTGTCCTTGCGCTCCTTGTGAATGTTGTACTGCAGGATTCGCTCGCACACGTTCTCCAATGTTTCCAGCAAACGAAGCTCACTGCGCCGGTACTCGGTGCGCTTTTTGGGCTTCACATCGTCCACGGAGTACCTGGCATTAGAATGGTCGTTAAAATGATTGCAATTGAACACACAGGATAAGAAAAGTGTAGGAAAATTACCCGAGCTCTATGACGTCGTGTGATTTGCCGGTTTCGGTGAGCCGGGCTTGCAGTTCCGTAGCGAGTATTTTGCACGCTTCGCAGCGATCAGCATACTTTACGCCTTCTTCCTCTTCCGGTCCGCCGTAGATAGGGGATGTAGCGATAAAAATTAAAACCAATAACGCTTGCAACATGCTTCCGACGATCGCCATATGAGCTGCTTTCTTTTTAGAACAGGCTTCGTCACAGGATCCTTCTACTCCAGTCTTATCAGTCTTGTTACTACCAAGCAGACACCTTTTGAACTAGAGAAAGGTCAGCGAAATGCACTCACCGCTTCGAGATTCGATTATCAACTAAACACAAACACCGCAAAGTTGTAAAAATGTTACTTTCAAACCTTCTTTGTAAACTCGAGCTCTGAATCATGTTTTGTTTTCGATATGCTGTCAAACTCGGATTCGAAATTCGAAAAAATATCAAGGATTGATCAATAGTAGGAAACGTAAAGCATGTTTTTTATGCTTTATTCATAAAAAAAATAATAAACAGAATGAAAAAGTTAAGTGTATTTCGCTTCCTAGCTTAACTGAAATAGATAAAATGCAGATCAACTTTGTTGTAGTTAAATTTCGATTTGCGCAATCTGAAATACAACCTGCCTTCATTTCCTTGGTTGGTGTAACATGAAGGATTCCTAAAAACATGAAGGCGCAGGTAGTTGTGATGACTCAAAATAAACCAGTATTGAATTACTGCTCGGCACGGTAGGACCGTGCTGCTCAAGTTTCGCGATGCTTTGTCGCTGGTGCGTTCTTTCTTAGGAATAGCTAAAGATGTAGTGCGCAATACGGTCTGAGAGTTGAATAAAAGGAATACGAAGCCCTTGGAATATCTTCCATTGTAACGAACTCTTTCCAAGTGAAAACAATACTGTTTGTTTAATGCCGAATGTGAAACGCTCACCAAATCACACACCTCTTCTAATGTGCCAAAAGGGAAAGTCCAGAACGGGTCGAGCGGAAAATGCTACCAGTGGAAGTGGAAAAACGCAACGGGTGAACGAAAAATTAACAGCTTGACATTGAACGCAGTAGTAGTTGCTTAGTTTCGTTGTTTATTTTTGGCTTGCCTCAATCAAACACACACCGCTCGTCGCAAAAGAAAAAAAAAGTGGAAAAAAATAGTTTTCGGTTTGCTGGTCCGGTTTCGTCTCGTAGGGCAGGCGGGATCTATTTCGTCTCGTAGTAAAGTGTCCGCTATCTTGTTGTGTCCAATCCGCGATGACCCTTTGAATGACGTACGAAGAAGTGTGAAATACGCGACGGTTCAAAATTGCTTGTCAGTTAAAATTGGAATGTGTTAGATTATAGTTGCGAAACAATCAGCAGCCTTCGAGAGGAGCGAAACATAATCTCAAAATTCTAGTGATTATATTAGAAACCGACTGGGATTGTTCTACATCCACATCCACCAACTAGTTTGGTCCAATCTAGGACGCAAGGATATAAAGGTAAGCATCCAACAAAGCCTACTTTATTCGACAAGAAACAGATTCTAACCACACCGTCCGTATCGAAGATACCTTCGTTTCGCGAAAGGCTTCTGGAAAGCGTCTCTAACATGGGGGGAAGGTTGTAACGTTGAGGTCTTTCGACGGTCGGTGGTTGCAACAATATGATTGCGCCGTACCGACCCGACCGTCTCTTTGTTACGTGATTCACCTTCGCGAATACAAGAAGTGGTATTTCGTCAGCACGGCAAGAGGACACGAGCTGCACACCGGGCGTGTGGTGGGAGCATGGCGCTGCAGACGCGCGGTTCAGAGACGCTCCAACGCTCTAGATGCCCCCAGCTGAAGGAGTAAACACGAATAGAAATAAAATTGAAATGGAGAGGCACGTTATACGTGCGGAGACTGTGCAGTGATCGGTCAACGCGCGGTTTGCTGTCTGTGGTTCGAAAGGGCGATTCGCGTTTGGCCCCAACGCCTCCTCCCACCTAGCGCCAGCTTGTACCTGTGTGTGCGAGCATGCCTGCAAACATACAAACACCACAAACAGCTGATCCGCGTGCATCGAAACCTCCGCACGTGCATCCTTCCCCCTTGCTTCACGCACGTTTAACTAGCGGACAGTGATGTACCGTTGGGAATGTGGTTTCCTTTTAAGTTTTTATTCTAGCCGACGATTTCTTCGTATCTCCAGAATTTTCCAAATTTATCAAACATCATTTTTATCAAATTTACTATTTCAAATATTACTATTGCTTTACTGTTTATTAGTTAACAAACTTCAACAAATCAGCACAGCAAATCTTAAAATCGAAATTTGATATAATGTTTGTATATAAATCGTTGATAAGATCTTGAAATCTTTGGAATTTAATTTTCTTTTGTTGTTTCTTTTGTTTTCGACGGAAGACAAATGTGTTTTCTCGTTTAAAACACGTTTTTTCCAACGTTTCTCCTTCGACTAGTTGTATTCTGGGACATCAAACTTACAGAATCAATTTTAGCCTTTCTGCTAGTTGAAACTTATCCTATGTTCCGGGGCTCCTTTATATTATTCTTTGTTCACCAATAACATGGCGTGAATGGGTTGCATACGATATAAAATACTTACTAAACTTAAAAAAAACAAATTCAAAATCTTAGAATGGAAGTTACATTTTGTTAAAGAATTTGAAAAGAACTTGCCCCAGAAGTGAGATAAAACAGATACATTTTTTTCAAAGCGAAGTAATTTTGAGAATAATTCTTAGTACAACATGCAACAAAAATTTCAAAAATAATAAATGCTTTCAAAAAAATTGTTTTAAGTAAAATGATTTTTAAATATTGGGGTGGTGTTATGCAAGGGTGATGTTATACCCGCGGAAATACGGCTTTCCTCCATGAAGTTTATTTTCAAAAACCCGATTTGATGCATCACTGCACGTGGACCGAGTAGAACTGCACACCGTTTCGCGTGCAACAAATCAGCTTGTGTGTGTGTTTGCACGGGCTGCTGCGATGCGAGCTGTTAGTACTATAGTAGTAGTACACCGTGGTTTGCACATGACGGCGTGTTGTTGTTATTGCTCCGTTTGTTTCGTGTCGTGTCGCGGATCTCTTTGAACGCTACTATTATTGTTATTCCTCGCGCGTTCCGCGACCTTCCCTCCCGCTCGCCGTTGCTCCTGCGTTTTTGCCAAGTGCTGGCCTACTCTCCGACGGGCCCCACTATTGTATAATGGCTTTAAATAGTAAATAAGCGCACGCGTTACAACTTGCGGATACAAATTGGTAACGGTGTGCGAGAGCAAAATGGGGGAAAAAAACGCAGAGCAAACAAAAGAAGGGAAAAACTAGAGATACGGTGGAAAAGAAACGAAACACAACGGTTGGCCACAGATCGCGAACGGTGAAATCGATTTCGAGAAGGAAAGTGGCTCGCGCTCGCGTTCACTGTAATAGAACGTAAACAAAGGCTGGCGAGTCGGCTGGCTGCGCGCTGGAAAATTCACTGAAAAGCGGTGGTTCAAATCGTGACGATTTATTGTTCCACCACTTTGCGTTTCCTGTGTTCTTTCATCGACGAACCATGATTTATGATTTCTCCCTCCTCCCCACGATCGCGCGGTCCGTTTGTGTAATCGTCTACCAACCCTGAAATTAACCGGTTTACTCTTATTTTCTCTCCCCAAACAGACGCCATCAAAGTTGCCCCGTTCTAGCTGGAGCTGGAGCTGATCGGGAAGCTGACATTTGCGAACCCACGCGAATTGTGCTGATTGTGAAATTGTGAAAATTCATTCAATTCACCTCTCCACCCGTCCCAAGCGGAACAAACGCCATCAGAATGCCAACCTTGCTGGAAGCGCTGGAAGAGAAGTACGGCCTAGAGCCGGACGAGAAAGAGGAGCACGAGAAGGAGGAGGAAGCGGTGCTGGTGTCCATCTTTGTGCCGAAGCTACCCCCTAGACAAAGGTAGGTATCGGACCCACCGGGTTCCTAAGCCCATGGTCCAACCACGTAACGTACATAAACGCATCGGAGTGATTCATTTGGAGGTCAATGGTAATGGGTCGATAAAGCTAGTGGTACTTCTAGTTAGATTGATGGCATTAGATTGTAGGGAAAGGTTGTGAAATGTAGTTCGTACCATGAAGTGATTAATATGATTGCTTTCGCCGAAAAGCTTCGTCGATCATGTTTTGGACTGTATGGGGTCAAATAATTCTTGCTTATGTCTTGCTACAGTCGACATCTTCGGGTTCAGTTTTACAATAATGGAGAATACTGTACTGTACGTAAACCATCACGAAATAATAAAAGGATAGAACAGTATATTGAATCAGAGTCGAGGAGTAACGGAAGAAAAATGTTTAATAATAAATCAACAGGAAGCAAGTATGTTTTGTATATCAAGTTTAGGACTAAAAGAATGCACTGAAAAACTTAAACAGATTCATCTATCTGATATTTAGAGATTTTTTAAAATATCCTATTAGATGTTGCCATATATTTAACACTAGAACTACCGAGATTTTTACGCTTGAAACTTTAACGCAAATTATGTTCATTATTTAAAAGAAAATTTGGTTTTTGAATACTTTTAAATTAACATTCATTCAACATTAACAAAATGTGTGAAATTCATGCATTAACATTTGGTCGAATAGATCAACCTTACGAAATAAATGTGATTGAAAAAGTACCTGATCAGTCAAAAAATGACTGCGAAATTGCGAAGGAGAACCTTTGTTGATCTAATGGATATTTACTGAATTATAAACTAAACCTAAGTTTAGCATGTATATCAAAGATGCACCATGTGCAATAAAGTTGCAGTCTTTCAACAAATGGCATAAGAAGCGATTTAACCCTTCTTTGCATAATTTTTGCTATTTTTTTAAAATAAATCAGGGTGATGTAATTAATGCTCTAGATTAAAGGAAAAATATTTAAAAAAATCCTAATCCTAATTTTTGACTGTTTTTGAAATGTTTCCAGCAACAACAAATTTGCAGTACAAGAGTTTTGAGTACCTTTTTTTGTTGACTAGATATTATGATTGAAATTTCCCTCACCATGCAAAGAAGGGTTAAGAAGAAAAGCAAAGGACATCGAAAGACGAACAATGGAGCCAGAGGATTTTGTTGGCGATTCAACATGTTTTGTTCGATATGGAATGCTGCCAAAACAGGGATTTTCATTTTTTTTTCTGTTAAGGTTACAACGTGTGGAACAGATTGCACATTTCAAACAAGTTCATGAATTAAAAAAACTAAATGGAATTCAAAATCCTTTGTCTCTTTATGTCTCTTCATGGAGGAAACAGCACACAGTATCGAATATTGATAGTTTTAGTCAATGATTTCGAAGAGGTTTTTACAGTAATGGTTTTCCTATTCATTGATTGTGAAGTAAAATGCACTTTTTAGAAAAATATACTGGTTTATCCTTAAAGGCGTATTTTAATAGATATTCAAAAGCTTCATAAACTAAGTATACAATTAAGTATTACAATTAATGTGCAGTTTGTAATTCGAAAGCATTGAAAAACAAAAAGAAACATTTTGCATTCCCTATTCATTAGTCGGAATAGGGTTTATTAAATTTGTTATTTCTGATGGCCCGATTGAATCTCATTAGTAGAAAAACTTTTCCATTTGATCTTGATCCAATCACGAGAGGTCTCTCAGAAGCGTGTCACGACTTTACCGCCAACCTAATGATAATGATCTGACACATTAATTACCCACCCCCCCTTCCAACTCGGTTAGTCGGGGTGCACAAGTAATCCCTTACGCCCACCGGATGCACACCGCTCGGTCGTCGAATGACGACTGAGCACTAAATGCCCATTTTTGCACGCACGCCCGAAGCGACACAATGATTTCTTTGTGTGGAACTGACTACTGCAAGTCCGATGCATGGTACGCGGATGGTTAGTGTAATGGAACTTTGTTTTTCTTCCCCCAGCACCCCCCAGCTGCTGGTGCTGAATGACTGCAATATCGATCGCGCCGGCGAACCGGAAGACCTGAAGAAGAAGTGTCGCATCGTGAAGGAGCTAGATTTGGCGCAAAACAAGCTCAACAACTGGAATGAAGTGAGTTTCCGAGTGAGCCTTTTTGAAGGAAAGTACGGATGGTAATGGGTGTATTTTCTTTGTAGGTTTTCGTCATTCTATCGCACATGCCGCGAGTTGAGTTTGTCAACCTGAGCCTTAACCATCTGACCGGCCCGATCCAGGAGCCACCGGTCACCAAGATGGACAATCTGCGCAATCTGGTGCTGAACAACACCAAGCTGGGTTGGTGCAGCGTTGAGACACTATTGCGTCTGCTGCCCGCCCTCGAGGAGCTTCATCTCAGCTTGAACGAGTACACGCACGTACTGATCGACACGATTGATCCCACAGCTACCGCCGGCTCCTCCAGTAGCCCCGTCACTGCCCCATCCGACGTCCCTGCTTCAACTAGTCACACCAAGCAGGAGGAGGACGACGGTACGGAACAGCAACAACCCGCCAGCGGAGCCACTGCCACCGCCAACGAACCGCCGCCATATCAAACCGCTCCACACGACGGCGTCCGGAAGCTTCACCTGACGGGAAACTACATCTCGGAGTGGGCCGAAATCTGTCGCATTGGGCGCGTTTTCCCCCAGCTTGAATCGCTCGTGCTGGCAGATTGTCCTTTGAGGTGAGTCACAGATTTTCGTTGGCGTCCAACTCAACAACACCTAACTACATTAAAACGGAAAGGGTAACATTCAATGTCATGCTTGCTGACACTCGCTGATTTGATAAGGCGGTCGTGCGATAAGGCGCCATCAGTCTGTTTCTTTCGTTGTATGATGGGGTGTTGAAGAGATGAACTTGAATTGCTTTTAACGATGATTGACTAGTTTAGTTTGTGGTAAAGCTTGCACTTTTATTTCATTTTTTTTTAAATTTGACCCTTAGTGGGATGATGTACTGATGTGCAAACTTAAAATGATGGCATGATGGCCTATCATTTATGAGTTTAAAATGTATAGTTATAATAGAATGTTATTACTATACAGCTGTAAAGATTTTGATTCGTAGCATTTTTTCAATTGTTTGTATTGTGTTTTCATTTTGTTTGCATAACTGCGAGTAATGGAGAGTTTAAATAATCGACATATTGAATAAAGGGATAAAATCCCTTTATCAATCCCTAAATCCAGCCCGATAATATTGTTAACGTAAATATAAATATGATTGTAAATTATTTTTTTAATTTTCCTATATCGCATTGCATTCAGATCAATCTTTGCTTCCTGTGGCACCAGTAAAATACTGTTGCTTTTTTTATTACTATTGTTGGAAACAGTTCGGACCCATAACTTCGAACTCGCTCCAACAGCACCTGTCAGACGAAAAGGGAACGATACTAGCGTTAGAAAACCGATAAAAGAAGTGGAAAAGCGGGAAAGCTCTGACTCTTGTACAAGCACAACCAACGGGAATAAAGAGTAAATTTTTGGCTTTTCTTTGCCACAATAGAAATTCCTAAGAATTCTTTTAATTCCCGCGAAGTAGCAAGTGTTTGCAACAACTATACTTACACTTTTCCTTACTACAGTGTTGAAGGTGATGATGGATTTCCCATGTAAATTGTGCAAGAACATTTCGCATAGTGTTAAAATTGTGTTGAAATGAATATCTGGACATGTTGAACATTACAAAACTGTGTTTGTTCAGGCGAGGTTGGTAAAACAAAAAAAATGCGTATGGATCTTTTAAGCTAAACGGCACAATAAAAATTACAATTCCACCCCCTGCGGGTAGACCATAAAAGCGCAATAATGATAGTAATAATCGGTCAAAAAATCAAAATTCACCTTTTCCCTCCCTTTGGTTTCCCTTCGTTGAACCCCCGCGATCCCAGAGTGAGCGCCATTTGAGACAAATTTAAACGCACCAAAAAGCAGGTCAATGTGTTACGTGATGAAAAATGAGCAATTCATTGCTATTTCAATGCGACCGGCGTTTTTTTTTTATTTGCCACGCGCCTGTTCGTATCTATTCCATCGTCTTTGCCATTTTACTCCGATATTTGACATTGAAGGTGCTACCGTTTACTAAATAGTGACACACAGTGGTCGATGTTGAGTAACAGATTTGGGCGGTTGGTTTTTAAGTTGAGTGATATTTTACGGTGTGTGTAGCGGTTTCGGTTCAGTGCAACCGTCGCCGGGTCGGGTGGTATGGTTTAAGGGTCAGATGGTTTTTTATGCACAAAAAGAAAGAGGGGGAATACAATCTGATTAATGTGATTAGTCTGACCCTCGAAACGAGGTAGTTTGGATAATCCAACGGATTAGTTCCGATGTTAAACGGGACCTCTCCGATCTTTGGGGTGTTTATTTAGTTGTTTAATTAGACACTTTATTACCTCTTTTGATGCAATTTTATTTTATTCTATGACTCTTTCTTCTTTGTAGATCACTTAAGCCTTCAGATGCAGAAGATAAGGAAAATGCGGAAGAAAGTCATAAATATTTCCGGTAAGTGAAAGTTGCAACTATTGCGACCAGTAGCATATCTAATAACGGATTTTCCCAATTTGTGTACTCTAACCACACACACATACATCGATAGCAACCTAAAGCTGCTCAACCTGAGCAATGCCAAAATTGACTCCTGGGAAGATATCGATCGGTTGGCCGAATTCCCATCGCTGTCCAATGTACGGCTTCAGGTGAGCAAATAAAGGGACAGGAAGAAAAAAGCAATCCTATGCCGCTCACGTGCGACGAGTTATCAATGGTCTGTTTGTTTGGTCTTTTTTTGGTCCTGCAGTATTGGCCACTATGGGCGAGGACGGATTCAACGACGGAGCACGAGCGCCGCCAGTTGCTAATAGCGCGGCTCCCGAACATCAGTATTCTGAACGGTGGCGACACGATCGGGGCGGTCGAGCGTGAAGACTCGGAACGTTCCTTTATCCGCCACTATCTGGACAAACCGGATGCGGAACGTCCGAGACGGTACTACGAGCTGGTCGAGGTGCACGGCAAGCTGGACCCGCTCGTCAACATTGACCTGCGCCCGGAGCGGAAGGTGAAGGTTCGCTTCACCTTCGAGGACCAATCGATCGAGCGAACGGTGGACGTGAATAGGTGTGTGAAAGTGTGTCCGTTTTAAGAAAAAAGCAACGTTCGTTAAATATTTGTCTATAATTTACAGAACGGTCAGCGATCTTAAATCACGCCTCGAACGAATATTCGATGTCCCTGCTGCCCGGATGCGGCTGTACTACGTCGACCAGGACCTCCGCGATCTCGGCCTGGAGGAGATGAAGTACCCGCACAAGGTGCTCTACAGCTACAACATACGCTCCGGCGATGAGATCATCATCGAGCGGAAGGTGAAAAGCTGATAAGGGAGCCCCCGAATCGCTTACCTCGCGGTTTTTTTGTGTTTTATTTTTATTTTTATTTTATCGATACGTGCTTTTCTTTTCTGCGACCGAAAGGAGATCATCGAAGCTTGGGCCAAACTCCCAATAGGGGGAGGGAGTTATAATGTAAATGTGATAGAAACAGGGGAAACATAGTCGCCATCGCGTCACAAAAGTCTTACTACGCTAAAACAAATACGTATCCTTGCAGAGTACTGTATTTTTGTTTTTCATATATTCTTTGTTTTGTTTTTCTTTCGGTTTAACTTCATCGCTGTGGTTCTTCTTCATGTGCACCTGTTTAGCACCCCCATCCCTTCGCTTTAGGGCACACTTGAGGGGGTATGGGGATGGGATTTTACGATTTTACAATCGGGTGTCAATACGTACGGTTTTTTGTGCTATGAAGAAGGATTTGAAATAAAGGGCAGCTAATACTATGACTAATAATAAAGTAGCATTTTGCAATTAACTTATGTATGAACATGCTTATGTCCATCTTTAACCATAGGTCTGAATATTCCGAACAAGTTACCGCTTTTATGTTGTGTAAGTGTACGTGTGTGCTTGATTGTTTGGTAAGTCTAAGAGAATGCATGCTTTGTTTTTTAAATCTCTAAATGTGATAATCGCAATTTGGCCCATTTTAAACGAAAGCAACTTTTATTCGGCGCAAACTGTTAGACCAGCTCTTCGAATCTCCCTAGCAACGTGAAATGTTTCATTGGTTTTGTTGATTATTTAAAGTTCCGGAGTTTCAGGAGGCGTTGAGTATTAGTTGCTATCGTTTAAAATTGGTATTATTTAATTTCTATCTGCCTTCATAACCAACATATTTGATATATTTATAAAGATGTAATTTAATTTCCAAAGTTGGCTTTGTCGTGTTGCTAAACGAATGCAATGTAGAATGATATTTTTTCAACATAAAAAGATTTGATATAGTTTTTGGGATGAATCCCGAACTGTTCGGGTCCTCGATTTTATTTGCAATGCTTTCATTTCTACACGTGTAAAACATAAGCGAATCTTTTACGTCGTATCATATAGACATCTTACAAACAACGTCCTACTAATGTGTGATGAACGTACAGATAAAAGCGCGATCGTGCCTAGCGTGTAACATTAGCTCTGTGTTTTATAGAATAAAGATTGGTGAAAGGAACCCATACCCCTAGAGCGAACAACAACGATGAGAAAATGGGGCGAGACTTAGGCCTAGCAAATGTGTTTGGTATACTTTTTTTCCTAATAAATTTATTCGATTTCTAGATCTATATAACCGCGTAAATACATAACGTCAGCATGAGAACGAATCGACATCAAGCGATCAGGGCTTGTCTGCTATTTGCCAAATAAAAAAATGTGTTTGTTTAAATTTAAATTTGTTATGAATGTGTGAAAATTGCACGATTACCGGTGAAACAATAATTCCATCGATTGAATTATGTTCTTTTTTGTCAAATATTGCAAAGTAATACTAAAATGTGTTGAAAGGAGAAAAATGTTTTATGCTGAACATGGTACAGCTGGTCCTGGATTTCACTTCCTGTTGCACACATTGAAAGACTGTTGACGGAAACGAGATCGGAATGGAATTCACGTACCAGATACAAAAGATGTTCCGCTATTATCTTCCGTCGATGGCAAGGTTGGCTGAAATCTTAATGTTGAAAATTACAGTGTGACGAATTCCTAGGTGCAAGATGAACATCAGAGTTTTGAGTCGAAAAAGTTGGGTGGGTGCTGTTTCAATCCTGGAATGGTGTAGGTATAACGCCGCAGCCTACCCCTCCGCCATGGTGCTTCATCGGGGCGACGAACGTCCAGGTGTTGGTTTTCGGATCGTACACTTCCACCGTCGAGAGGTTCGATTCACCATCGTACCCTCCGATGGCCCACAGTTTGCCCATGTTGGCCGCCAGTGCGACCCGGCTGCGTTTCACATTCATCGGCGCGATTAGTGACCAGGTGTCCTTCACCGGATCGTACACTTCCACCGTGCGAAGGAACGAATTGCCATCGTAGCCACCGCAGGCGTACAACCGATTGCCGAGTGTGGCTACCCCGAGCCTACATCGGCGGTAAATCATCGGACGCACCTTTGTCCACGTATCGAGGAAGGGATCGTACCGCTCGACCGTGTCAAAGATCGACAGTCCATCGTGCCCTCCGAGGGCATACACGAACGTACCGAGGGCGGCCACACCGCCCGCCGAACGATACTTCATCATCGGCGCTACCGTGCTCCAGCTGTCCGTCCGTGGACAGTATCGTTCGACCGTGCTGAGACTGGTCACACCGTCGTACCCACCGCACACGTACACGTAGTCCTCTAGGGCGGCCACACCGACCGCACTGCGCTTGCACTGCATCGGCATTCCCTGAGACCATCGGTGCTGCCGAGGGTCGTAGATTTCCACCGTCGACAACCGTTCGGTTCCATTAAATCCACCGAAAGCGTACAGCTTCCCGTTGGTAACGGCCACTCCGACCCGTGACCGCAGCATCGTCATCGCTTCGCCCATACTCCACTCCTTGCTGGTTGGATTGTAGATCTCCACCGTGCTCACGGATTCCCCGTTTTTCGTCAGTCCACCGACGGCAAAAATTAACCCCACGACAAAATCGAAACACCGTGGACGGGTACGCGTCGTCGACACGAGGGCCCTCCGTTCCGGCATCAGGTGAAAGTCGCGCGCCTCATCCAACAGATCGCGACACTTGTGTGACGTTTTAATCAGCTCTTCCGTGGCAACATTGTCGGCGAGAAACTGGGGCGAGAGCAGTGGCAGCCGGATGTTGGCTAGTATGAGCGGCAGGTACTCGGAGCGGGTGTCCTGGTCGTGCTTTACCCAGCGCATACACGCCTCGAAGATGCACTCTTCGCTCTTGACGTTCAGCTCGTCCCGGCTGATCACCTCGATCAGCTCGCTGTTGCTGAGGGCGACGAACTCGTCCCCATTCGCCACCTTCGAGAAGTGCTGGTGGATGTACCGATCGGCGGACACGATTAGCTTCGAGCAACCGAGCGTATCGGCAAACTGTCGTATGCCCAGCACGTTCTGAGGGTGGAACCTAGGGGATGGTGGGAAAAAAGAACAGTAAAACAAATTAGAAGCCACATCACTCCCATGCCCAGCTGAGGATACTCACTTGCGCTTCAGAAACTTCGCACACGCGTCCCGTACTTCGTTCAGCTGGAGAAACGATGCGCCCACCATAAGACTTTGCACATTTTGGGTATCGATTTTGACTAGTCCACTGTACGCAAAGTTTATCAAACTCTCTAGCGCCCTGGAATGATGTCAGGCAGAGAAATATTGTTAATCTTTTACGGAAGAAGATTTCGAATTTTCCTACATACAGTGGTTCGATTTCCTTCATGGTAATTTCTTTGATTCTACTCTCGGCCATATTGTGGGTAAACATTGCGTAGAAATACGGGATGGTAGCTGCAAGCACGATGCGGTGCGCTGAAAAGGAGTGAGAATCAACCTGGCCGGTAGCATCGGTGGAGAAAAATGTAAAAGTATTTTAGAAAAAAAGTTAGATCTCAATGAATGTATGATAATCAATCCCCATGGGGGAATTTCTTCCAGTATGGCGCTTTCGCCTACTCAGTCAGATGGCATCCAGATGGGAGGTAAACAAACCTTCAGCGTAACGTCGCACATCTTTCCCATTCGTCGGATTTCTTTCATCTTAGGAAAACTGTTCGCAAACAGCCCCTCCTGCCGGAAGTACATGTACGAGTTGTCCTCCGTTTCCGACAGTTCCGCTGGCTGCATCTCGATCGTTTTGGTGCCCGAGGGCCCACCGGGTGACCCTCCATTGCCACCGAATGCTCCCGTCGCGGGTTTCTGCGTACCGTCGCATCGGTGCACCGTTCCGAGGAGTTTGCCAAACTCTTCCGGGCCCGTTGGTGATGAAGACATGTTTTTACATTGAAAAATGTGCACCACAAACCGACGAAATGGGACTATTTTCTTTTACACGAAATCACAACAACTAACTGGTCGGGTTGATGTTTTCGAAACCGAAAATCTATCTACAGCAACCAGGTGTTGTCATTTGGGTGTAGTTTGAAAGATGGAATACTTGACAGTTAGGCAAATAAACAACAACCCCTTCAAACCACTTAAAATTATTCTTTCTCAAGGGTCCTATTGATAACGGTTTAAGTTTTAATGCATTTTAAATAAAGTACAGGCATAATCCGACCAAATCGGTAGGTTTACTACTGTACTCCAGAACTCAAGTCTTCGCGAGGAAATCGCGACCATTTGGCAGGAGTCTTTGAAATGCCCTGTGAAGTACATCCGTCTATGTCCTTTTGCTAAGGCTTTTTGTGGAACATGGTTCAAATGTTCGCTTTCTGGTGCCGCCGTATGGTTAGGGTTCATCCCACACGAGAGATTATTTTATTCACGTAAGCGGATGGAAGATAGCGTTGAACCATTAAAGACGACAGATGAGTTGAGACACTCGAACAAAAAAGTACGGTGGAAAATCATTTATTTTAATTTAAAAATAATCAGTAACATAATATCGATCTCGAAGAAAATGAACCAATGTATTGCCTTTCCTTACATTCGCATCAATTCAATCAATTCTCATCACTTTGGGTGTTGTTTAGCTTTCTGGTCAAATTAAAGCTCGCATATCTTAATTTTAAAATGAAAAAATCGGCTACCGTACGCTCGTCTACAATGGATAGGACTGTCGTGCCTATTTTTTTAAACAAATCTATTATAGCCCTTTGCCGCGACATGGCGAGTTTCACACCCTTCGTCCCTCGTCCCGTCCACGATATGCAACACATAACCTCCGGCGTGAACAGTGCCTTCAAAGCCTTTGACATCCTTTTTCTGCTATCGGCCACGAGTATATGCGCTTGCAGCCAATTGAGGACATCTTTGAAGAACTCCTCGTTTTCTCCCAGCTGCTGGTTGAATTCTTCAATCCCTTGAGCGCTGTCAATTTGTACAAATTCGAAGGCTTCCAATTGATTACTACCCGTAGGTGGAGTAACGACCGCCTTGAAGACTGATCCTATCGATGCTTCGATCGTAGTGAGTCGGCTGAGTAAAGGTTTGATGGCTTCTTTTACAGCTTCTTTAAACACGAAAACACGCAGAACATTAAAATGTTTTACTTCAAACCGATTCTCGGCATACTTACCATTTACCGTTTCTCGGAGCATTTGTTTGGTTATAAGTATTGCGGTGTTATCGGGTTCTATAAAACAAGCGAAAGATTAGCAAGATGACGCAGGTTCTACGATCAATGAATGTTCTCACCAGATTTTATGTTCTTCAACACCTTGGCGGGAGTAGATGCCAGCACTACGGTTTGCCTTGGTCTGGTAGCTGCTGGGAGGCAATAAGTTAAATCAAGAGACACATCCGAATATCAATTTCAGACTAAACTTACCGGTGCTAGCAGTACCGGATGTTGAAGTAAAAGATGTGGTTGAATTTGTAACTTGCGGTTTACTGGGGCCTGTGAAGGAACTGAAATGCTTAGAAAAGGACTAAAGTGAAACTAGAAAATATTGTTTTTACCGGCCGTAATGTTATCCAAATCTCCTTGCACCTCATAATCGTCAACCTCGAGAAAAAACGTTTCATCTGTTTCTTCCAACGGGCTTTTACCAGTACTACCAGAAGGAAACAGGACAATCTGCTTCGACGCAGATGGCACTGAGATTAAACAAACACGTTATTATTATTGCGGGATACTTTACACTAAAATTAAATGGATCAAATAATATGAATATTTGTATCCGTGAACGTACACTGCGGATCAGAAGTGGTGATTACTTTCACGATGCTCTCGGGATGATCGGATTTGGTCAGCAAACGCGCGGCACGTCGATAAAGAACTCCTGATTTACGCAAGGACTGCAGTTCACGATTTTTACCGCACAATTGGTTGACCATCGATAGGTATTGTTGGTTGTTGTTAGTCATGGTGTCGTCATTCGTTTCGATAGCACAGTTTTGTTCTTTAAAATGAAGAAAATTTATCAAACTTCTACTCCTTTGGACTGTTGATCAACAAACAAGCTTGTACTGAAGCTGTCAAGTAACTAGTGTTGGCAGAATCGGGATCTGGAATCGTCGAAGAATCGCTCCCTAGACGGACTCAATCATTCGATTTGATCCGATGCAATCCGATTTCTATTTGAAGCAAATTTGTTCGGCTATCATGGTCGTATTGTCTCGTTTCTGCCTTTAATGGAGTAGGATTCGCATTCGCAAATTGGGATCTCAGACATGAAATCGATTTGTAAGATTTGGAGTACCACAAGGATTCGATTTTCACCACAATCAAAGTAAGCATTACCCAAGGCTACAACTGGGAGGTCATGTCAGAAGCGCTTTAATCCGCCATCTTCATATTTTCTTGATTCAAAAATTCCGTTGTTGTACACATGATTGTACAGATAATTGTTTTAAAGATTCTAAAGCAATTTCCCATTTAAGTTACGCCTTTTATACTTCATATCACACCAGCTGACAATATTTGATCCCAGATCATAAATCTAGTAGATTGAAGATCGTTTTAATATACCATGAAGTATGAAACTTTTTCAATTTTGTTTTAGTGTACCGTACATTATGTATCGATGATTTTACCTTTCAGTTCGTTCTCCTGCTAAGCATGTACTTTTAATTATTCATTACCATTCAGCCACTCTTTGCTGGTCGGACCACATTCTTTCGCAAATAAATTATTCGGAAGTTTTTTTCTTGAAGTGTGATTTAATTTATTTTTCACATTTTACATTGGTTTATTTGTTCGCATTTTTAATCCGTTTGCTCTTGTTACTCTACTTACTTTCTGCATCGCACATTCAGCTTGTTGGCAGTTGTGCATCATTAAATGTTGTGCTTATCCAAGATGTACGATTTGTGTTTAAAAAAAATGATAAACCGGGGAGCAAATGAACTTAGTATTTTAATCATAAAATGCAATAAAGAATTCAATAGATCAGTTCACGACTAAATCATATCACATACATCATGGTGCAATGCATGCACGCAGAGATTCTGTGGTGTACACACTAAATTAAGGGATTGTTCACTGGAACGGTCAGAGAAACAATTTCTCGTTGTGTTTACTATCTAGACAATCTTTAACATTTAGTTCCTGGTTAGTTGCAGATTGTATTAGTCACTCTCCGTGGTGTCTTGTTAGTGTTCTTTCATGCTGTTTGATTGTTCAATTGTATATTGAAGTGTTTTTCTCTTGTTTTGTATGTTTGGCTGCAACAGAGCAAATAAAATTTGTTCGCTTCGATGCTGCAAATTTGATCGTTCATTGATTTGTATGCTGCTCGTTTGTGCACAAGTTAATGTTTGATAATACCATTTACTTTTCGTACCCTTGCCGCAGCATGTCGTTATCGTTCCCGAGTTCCTTACACTTTTTAAGCCAACAGTTTATTTTAAATAAATTATTTTATTTTTCCCTCTCGTTTATGTACAACAAATACCTACACGGGTAAGGGAGAGTGAGGGAGTATTCCTACTCCATTGAGTGAATGATTTCATTGAACCCTCTATTTTCCTCTCCCTCACCGATTCCGCTTTTTGTAAACATGATTTTACGTATGTACTGTATCACCTAGCATATTACTTCATATCGCTTTCGCCGGCTGTATTTCGTTTACTTTAACCATTTAAGTTGTTAGGCTCGCGTAAGATGGATTGCACGTAGTAAAAGGAAGAAAAATGTTTGCATTTCGTAGACGTAACTAAAAGCGGTATTTACAACATGCTGCTATCTCTCTGGAATAAGCATCCAAACTAAATCATAACTATTTTTCGAGGCCTGTTCAATGGAAACTAGGAGAGTGTGGATGAAAATAAAAATTTACGTTCATCGAAAAACTAAATTTACTAGGCGCAGTTCGCACGAAGATTTCCGTTGTTTGTTGTATTCACTTTCGTTGAAGCTTTTGCCATCTTCCTGCCAAACGGAGCTACCGTTCCCTCTTTGGTAATTTAATACATCCTAAATAATGATCGATAGTTTCGATTCGTTGTACTTGTTGTTCTCTCCTGGTTGTGGCCGTCGATAGTACGAGTCTTTTCGTTTGGTTTCTCATGCTCCGCCAGTGGTTCCCATGGTCGTCCGTTGCGCCGCATTAACCGGTTGTCGGGAGTGTGAAACGAGCACTTATAAATTCTGTCAAAAGGTGCTGACGTTGGGACTGCTGCTGGCGCCCTTCACGGAGATGGCCGACCCGTTGCTGCTGTTCGCTTCGGCCCGTTGCCGGTCGATTTCGAGCAGGGTGGCCGACGAGAGCGTTCCGTCGAGCGGCGTGGATGCGGACTGCTGTGGCAGCGGGGGAGGTGTTCGTTGTTGCTGCGTGTGCAATGGGTGGTGCGGCGCGACCGAACACGCCCCGTCGTACGGGGAGCCAAGGGAGGTGTCGAACGCCGGGTGACTCTGCAGACCGGCCAGCGAGCGCACTTGCAGCAGAAGACCGCTGTTCAGCAGCCGAGCTTGATGCTCTTGAGCCTTTGCTCGAAGGCAAGCGATAGAATTGTTTCTAATTGTAGGGATATAAAAAACGTGAAATCTATATTAGTCATTGCCATGTTTTCCATGAAATGTATGGAAAAAAGAACTAGTTAAGGAAATCTAAACCGAATTTGAGCAGTCACATAAAGCCTCTTCTCGATCCCTCATTTCAAATATCCACATTCTGTTCTCACAGTGAATGTACAGTTAGGGAACCTTGCCATGAACTTTAACCAGTTGTTTTTAATGCGTATCAAGCACAGTCGTACCTGTCTTATGAAAAGTCGTAGAATTTTAGACGTAGCCTGCTTCAGATAATTATAAACAAGGTGTGCGTAATGAAAAATGTCCTGGTTAACATACAATCGTTCATCTGCTTAAAGTATTATAAATTTGAAAACGTATCGGAAGAAAAAAGTACAATTTAAATGTTTTTCAGTTAGTTTAGGAATAAACAAAAATCATTTAAAGAAAGCTGATTTTAATGTTCAGATGAATTTGCTGCGAACAGCTTTGAACTTGAGTATAGAGTTTGTCTTTTACATTTTCAATATCTAGTGTGAGTAGATTGTTTTAGGGTTGAGAATCTCTGGCCTAGCTTATGGAAGTACCTAGCATTTGTGCTTAGCATATCCTTGACTCTCACTTTACATTTACTTGTAGCTAAAATGACTTTAATTTAAGACAAATCGTTTTTCAAACACATATTTATATTGTTGATTGTTCTCTTTTGGTGTGCTATTCTTTTTAGTTAACGTATTTGGATCTCGGAAAACTTTTCCTTAGTCTATTCCTTATCGTCTGAGAAGAGGCGTGACGAGTGTTTTTCAGAGAGATTTAAGAACAGAGAGTATTTGGAAGGAAATGGTATTAAAGAAATGTAAAATCACCGTATGAACGCGACCGGGTCCTTGTAGTCAACCCACCTAAACGCTTCGTGGTCGTTTTCGGGGTGATAGTTGTTGTTGGTGCTGCCGGCGTGGGGGCTCGTGTTGAGCAGGAAGTCCGTCGCACTGCCACCGCCACCACCCCCAGCTCCGCCGCCCCCTCCTGAGCCTCCTCCACCGTCGGGATGTCCCGGGGGTATGCCGCCCCCGTGATGCCCACCGTGCCCGGCGTGTCCGTGGCCAACCGGTGAATGGTGCGCCCCGGCACTCCCCACGCCCACCGTGGGTGACCGGGACTGCAGTTTGAGGCCGGCTCCGGTGCTCGCCGCCGTCGACGGCTGCTGGCCCGCGCCCGGCGGGTGCCCCAGCAGTGGGTGGGTGGCGAGCGAGGAGGGATGGTGCGGGTGCGCCGGAACCGGATGGGACGGGGGTGGAGGCGGCGGTGTCACGGACGGTGAGTGGCGCCCAGCCGAGGGGGACGAAAGGCCATAGCGTGACAGTTTCGCCATCGATCGCGAACCGCCGGAACCGCCGGAAGAGTGCTTGCCGTTCAGCGCAGACGATGACCCCGTGCAGCCTCCTCCACCTCCTCCATCTCCCGCTCCTCCTCCTCCCCCGCCAGCGAGGCGTGCGGGGTCGCCGTTGCTGTGCGACCCGTCGGACGATGACGCGAGCGGGGGCGATTTGAGGGGCGACGAGCCAAGGGTGCAGTGGAGGGCGGCCGCCGAGCCGCCGCTCGTTTCGCTCGACTCCGTGCGTGTCTCTTCACGGTCACTGTTATCTTCGGAGTTTTTGAGCGTTTCGGCCGCCTCGAGCGACTTCTTGTGCATGCCTGAAGACGAAACGGATACGGACAAGTTAATGTCAGTGTGGTGGTGGTGGCCACTGTAGTGCGCCGGCGCCGGTCGGTGGTGGTGGTGATGGTGGTGGTGGCCACCCCCTGCTTCTTCCTCATCCTCCCCCTCCCGGCCGCCTCCAGGCTCCGCCTCGCTACGGGTCGCCGACTCGATCGACGGCCGATGCATACCTAGCAGCCAGGGCGCGACGGTTTCGTTCTCTTTCGCCGACTTGAGGATCGTTTCCGGCAGGGGCAGCGAGTGCCGCACCATCGCCCCGTACAGCCCGTACTCCGCCATGATCGTGCTGCGGCCCCAGCACTTTTCAGTCTTGCGCCACTTCGCCCGCCGGTTCTGGAACCAAACCTGAGTGGGAGAGAAACGAGGGGGGCAAGAAAAAAAAGAGAGAAAAAGAGAGAAAAGACAAAGAGAGAGAGAGAGGAAGAGAGAGAGTAGGAAAACGAAAACAAAATGGAAGAAAAAGGAATTGAAACGATTCATTAGTAAATGTTCTAGAAGTCTTGAACTATAAACATTCAACGAGCTTATTGCAAAAGTGGAATGAGTTTATAATTTAAAATGTTCCAATTTACTTTAGTTATTACGAATCGAAAAAAAATCATCAACTTATTTGATGTTGTGAGACACTTCGTGGCCGCCAAACTGATATAATTTGGAATTATGAGTGTTCTTTTTCTTGTGGAGACTTTTCCTGGCTGAATAATTTAAGAACTTAGAATAGGCAGGCTTAGATAGGCAATGTTATACAGAAGTGTCGGTTGAGGGCAGTCTCTTAAAAAACGATTCAAAGCTTCGGTGAAACATGTTTTCGAAAATTGCAACATCGTTTCCGTCACGCATATTGTAACTTATTTGAAGCTAGATGGCAACAACTAATAAAAATCACATGTACTTTAGGCCTCTTTGAAGAATGTTACAATAAAATAAAAAATAAAATAAAATAAAATAAAAAAATAAAATAAAGAGAAATGATGGAGACCCAAAATTCCCAAAGAAAGATGGCGTATGAATATCAAAATAGCACGAAATGCTTTCCTCTTTGCTTTAATGCTTTAATTTCATAATACAGTACGATACGGGCATACCTAGGCCATAGTTAATTTTGACTAAAGATGGCCGGAGACGTTCAACCGGTTAAACATCACCAATATAACCCTCCGATTATCTCTCAATCGAAAAAAAACATTGACAAATCCTTAACGCAGGATCTATTCCAACAACAACAAACAGCTGAAACGAATTGGCGGATGGTTGTGAAGTAACAACTCTAAACCTTGAGAGTAGAGTAGAGTAGAGTAACAACTCTAAACCAAGCGAACATAAATAGTTTTACCGGGTATGGCTAAAGTTCGATTCAATCTTTCCAGTAAGACCGTCTGACTGACCGTCGGAATTTTTTTTTTAAAGTATGGAACTGATGTAAATTTACAAAAATCATTTTTTCATTCAATTATCTCGCGTACTTTTTTTCCTATTTTCCTGCATTTTTCCAAGGAAATGTTAACGAAATGTGCATCATTAAAAAAATTAATTTAAAAATTAATGTTTAGTGCTTGGAATATTTTTATGTTACATCGACTGCAATATTGACGTATGTATCCGTGATGTTCGTTAAAATTTTTAAAAATTCACCTCGTTCGCAAATAGTCAAACACAGATAGAATTAAATTCTAACTGAAACCTAACAAAACCAGAAATTCCACAAATAAAAGCACTAAAGTGAATTATCTAATGAACGGAAATTTAAAGTGGAATATAAAAATTTCCCAATAGACTTTTACGAATGAAACACGCCCTCCAGCAGCTCGGTTTTCGAGGAGAACAGAAAACGCTAGTGTCTCCTTTTCGACAAAAGAATTACGTCCAATGCTTCACCGCCCCAGAGAAGCACTGTTTTTGACGGGTTGGCCGTCCTTTTGACCGCAACCAGGCAATCGCTTGATCCGGAAGCGTACAGAACGTACGACCGCAACGCCCCTTGCCGATAGATTATCATTATTTTATTAATATCGACATGTTATTACTGTTATTGGCGAGTTATTCAGTGACTCGCGGGGGGCGCCCTGTTCGGGTGGCCTATTGATTCACTTAACGTTCTTACGGCACAAACTTGAACGTCTCGAAGGAAAGTAACCGGTGACAGCCGGAAACCGAAAGGAGCGACAAGGGGCTCACTTTCTCGAAGGATTTTCCCGGAAGATGAATTGATTCAATTGGGCGTAGGATTTAGATGAATGGGCCACGTAGGCCAGGGCAGGGTGGATGGCTGAGGAAAACAGTGGAAGCGGATGAAATTCAATTAACTTATCCTGCCGTTTGTGGCACATTATCTGCTGAGCTGGTACGTAAGCTGCACCAGAATGAGTGCGGTATGTTTGGGGTTAGATTTAATCTCTTTTTGTCTAATGTTTGCGAGTTGTCCTTTTTAGAAGTACTGGGTGTCGTTGTTGATAATTTATAATATAAAGAAATAAACAGAAAGTATTTTTTTAAATGTTTTTATAAACATTTAATACGTATTTACTACGCACTGACAAGAAACGAATAAAGAATAATTTTCGTAAAAAAATAAAAGTAAACATGAAAACAAAACATACAAACTGATTTTAAAAGTAAATTGAAAATAAAACAATCATGTTTGTAGTTGTTTTTTTTTCAATTTGCATAAATTTCACACCTTTCCACCGCGTTCCAAGCCAACACGTGGTAATCGAAAATGTCGCCACCACAAAGCGCGTGTACTAATTCACCATGAATATTGATCAACTCCTTGGAGGAATAATGTTTGCCGGGTTTTGCGGGCACATTTGGTATTTGTTTTCCACGGCTTCCATTTCGAGCGGTGGGCTTTCCAAAGCAATCCCGAGCAAATTAATTCCATCCCATTCCCTTAGAGAATACAGCTACGTTCCAGCCAGGATGGGGTTTTAAGTCGATGTTTTTCACGGTAAATGTTACACAACAACCTGTCAACTATTTTCCTGTCCTACTGCGGGGGTACGTTTCCCGGTTTTATTTCAACTTTTTTGCAGTTTACCCTAGCGCAACCGATTTCGTAACCCCAAGGGATTATCTTTGCCCTGCGAAGGTCGTGGAAGGGGCTTAGAGCGGGATGATAAAAGTGATTATTATTATTATTCATTGGCAAACTAACACCCGAATTCATTGACTGGCCACTTTCAACTCCGCTCTCAAATAGATCTTCTCAACTTCAGTTCCCTTTTATTCTTAGGGTGCCGGTGAAGGGGTTTGAGCCCCTCGTCCCTGGGACGGGAAAACATCTTGATCATATGTTATCTATTTGGTGCGGTGCGTGCCTAATCGGTCACTTTGCCATACGTGCTCCCTACAGCCTTACCCACCGTGGTCTTGTTTAGAGTTGTGGACCCGAAGCCAATCGAACCTCGCAGGAAATACTTTCTCCGACACGACCGGAGAAAAAAAAGGGGTGGAATTCACCCTCGATAGCCCGCTATCCCGTAAGGCGAAATTGCAATTTTCGACCGGCTGTACCGAATGTTGCCGAGTCGGTTGAATGGAGAGTGGATTAAAAACGATTTTCGCGGTAGCGTTGATAAAGGTCCTTCGCTTCCCGGGTTTCCACTCGGGAGCAATCATTTAGCGAGCAGGAACCACCCGCGAAAGTAACTGTTGTCTCTCGAGGGAATTGCGATACACTGTGGACGCTAGAAAATGTAAGGGTTTTGAGAGTTTGTTACGATACGACAGAATTTAATCTGCTTTATCAATTTTATAATTATCGCGTTAAGTGGTTCGAGATTGAAATCGAAACATGAAAAGATTAAAAGAAACAGGACCCGAATGGCTTTTGTTTGAGGATTTTATGCTCGTTCGATCGTAAAGTGTGTGTGATCCAATTTATGTCCTTTTCTCTTCATTGTGTACTTTCAACTCAAGACTATTGCAAAATTTTGATTGAAAAGATTTGAATAAAGAAATAATCTGTATTGCTTGTGACTAGACGAAACTAGAACATTTATTGCAAATAGAAGAATAACAAATGAACATATTATAGTTTATTCCTGAGTAGTCCAAAATTCAAATATTTTAATAACCTCTTCAATTGCGTGTTTTATTAAGTTTATTGTTCAAAAATTATGTTTCACTTAATGTGTATAATGAAATAGATAATTGAAATAATTTATAAAACAACTACTCAGTAGTTTATTTTAAATTTTAATATTAAAAGCAGAGGTAAAAAAGATAATTTACATATGACATAGAAAAACTTGAATTATAAACAAGGAAAACAAAAGAGAATCCGTTGAAGGTCGAATAGTGACTGAAAATACTAAAATCCAGAAACAAGGCATTAAACATTGTTGTCAGTGAATCAACTTATTTGGGATATTTCATAGCAGTTCATTGTACATCAACCGATGGTGTACTGGCAAATAATTCAATTTAAACGGCTTTAAACTGATAAATTAAATTTAAACCTTGGCTTAGAAGACAATCGGCGTCCCCGACGACGGCCGCCACGAGCCAGAGCGATAGTTTAATTTGGCGATCTAATCTAATGATAATAAGTAAGTCGAGACGAGTGTTATAAATAACTAATGAATGTTTATAGCGACCATAAATGGCTAAAAGCATCACCATTATTGATGACAGCGCAACGATGATGTTTGCGAGCGAACGCACTCTGCCTGAAAGATGCTGGAACGCTGCCGCGTGACCCTTCCTTTTCTTCGAGTGAGCTGGGAAACGCCGAACGTTGGATGGAAAACCCGGGGAAGGGTGGTGGAAAATAGTTGACTGAAATTATAATCGAATTATATCCTTCCCTACCGGGCACGTCCCGGCGCAATGTACCGTAGCAGGGCGGCACGGCGCGCATTACAAGCAAAAACACATAATAAGATAATTTAATTTAGTGGCACGCAAACATTTTAATCTTTTCCACTCTGCCTCACCCACGGCGCCCACCTCGGGGCTCGGTTGCACTTGGTGGAAAATCTGTGAAATGGCCCCGTCCCACCCGACCCCGGCTTGGAAAAACCAAGTGGCGTCACTGAGTCACTTCTGACCCGGCCCGACTTCGGTTCCGTTTCCGGCGGCATGCGATGGCCAAACGGCGATGGCTGCGCACAGACAACAGACGCAGCGGCACAAATTGCCAAATTAGAATGCACAAAGGAATAAACATAAACGAGAATTAACGACGGAGACAATGGTGACGAAAATGCTCGCATCTTCTTCCATCGCTTTCGCCATCGTCGGAGCGAGAATACAGCAACGGGATGGGCGGAATTCAATAAGCTACAAATTCCTGCCATGATTACGCATAAATTATGCGTCGGCGGGTTAAAGAAGTCACTTTCGGTCAACCGATATCCCCGGTTTCCTGGCTTCAGAACGCCCATAGGTCAAAAGGATTAGATGTAGTGCATTTAAGAGAGCAAAACAAAAAAGGAAACAAGAGGAAGGAAGCGAAAGAACGGTCGCCGGGAGCATCCTGGCGGTTAATAAAAGGTCGTAAATAAAGCGAACGTCAAAATACTTCAGTGAGTTTATTAGAACAGGCAATTAATTCGGCACCGCATAACTTTTAACCGTTCCATTTCGAATACTTTTTACGGAAACCCGGACGAAAAGGGAGCAAAGGGGCGAATCAGTAAGAATATTCCAAAAATGTGACACTTGGTGTTGGGAATTAAATTGCCTTCTTCCTTTTTTCCGGGTCGTTCGGTGTGAAGGTTAATGAGCGTAGTAGAATATGGACTCATCGTAAGTCCTATTTTACTATTTTGGATAAAGATCGATAGAATATTTCTGTTGTTTTTCCATTTACATTTATTTAGGAAGGCTGTTTTTAGTCCATTTATTTATGATATTTATTTGAACTCAAGAAAACTTTACGTTAATGTATTTTCATATTCTTACTAGTTTTTAGTGTTTCTTCTGTTTGAGAATCTATTATGTTTTACTTTTTTCTATTCGTTTTACAAGTTCACATCAGTACACTATATTATTGTAGTTTAAAAGCAACATTCATCATATTTTCCCCAATTTTTGATTTGCCAAACGTCATGTTTTGTTTTATGTAAAAGTGCCTCATACAAAAAAGATAGTTGGATTATTTTTTTGATTTCATAATACCTTCTACATTACATCGTTGAAACGCTTTACTGGGCGTTAAAACCTGAGTTTCCGATATTGTGAAAATTGAACTATATGATTGAGTGGATAATCAGATACTCTGGTGCTCTTGGTCTGGAGTAGAACTCACATAACGAGATGGAACCGGCGCACCAGTATGAATATCCCGATCCCCACAAAATGGGCGATTAAAACCTTCTTTGTTTGATATTTTTCGCAATAGTAGATAACCATTCATTGAAGAAAATATGCTGATCACCAACACCTATCAAGTGTAGGCAGTCTAATAACATGGACTGTAGCCTGCAGTCCACCCTTAAAACTGCATTCGCAGCACCGAAACACTGTTGCATTGTATTCACTGGCAGGTTGTTAAAGGTTCCACGCCGTTCCACGTTTCTCCCCCTTCCCTCTCTTCATCTCCTCGAGTTGTGCACGGGATGGAAAATGGACATATCATTGTACACCTACACCATCAACGTGCCCTTCCCTTCTTCCTCTCTGCCTTTAACGCTATCGTGGGTTTTCCCTCGGCACGGGACACAGAAACATCGAAACCATCGGGGCATGAGAACTGAAAGTCAGACAATTAGTCAACTCCACAGACGAATCTGGAGCCCCATAATTAAGCGCCTTACGAGGCTTTACACGAGTGTGTGCATGTGTGTGTGTGTGTATGTATGAGCGTAAGACTTGCTCACCCAATCCGTATCAGACCTTCGTCGAGTCATCATCCCGCAGCTTGCCTTCGGCCTCTTCAGCTCATCGTGCTGGAAATTACACTTCTTTTGCTTCCATAACAAAGAGCCTCGTCCGCAAGGTTGATTGCCAGTGGTGGGGCATGCACACACACACACACACACAGGTTCATCAACAGGGTCGTCGCATCCAGGGCGATCATCCCGGGCACATAACCTCAAAGACGGTTCGTAGGCAAAGAAGGAGTTGGTCGGGACAGAAGGATTCTTTCACTGATCCCGCAAAAAGATGTTATTATCCACTTATTGATTTGTCCGGCACACACTCTCACACCCTCTACCACACTCCTTTCTTCTTCTTCTCCTCCATTTCGTGTCCTATCTTTTTCCTTCTCCCGATCCACACCCTCCTGACGTCCGATGAGAGTGATTTTCCGAGCACTTGTATATCTCCTCCGTCGTGCCCTTTGTTCAACCATAGTTTGCGTTAATTTAAATCCACCCAAACGGTTGCCGAACGGTACTTTCCCATTGTTCCCTGCCACCTTCTCGCCACCGGGTGGCTCGGGGCGGATTATGAGGATCACCCTGTCCGCGCGGCCACACACGTAAGCCGTTCATCATCATCCGGCCGGCCGGCCGCGCGCCTTGTAATCGGAGTAACAAATTAAATTTATAACAGATTATTTTTTCATTTGCGACCGGGCCAACAAATGAGGAGCGTCGCCCTCCCTTCGGCCATCATCCTCAACTGCAGCCCGAAAACCGGTGGAAAACTGCTGACGGAAGCTGGGGATCGTGGTGTAAAAGTGTAATCTATTTCCATCCCCAGTTTCGACCAAAACCGGGTGGGAGAGGTGTTTCGGAAATGTCAATAAACGTGCTCGAACGAAAAAGAATACCCAAGGCAAAATCTGTCCCATTTTCATTAGTGTGACACTCGAAGGGGAGCGCGTGGTGGGTGGCGAGGAGTGGGAAGCAAAACGAAAAAGAAGTGGGCACATCAATATTCCTTAATAACACCACAAAAACGGCGAAATAATTGGCCAACGCTGTCGACACGTGACTCGCGCCGAGCCGAAGTTTTCGTGGGGAAAAACGGTTCTTTCGGTGGCCATTTTCTTGTCCACCTGCTGTGACACGTGTGTGTGTGTGTGTGTGTGTGTGTGTACCGCGCCCTCGGTGGGAGGCATGTCACGAGCATGACTTTCTGCGCCGTTCATCAGCGATCCGAAGCGAAATAATCTGCTACAAAGTGGCATTGAATGGCAACTGCTAAAGAGTTTGTGAAAAAAAGAACGAAAATCTTTACCTCACCTCACCATTTACCTCGGCCGCACCTTTTGTATGTCGCGGGGATGTGGTTGATATGAAAATTACTAGCTTGCAAGTTCACCCAACACTGCCATTGACTTTCGCAAGTGCGTGGCGTCCTCAATCAATTTGTTCGTTTTGTTAAATTTATCAATGAATATTCAAACGAAGCCGGTGGATAAATAAGTGATTCATCTTTCATCAACTTTTAGCTGCAAACATTCTTTTTTTAGTCTTTGAGACATATCAAAAGGTTGGAGTGTGATTGATGTTGATAATTGTGTTTTTAAATGGTTATTTGTTAACTCTAACAGCCACTTTTATTATTATGGATGATTAAATCTTGGTATTTGGCAGATGGAAATATAAAAGGGCAAGTCAATTTAGAAAGTTGATAGATAACGTTCTGTTAACATTAAATAAATTTTAAAAATTTCTTTTGGTGTTGAAAGTAAAAAAGTAAAGTTAATACATGAAAAACAATATATTTTTTATATAATTTTTAGTAATTGTATCATATGATTGGTGAAGCAAGTAAACAATTTTAAAATCAACTTATATAAATCGTGTTTTCTGCCATATTCTATGGCATATAAATCCTCTAAATCCACAAATTTACCATTGTTTACTACCGATCTTTACTGAAGGTGTTAGGTCCACTCCAGAAGTATTAATGCTTGACAAAACCCACAGATGAGAAGCCGCCGTTACCAGCGCGATCCACTGGTTCGAAAAGTTAAGTAAACAAGCAAACGGCCGACGAAGACAAACAGGACACCATGCTGCGTCGCACACCGCCGGTAAGGGTGTAATTTTTTAGTCCTAAGTGGCGTGCGTCCGGTTTTTCCCGGACGAAACGAAACGAAAAACACAATATCCTGCGGACGCATCCCTACCGAAAAGGGAGCTGTGTGTGGTTATACTCTGTAGCAATTGGTTATTATGACCGTTCGGCGCGGGTTTTTCTTATGCTTCTCCTTTCCGCCCATCAGGGAGACCCTAATTTTTCGATTTTGTTACACCGTTACCATGGGGCAGAGGCGAGCAGCGGGAAAAGCAGCTGCGCCGTACGCTCGGCACGCTCCGGAAAGGATTGTGGGTTACGGAATGCTACCGGCGAAGTGTTAACGAACCGCGCAGGATCAGGTTTTTCCGGCGGCGAACGCGACACCCGCTACGGGTCGGCAAACGGTCTGTGGGAAAGGCATAGCCGAAAATTCCCTCGAGAAAAAAAAGTGTTCCTACGTAAATATTAGGACACCAGTGTTTCCGATGAACATGAAAGATTTGGAGGGATCAATATTAATTTTTATCTTAACTATTGTTTTATAATAAAACACTTTAACGTTTATGTTTGTGATAATTAGTACAAATTCTATCGTTGACTATAATGGCTATCGTTTTTGGCAGCTAAAATCGTTGCTTTCGTAAAGTTCATAAACACATTTTATCAAAAATGAAAAAAAAATAATATTATCATAAAAAAATTACCAAAAACAGCTGGTCACTAAAAATAAATATATAATGAATCATAAAGGCTGAAGTAATACCAAGTCTTGATTGTTTATAAAGCTTCGTCTCATCCCGGTTTTCAAAACTCGTTAGCTTCATAAAATGTATGAAGCAGTTTTTTTCAAAAATGAGTATTTTTATTAAAAAAAATACTAAAAACAGCGAGTCTATGAGTTCTAAAATATTGTTTTATCAAAAATAAACACATAATGAAACATAAAGGCTGCAGTAATCTCAAATCTTTTAAAATCGTTGGTTTCGTAAATTGAATAAATAATAAATTGTATAATATGAAAAAACTGATGTTTTTATAAAAGAAAAATAAATTATTAAGGATAGAAGGAAAACATGGAAAAGTTCAAAAGACCATCATCAGGTTTAAAAAATCTTTTCAAGGTGTAATTGTGTATAACATTTGTGTACAACAACATGATTGTAAATAACAAAACGCCAAATGCTTTCAACCACCTTTCTCCTTTAGCCACTACGAGACAATTTCGTTAACTTTTGCGATTTTTTCAATACGATACCTTCCCTTTTCAGGTGCGGTCTATTCGGTTGAACTTCGTTGGCGTGCGATTGCCAACAACTTAAACTACAATAGTGAGTGCAAAACCAATATACTGAAAAAAAGGGCGGAAAAGGAGAAAAGAGCAACTGCGGGAAAGCTATTTGCATCTCGGGCAACCTTTTCCCATCGCCCAGCGCCATCGTGACGATGATTGCAAATCAATCAATTGAATGCGGGAAATTTTCTCACCATTTTCCCGGGTGGATCGGGTCGGTGGCGAAAAAATGCTTTCACCTTTCCCGACAGATGCACATTGTCACGTACGCGAGCTGGAAAAAAGGGCAACCCAGAGAAAGAGTAAACCCGGAACGAAGCCATTCCTTGGAGGAAACTATCGGTTCAACGGGATGTAAATATTTTTCCCATTTCCCATTCGCAAACGGTGCACGATTGCGGCTTTGCCTTTGCCCAACGGACTTCGGTATGGATCCCAGGATGACGCATTTCGTAAACGATACATGGTTGGAAAGCGGTTCCCATCTTCTGATGGATTCTGGCTTGGGTTTAATCTTCTTTTGGTAACTGATTCTTGCTTCCTTCCTTTGCACTCAAAATCATCCCGTCAAAGGAACGAGTCTATTAGGCTCAGATGCTACCGTAAATATTCACGCTAGTCCATCAAAACTAGCTGTGAGTGAGGGCGAAATAAAAGAACGAAACATGACGCCTCAAGGATTCCACCGAAGCCTATCACACGATCATCACGAAAATGATTACAGGGGCACGATCGCGCACTCGCGCAGGAGGATGAGTATTGTGCGCTGTTTCGGCCATTTATTGCCTAAACTATGCGTGGGACAGTAGGGGTTAATTACGTCCCTCGTCCCCTTCCCAGGGTTCTCAAAGCCAACCACAAAAAAGCAAGCTGCCGACGCCATCGGTCTTGGCTGGGAAACGCGATCGCACGGCCTTCTCCACCGCGTTCCGCGTGTCAAATGATTGTTTGGATTCTTTCTGATCCATCGGTGAGGTTTATTATTTTTTCGACTTATCCTTCCATCCATCGGTCATCCATAGCCTGAACGAGCCATCGGCCGCTTCGGTCAGCGGGCTAGTTTTCAGGCTTTCAGGCAGTTCAATATCACCAATTTGGGAAACCGACAATTGATTATTATATCAACGCCCTCCCTTCCCGGTTACGATACAACTTTAGCTTCCAACGGAGTTGTCTGTTTACTTAACTCAAGGTTCCTTTCGAGCGGGTGGCTTGATCCGCGGTCACACAGCGAAACAGATACGGAGGCCTGGACCGCTCGCCAGGGCGCAGGGCTGGGGCAGGAGTGGCCTGAAGCATCTCCGAACGATCTTCGGTGCCTTAGGTGCGTCTTTTTAATAATTCGCCGGCGGTTTGTGCTTCCACCATAATCCCTCGAAAGCTCACACGGTACTCGAAATGCTTCTCCAACTGAGCGGACAAAGTAAGCAAGAGTAAGACAGGGAAGGAACGAACGAACACGACTGAAGAGCAAACCGTCATTTTGATGAAGAAAAAAAGATGCTACAAAAACCACACCAAAGTCACGCTAAAGAGCACCTCATTGTTATTGTAATAAATTGAGAAATAGAATTAAAGAACGGGAAAAGTGGGCAAAGGTGATGAGGGCACAGATGCCGCCACCTCCGCCGCTGCAGGGGCAACTTGTGGATTAAAAATAATAATAACAATAATGGCTGGCGATGAAACGGAATGATGGGCAGGGAAAAGGGCGAACGTAAAACAGGACGGCTCAACATGATCATCACGATCATCAGCAGTAATAACAAGAAGCACTTGTGCTTGTTCGTTTCGGAGTCCGCTGGTAACACTGGCGTGAGTTTGTGTGGGGGAGGGAGAAGGATAAAGAGCTGCACGTGGGGATGGAACCGGGTGAAGAGGGAAAAAGCACTGGAAAAATGATAAATTCGCCGCGCTTAAGACTCGCGCGAGCGATAGATACATAAATGTGCCGACATTAAGCATGAGGTGGGAGAAGATCTGTGCCACGCACGAACACACACACACACACAGACACAAACATTCCCGTGTCCCTGGTACCATCGGTTACCTTTGGCGAATGGAGCATCTCATTGCACACCCCCCCGCTGTTGGAAGCTGGACACTCTGGATGACAGGCGGAAGGCCTTATTCTCGCCTTAGAGAGGTCGCTCCACAATTGGCCATCAAAGCTCGCTCACTCGTGGAAGAAGAAAGAGATAGACCGAAGCAAACCCTTAAGTGGTCACGGTGTCAGTGGTGGACAGCGAGGGCGGGAGAGTGGCCGCACCTCGCCCTCTCCCATGAACCCTTGCAAAGGAGTGGCAAATAAACAAACTCGGAAGGGAGGAGGAAAAAAAAAGTGGGCACAATAATGACACGTTGCCGCTCACCGGTACGGCCAAGTAAACATGTGTTAACTAACTTGTTTGCATTCTAACATTTTCATCATCATTATTATTCCATGTAATGAAATAACGCGCGCCTCGTGCGCTTCCACCGTCCACGCCATTCGGGCCTTCTTCGGTCGGTTGGTGCCATCCTGCCTTTGGCGGCCTGCGTGAGCCGGCCGTTAATTGAATGCAGCTCACTATCGAATGATTAGGCGAAATTTGCCGTCGCCCTATCGGAGTGCCTTGTTTTTTCGATGCGGCGCTGACGTAGCTGAGCGCTAACCCGGTTGCCACGGGTTACCGGTCAAATGTCGTCTCGAACGAGATGCTTGAGTGCCGCTCGAGAAGGCAGACGAACGGGGAGAAGCGCTTTGGTTGGATGAATTTAGCGCACAATAGTACATATGGTGATTGCGAACAATTTGTTTCGCTCCTCCAAAGAGAATTTTTAGGTTTGCGTTCGTGTATGTAGCTGGTGTCCATCTAAGAGTCACACGAGTTATCAAGATGAAACTGTGACTGACGGCGCGCAGGTAATCATAACCTTTCAGCGCAAAAATAGTGTAACGGGTCAAAAATACACCATTGTGTTTGATATTCACCTTTCGAATTGTCATGCAGTTAGTCATTGGTAAGGATGAGATTTTTATCGTGAAACCAAATCTCTTACAAGTGCATGCCATCCACTAAGACAAGGAAATGAGTCTCAACCCACGGAAATGGCATGGACCGTTGCGTTTTAAATATGTTTTATGTTTAAAACTAGATTTATAGTTATTTAAAATTTATAAAACCTTGAAATTTACGTAGGAAAAAGTGTTAGCATAACATTTGTTATGTACATTCATCTCATCTGAATTTTAGAGCGGTTTATATGATGGTGTTCTTCAAGTAAAAACAAAGTTCGTGTGTTTTGCAATCTATTCGATCGACATCAACAGTTTTATACTCCGTGTTACTTCCTTGGTTTCCATACCGTTAGGCAGAGGCGGATTAAGAGTTCTAGGGGCCCCAAGCAGCTATAAGCTTAAGGCTTCAAAAACATGCAGCACATTCACCATTTAACTTTGAATTTGAATTTAAAGATTTATAAAATTTCAAATTAGATTAAACCACACAATTTTAATTAGGGACGAATTAAAATAATATATAATTAGCTCAATGTTATGTAATTGAAAAGTTTTCGTTGCCAAAGCCTGGTATGCAAAGCCTTATTTCATGCGAAACCATCAATAACTTTTCAAGAGAATCATTTTCTACGAATAGCATTTTCTACGGACCAAACTGACGAGTAATTAATTTTCTTACTTTATTGCGACTTAAAATTGACAATCGAGAAATATTTGAAAAAGAAAAAAACACGAAGAATGTTAAGCAAAATTACTAATATTATTAGGAATTGAGCAGGACATTATTTTTGCTAATCCATGTAGATTGTCTTTAACCCTTTGTTGCATGATTTTTGCTATTTTTTTAAAACAAATCAGGGTGATTAAATTAATGCTCTGTAATTAATGCCTGGTAATTGACAGTGATGTTTGCTATTTTTTGACAGCTGCGTTTTGTTGTACGCAACAGTCGCTTAAAATGTTTCCAGCAACAACAAATTTACAGTACAAGGGTTTTGAATACCTTTTTTTGTTGACTAGATATTATGATTGAAATCCCTCATTTTGATTTTGATTGATTTCCCTCACCATGCAAAGAAGGGTTAAGCTATTCTGAGAATGTTACACTTCTTTAATGAAATCATTCACTGATCTCTTTAAATTACGTTAGTTCAATAATTTCAAATTTTGTTTTTGTGGGCCAAAACGGCGGGCCCTTGAAAGCTCGAGACTCCAAGCAGCTGCTTAGCTTGCTGACCCTATGATCCGCCACTGCCTATAGGTTTACATTGATACACTCATTGCTTCCATTGAAAGACATTCCTGATTGAGCAAATTAGTCTGACGGAGATTAGTCCATGTTCGAATCTTCTGTTATACAATCAGAATGAAATCCTGTTAGCACGTTACTATAAGAATGTATAGCTTCGAACGATTTGTCAAACGACGTAAACCAAAGGTCGACGAAAACCGGGGCCAGTCTGTATTACATTTAAACATTCTATCCTGAAGCACCATCTTAAACGAGAGATCGCTTTAGTTTTTATTTTATTTGAACACACAAACAAACCATGTCTGAGTACAGAAAAAAACACGCCCAGGATCGATGCATACTTCAAACTCAATCTCGCTACAGTTTATACCCCCTCGGCGGGCTGCCAAAAGGGGCCGAGCCACTTTGATTTTATTATCCAATTTCAAGCTACGTTCCTTTGGCTCGTTTCGGGGCGATCAACCAACAACGTCTTGAAAGATGCCCCTAGGATCTCATATTGGCGTAAGGCTGCCAGCCGGTCTCGGGCTCGAGTTTGGGGCGTCTTAAATTTTATCTAAGCCATTAACCAATAAGCGATACCACTGCCAATACAGCGCAGGCCAGGCTTGTTTGTGCGATGGATGTGCGCCTGTCCGCTTCAGTTTTATAGGATCACATTTTACGAGTCATCTAGCCCAGAAGCCGGGGATGAGAAGCGAGCCGACTCATAATAATGATGCTGCACCAAACGGCGAATAATGGTTGTTTAATTCAATTTTGACGCCACTTTTCGACTACATAGTCTGTCTGTGGGGTAGTTCTAAGGGAGATGGTTGTGTCGGTGGAGTTGAGCGAAAATATAAACCCATACTTTTACAACCAGTTAATGGCAAATTTTACTAAAATTAGTCTGTTATGGTTTTTCATCAAACTATTTTATCAAAATATCTTTCAGGAGTTTTGGATACTCTAAGGTAACAAATTTTTTGGCGTGTCATTGCTATCTTTCAGTGACGTTGTCCACGCCTAGGTGCGCTTGTTTCAACACGTGTACCCTCTAGGGTAAAATTTGCAATTTCAATGGACTATCCCTAGATGCGCCCTGGCTTGTTTCACCCCGATGTCGTTCGAGTGTGTTTGTCGGTCGCGTGCTGATTCTACCGAGGTCGTATGGGGCCGCACGTACACCACCATCGTATCCGACGGCAAAGCGACCACTCCCGCGCGGTCGTCAATTTTGTTAGGTTCATAATTTGATAATGTTTATAATAGAATAATTTATACATTGTTTGCAGGCTGTCACCGAGCGAACGCCGGCCAGTGCGCTTCCAAGTAGGCCCGGTTCGGTTTGTTGCCGAAACCGCCGGAAGCATTTCGGCGTCCATTGCAGGCCGGCTTTTGGTTGAGGCCATGGCGTACCGAAAGAGCAACATTGCAAACGGGTCCTTAAATCTGCTGCTAAATGAATTATAAAATGTTTCACCGTGATTTACTGATACGAGCGTTTTTTTTATCCCCTGCTCTTTTCGGGATGTTCGAAGGGATAAGGAATGTCCCGTCTGTTATGGGTTTCCTATTTTTTTCTTTTTTACTTCCCCCTTGGTTTGGGTGTTTTTCCGCGACGATGGACACACTTCTGAGTGGGCAAATCTAATTATCATTCGTTATGAACTGTAAACTGAAGTGATTTAAAGCGGACGATTTGTAACCATTATACGCCATTGTTTACGATTTTCGTCGGAGCAAGGGAAAAAAGGAATAGGCTAACAGTGAACTTTGATCACATCCACTCACCTGTATTCTGTCCTCCGGTAGGTCCGTTTTCAGCGAAAGCATTTCCCGTGCGTACACATCCGGGTAGTGTGCCTCCTTGAAGGCCTTTTCTAGCTCGTCCAGTTGATAGCTGGTGAAAATGGTTCGGCTACCATTTTGGGACGAAAAACAGGGGAGCTATTAGTGGCCGGTTATTAAAGTGGACTAATCGATTATGCGTCGAAAAGTTCCCAACTCAGCCGACAGTATCCTTTGGGTTGTCTTTGATTGACGGAGAGCAGAACCTTCGGCTTGGGTTTCCTTTTGTTTGACAGTTACTTAATAGCGTTGACAGTCACTTTAAGTGCACCTTTGATCTTTTCTCGTCGTTTACTCCGTTTCTTTGCGCTTCGTACCAAATGGAGCATGATGGGTGGCTTTGTCCAGTTTTCTTCTCTCGTTTCTTGTTGTTAACTATATTTAGAACTTGTGAAATATGTAAGTCTTAACCATACCTGTGCCTCCGCTTCTTCTTTTTCTTCTTGCCGTAGCTGTTTAGACCGTCGATGGTAAAATCTTTGCTGGAGTCTACTCCACCACCTGGAATTGGAGAAATAGTAAAAAGACGTCAATTTATATGATTTCTACATATTGAATAAAATGCGCCTATACAAAATTTTTTCATATGCTTTTCAGGGATTATCTGATTGATTCAAATATTACCCCTATTATTCTAAGTTTCTTGAACTGAGTATATTTAGTAAAATTTAAGAAATTCACACCCTCACTGTTTTTCTTACAAATTATGCCACCTGAAATGTTGGAAACATCATAGCTTCCTTTGATACTGCGATCCCTAGATGATTACTTATAGTGTGTGAGAACTTACAACTAACGGTAAGCGGAGTCTCGGTTGATTTATTCCTCTAAAGTTGAACTGAACAAGACACATTTAATTTCGGCCAAACACTTCGGCACTTAGGTCTGAGGTTTTGACGGTGTATTTGATTGGATCATTGCTGGCGGTTCACGTAAACCCACTCTAATTACGCACACGGCAATCGTAATCGGAGCGGATTGGATTTTCTTCACCAAACGCGCCGAAACTCCGAAGGAAAACACGCCGAACAAACCGCGCATAATCCGTTGAGTGCGCTCGAACACCGCCGTTGACTAGCTAATTTCGGCACCGGGAGTGTTGTTTCGGCGGCTTTCTTGGCCTGCTTCGCTGGCCACCTTCCCAGCCCGGTTCTGTGCCGGATCCGTGCGCTCGGTCTGGCGGCCTGAAGATGAAGATACCGATCGTCTTTTTTCCTGGACACCGCTCTGACGGGCGGTGATTTTCTCTCCACTTCCCATCTTGTCTCGAGTGGAGCAGCCACTCGTCGGGGTGCGGTTTTGGTCCCGGAGAGGTCGAGGGGGGAAGCGAGGGCACACACCAAAGACAACACGTGGTGGCCATCCGTCGGTCGGAAAGGGCGCTGGGAAAATCAGCCGACCAGCCCGAACCAGACAGCCGGTCCCGGGCTTTGACCGGTGCCGAAAGTGGCGGCCGAAGTCTGAAGTAGTCTTCAGCACCCTTCAGTGCCACCATCGTCGGGCGGAGGGAAATAGTTCGCTGGCTGGTCGGCGTGCCTCCGCCCGGGCCTAATTGGAGGAACCGATCGAACGCAACCCGCCAAGGAGTCCTTCTCCTTTTGCTGCGCTTCGCCCATCGTTTGGGTGGGCCTCGAGTGGATCGATGCTCCATAAACGAATGACGGGGGAAACACACGGAACTCCCAAACAAAGCTTCCGCGCCCAAAACATTCGAGAGTTGAATAAAATCCCCTCGAACCACACACACACACGCACACAAACGTGGCCGCAACGGTCGTGGAATTGTTTGGTTAGTTTCTGCTGAAATCATAGCTGATATTGAATAAGGGATTTAAATGGAATTGATCTCACGTCAGCTCACGCACTATGGGATAAGTGCCTTCGAAGAGACGAATACTCCAACGATTTGCTAATAAAATGTGCTTGTCGATTTTTTACAATAAATTTAAATAATTTTTTTCTCATCTTTTTGTCACAACATTCAGATTAATTTGACAACACTGGATAGGTTATTGTGCCAGGTGTCAGAAACATTACAGGGACGAGAGCAATCGGTTGGCCATCGTGTTTAAGTACTCCTTTGGTAAAAATAGTTTAGTATTTGCTTCTCGAGATATTATAAAAAGAATTATTTTTTGTGCTAATTCTTAAGAGGTAAAACCCAAATATATTGTGTCGAATGTCAAATCACATCAACATAGCTAGAACCTTGTCATATATCTTAAGACAAGGCTTTCTAGGGTAAATCAAATCAATTCAGCTTAAATCAGCTCTAATTGTTGGCTACGTCATACGTCATTGCTAACTTAAATAGGGAAATTGGACTTTGTTGCGTCCTGCAACAGGTTTTCGATCCAATTCTTTCTTTCGTTCTATTTATGACTTCTCCCACGCGTTTTTTAAACACTCGTCCTTTTTATTTTTTACTTTAAGCGACAATGAATGTTAAAAAATTTACACGTGCTTTTACTTTTCTTTACTGAACCGAAAAGATCGCCATTGTCCCGGCTGGAGCCCTTTTTATCATTTTTATCAGCCGCGTCCGTCAGCTGGTCGTCTCTTTCTTCCGGATAATAGACCCTACGGATTTGGACCAGCTAGCGGACGCGGCCCTTCACCACGACTACTGCCATCTGTTGGCGGCTCCAACCGGTTCAATTTGAACTGGCCCTATCGGACCGTTGTTTTCGCAACAGTCCCCCCAGTGCTTGGCTTCGTCAAGCGCTCCTTGTTGGTCCGATGGGTCACATGACTACCTCTGCCCCCGGTTTGATGAAGCTTATCTAGCATCTCGCTAACTCGGTTGGCAACGTTCTCAGGGTTTGTCCGAAGGAAGCGCTTGTCTGGCTGCACTCGAAGTACATCCGTGATCGTTTTGGCTGCGTGTGTACCCCCTATTGTCGCTTGCCGATGTAGTTGGTCAGGAATCCTTCCATTCCATTTCACCTCCTCCATGCTGGTGCGACTGTTTTCCACGTAGTCGATGGCGTTATCGTTAGATGGTATTTCTTCTTTTTTGCTACGAGTTTTCTCCAGTGCAAAGGTTTCACGTAGAGCTGCATCCATCCTTGCTTCCTGGTCTTGGGAGCGACAAACTTTTACGCGATGCGTGGATACAGTAGCGTCCTGGTTTCCCATTGCCATTTCACCACATCGACCGGCGACTACCCAGCCCAGGCGCGTTTTGGTTGCAATCGGCTCATCGAACGATCTTTCCACGGTTTTTAATGGACGTGTTAAGTGGTAGTTATCCATTCCAATGATCACTCGTGGTGCTGCCGATGCAAACGACGAGAGTGGGCACGATTGTAAATGCGGGTGCCGCTCGGCTAGCCTAGCTACGTCGATACTTTGTTTTGGAAGCGCTAAATCCTGGACAGTACGCACCGCGGACATCTCATGAACTTTGGCCTGCTTGTGGGTTCCGGAAACACGCACCGCCACCTCCACTGAGTCTGGTTCTTCCCGATTGTGGCCTCCAGTCCAGCTGAGACATAGAGGGCTCCGAGTTCCTTGTAGACCTAGCTCCTCCATTAAACCGTGTTCCATGAGGGTATGGGATGATCCTTCGTCCAAGAGCGCCACGGTTTTCACCTCGTTTCTGCCCCCATGAAGGGTGATCGGTATATATCTCAGCAATACGTCTTTTTGGTGAGCTGAAGAATGAGACAAATGCGTTACGTTATTACCCTCCGCCTCGGTACCAGATGGTGTTGTGTTGTGAAGCGATGGGTGGTGCTTCGCGGTACATCCTTCCTTAGAGCATGGCCGCGTTATCCAACATGTGCCCTCGTGTCTTCGTATGCAGGATTTGCAAAGGGTGTGGCCCTTGACAAAGTTCCATCGGTCCGCTATACTCAGCTTCCAATAGCCCTCGCACTCCGTAAGTTGCCTGCAATCACCGTCGCACGCGCATCTTTTTTCCTTTGATTGCACCTGCCGCTGTGATGATGTGTGCACGTTAATCATGCCCCGTTGTTGCTTTCTGTGGTCCTCCCCGGTGGGTGAAGTAGAGTGCACGAGAAGAATAGCTTCCCTCGTTTTCTCCATCCATTTACCGAAGTTCACCAGGGTAACAGCAGGTGCTGGAGCTGTTAGGCAGTGCATGCCCCACAACAACTTGACATGTGCTGGGAGCCGACCGACCAGCTCTTGAAGAAGGGGGCCGTCAAACTTGTCCCCCACACCGCTCGCTTTGACTGTTGCGCACACCTCTTCTACTGACAGCGCAAAGTCGATCAGCGTGTCTAGTCGATCCGGCTTGGGAGGTGGCTGGCATCTAATCTGCTCGATGAGGGTGTTGACAATAATCTCCGGCCGTCCAAACATTTTCTTCAGGGTGTCCATCACGCCCTTGAGGTTCCCTGCGTGCCTCAATCTGCATTGCACCGCCTTGAGTGCTTTGCCGCGCAACGCCTGCTGAAGCCGGATCACGTTTTCCCCGTCGGAGTAGCCACACAGCCTCGTAGTCTCCTCGTAGCTGGCTTCAAACATCGGCCATTCTTCGGGTTTGCCACTGAAAGTGGGTAGCTTACCGCTTACAGCCTGCCGCGCTGACACTTGGCTCCGACTAAGTTCGTTGTATGGTCCATAATCGCCTTGTTCAGTTTCGTCGAAAGCACCGAAAGCCGTCGAACTCGGAAGCCCTTGCTTCGATCCTGGTGCTTTCCTAACGTTTCGATCGTCCAAACAGCGCACAACCGATTGGATCATTTGGTCCATTAGCTTCTCCATCCGCTTGTCCTCCCTCTCCCGTTCCTCCGTCATGCGCCTAACGCATCGGCTAATCTCTCCTAGCGTGAGATCAGTATCGCTCTCCTTCGTTCCGGGTAGGGGGTAAGCGGCTGGAAGGGGTGCCGCTTGCGATCCTTGGGGCACAACCGACTCGTTGCAAGAATCAAGAACGATCGGTTGAGCGTAGTGCACCGATGCCGGCGAGCACACTCCTGCTCCAGGTGGCACGTTCGTGGGTGAAGAGATCGAAACGGGGGGGTGCTCTCCTGGCTTCTGTGTTCCGGGGTCGCAACGGGGACATAGCCAATGTCGACTGTACACGGTGTCGTCCTCCTTCACGCACTTGAGGTGGCACCATGCGCTGCAACCGTCGCACTCCACGCTATCTACCGTACTCGTCGCCTGTCCGCACACAAGGCACACTTCGTCACTCATCGTGTTGTCTTTCGTGAAAAGTCAACCACTGATCTTTTGTTCACTGCGTTCCGCGTCCAGCACTTGCAGATGAACTTTTATCTTTTGTATCGCTGTGTCCAACAGCCGCTTGCACCGTAAAATGTTCCTGCGTGTGCCGCTGAATGTTGCGAGTCCTGCACTTGCAGTTGAACTTTGCACACTCAACTTTGGCTGTGTCCTACAGCCACCACACACACAGCACTGAACGATGCTTTACTATTTTTCTTTTCTTTTTCGTTCCACCAGATGCCACGTCCAGCAGCATCCACGCGTCCAGCGTTGTCGAACGAAATAATGTCTTTTCAAGTGTAAATTTTTTAAAATGTTGCGTCCTGCAACAGGTTTTCGATCCAATTCTTTCTTTCGTTCTATTTATGACTTCTCCCACGCGTTTTTTAAACACTCGTCCTTTTTATTTTTTACTTTAAGCGACAATGAATGTTAAAAAATTTACACGTGCTTTTACTTTTCTTTACTGAACCGAAAAGATCGCCATTGTCCCGGCTGGAGCCCTTTTTATCATTTTTATCAGCCGCGTCCGTCAGCTGGTCGTCTCTTTCTTCCGGATAATAGACCCTACGGATTTGGACCAGCTAGCGGACGCGGCCCTTCACCACGACTACTGCCATCTGTTGGCGGCTCCAACCGGTTCAATTTGAACTGGCCCTATCGGACCGTTGTTTTCGCAACAGACTTAAAACACTTTTTAATCAATTAGTCTAATTGTGTAGTAAGAAAAGTAAGAATGAAATTGAATTGTTTCAAACTTTGACAGTTCGTTAGCTTGTAGGGTCATTTATCAAAATAAATTGTTAGTTGATCGCACGGCAAATGGCGCAAACGCCACTGTGCGTCGCCACGACCGCAGGTCGCGACCGAAAAGAGTTTCAATTCTCCTGTTGCGTTTTCATTAATTTTTCAAACGGCATCCATCGGACAAAGTTGCTTTCCACTGAACAAGGGAAATTGAAAAGCTACTACCAAGTGGAAAAGAAAAACGAGAAAAATCCGTTCCGAAATGTGGGACAACTGGGATGAGCCTCTGCTTTTGGGTGGTCGAATACTGTCCCGCACCCTCACTGCCCTTCCCTCCCCGATACAACCACACAAACCGGTTGTCTGTCTGTCTGGCTGTCCGTCGTGTTTACACATCACTCACTACCGCGTGTCACACTCGCACACTCAAGCTCCGAAAACACAGGGGATCGCGGCTACCATTTCCCTCCTCCCTCGGGACTGGGGTGAGGAAAAGTGTGAACGTCCGTTTTCCCGCTTACCGCCGCCCGCTTCGTTCACCCCGGGTGCTATAATTGCTCCCTAATTGATTATTTTGCTCTTCATCATATTGTAACAAAATAAAATATCATGTTACAGCAAACCATACACGTTCCCTTAAGTGGCGCCCCTCCAGCGTTCGCCAGCATGTTTGTCCTCCGACACTAGCGAACACGAACGCAAACCGTTTAACGGGCTTTTCCGTGCAGTGAATGAATGGAAAGCACCAATTTTCGGGGACGCAACAGAACATTCCATGCCGTCGCTGTCACCGAGGATAGCGTAATGGTGGTGTGATTATTTTTATTGTTGTTTTAATCAATCCGGTAAATGATTTTTCCCCAGCACTCGCGAAAGGCCGAGGGTCGGCGGGGTGGAGGAATTGTGTCATTTCCCGGTGGAGTTGAACTGTCATGATTTAATGGATTAGCTGATGAGTAAATAAATTTGGGGCATGATCCAGTGAGGAGTTCGCTGGCGGGACCAGCATAACAAATAGTAATTATGTTTGATTTGGATTTGAATACAAGAAGAAACAAACCTTGCATAAACATCAAAAGTGTTTTGCGATAGAAAAAAAAGTATTTTTAGTAGTTCTTCAAATAAAACCTCATTGAAGTCTGTACAGAATAGTTACAGAGTAGTTTTGTACAGAATAGTTATGTAAAGAAAAGATAACGAAAATGTAAGTTAAAATGTAATTTCAAGGCGTTTTAATGTTATTTTCTCTTCACTTAGATAACGAAATTGCTCATATCCAGAATTATAGAATTGATCCTAGAGGTTTTATTGTTTGTACTGAAAATGAAATGTTTACTTCCTTTTCGAATTGAAATGAAAAATGAAAATACTGGTATTACACTGATTTTAGATTTGTTCTCATGAATAACAAATAATTAATTTTTCACTTTTTGTATCGGGTTACCTACATAGAACCAAATTTTTATTTAATATTATTTTTATATTTACAGTATTTTTTTACTAACTTCATTCTCTTCCGTTCTCGTGCACTCGTGTTTTAAAATTTGCATAAAGTTAGTTGATTTTTATGTTTAACTCAATAGTTTAATCTTCTTGTACTGTGTTTCGAAACAGTTAACAACTTTTTACGTCACAAAACATATTCCCCCAGACTGTCAGTAGTTCAGTTCACTTGTACGAATGGTTCGTTTTCCTGTGGAAAAGGGCTAAAAGTTGCCTAATTCGCATACAGACATTTGGAATCCCATCCCCGTGTCCGGACCCAACTCGTCACCTCCGCGCAACCTACGTCCTTTCGGTACTGACACCGAAATTGACTATTTTCCGCATTATCGCATTAGATACCGTACCCGGCGAGAGATGCTGCCAACCCTTTCTTACCTTGCCTCTTCGGACAGGGGGAAAAACAGAACCAGAAGGATTAGAACGTACAGTCAAAAACTCGTATGTGTGTTCCGGAACGAATACACAATACACTTGTGGTACGCTGGTGTCAGGACTTTAAAAAAAGGACAAGTGAATGATAATTCACTATTTAGACACACACATACTCACACACACATGCATATATGCGTTCCGTAGGGCGCATTCCAGAGCGTCCGCGAACAGTGTCGACTCCTAAATATTGGCCCCCTTTGGCGAACACTCGGCACCGACGTGCACATACCGAAGGGAGCGGATGGGAAATTTATTTAATTTGCCCTCTAACCCGTTTCACTCGCACGCAGAAGTCATGTAAAATGGCTAAGAATTTTACCAATTTCGTTTTATTAGTTCGTTTTAAGGTAAATTAATTAATTTTCCTCTAGCCCGGGCCTTCACGGCCATCCATGGTACACACATTCGTACGTGCTGGTCATAGGGAACGGGGCATAAATTATGTTGACTGTTTCGCTCCGCACACGACGAACGAACCAATCCGACGGTGAGTGCATGCATGTGGGCTTTGTTTACGATTTCTATTTGCGATTCGATTCGCTACGCTCTTAAAACGGTGTCTACACTTTACTCACGTCCAGCCGAGCGTGGCGGAGGATGAGCCCGACGAAGAAAAATCGACTTCATATGTTGGCAACAGTTTTTGTCCTACCGTGCAACTTGACGTGGGGTTCTTTAAAACACTCAGTTGCCATTAAAATGTTTCTATACGTAATTTCCTACCGTGATGTTTTGAAACCTGTGTCAGTTTTAACTTATACATAATTTTATCTATTAGTTCGTTTTAATTTATTACAACAAATAGCTACTAAAAAGTTTTATGGATTTTGATGGAACAAAGCCTTAAAACGTTGACTGCCATGTCACCCAAACGTGGGTGTCAGCAGTAATTAGTTCTAAAACGTTTTTGACCCATAAATAAAAGAAAATGCAACATAAAAAACAATAGAAATAATAAAAACAAGTACTTTAGGAAGCTAAATCTTCGCTTGGCCTTCAAAAACCGTAGGTTTAACAAATGTTATGAACAAATTTTATTAAAAAAGATTGTAAAGATTGTAGATGATTGAAAGTAATCTTTGAAATACAAAATCATACGTTAAAACAATTTAATAAGTCAATAGAAAAAGAGAAGAACCGAAGCAAAGACACAAATTCGCAGAAATAACTCAAATGATAACTTATTTAAAAACAGCTAAAATAGTTTCGTGACAAAGTCAATGACAAAAACAACCACAATATATAATAAAAAATTCACAAATTACGTGGTATTTAACCCCTTTTTGTCGCATGATGTTCGGAGTTTCATTTTTCCGAAAATATACTGGTAAGACTGCCCTGCATCTGGCCATGTTTATTGCCCTACCCTGTTCATCGTCAGTTGGCCAACAAATTCTTTATTTCGTACATATGTTTGGCCAACTTACGGACAAAAAAAGTGAAAAGTGAAGGAAAAATAAAACCTCCCTTGCATTCCTTTCACATGCCATGGCAAGAGCGTGTTCCTGCACGAAGAAAGCGAATGGAAAGACGAGCAAAAGAAGAATGGCACACGGATGCTTGATGGATCCGTTTACCTTTTGCTGTGAAGTGCGCGTGACAACGAGTCCCTAAATAAATGCAAAATACCCTTTGCCCACAATGGCAGCATGGTCGACAATATTTACTCACCGAAAAACCCGAAAGGATTTACACTGGAAGAGTTGTGGTTTTTGTCCTTTTTGTCTGTGGGGTTTTTTTTCTTTTCGTTTCTTGTTCGACTGCCCGGATGTGAAAACATGTGTTAAGGTGTGGTAAGCAGGCACGCCAAGACGCTCCACTACGCAAGAATAGGATCTCGAGTGGAATGTCATGTGCCATTGGACACCGGCGTGAAAAGGTTGCGGTGCCCATTGGTGCCCAATTTTGGCATACGATTTCGCTCCAACAATCGAAAGGGATAAAGGCGGACATTCGCCACACTCGACTGCGGCATCCATTTCCTTTCTGTTAGGAAAATTGCAAACACGAGTGAGGTTTTGTATCGAGTGGAACTGGAAAGGAGTCGCCTTCATTCTTCCTAGAATGCGACCGCTTCTCCCGAATGCCGGGCTGAGTAATCCTCCTCGAAGAAATCGATCCGTATTCAGGTGCGAGTCCAAGACGCCCGAGAGAGGAAAAGAAGCTGGAAGCCATCTTAAATACGATTACACTCGTAAACCTTGGGGAATTCCAGCCCCGGGTATGGGATAATCAAGGGAAACGTGCTCCCCTCGAGTGCGGTCGAAAAGGTAATTCCTGGCGAATCCGAAAGGATGCTTTTGCTTCCGGTTGTTTGGCCCCTCGCGCCATCCGGACAGATTTTCGATGTTGGAAGATTGGTCCGGGAGGACGAAGAAAAGGATGATGCGCTCGTGACATAATAGTCCTAATGTGATAGGACTATCAGGCTTTTTGTTGTGCTCTATTGAAGGAATGTCCTTTCAGCAGCCAGACAACAACCAACTTTACGAGTGTAAGTAATATTTTCAGGGACTCTTTATGTATTCTCATAATGGTAAGTTTAATTCTTATTTCGTAAAAATACTTTTTGTCATAGTCATTAAACGCATTTTTTTAAATAAAGAGAAAATATTTAAACTTATGTAAAACCTATGCCACACTGAAATAATTTTGAAATTAGTTTTACCCTTCGTTTATATTCCACTAAACTTTGCATAACCTTTGTTAGTTTTTCTAAAAATTTTGTTCAAGTGTGAGATGACTATTTCAAACAAATTATTTCATAGTATTTTTTGGGTTTTTTAATTGTTCGAGTTTTGTAGTGATGATTGTAGTGATGAGTTTTATATTCAAGAACATTTTTATTTTTGAAAGAGAAACATATCGAAGGAGAAAATTCTTTGAACTTAACTCCAGCTTGGTTCGAGAACGACGTTTTTTTTGGACGTTCGGCAAAAATATTCTCGGTTAAGCAGATTTTTAAATTATATTTAAAAGAACTATCGCACAGTTGTGGCACAAAACTATTACGTCTTCTATATTGCCAGCGTATACTTTTATATATAATAAAGTTATTAATATTATTCATACAATTTATTGTGTTGACAATGTTATGTTTCATTTGTCGTTTTTCCTTTGTATAACTGCTGCTGCATTCAAACGAAAATGTCTTGTCTTTCTAAACTCAATGTCGTTTAATTAACGTTTGCAAACAATGAACTATCCTTTTTTTTGCTTTAAAACTATCAATGGCGAAGAAGGAAATTTGTTTTAATGGAACCGGTACAGTTTTACATAACGGGCGGTGAAATGAAGTTCACGACGTGGAAAGTATTTTGCGTTTTCTTTATTTCGAGCCGAAAGAAAACAACCGACGGTCGAGTTTCTGGAACGGCTTTAAACAACGGTTTGTTGAATGGGGAGGAACACGAGTGTTTATTTCATTTTAAATCAACAAAATCCGCGCAGCTACGAAGCAGCCTGCCTTCCGTCCACCTTCCTCAGCGCTTCCTTTCCGAGGTAAGTTCTGGCCCTGGCAAAACATGGCGACCATGCTGCGAAAAACCACGTCATCAGCATTTACGAGCCACCTTCAACTCGGGAAGTTACATGCGACGGTGAACCGGCTTGGTACGGACGTGATGGAGACGCTTCTAGTCCGATGCAAAATTTGCTCTCTTCAAACCAAACCAATTATCGTATTGTTTGGGGGCGCCCCTCCCAGGGCCCTTCCGCTCACAACCGGCGGCCTAGAAGCCAATCTTTCCCTTCCCGAGTTTCCTAACCGCCCTCTCTTTTGTGCACGAAAATGGGATTAAAATATCAAAATGTACTTTACGATACTTTCTATGTACGCAAACCCGGGGGATGGATTTCGTTCGGCGCTCCCGGTTTCCCTTTGGGTCCCGCTATAACAAGCTATCAAAAAACGAACGAAAGGCGGTGGGTGTTGGGGACGGGGTGCTAACAAAAACCTGACTTGCCTGCGGGAAGGTTGCTTTGACGGTATATAACGCGTAGCACACCTACACGAGCCCCATCCGGCCCGTTTCCAGCACTGAAACACAACAAGGAGCAACGGCGTCAGTTCGAGATGGAAGCGAAGGAGCAGCACAGAAAAAAAGGAACCTAAATAAAATAAATGGCTGTTAACGCACACCATCGCAAGCTCGCCCCCCCGAAAGGGGGAGGGTGGAAAACGATGTGCTTCTTGCGCATGATCACGATCGTGCCGGGGAAGAACACTTACTACGGGGCAAAGAAAACGAAACGGTTTTGGGGTCGTTGAGGCAGGGAGGGATGGTTTGGTCGCTTAGTATTGGTGTGCTGGTTTCTGTGGAATCGGGTGGCTGCCCCAAAATTAGTCAATTTCGGCAGCAAATTGGGAATGTCATCATCTCGGTACGGGATCGATCCAACGAGGCGACGAGGACTTTCGTTGCTGCATGTGTTTGTGGTGTTTAAGAAATTATCCACAGTTTTCGTAACTTTTGTATTTTTTTAATTAAAATAAAACCATGTCCAACCATCGACAATGGGTTTAAGAAATGTTCGCAGTTTGAAAAACTTGAATCACGTGTAGAGTTAAGTAACTTACCCGGTAGGCACGCACCACCACCACCGCCGAAGGTTGACTTTAAGTGTGTGAAATCTGTGCGGGAGGGAAGAAGAAAAGGCGAGAATAGATTTAGGGGGTGAATCTCATTATTATTGAATTTAGTAATTTGCCGAGGCCAGTCCACCGTTGCCGGAAAAGGTTGGCGGAAAAGGTGGAAAAAGATGGTTGAGGAATTCGGGGCGGTCTGGGTTCATTTATCGATTTGACTGGAATGCTGTATCGATTGGTTTCAATGCTGGGGTGATATTCAGCAGTGAAATGTTAAGTACCCTCTTTGGAAGATTTAGCTATAGGGAAAGTTATTTTCGGCAAAAAGAACTGTATTTTTAGAAATCTATGTTTATTGACATCTTAAAGCTTAAGTTCTAAAATAACTCAACGGAAGACAAAATTAGTATATTGAATTTATGTGTGAGCGTGTGTATGTATCAGTTAGTCCAAGGGCACAGTTCAGGATTACAAAAATATATTAGACCAAAACAATCGGTGTTCACATTCAGATCTAGAGAATCAAATTACTACTAAGTTATGTTCATGGCAAAAGGAGATTTTTTAAGTTAGCTTATATATTTTCACTTGACATAAAATTGTAAAAAAAAGAAGTAAAGAGAAGATATACTAGGTTAAAATTGCCGAATATACTTGAACTCCTCAGAGGTTGATCATTTTTAATATATTTTGGAAACTTGATAGCTTGTTAGTAAGCTGGAGTGTCAAAATGTGAAATTCAACGTGATAAATGAATAATAAATGAATAAATAAATAAATACATAAATAAATAATTTGAAGTTTTTGAAGGGTCTTTTTAATAATATTTGATGAAAAGTACAAGAATCAGTCAGCACTACTACATGGCGTTTTTGATATTATTTTATTATAAATTCATTTCTAATGGTGGCTTGAATCCTATTATTTAGACATATTTTTTATGTGTTATGTGTTTTTTATTATTTAGACATATTTTTTGTGTGGTAGATTTTGTCCTTGAAAAATATGTTTTGACGTGAAAATTAAATCATCCTTGGAAATAAATTGGAAGTTGGCAATTCACAAAAGGCCAACTATACATTAATTGTCCCTGCTATTCAGTTTTAAGTCCTATTGTGAACACTATTGTATTCAACTTCGGCATCGAAACAAAAGCCTGTGACCCGTAGTGCTTAGGACTATACTCTCCTCGATGCATTTCATCTCCTAGAATGTCATCGATACTGCTTACTTTGGCTATCGATGAATTGACAAGTTTTCCATCGAGTGAACTTTCCCTTCGGCTCAACGAAGCCACCTAGCGTGGATAAAAGATGGATCGTTTGATTGTTCTTAAGAAATTGCATTTACCGAAACTGGCGTAATAGAATACTAATCAATGGAGTGAGAAGGTGAGGAAAACTATATTTTATTCTCAATGGTCGCTAACGGTTTAACAATGCGTCCAACCGAAGGTGAAGGCATGTGCTTCTCGCTTTCCCCGATCGGAAATGCAACGAAAAGTTCTGCCGAGGGGCAAAGAAAAAGCTGAAATCCCATGGCATAAGAAAACGATACCGTGCTCGTCTGCCGACCGCAAATCTGTGGTACTTTCACGCACAAAGGGAGACTGGGAACGGGGATGGAAAAACGTCGGCCAGGAAAAGGCATCAGATGTCAGCACTGCCGTGCCGGGGTAGCTTTCACCGAGGCGTAGGGAATTATCCCGGCGTGCGGACGCCACGCAACGGAATATCATCTTCCAATCAAGCAATTAGGCAGAGCCATTGAAATCGGATCGAATTACTGCATAATTTTGCACGAGGGTCTACCCGATTGGAACGGGCTGCACATCGAGCGAGTCGTTGCCGGGAAAATGCCGTTTGACGGTTCAATGCAGGCAGAATGTCAATGAATCACGATGAATGGTACATTTTTCTTTCCGCTACGGGTTCCTTCGGAGGAAGATCCTTAACTCTTTTGGAACTTCAAAGTTCCTTCGTTTCTTCGGAACTGCTTACGACCCGCAGGAAGGAAGCGAGTATCAAAATACAGCACAGCTTTATCGAGGATCATATTTTCTGTAAAGGGGTTGGCAGTGCTATGATTTTTTTCTCTCTTCATTTCTTCCCGAAAAGGACTTTTTCCTCCGTTGTCAAAGCAAACACACCCACCGGTAAGGCGAGAAGGCATCAGGAAAAGGGTGCAATTTCTATGCGCGTATTTTCAGTATTTTAGGCATTATTATAAGATTGCAAAAATGTGCCATTAGATTTTATTTGGAAATGAATTTATCTTGTTAAAAAAGAGGGAATGTAGTTCGAGAATCCAGATTTTCAATCAAAGTTAGGCACACAAAAAATACCAAATTAGAAATGAAGTACTACTGCTCAGTGTAGCTACTACTTTGTAGTTTGTATACGAATAAAACCGCACTGGCAAAAATGACATATAAACTTCCCTATAATTAGTCAAGTTTGCAACTACCTCACCCAGTTCCTAATTGAATTTGATCCAGTCCAATTCATTCGGACGATTTGTTGCAGTTTACGAGGTCACATAAATTGTCCACCGTGCCGTCCTGCTGACCCCCAGTTTTCCGGCGCCGAGTTTTTCCCAACTTTTTCCTCACTTCGCCGAAGGACAGGCAACATTGTGAGCCCAAAACCGGCGCGCTGCTACGGTCCCGCATAAAACTTGCATCATAATGTATCGTATGATTGCGCAAGTCAACCAAATATGGTACTACTACTACCACTACTACTGAAGCCGCCACGGCCCCCCATCGCCTCGAGAAAAGCGACCCATCCTATCCTACCGTGCCTCACAAAACACGCCCCTCTTCCCCTTTGCTCACAATCTCTCGTTATTTATCTCATGCCTTCCTTTTTCACCAGCTCCGTCCAGGAACTCCCGCCAGGAGGCCAGCTGTCGAGTCCGCCCCGGAACGAAACTCCCAATTGCTGGAAATCGATTGCTGGAAAACTTTTCCGAAAGGGCACTGTATAAATTACTTGCCAATTCAATTCCGGAAACGGAACGGCGGTTATCTTCCCACTTTCCGGTGATTGCTGCGGCAAGTTTATGGCCGGCTTCGGGAGAAATATCTAGCACTAGGAATCTCAGACAGGGCGGGTAGGGTAGGCACTGGTAGGCGACAAGGGAAACACAGCTGAGGTACGGTTCTAGGTCCTGGCTGAGCTGGTGGGCCGTAATGGAGTTGATATCCGTATTTTAAGCGGCACTACCGGATCCACTACTACCAGATTGAAAAGTTCTTCTGAACTTGGGTTAGATTTTGGAGGAAGGTAGAACAGATGAAATATTGAACTCCTTAAGCCTTGAGGCAGAAGGAGTATAAACACATAAACTCCAATGTAATATGCCGTTCAGCCAATACCAACCATTATTGTAATCATATTCCAGATTTAATGTAGTTTTTAATTGCGTAACTGTGACGTGAACTAAAGTCTGGCGATAAACAAACAACTTCCTAGAGAAACAGTGCAAATTCGCTTGCGGAAAACCTTCACGACGACCTTCCAAACACTTTTCCAAGCGCCCGCGGGCAGACAGCAGTCTGTCACGAGCCGCCCACGGACCAGGCGACACGGACCCGGATCGGAAAATCCAATTACGCGTTTGTCGATTTCCATTTCCTTGCCTCAACGTCATCGCCATCATCGGGACCGTCATCAACTGGCACTGTGGCACTCCTTCCGGTTTGGCGGAACGGTTGACGTGAGGTAGATATTCTGTTTAGTCTTTTTCCACATTCCCTTCGACAGAATGGACTCGGACAAATTGGAGCGGCCACGTGCCATTGCTATCCTACGGCCGGACTGGCTCTAGATTGACAATCGAGTTCGTCGGGACGGGAAACTGTGGCCGATCGATTTTATCGCGGGCGGTCATTCGAAACAGCCAATGCGTATGTTGGTTCCAGAATTGACCAAAATGGCGCAGAAGGTAGTTCGACCGAGTGCGACATACTTTGCGAAAGTTGTCCCTCGAGGGCCCAGCTGTGAAGAGTGGTTCAACGAAGCCGAAGAAAACATTTACAGAACTGCTCTCCCAAGCCATCGCACCACGGAGGTGAACGTCGTCGTTTGACTGGAACCAACTGGCCCCGACGTTCGAGAACGTTCTTCGAGGAAAAAGTGTCGACAACTGCGTGGTCGAAGATTTTTGCTCACTTTTCGAGGAAAAACCACTCGAGACGCTAATGCGGGATTAAGACACTACACACGGCGCGGTCTGGAACCAATCGGCAAATCGAACGCGTTCCGAATCCGAGCGTCGGGGTCCGGGAGAAGATCCCTTAACTTCGGGAATCTAATTCCTCCAATGCTGGAATGGAGTAGGTAATTTGATTCCTTCAGCGAGGCGCCAGTGTCTTCCACCAGGCCCGAAGAGTCCCGCGTCTTAGATGCTCCCTTACTTGCGTCTGGTCACAAGACTTCCATAAGTAGGGCCAAACACGATTCCTAGGATTTCAAGATACGAACCAGGTCTAACCGTCGTGGCGGGCCCGGTGAGTGTGCATGTGTGTGTGTGTGTATTAATTTTCCCTCGGTCCGGGGATCGAATCTCACGCATCTCAGTATTCTTTTAAACGCCACTCGACAATGGCCTGTCAACACACCATATAGTGGCCTCGGAGAAGAGTCGAAGTTCGCCTATCGGCTATCAACTACTTCACCGATCACTGAAGAGATCCACTCCTGGTTGAGTGTTGCTGTTTGTCTTGGGCGATGAGAACAAGAAAATAAGAGATCAAGAATGGGAACCACATACGGGTAAGATTTCTTTGACGGCGTGTTCTTGGAAAGCTAGAAGACTGATTTTTTTTTGTGAGGAATTGAACGACAAGCAAATCTATCTTATATGAGTCCATCGATACATCAATCGCTTTGAGTTCGACATTTGGCTTATTCTAGCTAACCATTTTCCACACCCAATACATCAAATGGAGGTAAGGAAGACTAGAACATGAAGAAATAGTTAAAAGAAATTTTCTAATTATCTCGACACAAATTATTGTTAAAGATTGTTGTTAATGCTCCTACTACTCAATAATTTTCTCCCAATATCAACTTATCAAGTGAAGCTAACAAGCGATTCAAATTGAATATGCTTTGGTTCAACGAGAGCATATCAACAACGGGAATTCAAACGATCTTTAGAAAAATAGATAGTTAAATTGAAGATTCATACGAAGTCTTAGGTCACGCTTAAAACGGAAAAATGAGTTTGTATTTAATTCTATATTCAAAACTGTATTTGTGTCGTTCCTTATGATTCTTTAGGCGAGATTCATTCACATGAAACATTCACATGAGATTTAAAATTTCATGATTCATTCAGATTGATTCATGTATCTTTTGTGATTTGAATCTTAAAGCATTGATGAATCTTCTGAAACCTTATCTTTCATGGATCTTTCACGAATCTCCATGATTGTTACTTTGGCGAGGATCAAGCGACCAAAAGAAGAGGTGTCCCTCTTCGCTTTTTTGGGTTTTACTTTTCTATTATTTTATTATTATTGAATCTTTGGGATTCAGCAATCTTTATTTACCCATTATTATTTCAATAAAAGATTCATGAATATCAAATATGAAGCAAAAAGTCATTTGAATTTGAATCGGAATTACACAACTCTAATTGGTTTACATTTTCCTGTTGGAATTAAGACGTACATTCTCTATTACGAGCTTATTTAATAGTTATTTGAAACAAATTTTCCATGCTGCATGTATTTTAGGTTTTATATGTTAGTAAAACAATTGACTATAACATTTGAGGAATTAGTAAATTAAATTTAAGTGATACTCATCTAAACCAATGTATCTCACTTTCATCGAATTATTTTAACTTTTGATTTTTGCTTTAGAAAATTTTACTCAACAGAAATTACTCAACAATTATCAAATGCTAACAATATGGGAAGCTTCCCATGCCAGTTTGGAATGTATATAATTCTACTGAACGTCTACAAGAGCACACGATTTGAGTTTGTTAGCTTGTTAGCACGTCTCTCGGTACACACAACCGGAAAAAAATTGCTACATCATGTTTTCGTCTGGCGAACGTTCCAAAATATGCGCATGTCTAACGTTTACCGACCGGTATCCGTTTGAAGTTACGTGATTTTCTCTACTCCTTGGTCGGCGTCGACGTCTCCCAACCCAAGGCGTAATCAAATCGACTCGATCCGGCCGTTCCATGGGCAATCCGCAATCGTCAAGTGCCGGCAGATTTTCTTGATGGCAAAATTGCCAATTCATGTTTTATTCACCTGCATTTTTCCTCTTTTCCCCGGCGCGGCCGAGCTGATTACTACCCACCGCGCGCCGAGGCGTAAACGATACTCGAGCTCCTCATTAAAATTAGCATAAGCCACCGGAATCGGCCGTGCCACCAACGGGCCGAACTGCTGCGAACGGATGTACGGAGCGTCGTGTAACGAGATTTTATCATGGCGACATCCGGCGCTCGGTTCGTTTGTGAGCCCCACATCAGGCTGCCCTTTTGCCACCTGCAGCACGTCTCGTGACTTTGTAGAATGGTGAAAAGCTCTCGGCACCCACCTTTCCTTTTCTTCTTTAAGGTTATCCTGTACGTCTCCACTTCCGGTCCGTGGGAAGAGATTTGTTTGGTTTGCTGACGACCAACGCGAACGAAGCGAACGACAAGTTGATTCCTTTCTGGTCCCGGTTTCGTTTACTTAACATCCACCCTGGCTGATTTCCACCTGTTTTTCCTCCTCGCTAATCTTGTTTGATTGACACATACAAAAGTGCGGAAAAAACAGAATGGTGGAAAATCACAAAAGCTAAACGATTCTGGCACACTAGGCACCTTTTTTTTTCTCCCATCACACTTTCGATCGTTTCCGATGATAACGTTTTCCGTTCCTCGATTTCTCCAACCAAAATTGACTTTCCTAGCGGTTGAATTTTCCTTTGGTCCGTAACTCGTAACGTAATTGATGTGGCACGATGCTGCCGTTCTATGCTTCCGGACGAGCGAAAGTGTACGCTTCAAATGGCCTTTCCTTCTTTGAGCTTTTCTTGCGCTGTTTTTTTTTTACTTTTCAGCACAACGCCTTTGATGCCAAAGTAGCAACGTGAAAGGCGAAAGAACTAACGAGCCACGGGAACCACCTCGAGAGCACGCACAAACAGAATCGAGAGCAGAAGCACGAGTGGAAATAGTGAGTGTTCCTCCGGATTGCTGTCAGTATAGTAGAGAAACGGCAAAGGAACAGCCAAAGTTGAAAAAAATTTAAGGAAAACATCCTTGAAGAAAACAACATAAGAAAATACTTCAAAAACTGCACACTATGCACTTGATGAACCGATCGGTTCATCTTAGAACTGATTGAAAGTCTTTTTGTGTTGTGCATCTACCACTGGTTATAGAGAGAGTGGCAGCAAACAACTATTAAAATGAATAAAAGATGCTGTTTATTGTGAAATGTGCTTTCAATGCACTTTGCCATTGCAAACGAATGTCAATGGATAATTAGGTATAGTTTTTGTTAATTGAGACATTTACGGTGAAGTTTAGTTTAAAAAACACCAATTTTTTAAATTTACAAACATGAGTATTTACACGTGTACAAACCTTCGTTTCAGAAAGTCGACAAATAATTATTATCCTCTTAATAAATATTATTATTGAGTGATGTATACTAGAACACTAGAGTTGAAACTTCAATTTGTCCAAACGTTATGTTTCAAACTCTATTCTTTCTACTCAATATCAAATTCTAAATATATTATTAACGAACGAAGAGTCAAACCGGACTAATTACGACAAAACAAATTAGTCATCGAAATTGACAAACCAATTTATCAAAATTGGCAATTTCCTCTAATTTATTATGTTCAACTTTACAATAATTAAACCAGGATTGGAACTATACCTTAAGATCAAAAGGGTCAAACGAAAATTATGGAAAGATTTATAATTCTTTTATATCGAACAGGACAGGGTAGTTAATTTTTAATTTATCATTAGTTGAGACACTGAATTTGTCAAATTCGGTACATTTTAATAACAGAAAACAATGTTACACATTTGATGGCATTTTTCCGCATGTTCTGCATGTAGTTTCTATGGCGTAGAATGATCAAAGAAGAATGAAAGGGGGAAATAAATCTGTTTCGAAGATAATTTTCCCTTGAATTGCCATTTTTTCCTTTGATGGATGTGGTGCAACTGCGGTTAGTTTGTGTTGTTTTCTAATTAACATCCAATTCCCCCCTTCGCTTGTGCTCGAGCCCCTTATCCTTACTTTCCACGCGCATTGTACCCAAATTTATTACTTTCCCTTTTCGATGCTGTTGCATTGTGACGTTGGGGCAATTTTCTTTCATCTCATACGGAGCCCCCCGAAGCAATCCCACTACCAAGTGAACAAAAACACGCACACACGGGCAGGGAGACTTTCCCTATCAAGCAGGATTTTCCACGTACCCGGGTACGTTTTGAGGATCCATTGCTTTTGCTGCTTTCCGCGGAACATCCAGCACTTGACGAAACGTTCGCGAAGCCATCGCGCTGTGCGAAATGCGCAAGACTGCACACATACAGTATGATTTGAAGTGGTGTGTGCCGGGGGAAGACGGCAAAGGGGGGGAGAGAATGGGAGACCACCAGCCGGCACACACGCGTAATGGCGTCCGTACCATGGTGTTGTGACTCGTGGACGTTACATCCTTTGCTGTGTGCGTGTGTGTGTTAGTGTGGGCCCTTCTTATATACAGGTTGACCAAACCGAAAGCCAGAAAAAACGGAAATAAAGCAGAACAAGGACGCGCGCGAAAGAACAAACGAAGGACTAATAACACGCCACACACCGGTCGACGATGGAAGTCGATTTTTCCCCTCCATCATGGTTGGCTTTTCCTCCATGGGGTTGGAGTTGCGAACGAAGAAAAAGAAACGCAATGCAAACAAAAAAGGGGGGAGAGAGCGACGATTGCACATACTGGCATACACACACACACCCAAACAAACGGTGTCGTCAAACAAAACACACAGTGCGCTCGCTGGGAAAAGCCATGTTCGTCTCGCGTCGGATAATGGTCGTCCCCGGAAGGACAAGGGTCCAGCGCACAGGACGGCGAACGGTTTCTCGGTTGGCGAGGAAAAACAAATGTGCGCGTGAAGGAGAAAAACTTATCATGGAAGCGAATCCACTTCGTTTCATGGATTATATAACGATTGTTTAGCAAATGTATATCTACCGGCGGAGTTGGTGAGTTTTCGTACGAGAGACCGGGTTTGTAGTGGCCTTTTCTTTCGCGGAGAACAAAAAGCATTCGACCTCGCTTTGGTGGATGCACAATGTGGTGAATTTTAATTGGAACCGAATGAAGAAGCTACGGCGTAAAAAAGGGCAGTCAGGGGCGAACGAAAGTGTTGGTGTTTGTGAACCGGTTCGGTGTGGTGCTGTGTGCGTGGTTGCGCTTGGAAAATTGGAAAATCTTCATCCGAAGATCCCGCAGTGCATTGCTAATCTACGGTAGTTTCCTTTCTTCTTACCAGGGGATACGGAAAATGGCCGGTTGCGTTACTCTGGCTCACCGGAAGCGACAGGCGTGCGTGTGTTGTGCATTTTCTCTAATCTTTTTCTGGTTGCCATTTGCTATCTTCGCCAACGAGACGTAGTTATCCTGGGTAGGCTAATTTTGCACCCTTTCTATGTCTGACCCGGTTCATCGAAGACAGAGCCTTCCCTTTGACGTAAACCGGGAGAAAATGAAGCACAAAAAGTCATCTTTACGCATTCTGGATTTACGGTTGTGTAGTACTAGTTAAATAGTCCTAAACTAGTTTCCACCCATTGATTATGAAAAGTAGAGTATTAATAGTGGAGTGGAGCTAGTCTTGCGGTAAAGAATAGCAGGATGCGTAGCTTTTTGATTTTACGATCTGCCGACCTTTATCTCCAAATGATCAATACTTTCCTAAACCTGCTTTTTTTAGTGTAATGCAATACTTCATATTTCTGGACATACTTTGAACACACATTATTTAAGACATCTTGTTTGTGTAAAGTATGAATTGGTTTTAAAATGTGCTATCTATTATAGAACCGGTACAATCTACTTGAATTACCGTCTTGTTTGAGCAACCGTGAAATAAAGTCGTGCAAACAGACGACCACCGAACGATTCGCATCTCCTATGTTTCATATAGCATTTTAAGTACACCTTAAGAAACTAGCAGTTTTTGAAAATTCAGCATTTTACTATATCATTAAACAACAGGCTTGCTCTTCAGAGATAGTGTAATGTTTTACAATAGTTTTTTTTTATTTTGCTTACTGAACTGAAATGGAGAAATGCAGCAATACTAAAATACCAACCAACATTTTCTTTTTCATACAACGATTGAAAACCTATATTTTGAACATATAACAATAAATCAACAAATGTTGAGAAAATGTTGCTCAGACGCTGTAGAATAGAGATTAACATTTGAAGAAACTCGAGGAACCACTCGTTTATATCGAGTAATCATTTTTTCGATTGCAGTTTCACAAAAAGTAGAGACGAAAAGTAAAGTAGAGAAGTGTTTTGTATAAATGTTATTAAATTTAAAACAAAATCGAAGCTATTTTGAATCTGGTAGTGTATAAAATTGCTTACTTGTAAAATTATCTAATTAGTTTGTTTGTTTTTATTCAACCAACCAATTGTTTCACTTTAACCATTTAAAACCTTTGTATCTTTGAATGCATAGACATTTTCGTATTTGGTGTTTACTGTAATTCAACCCGTTGGTGGTTTTCAAATGTGGGTAAACGAATAAAATAGTTTTATACATAAAACAGGTTAATTTCTACGAGTCACTAGCTTTTCTCTTCTAAATTCCAGAAAAAATATTGAATGTATCGAACAAGGATCTGAAATTTCTTTTGAAAATTAGTTTTTGTTTTTATCAAAATGCTCTAAAATTTCGTGATCTTTAATTTTCGCTAGCTAATCTCATGGGCAGGTGTCTATTTCAGATTTACCGATGTGATTAGTCAAATTCCGTGAAATAAACGGTCATTCGCCGCCGCTTGATGCTGTTATGCCATGGTAATTAAACAAAACTTCAACACATCCGAGTATTTAGTGAAACCTGAGCTGCAAACCATACTAATCTGTACCACCAAGCTCTAAGCGATTACTTTTGGCGCTATGGGATCGCCATTTAAATGCGACATTCATCTCCCGATACATGAATAATGTCAAATTGAATTAGACACACAAACACAGTCACAAATAAAATGTGGGACGCCGAGCACAAAAGGTCAAATGAAGTTTGAATATGATACCTCAAATTGAGCTAGGTGATTAATATATGTTGTGTTTTGTCCCTATCGCAGGGAAATCTATTTACAGTTTGAATAATTAGATGATGGAAAATGAAAGTTAAAGCTTTCACACACACCAACGCTCCGAAAATTACGTGTCGCAAGTTGCATGGGCGGAAAAACCTCTTTTATTGTTGGCTTTAATATCACTATTTACCTGGTATGCATTTAAAATGTAAATATACCGAATGCTTTGAAATCTAATCTATGTCTAATAGAATATTATCTCGAATAAAAACACTACGCAATTGTCCAAAATATGTTTAAAAAACAATAAAGTTGCGTTATGGCTCATAAGTGTATTGAATGATTGAACATGATATTATTTTTCAAAAATCATTATATTGCACAACGATATACCTCTCAGCAAAATTTTCAGTGGAATTGAAAAAAATCATTATCGTTTGCGATGTAAACGTAGTCGTTGCACAAAACCGTCGCTGAATTCAGCTACATTATTGACAAATTAGGGAATAAAAGGTTCTTTTACGTTTGAGTTCCCCTGCACAGTCTGTCGGGAAATGGTGTATGTTTTATGATGGAAACTTGTCTAAAGGATAACATTATCGTTATGTGGGCGAGTTTTTAGTTCGCGATCGTATAGTTAGGCAAGTATAATGTTTAATTAAGTGTAGCTACATATTTAAATCAAATGATTTCCAGTGAAATAATAAATCTGGGAATTTTAATTTCTTTAATTGACACAATTTCTCGTTTTTTTGTTGTTTTTAATTCGCACAATATCCCATAGTGGGACTAGGCCTCGCTTCGAAGAGAGTTACTGTGATCGAAATCGGTGGTCAGTCGTTCGTAATTGAATTTTAAATAGGAATTCATTAATTGGTATTCAACTTTTTTCATACAATTCCCAGCAACAAAATAATTGGGTGCATAACTACTTCAAAAGAAATAAAAACTTGCAATTGGCTTTGCAATTAAATACTTTATACCACGCTTCAATTTTTATTCTTACAAAAATATAATGATACTGCATCTGATACTATCTTCATGCTTTTAGCTTTACATATATTATGATAATTACAATTTGCAATGTTAATAACCGTTGATTCTTTTTTCCAAATATTGCATTATACCATTCTATTTGGCATCATTATTGTTTGCATTCTTATTTCCATATTACTTCATAGCTGGTTCTGATATAAGTTATACATTCCCCTGTTTTTGTTTTATATTGTAAACCAAGTTCAAAATTTGCGTATGTGAAAATATACTTAAATAGCTTCCTAGTGCGTTATCTATCAAGTAATTTGAATTAGCATAACTTTAAATCCAAACGGATCGCAGTCATGCGTTTGACTAGGGATTCCCGGGAACAACCCAATTTCGAATCGCTCTAATAATTGAATAAAACGGTAGAACGGAAATTGTTTATCTTTTTTGCTCGCCAATTTCGGGCCCCCCTAAAATCGACACGCCGTACACTTACTAATTCATGAAGACGTAACGCTCCGTTCCCTTGTCTGCGGAGGGAAACCAAAGCCACCAAGACACTGGTTAATAGAAAAACAGTAGCATTAGAGAGCAAACAACACGGGCAAACTTGGGGAAGAGGCCCCAATCCGAACAAGGTAAACACAGTGGTGACGGAAAACCAGCACCGAAGCATGCCAGATTGTCGATTGCCGATAAGTCGGCCAACCTACCGGTAGGAAGCGAGCATTAAACATTTAACGGAACCGACCCACGGGGGTGATGCCGGTCGACCTTTCCCTGGGATTTTCACGACTCATTCACGGACACACGCAAATATAGCCCACACACACACACAGAACGCCTACTTGCACATGTTGGTGCGCATGTCCCTCGGTGCCGGTGGTAGGGTCGAAAGTGAACAAAAAAGGACAATCCCGCAAAGGTCGTAGATGCCGGGAAAATTACGTTACGATCGAAACCTACCGGACCCACCGGTTCCAGCTTCGTCGAACATCCTATCGCCTAGAACCGGGGACGGTATAAATTCAACGGGTAAACGAATAAAACGCAGCCCATGGTGCTGAAACGCAGCACTCTGGCATTCGAATTGGTGTTTTGTGTCTAATAATGAAACGATACAACGGCTCGCCGGGAAAACTAGGCATGAATATTCAGTGCACTGCGCTGTTGCGGGAATGTGCGTAGATGAAACATTCAGTAGAATGGAAAGAACGTGTGCGGTGGAATGAGAGCTGAAATTTTCTAGTGGCTGGTTGTGAGTGGTAGGCAATCGCAATACGACATGGAATCAAGTGTTTGTTGTGTTGTTCTAGCAAAAGTTTAATGAAGATTCATGCATAAAACATTCTCGATTATATTGCACACATAATTCAACTGACTTTAACGATGAATATGTCTTTAAAACACATGGTTTTATGAGCAATAACTGCCTCTGCATATCCACAATTTATTAATTTTATATCATTTCTGCTCGCCGTGTATTCCATCATAACTCATAGCTAACAAAATCAATCAAAGTTCAAAGGAGAAACTCCAACAAAATCAAAATGAGATTAAATTTATTCTTGTTTGCCACGTGAATATAAAACGGCCCCTTTGTACCCCTTCCGAAGACATCCCTTATGTGTGCAACTCTTTAGGCCACGCCTTCCATTGAAACGCATTTTCGGGGTTGTTGCGTAGATCAGCTGTCGTTCGTGGTTGATCAATAAAATTAGGGCACGCACGCGGGACTAAATACAACCTCCCAAAAGGATGGAACAAAGTAATAGACCTCAAGCTCACTGAAGGAACAGTGGCGTTTAGCATATTACAATTATTAGATGTTTTATTTCGACAATTTATTATGCTGTTGTATTCGGTAGTTTATTTTTCGAAGGTAAGGAAAGTTGATATCGACACTTCTGCCTTGCCTTTCGCCGATGACTTCGCCATGAGCTCAGCTCGGTAAATTCCCGAAAACAGTAGCAAAAATATAAACTGTGGCATGTTAAAGTACAGCAATGATTGCAAAGATTGGAAACTTAAAATTAACAACGCTAAAATAGAAGCCCATGTTGACCATCAATAATGTTAACATTAGTTGGAGCAGGGAGGTAGAACATCTCGAAGTCACACCACACAGAAGACTTACCTTTAGTAAACTACTAATCTACTCTTCGATTATCAAACCAGTACTGGCATGTTCGGTATGGTCGAGTTGTGCAGAAATTCACCTGCCTAAGCTTCAAAGGTTTCAAAACAAGACGCTAAAGAATTTTAAATCCACCCCCCTGGCAGAGTACTAATGATATCCATAAAAAGAAAATCAAGAAAATATCACAGCATATAGAAAACATCCCTCACAAACACAACAATCGATTAATCCTACGGCACCGAGATCGTCGTTAATTATCCGGAACAGATTTGTTCAATTATTTGTTAAGTTTATGCTTGGATGGTTTTGTACATAAAACCAAGTTGGATATAAGGTAGCTAGTAGACATATCTAAAAAATAATAGACAGAGGGTTATTTCACATTTTTCCAACATTTTCTGTTTTCACGGCATCCTCGCATAAAAAACCTATATAAATCTAATGTAATAAAATTCCAATATTGACCACGATAAGAGATAAACAAACTGTAACGGTTACTGTAACGCTTGCCATGCTGTATTCGATAATTTGTATGTCTGATTTTTGCAGTATTACAAGTATACACAACATTTGAACCCCTTCCTTCCAAATCCTCGGTGCAGTTCTAACGGCTGACCAGACAGGATACAGACACCATCCAACTCCTTGTGGTGTGTTTTTAATATTAAGATCTTCCTAGCAAAGTCGTACAGTAGAACAGCTGTCAATTGTCCTGTAAAAAGTTACAACACTAGCTATCGTTCAATGTTTTTTTTATTAAACGCATGACTACGTCAATAGAAATCTACTACTCGACTACTGAATAGAACGTGGAGTAAAATATCCCGTCAAAAAGTCCTCTCCATGAAACTTGTGAAAGTGTATCAATTGTATGATAACGATTCTTCGTTCATGTCGATTCTGTTGTGAAAAGAATAGTTGAAGTACAAACGGATCAATCCCTGATGCTATCGTCCGATGGGAGTTGACAGTACCCGATTTTGCCGTTCTTTTGTGAGTACCTTGCTTCGGTTGCGAACCGTTGTTATTCGCTTCCTTGCGTCAACCAAAGAGAGCGGCTGGCGAAAACCCGACGGCTGCGACGAGGAAAACACGCGCCCGGCGCGGCATGGCAAATGCGGAGGCGGAGAGATTTCGCGACGAATCGCCTCGGTATAGCGCCTGTCATCGCTGTCAGATTGCTGCGGGTGTCAGCGTCATCCTCCTTCGATAGTGCCGACACAACTGGTGAAATCACTCCAATTATTAACAAGCGCTTGGGAACGACCACCACCACCAACGTAACTTGTATGAAACGGAAACGTACACTTTTTCCTCGGTTCGCCGATCGGAGTGAAACGTCGTTTGCATCGTGCTGCCGACGTTGTAGGAGGATGGCTCTATTATCGAAACTATCGACCCGGATTGACAAATTGAAAAAGTGGTTCCCGTGCGCTGCCTCGTCGCGTCGTTGCGCGGCCCGCGTTCTGTTCACGGGGGAACTGTCAAAAAATGAGGTTATCTCCTACGCGGCCCACTCCGCAGGCTTTTGTTATTGCGTTGGGCTTCCCCCCCGAAGCGATCACAAATTTCGCTTTCGCTCGTCTATTGAAGCTGATCCGAAGGTGAAGCGTTCGATTTTTCGCCGGTACACAGCAAGTGGTAAATACCGCGACAAAAGAGTACAAAATAAAACATCGCAGTAGGCGGGTGTCATGAAGATGTAAAATTTTCCCTCCAATAACAATGTGGCATTGAATTTAGAGACAGAGAGAGAAAGAGAGAAAATCCTCTTTCTACAGGCACATCTCACACTCTAGGAATTTTTCTTGCAATCTGAATTCATTGTTGATCGAAGGATATAAAAAAGAGACCATCACAGTCGTTTCCGCTTGAGTTGTAATACAAATATGTTGAATAAAAAAAGAACTACGTACTTCCACATTCCACAGCCATCGGTATTTCGAACGTCATGTTGAACAGTTGGTTGGTCCTTTTTTCCTTCACTCCCGCCCGGTATTGTGAGGAGAAAATATGTTTTTAACTACACTAGAACATCAACATCAGCTCCGCACAACAATGGCATCGGGAGTGGTATAACATAAAACAAAATCAAAATGTGCAAAAAAAAAGCTTCAAATCAAGCACGGAGAAATTTGATGCGCCTTCACGAAGGATACCAAGGGCCGAATGGAAGGGTAGAGGCAGACTGCCAACAAAGACGAAAAGGTAAGGTAAGGAGAAACCAGTAGTCAACCGAACGGACGAAAAACGGCAACAGCAGCAAAACCCGTGGGCGGTTTATTTTCACAAGATTACCCATTTGTCATCACCCGTACTTCCAGCAGCAACACCTTCGTCGGTTATATTATTATAATCTTCAATTTTCCTCTCCGTTTTATTGTTAGCAACTTAACTCAATCCTTTTTCCTGTCATAGGATTCCACACTTCTAATCACCACTTTACGCCGTATCTTCCTGCCTTTCTTTTCATCTTTTAACAAACTCTTTTCCTTCCCTTCCCATTCCCTGTGTCGCCAATTTTGATGCCTCTCACTTCACCATGCTAGCTGGACTTGGATGTCTTCCTGCTTCTTTGAACGTTAAATGCTCTTTATCTCGTCAGCTCGTGTCACGATTGCCTTTGATTTCCCTTTTTTCGCACCTTCTTCGCGCACACTGTTTTTTTCTTCCTCACCCCCGGGGAAAGGCTGAGGCCCACAGTTGTAATCCTTTTTCGTCCGTGTTCCATGTGCATACCAATCTACGGTCCTTGTCACTCCGATGTACCAACAGGCCCGTTTTACACCCATTTCCTCCAACGCACGAACAAAAGGACATCTTCTCCCGGTGTGCTTGGCCTCTCCGAAAGGAATGTCATCCGAGGAGCAACGTCACCCGGGTGCGTACGTCGAGTGTCCCGGGACCATCCGGGAGCCCCCGGTTTGTTCAGTCACGGGCAGAGGAAAATAAAAATTAGTAGAAATTCGATACTGCCCTTTTCCCGTTGTTGGCCCTCGACGCTGGGTAGGATTTTTCAACCGCAGTCGCAGCCACAGACTACGCCCGTGTTGAGGTCCTTTTTTTGGAGTTGCCACTTCGTCCTTTCTGCCCTCGCCATATCATGTGTTGCATCGCTTGCCTTCGAGTACATTTCTCCCACCAAAGGACCTGCGTGTGACTTGCGGAAGGAGCGAGCACACACAAAGCTACCGTTTCGACTCGGCTTCGGGCAAAACAAAACACAAGAACGGATAGTCTTCTTCTTAGCACGAGTGTTTCGAAGAAAAACAAATTCATAATCCACTTAAACACCGTGCTGATCCCGTCCAAACAAATCCTCCAGTGAGGGAAAGCAGAGCAGATCGTTCAAGACAAAGTAAATTGGTCAGCTGGGTGTTCAGCCTTCAGAAGCACGGGATGCAGCCTGGCAAAAGGCGTCGATCGATTCCGGGAAGTGGCCGCAACGGTCGACAATTGGCAATGGCATTTTCTTCTAATCCGGGCGTTGTGAAGTGGAGATTACAAGAATCCATAAGCCGCGGCTGGCAGGAAAAGGTGTAAAGGTTCTGCTGCCAAAACTTTCAGAAAGGTTTTGCGTTTTTGAGCCATGGCCATACGAGAGTGACCCTTGTGTCGGGGTCCGACCGAAAAGAACAACTTTGCAGCTTTTCTCAGGAGTATGATTTTTCGTGACCGGATATTCAACGGATTATTCGAATAATAATATGAAGCGAGATAGGAAAGGTCATCCCGTTTACATCCCATTTAATCCCAATTTCACAAAGATGTGTTTGACGACAAGCATTAGAAATGTTAGTTCCTCACATTATTTTTCAAATTTATTTAGCATCAAATGATTAAAAAAACATTAAACGTTAGAGCTGATTTAAACGACAGCAACTTTACTTCTCAAGCAAACACTAGTGAACGCAAATTACTATGGGAACGGTACATTTCACTACCGTCCCGGTATTACACCAGTTTTCAGGTGTGAGGTTATGTGATAACACACCTCTGCATCATTTTCACTGCATCATGGGCATCTCCATCAACTTAATTAGGAAAGTTAAAATTTAGTCCTCTGGTTGGTAGTTAAGATAAAGATCTTAACTCGGGAATACCAATTCTTTCTTGTTATATAACTACCATGCGATAAGTTTCGCTTCATAGGTAGTGAAAAATAACTGGCCAAAATGAACACATGGAGTCATTATTTTTATACACTACCAATAAAAGAACATTCATTATAAATAAAAGAATTTCCTTGTGCAAGAGGCCCTAAGGCGGATATACTACCATGATAATTCGAGCCGCCCGTTTTTACTGGAGGGGTGAAGAGTTAGTTTGACAGCGTAGTTACCACCACGGTTGTGCTTACAGTTTGTAGCCAGCCAAGCCAGACAAGTAGCCGGCGTCGAGGATGTAATGAGGGAAACAAAGAAGCAACCTCGGTCAACAACACTGCTACACCCAACTGCACTAACACGTGAAGCTAGCACCAACATTGCCAGCGTAAAGAATTGGAAGCGTAAAATCCAGCACATCCTTTTTGCCATTAATTAGCCTTGGCGTGATTGAAAAACTCCGGGCTCCGTTTCTCTCCAGTGAGAGGTGTTTCTTTAGCTGTGTTTGCTTGTCATTGTTTACGTACTTTTCTTTCTCTCTTTCGTCCCCATGCATGCGGGAGGTTACGACTGCAGGTTGGTGGTTTTCAGGCCTAGAACAAATTAACCCACTTTATTAAGGGGGGAATAAGTTGTGTGGTAGCGGAGACAAAACCATCTCTAGAGTTAACTCGGTAGTCCTGGAATGAGGCCTCATGAAAGGTGAGTCTAACGTGTTCCGGTTCTTCGTCCACTGGGAGTTTTGGTTACGTTCGTAGTTCATACCTTTAAACTGGGCCTTCCCTCGTGACCATGCCTAACATATGGTATGAGTTTTGTCCGTACATTTGCAGTCTTTCTAACAGTCTGCATAGTGCGCTTTCGGTACGGGATGCGAGGGACATAACAGGTGTTGTCTCGACAGTTTGTAAAGAAAGAATTTGTCTTTCACTGTATTCTAGACCACTTTTTATTTCCCTGTGACTGATATGGCGTACGGTAAATCTTCTGTTAGACTGAGTTTTCTTACTGAGGCTAGGTTTCTGAGGTTAGAATAAAGTTTTCTCTTAGACTGAGTTCAAACGGCTGTATTTTCAAAAATTGATGCAATTGTCTCTGATTCAAATTGCAATCTGATTCATTTTCGTACATTGCTGTGTGTATTTCTCAAATATAGAAAATGTTCAGACGCTTTTTCTTGAAATCATTATGAGAATCTTTAGCTCTATCTTTTCCACCTCCTGGATGGACGTAAAATTCGCGATGTTTGATATACTGTTTTATTAGACAAAAATCAACAAAGACATATACTATTTATTACCACTCTCACCATTCTTTTTTGGATATTTGTTTTCATATAAAACTCCAACAAATTTGCACAGACAATTGTCTAAAGCCAAGCCCACTGTGCTCTCCAGATAATTCTACTCAGATGTTTATTTTTTAAATGCTGAAAACGGAAGAGAGGGGTGCGAGCGGGAGCGTAGAGAGAGGGGGAGGGATAAAAAGAGCTAGAGAGGAAAGGGGTAGGGGGGGGGGGGTGTAAAAAGAGATAGAAAGAGAGAGAGACAGAGAGGGAGTGAAGAGAAGATTTGTACAAAAAATTAGTTGCCTACTTAGACGCTTGGTGAAATGCGTCACATAATAAAGAGTAAAACAAATAGAAGAAAAATAGCAGCAAAGCTCCCCATTTCCACCGACCTTCCACACCGTTTTGTTTCCAAGCCCTCCTCCACTTTCATCCAACCTAACCTTTCCTCCACCTCCCCTCCAGCAGCCGAATGGCATCCAGTGGTTTTGCAGTGGAAAAGCACGCTCCCTATTTCGCGCTCCGTAATCGTCCTTTCGAGCTGGGTCGGTCTCGCGCAAACCTGCAAATGCAACGCGATACCTTTACCTTAGCTCCCCTGACACCCAGCTTCCTCTCCTCGGCGCTCGGAGAATGCTCCAACGGCATTCGAAGCCAATGTACTGATCACAATGAGCAAAGGTAGAGCGCTCGCTGCACACGAGCTCGTTTTCCCCGGCGTATCAAGAGACATGTGAGTGTGGGTTTATGTATGGCTGTTTGTGTGCCTGTGTACGGGAACATTCCAATCCTGGCCCCTTGGTTCTGCCATCCCAAAACAAGCACAGCTCGGCTAGTTGCCCCGATCTCTGCCCCCGTCCCCACCTTATGGTCCTACCCTTGGCGGGCAGGATTTTTTCAGGTCCTTTTTTTATTCGGTATCGCTGCAAATCCGTCTTGCAGGATCACGTTGCAGCATCCACCCCGTATCCCCCGCTATCTTCGACGTCCAGTTTCGTCAAGTAAAACGGTTCCATTTGTTTGTTTTATTTCACACCTTAAATTTTTGGCTTTATTATTCTCGCGCGCGAATATCCTTACATTGCGGTGTCAAAGGCTGACTGTTTTTTTTTATTTTCGTTGTCGCGTCCGTGGTGTATTTCGAACCCTCTTTTTGCCTCATTTTAATTTTCTCTTTGTTTGACATACTTGTGCGTGTGTGTGTGTTTGGATCTTTTTTATCTTGGCAGTCGGGGTTTGTGTTCCAATTTTATTTTTCTATTTCGTTTCACTCACATCTAGCTTGTGCTTCTAGAATGAGTTTTTGGTTTCTTCAATTAGTCCAATCGATAAGATGTTTTTTATCAGCCCCGCGAACCACCAGGTTGTTTCTCGAAACCGAAACATGAAATCGCGGTAAATTGTTTCAACGTTTTGTTGTGAATACTTAGGAGCTCTCTTAATATTTCCTTATTATTATCCGTGGGTGCTTTTTAAACGTTTAAACTATTGTGTCGTTTAACGTTTAGGATTTATGTTTTACACAACAAGCATCAATTGCCTCGCTAGCATCGTAACATTATTCGTTTTTTTAAATGTTTCTTTCTCTTTCTTCTCTTTATTTAATTTTAAAAATTTACAAACAACCACAAAATAACCTTTTTGGGGTCAATTAGATAGACATTTTTTTAAACCCCACTGTCTAACCAACGTTTGAATCAGAAAAACCTCTATAGTAGTGTTGGGATTTGAGAATGCATTTTGCCGTCGGCAAAAATTGCTACGGTTGATACCAGCTTCGTTAGCGTTCGGTTTCAACTAACTCAAATAGGTTTTAGTTCGTAGACTATCTTAGTTTTGTTTTTCCTCAATCCAATGGCATAAAGGAACCTTGTTGTACGGTTGAATTGGTAACTATACGAATATTACCGAACGATTTATCTTTACTCAACAAAACTAAACTATGACAAAAATATTTTCAAATTGAAGGTATTGCCATTTCATTTAATCTTTTCGCACTTAAGTAATCTAGTACTCCTATGATTGAGTAGTAAGAATAGTATACGCGTGGATTAGTAAGCACCCTGTCATATAAATCCTGTTGCTTTTGATCTCGCATATGCTCTTACACACATTAGCTCTTGACACACTGGCCGCGCATTGTTTTACACCGGGTAATTTATGCAGTTTATATCACCGTGTTAATTAATTCTACGGCACATTCCTCTAGCTTTTTTTTATTTCCACCATCAGCTCGGTTACAAAAACAAAACAGAAAAAAAAGTACAGACAGCAGGAAATCCCCACACTTGTTAGGCAATGACAAACTGCACCGTTAGCAGCCCACAATTGATGGTGACTGGCGGCGCGCCATGTGGTTGCAGGATCAGGCAGCCGGCTGGTGTCGTGCAACATGTGCCACAGGACGCGGTTCTGTCACGCAACATCGGGACAAGGCCCCTGGAGGCAGAAAATGTCATGCGACGCGTAAAAATGTTGTATACCCCGCGCAATTAGCGCGCAATTGGCGCGCAATGTAACAGCTAATTGCGCGGGTCTGAGTTACCCTCGTGGGCGATTTTGCGCATGCGCATTGATCAGAAATGGCGGCCCCCGAGTACCCTGTATAGTGATGGTCATCATGCAAACATAAGTCCGCCAGTTCCGTAATATTTTTATCAACATATATATTTATTTCGGTTTATTTTTAATTACCTACACCGCTTAAGACTATTCTTAGTCATAAATTTCACTACATATCACTGCACTACACACAACACTTGTACACTAGAGAATATCTTCGGATTCGCATCCGAGCAGCGGAATCCAAAACAAGCTTCCGACGAAAGATGCTCTAGAAATGAAAATAGATAGGAAATTACTATTGATGTTTATACACAATCAATGATGGAATACTCATCTTTTTTTGTTTTTTATCGATGAATTCTGCGAGAACGGATCGGACGCCAGCAGCAGCAGTACCTCTCCGTGCTGAAGAGTAGCGATGTAAACAACACTATCTATCGATTAAATATGTCGTTTTCGGGCTGAATATGAGCAGCAAAGCAAGCCCACACACAATTTCTTCACTCTTATCCATAAAGATCACTAAAAAACACTGAAAACACCACTAATTTACCCACTTTATTTTCACTGCGCTCGACGCACTCCAAGCCGGTCCCGGCGGCTGCCATCACTGAACGCTCCCTTGACAGCTTGACTGTGAGCGTGGGTTTGAGACTATGGTGGCCAAAAATAAGTGTGATCGTTGAACAAAAATCGCGTGTGACGAAAGTTTATCTGTCCTAAATTTTTTTAAATTTGATAATATTTTTTTGTACATGGTTGAGGTTTCGCCTATTCAACAATTGCATGAAAAATCGGTGATAAAAATAATTTATCCACCCGCAATAAACTTTGTCCACAGGACAACCAAATCCCACAATAATGTAGGCGGTTTCGCTTGGCATTGAGTGATTGAAAATCTGGTCGAAGTGTGAATTTGATTTTCATTGTTATTTTCAAATACATGGACGTAAATCATATTGAAAATGATGGAATCGAACGCATAATCTCTTTTCTATGTTTATTTCCGTTGTAAAATGTGCTGAAATCATTTGAAGTGCATTATGGACATGCTTTTTAACTTTTTCATTCTGTATAGTTACGTACAAGAGTACAAATACGTTTGGAATTTGACAAATTTGTTGATCATTAATTAAATCGACGTTATTTATTTAAGTTTTGCAAAAATGAAAACGGTTTGAAAAATTGACTAAGTCCCAAAAGAGCGAGTACGAAAATTCGGGGTCGAAGGTGGGAGTAGGATGGCCTGCTGATTGTAGCAATTGACCGTTGACGATGTTGCACATCGTTTGAAAAGTGTGGGCCAATGAGGGGTGGAAACGGGTGGAGACGGGAGAGACGTAGACGTGACACGGAATTTTGAGTTACCGCTGCCAGCAGGGGCGCCCCCGGTGTGTAGCACGGACGACGCTGCGGTTGTGTTGGTAATTTCGCACTGCAGTTTTGTGCTTTTCGCCTTGGGGTACCTACAGAGCGAGTAATTCGCCGTCAAGAAGCGTACGGCAACGAATGACCCGACGATGGTACTCACAGCGAACGTGTGAAATTAGCTGCCCTGAACTGGCCGACATGCAAGGCGAGCGATAGTGTAATTTGGATTAGAACGTTTAATGTGATAGGAAGTGGTTGTGGACTTCTTTTCCCTTTTGAGCCAATCTAAAGTAATGGCATTTTATTGTGCCTAAAACACAGTGCAATAATAGCTGGGAGTATTATATATGTTTGAGGATAAATCGCACATCATACTTCATTTAACCAAAATTACACTAAGCTTTAAATTGCACCCGTCAAACTAATCATTGTTATAGATTTATTTGTTTGTTTCATTAAAAGTCCAAAAATACAAATAATACAAATTTTAACAAATTTAAATTTGAACTTGAAAGTTCTCTTTTCTACGCCACGTCAACGTTCGTTTGAACTGATTTAATGTTTAAGGGAATAACTTTCAACCCTCTCTTGTACCTACAACAATAAAAATACTCATGTTTCAGTAATAAAATCCATGGAAGACTGTTTGATTGTAAGGTTCATTGTTGCGTTCAACTTTTCAGGGAAATAGCAAATGTTTTTACTGAACAATAATTAACAAGAGAAGTGATGATAGTGCATTTTGGAACAAATAACTTTTGACCGGATCGCAATTCATTTTGGATAAATTTTGCACAGAAATATTGTGTTGTAATATTCGCTTTCCAGACTTTGTTTGCAATACGCATTCTTTTACGTATCCTGTACAAGAAGTCGTTTCGATACGCTTGCCGTTTATATACTTTCATATCAAATCAATATGGAATATTGATACACATGCTGGGCATTACATGTTAGTTCTTGTGATAGAAAACTGTTCTCAAAGTAAATACCCGAAACTACACCAAATAAAGATTAGATTTAGTTGAGCTACATTATCACTGTCACGTACATTGCCTGCTTTGAAAACGATAAAGGACAACATAATTCAATTACCATACTGCGAGTAGAATGCCAAATTAAAATAGTTCTCGAAATAGACTATCTTTGTTTATTTTGTAAATATTTTCATACTTTTTTAATACGATTCGGTATCCAAGGTTATAATTTGAAGCACAATAAAATTGATATTTTGTAAAAAGCAATTTGAAAGGATCACAAAAAAACAACAGATTTAGGAACTCACAACCGGCGTAAAATCAGACAATATATCAGATTTTTTTAGTAGTAATTTAGTAGTTAGTTATAATTAAAAAAGGAAACACGCCTGGTTTTATATAGATTTTGATTCAAAAAGGAAGTATATGTAAATGGAACTTGAAGCTCCATTTTTTTCTGATTAACTAACATGAAATGATCCAGATTAGATATTTTATAATCAATATGCCTAACTAGCAAGAAGGACTGAACAAAATAATCCAAAGAATGCACATCACTAGCGCTTAGAGATCCTTTGTATCATATTTGCTCGCTTAAATTCTTAATATCTTGATGTGTTCGTACCAATCGTGGACGATCGAATCTTGTCCTCTTTTCTTGAGTAGTAAGTCACCTGGTAAATCAGGATAGTCTTGAGGCTTTGTAATATCTTAAACATTCGATCAACGTTGAAAAATAATTGCACAACAATTGCTCCAAACAGCTGCAATGCGTTTTATAACTGAACAACAATTAGTAAAAAAAAAATGTCAACAATATATGTTTTGATTTGAGTTGTGTTTTTCAGATTCAGATTCATTAAACTGAAAGATATACAGATTCATGAATCTTTTCATGAGAGATTCAAGAATCCCAAAGATGAATTAACTGGTGAAAAATCATGAGCAAAAAAATGGGTCGAGGGATCCCCTTTTTTTTTTTTTTGTCGCATGATCCACGCCAATGAAAGAATCATGGAGATTCGTCAAAGATTGATGAAAGATACATGAAGATTCATGAGGGTTTCGAAAGATTTATTAACGTTTGAAGACTCGAATCGTAAAATATTCATCAAACCTTCTGAATGAATCTTAGGTAAAAGATTCATATGTATGAATTTCACCAAAAGGTTCATAAGGCACAACACTAGTTTTGATGCATGAATACATGCAGCACTGTGACTAAAAATTGTATAAAATTGAATAACCTCATATATTTAGCACAACCACGAATGAGTGAAAATGGATAAATTAAACACATTTAAAGTTTATGAACTTGCGGCGTTGTTTACGGGTGGTCGAATGAAATAGTACTATTTTTGATTAGTACTTTCCCAAACCAATTCATATGAAAGTTCAGTTAATGTGTTAGTCATAAAGATTATCGTTTCGCTTTGGAGGAATGGGGATCACTCTTTCTTTTCCACACTGTTTGATTTCTGGTTTCTGGGATAGCAGGAAAAGATGGATAGATTTGTCCTGGAATGAAAGGCTCCCGAATCTCGCATCTGTACTTACTGTTGGCCGACTGTGCCGAATGGAGCTGGAGCGAACCGCCCCCGGCGGCCGCACTGGCAATATTGTGCGGCAGGAAGGCGGCGGCAACGGCGGCGTGCGCGTTGAAGTACGCCATCCGCGAGGCCGCGGCCATCTGCATCTGGTGCGGGTCGGCGCATCCGGCGGCGGCGGCGGCGGCCGCGAACGACGCCTGGCCGACGGTGCTGGGATAGAGCGACGGCGTGACCGCCGACACGACGCCGGACGGGCGCGTCGACTCCGAGCTGCTGCCGAGCCCGAGCAGCTCCTGGATGGCGAACGGGGATCGCTGCGGCATGGTCTGGACCGCGGGACGGTGGAGGGCGGCGGCGGCGGCTGCTGCGGCGGCCGCGGCGGCCGGTGCGGTGACGTGTATGGTTTCTCCGCGGGGCAGTGGCTCCAAATTCATGCTTTCCCACTTGGGGTCCTATTGGGATGGTTCCTTGTTTCTTTTCCTCACTCGTTTCTTGTGTTTTCCTTTTCCCAACACCCGATACAAAACCGTATATCTCTTATCAAACCCAAGGCGGATTGGTTCGCCTCTTGTGTTTTTGTGTTTTGTTTTTCACAATGACCACAAATAAACAAGAAAACTTTAAATGACACAAAATACACTATAATCTGACACAAACATCACACGCGGGATCAAAGGATAACTTCCAGCAGCAAACCTCTCGGTAGTTTACCACAAGCCTTGGATTTCGATGGTCACAAATCCCAAGCCAGGCATTTCCTGCCCTTCATCAGGTATTGCACCAAAGAAGACTTGGGTGAACTTACAGATGTCTCCCGCAAGCCCTCAATCTTCGCTGGATGTAAATTGTACGTGTGGGGATGCTATCTTGACGCTGATGTACGGATAAACTCAAATCTACCTTCGCTTATCAGCTTCACTCGGGAGGGCTTTCAGTTATTACCATCAACAGACCGCACAGAACACCTGGACTTCTACTGGAACCATGGCGTAGATAGTTACTCGAAATTGTTTTCATCTTCTACATTCACACTCGCAAACCTGCCCGACGTTACATCACGCCTACGGGCTACCGAAAAGACTGCGTGCCCATGTCACACACCGTCCCAGAGACGAAGACACGGCGCACGCCTTCCCACACCAGTTTGGGAAAATTTCAAACAAAAATAAACCAGCGCACCAAAAGACGACGACGACGACGCACGCCAACGACTATCGCAAAACAACACTCTCACGGCACGGAACCCGACTCCACTCCCAGAAGCTGTCAGACAATTCGCGGACCTTGCGCGCACCTTTTGGGCGTTTGTGTTGCGTTGTTGGCGGCACGGATAGCGCGATGAAACTGAGAACGAGATTTTTTCGTTCGCTCCCCCGTCATCGGGCTGAAGCGCAGCAGCCCATCGAGGCGATGGGGTAGTAACCACTACCAGCAGAAAGCCACATGCCCACTCACACACGCTGGCGGTGGCTCACTTCTCATCCTTATCCGCACCAACACCAGCGCGTACCATTTGTGGTAATTACTTGCCGAAAGGGAAGGATAATTGAAGCGGTAGTTATCGCGCGGTTTTGCTTCACACGGTCGTTTTGGCTGTGTGTGCGTAGTGGAAAGGGGAACGTCGGTAGCCATCATGCGTGTGCGGAAAAGAGAGCGAGCAATTCGATGGGACGCTTTCTTCCGCCACACGGGTAAGGAGGCGTGAGCAAGGAGAATAAAACCATCGTACCACTTAGTGCCAGATGGAGATGGAAATTCTGTAGCACGAGAGAGAGAAAGAAAGAGAAAGAGTCCATTCTCCATGGTTACGGAAGGGGAAAGTAACGATGGCGAACTCTGTATCAGCTTTAGCGAACTGGAATAACGACTGCGGCTGGCGATTGGACTAATGGACTTTCGTTCGTTTTCTCTTTTTATCCACTCTTTCTTTCTCTGTTTCTCTCTCGTTTGCGTTGTTGGTTTATTTGCGCACCGCCAGTGGGCGCCACCTTCTGGCGAAATGAAAACTAGTCCACAAAAGGCGAGTTTCGGCAAAGTGTTGCTCACAACGGAACTTATCGTTGTGGTGCATTGGTGCATTCGATAGTCGAAGTTTGTTAGTATCATCACCAAGTGTATTTTCTCGTATGAAGCGGAGTCCTTCTGAGATTCTTCGTCACATAACATATACCTAGCCCTCCCATATACATGACTTCCATATCGATGTGCCGAAAAGAAGGCGTGTCCTCACCGCTGATAGGCGTTTTCGAGTATATATGTTACAAAAGGCATAAACAACGTCAACGAGGAATGGTGCCGGGAGGGGGGTGGTGAAAAATTAGCGAATAATGAATGAATTGTGGGGCAATCCTGGGGGGGAAACAACACACACCTAGCAAGGGCGTGCAAAGGATGGACGCCGAAGAAGAAATGGAGGGAAAATAGTGGGGAGATAATTGCAGCGAATGTGAGTATTGGTGCGTTGCGTAGGCATGCGACCGGAAGGACATACCGACGCAGATCGGGCGACGAGCGGACCATCCGGGTTGGATTAGCAGCGAGGGAGCAACGGTAGACGGAAATTCCGGACCAGGATCCGGGGGGGCGGACGTGCAGCTCGTAGTATTTTAAACGTTGGAGTCGTAAAATCTGTAATTTTATTACTGATTTAACAATGAGAACATGTTAATTAAAACAGTAATTAGTTTGTTATTGATTGGCTGAATCTTGACAGAGGCAGAGTCGCTCGGCGCTCTCATAGCAGGAAGGTTGGGTTGGGCTTGTAGGTGGGCGAACGGAAACGAAGCATCATCCTGGTAGTGGTAGCAGCGATGGCGACGTCGGTGGCATTGGGAGATAGCAATAACGATATGGTAAATGTTGCCTTCTGAAGCCGAACTGAGCAGCTTTCAGTGTGGGATGCTTTGCGCCCTTTTCAACGGTGGACAACTTTGTCGCGTGCTGCTCGTTTGCATTGAACATTAGTATTGGCGAGAAAAGTGGCTGTAAAAGCGATTTGGAGCGTTTAAGCCTTGTTTGACTCGGGAATGATAGAGCCGCTGATTAACGGAATGTTGTTATTCAAAGGTTGAGTTTTGATTTGACATATTTAGACATGGTTAAGCGGTTAAATTAAGGTTTATTAAATGAGACTTATTTCCCAATACACGGAAATGTGTTACAGATTATTGATATTGATTTATTACTATAAAAATTTATTTTGTTCTCATATGTAAGCATGTTTTTCATAAGTCGATAATATAATAATTTTGGCACGTCGTAACGGATGTTTATAAAGAAAAACTCCTTTATATAAATTAGAAAAACAAATCAGCATGTTTTTATAGGTATGTTACGTATTTTATTAGATCTTTCAAATAAATTGCGAGAAATGCGATGGTTCACAGATGTTTTAAATTATAAAAATCATTAGCTGCACACCTTCTTCGATGACATTTTTTTAAGGTGGAGTATATTTAAAAGATGTGGATTTCATAACAACAGTTAAACAATAAAACCAAAATCATTCGTTTTTCGATATATTAATCGTTCGTTCAACCATACAAGTAGTTCAACTATACACAGTAGACAATAAGTTTCTAGGATAGAAAATAAAAATAATTTTGAATTTCAGAAAAGTTTCGCTAGTTTTGCAAAGAACTTAATGTAATCACGTTAGTTTATCAAATAAAAATAAACAATTATTATTTTTCCATCTATATCTCTTGAAAATTATCTTTCATTATAGAAAACCTATATTTCTGTACCGAATTCTGTAGAAATCATATAGCTTTAGCTACCTCTTCTTAGCAGCCTCAATTTATTTGGTTCTAGTTGTTTTACTTTTGTTCAATTCTGTAGAAATCATATAGATTTACCCCGTATGCATTAGATAAGCAATCTCTTTTTAGCATCCTTAATTTATTTGGTTCTAGTTGTTGTTGAATCTCGAGTCTGGCACCCTCCGGTATTACGACCGGCTGACTACCGATCTATAATATACCGTCTTTCAGTCACCGAAACTCTCTTCGGAGAGAGGGCCTGTCCCACTAGAGGATGTTGGGTCACATAATAATAATAATAGTTGTTTTACTTATCGTACTTGGCTTAGAAAATTGGGTATTTAGTTTTTTAGTTATGTTAGGTATAGTTTATACCTTAAAAAGTTAAACATCTTATTTTCTTCAATACCAGTTTTGCTTTTATATTGCCATGCTTGATCAAAATCGTAGCATTACATAGCGAAGCACACGAATACAGAATAAAACTTGACAAATAATATTTTATTTTATTTGATATTTAAACCGTTGGGTTTGCTCAGTATGCAGACAAAAGAGGAACTTAGTTTGAAACGCACTCCCGTTGTGAAATCTTATTTAACCATCACGAAACCCATCAAACTTATCGGCGCCGTGACGTTTTATGGAGCAGGAATCTTCATTGAAAAATTTATTAATTTCAATTATATCCCGCACATCTGCGGTCCTTTCCCAATCAAACTCAAATGGCGGAAATTGTCATTGGACCAATGAAATGGCACGGGCGGCCGCGAGCGAAAGAGAAAAACTAGGGAAAGAAAATCAAAGACACCCCGGGGGCAATCCACTCCGTTCCGTTCTAAACTTCTAAATCAAACGAGACTGCAGTCAGGGAAGCAGCGAGTGGCTTTGAAATGAATGATTTTGTTTTTTTGTCAATCGCTCCGTTCTTTCAACTCCTCGAAACTCCCTTCAACAGCAAAAAAAAAAGAACCTCAATAGATCGTCTTCTCGTTAGACTGGTCCGTTCTAGAGTTTTCACTTCACGGTTCACGCTGCAGTTCGGGATTGGTTTGTGCGGTTGGCATGGTTTGGGTTTTGAAAATTAAACACAAAAATGGCTCACAATCACAGCAGGGACATTCGTCACTGCTACGTCCATTGTTACTTATCTTGACGATGATTAAACGAAAGGGATTATCATCCGGGATGGGTTTCTTATGCGGGTTAGTGAGGGTCACTTTATTTTTCGCTACGGAAAACATCGTAGAAATTATTTCTATTACATTTTTTGTTTCGAAAGCAAAAAGGTTTATGTCACAATTTCACGCCACCTTCCACCGCAATGCATTCAAACAATTTAAAAAAAAGATGTATTTGAGTACAATATGTGGTTTCCAGTAGCAATTTTTATTGTTTTCTCATATTTTGGAACCTGAAATATTTTCGATCAGAATTTGCTACTGTCTATAAAGAAAACTAATCATTTCTTTCGCAAACCACCTGTCATGATTAATTTTTCACAGCCCAAGGGGATAATTTTTAATTCATGATGGAGGAACAAATTTGAAACCAGTCAATTGTAAAACAGACCAGCGTTCGATTTATCAGCACAGGTTTCCACCTTAGTTCACATTATCGAACTGAAATGATTTCTGCCATTTGAATATTTCTGCCTATTGCTAATGTTTGATGCTGATACAGGTCCCGAAGGCAATGGAAATGCTCATGATAAGTCGGAATCGAAGTCATAATGGATTGGCTGCAGACTCCCAACGGAACATCGTGCTATTTGAGTGAGTAGATTCCGTGTACATTCTGAATAACAAATTATTGTTAAACAAGTTTGCTTATTGACGCAAAGAATAAACATAACCAAGAGAGAGCAATAGGAAGACATTTCTAGGCTGCAGTAACTATCGTGTTTGAGAAATTAAAAAAAATCCAATAATAAGTACATCAATACAGACAAACAGCGCTGTGATTAAATATTTTTTGACTTAAACGATACTTTTTAAATAATACCGGATGCCTCGACGGAAAATAAGTTATATCATGGGTTCTATATATTTTCCAAACCTTTCACGTCGAAATTTTTAACTATACCAAACTGTTGTAATGATTTTATACAAAATAAAATATACGTTTATTATCTAAGCTTTCTGGCTGCAAGACAACCTTAATATTAATTGAGTTAATTTACTATCCTAAAATATGTATCTTTTTGATTGAAATCTTCTTATTAGACATAAAGTTTAAAGCACAACATTAAAAAAAAACTTTTTTTGTTGTCTAAATTGTGGAAAAATAAATACTGGTAGATTACATTTCAATTCAACATATAAAAGAGTGGCTTTCATCACCAAAAACACTTGTGCAATTTAACGTTGTTTGCAATATGCTCAAACGAATGCAAGTTACAAAAATTGTACCATATGCATCAGCTGCAGCTTCCTGCAAGTTTTTGATGTAATAAAAATTAGCCATGAGATAAAACCTAATCATTTATTATACAAAGTAAACTAAACGAGAAATACTTTGTTACTTTATTGTATTTTGCGTGTATAACACCAACTTTTTCATTGAGCATATACATACAATAGTAAAAACTTAGAATAAATTTGTTTTTCCAATCTTATCTATGTAATCTACCCCCGTATGCATTAGATAAGCAAATTCTTGAAAAAGAAAAATTGTTGCAAAATATTGCTCACACTTATTCATAACTATACCTTTATTTGAAGTGGACTATTATAACCTTAATACACATTGGTAGAACTGTCAACCGTATGTAGAAACATTCCTTCCTGAAAAACGGAACTTCTCATCATTTCTGAAATGGACTGGAAGTTGTTTGTCGAAGTGGCGGTTTGTTTAGTTATTGCTATGTTAGTTGCAACACGTTTTGTTCATTACTCTAAATTGAACAAAATGCTACATTCAATCATGAGAATGATCAAATACAACTGAAACGATAGAAAAATGTAACTGCAAAAAATGTTTGGTACAACTTTACGTTATTCCACGAACGGGCAGAAATTGCATGTCGCTGTCCTGCCAAATACGTATGCATTTGCTGGTGAAGCCTATTTTAACAGCAAATTTCTAGGCAAACATGTCAGTAAAAGCCCGAGAAGAAGAAAAAACACTTAAAAACAACTCATGCTTTTGAAACAAATTAGTTAAGAGTTGCCCAGCATTTTGCAAAACAATCGCTCGGCGGTAAAAGTTTTGTGAACGAAAAAGAAAAAATGAGAAACATCTAAGTGAACTACTCTAAAACGAAACTCTGCTAGCAATATTGTATTCATCGTTTTTTAAACACCTATAAAAGAGCCAGCACTTGAGACACTGAAGAAAAACCGCAACAACGCCGCAAAGCTTACGAAACCAATACATCCGTGAGCCTTGAGACATGAAACTGAGCAAAACTACTTACGACACCGTTGAATCCGGTTAATCAGTAACATGCTGAATATCCGTTTTGAATTACTTATTAGCATTATTGAACAAAACCACACAAACAAATACAGAAAGATACCAGCATAACGGTTCAAATTGCCAAGAGTGTGAAAAATATTCCTACTTTTGGAGAAAGTAACTCGGAAAGAAGGAAAGACAAAACCCGAGACGCTAAAAATCGTGGTTCTTCCACGCCAAAGCTGGATCTTCCTTTTGTTTTCCTACCAACATTCCACCACCACCGCTTACCAGCGCTTGTATTGACAGCGCGAATTGGCTTCCATGCCACAATAGTGTGATCGGCTGCTGTCAGTTCGAATACAAACAGTTCGGCACGAGAAAGTCCTCGGCCAGCGCTGGCAGAAATGAGTGTTAAACGAAACCACGAAAACCGAAGGAAGGATCGAAACCAAAGCGAGTAGGTTTTTGGTTCGGTTTATTGTTTGAGAGTTAGAAAAACTCACAGCATTCTAAGGAAGAATGTGTATGCTGGGAAAAGCCCCAAAATCGGCCTCCTTGGACCACGGGAGTTTGCTGTATCGAGTTACATCGAGACCCGGAGCTACGCACCGCCGAGGAGCGGAGAGGAAATTTGTTTTTGTTTATGTTGTGGGTTTATTTTTACTTTTCCACTCCGGTTTGATTTATTTGTTTGTTGTCGCTTGCAACACAGTGGAGCGTGGAGTGGAGAGGTGAAGCGAGGAAAACTTTGAGTGCCAAAACTGCGTGGTGGCCCTCTACATCCGTCCATTCCCTTTGCCACAGCCTTGTGAGACGTAATTTGAGACGCAATCTTCGCTCCATTACGTCGTTTTCTGAGGCCTTTTTTACTCGCGCTAGTTAAATCGCATTTGAATATGCTTGATTTTCAAACCGGCTTCTCGGTTCGCTTCTGATTGTGTGAGGCTTAATTTGTGTTTTAGTTTAATTTTTTTTTCTGCTTCTGCTTCTGCTACTTCTCACCTTCGAGGCACACCATCCGGCATCCTTTGGCGCTACACACCACTGATTCCATCAATATGCGCACCGGCGCACCGAAATCCGTAATTATGCCTTCAACCATTTTACTGCATTAGTAGCGCCGTTTGCACTCCGCTCGCGCGCCCCACGAGTGCCATCTTAAAAGGCAACCGGTGGTGGTGGTGGTAGGGAAAAATTTGCGAATTATGCCCAGCTACCAGCACCCCCCAACCTCCTCTTTCCCTGTGCTTTAGCCGGAGTTTTTCCTCGGTTTTATTTTTGTGCAGGGAATGATGATTATTCGCCCGCTTTTCTTTCTTGCGCCCCCGAACCAGGCGTCGAACGCAGGCGTCTTTGCGTTTGCCGTTTGCTGAAAAGTTAATTATGTTGTTTGATTTTTTCTTATTTTCCTCACCTCCTTATGTGTGTGTGTGTGCGAGGCTGCTTTCCTTTTTGCAACCGGCGCGCGTTAATTACTCCACCATCTAATGAATGGTGGATGGTAACGCCTTTCCGACTGGCTTTGGAAAAAATGTCCCCCTACCTCTCCGCCACCGCAACGATCCTCACACCCCTTCTATTATCCACCAGCAGGTGGGTGTTGGTATCATTTGGTCGGTTGCTGGTTTCAAATGAAAATCGTAACCGCCTTTCGTGGTTCGGGAAGGCACTTGCAATGAAGCGTGAATTGGAAAGGGGGGGAAAAAGAACTGTGCGGGTGGGCTTTTGTGCGGGAAAAAACTACCCCTCAACCCACCCGTTCCACCCACCTACGGGGGTAGTTTTCCATTCTAACCACGCGCCGGCTGCTGGTGGGCAATTGGTGGCTCGTACGTACTTCAGTTGGAGAAAATCTGAATGACAATTGCGCGCGCGCGCGCTCGCACTTTTCTAAGGGCTACCGGCGTTGGATCAAAGCAACCGCGAGACCCCAGCAGGGGCGTCGGGAAAACTACAAAGCGACCAAAGTGCCGGTATGCGAAAAGACCATCCACATATAAATATACGTCCACGGAGAGGTTGGTAGATAATTTGGTACTTGTGCGCTCGCCTTCGCTGATGATGTGGATGATGCTGATGAATCACGCGCCGCACGGAATGCGACTGGATTCTCCATCGATGGCGGTCTGTCAATCGTCGGCACACGGTTTTTTGTTTGCGGATGGGAAGATTGACAACGTGCCCTTAGGATGTGTGTAGATTTCGTGGGAAAAAGGAAACTATGCGCGCCGGGGAAGGGCGTGTCGAAATTTCATATAGCTCCGAATTTGTTTTAGAATTAAAATTGAAATGCAAAACACACAGGAGTTGACCGATTTTGGTAGTTATTACTACTATGCCATAGTTGTCTGACAAGAGGAGAAGTCCTTTTAACGAGTTATCCATATTTTACATATTAGTTCTTTTTCTTACATCTAACACCAAAGGCTCCACAGCTACTCTTTTGAGCATCAACATGAGTCACTTTGGACGCAACTCGCCACAAATAATAATTAATTATCAATTAAACATCTACACATTGTTTTTGTGCTCCTTGTATGGAGATGGTACAGATTTTTTTAAAATATAGTAGGAACCCGCAGTACGCTAATGTTTGGGACCGTATTGCGGATTTCCTCTGCCATAACGTTTATACTTCATATTGAAAAGTTGACACTGAGAGGAAACGGCTTATTTAACATATCTTCTATCCAAATCACTAATAAGTGTTCCCTTTATTTTATAATCTCATTACGTTTCCGAGTGGCATTACTCCGTTTGCAGAATTCCGCAGATTATCTTTGCTTTGGATAATGGTCCGCACTGTTGATTGTGGTCGTTTTATATGCCGGGCTATTGCTGCATAACTTTTTCCTTGTTCGAACATCTTTACTATTGCTATCTTTTCTGTAATTGTTATAGCACACTTATTATTTCACACAACAATCATTGTTATAGCACTTATTACTTTTATTATTTCATGCCATATTATTCGCTTCAAGATAATTGCTTCAAGATTGTACAGCTTAACAAAACAAGAACCGGTAAACGTTAAACGCTATGTGCTGTCATTTTTTAAAAAAATCGGGTATTGCGAATTAGCATATATGGATTTGTTCTACTCAGCTGTCGAACGAAAACAAAAATGAAAACATATTTTCTTTCAATGCGCGTTTTCATGCGACGATCCGATGGCTTTTACTCTAAGTTAACTGAAAAAATACTTTCTGAATGCAAACAACCGAGCGTGTAAAGTCATTATTCTTACGTCCAATCCTATAATTTTTTTTTCTGTCATAAAAAAATATTTCTTTTTAATGTTGCCAATCAGTAATATTTGAAATTTTAGTTTCCAATAAACCAAAAACGAATTGGGTTCGTTAATATCATTATCATCTGAAGGTAGGCAAATAGCAAAAGGTGCAAATAGCAGTTTTGCTGTCACTTTTTTACGTTTCGTGTAGACGTTAACATTCGTGAGCCGATGCAAATGTAAGCGCATTCAGTATTGATTTGAGTGTTTAATGTTTTAAAAAACAATACAGAGGAAGTGTGTTCACCAAAACTTTGTCAACAACCACTGTACATCATCACAAACAACTATTTTTCATCCACCGGCACTTTATACCAGGTGCGCAAATTTTTGCAAATCTATTTTTCACTCGCTGATCGACAAACACATTTGCGCACATTTTGACAGCGTTGGTTGATAAATATATTTATAATGCTTAGTTTACATGAGGCGCAAAGCATCCTTTGCAAACGCTAAGCCTCGTGTAAACTAAGCATAATAAATATATTTATCAACCAATGGTTTCCTATTGAACTAATACATCAAAATCTTTTAACTACATTCGAATAGGCTCAAACTGTGTCTTCTGTTGTGTCCTTAGGACTAAGGACGAAAGATTCTCTTCATGAACCATGTAAGGTTCCTCTTCAACCGATGATAGTACCTTAGTTGCTTTTCTTGAGCTTCGTCTATTATTCCTCCACTGCTATATAATCTAATAATATTCCAAAGTTTAACAATACAGCAGTATTTAAAAAAAAATGTATTACAAAATCTTAGGAGAATCGAAGCCTACGCAAACAGCATCTAACGAGGAGTAGCGGAAACAGAGTTCTTCCTGGGAAGCGGTTGAACTTCCTATTAGAACCGGTACGATTGAACCGGTCGAAAAAGCTCGGTATTCGTCGGAAACATGAACTTCGACAACTTTACGATAGCAAGTTATTCAAATGGTTATTTTTGATACATTTTGCTAAAATTTATTATGATTTTTGAAAAACGAAAAATACAAAATTAAATATTTTGATAAACTTTAAGCATTTCAAAAACAATTAACATGAGCCTAGAACTTCAATATCAAGGGTTGGAAACCATCTGATAGGGCACTTCAATTGGTTATGGGTAAGATCTTTTTTTTACTTTTTTTATTAACGTTTCCCAAAAAAAAAAAGAAACAATAGTTGTAAGTATAAACGCATTGAGTTGGAAATATTGAAAAACTACAATCAAGCTTAGAAAGAATGTGTACATGAGTAATTTATAAATACTGATTCTAGTAACACGTCAGTCATGTTTTGTTTAGTGAGCTATATTATGTTGAATATTCAACACATACATGCGATGTTGAATAGATTTAGCAAATTAGCATTTACCAACCGAAGTCGTAAACGGCTTCTACTGTCGAGACAGATTGAGGACCAAAACTATTAGCAACATCAAAACACTAACAGGACCATTCTATTAACTGTGTCCCCTTGAAAGCAAGTGTCGGAAAGTGCCGTGCTCATCCGCCTGCTGAACATTGTCTGTGTTGCTCCCTTTTTAGATCACACTACCAACACCCGGACCTGTAAGTAGCCTCATTTAAACTTAACACCGACTCGTCACTCTCCCTTCCAAACGGTGCAAGTCTGGCGTTGTTCTGCCAGCAGCGTTGCTGAAATAACTACCGACAACCCATCCGGACGGGTGTTAAAAACAAAATCGTCCCTATCCAAAGCTCGGACCGGAAAAGCAAAAACTGACCATGGGAACGGGAAGGCCCGCAGTTGGGGATCGAAAAATGGGAAGATTAATTCAATTGCACGATTCGCCAATTCCGGACGAAGAGAGCAGGGACAAAATGGCCTCTGGCTATTATTCGCCACCGTTCAGCAGAAAGGCCCATCAGGATCCGGAGTCCTTTGGGGAGTGTGTTGTTGTGTGTCCGCGTGTGTGTGTGTGTGTGTGCATCTATTTTGGTGCCGTTGTCACACTTCAAATGTAACGAATCATCATCCATCCACGTGGCACGTTTCGTCGCCCCGGTGGCCTTCGCGAGGCGACGTTTCCCGGCAACGACGGTCCGCTTTTCCACGAAAACACGTCCTCGTCACGTGCTCGTCCTAATCACGCGAAAGTCCCGGCCAGAAAGGGGGCCGCGCGACACGCCGTTACATCAATTCCAAATTGCCCCCGGCGACACGCTGATCGATTGAACAATTTATGAGTCATCAAAGTTGTTATTATGGCGCTGATTATTATTACCATCGCATGGCGAGGACTGCAGCACCGGAAGCATCCCCGTCCATCACGACCTTTGCTTGCCTCTTCATTTTTCCTCTCACCGTGGCACGCCTCATCGCTTACCCGATGGCTAGAAAATTACTATTTTTGCGCCCCGACTCCTCCCTTGTGTGAACGAACAAGAAAAAAACCCGGGATTTCAGACCCACTGCTGCCTTTTTCTTTTATTAATATTCCTTTTCTCCCCTGCTTCGCTATGTAATGGTCGCCAATGGCTGTCACCGATGGTCACAATAGTACATAACATTACGTGATTTTTCTTTCAGCCTTGTATCTCCCCCTGCGTTCCCGGGTTGGTGGTGGCTGGCATGCCGTGGGGCGAGAGTTTCCAATATCGTTCGTACAAGCAATTATGATCTTGCCTCTTTGGATCACACTTCGCATGTTGGTGGAAAACGGCGGGTTTCCTTTCGTCTCATTACGCATTTGGAGAGTAAAAACCACAACGTCTATCATGATTGTCATTACTTGTTATAACTTCATTAATACTCATCCCGTAGTTAGACATACTTTTTGCGCTTTTCTATTATTTATTCTTCAATAGGTTTGGTGTATTTATTGCTTGGTTTTTATTATTATTATATAAAACTCAACGTTAGACGTAACTTAAAAGTAAGTATTAGCGTATTAAGCTCTATTAAAAGTATTTCTCATAGCCTATAAGGTACGTTAAAATTAGCGCAGGTTGTAGACTGTGCGTGTATCAGTTTACCAACAAACACTGCGTCGTCGTTTCTTCAATGTTTGCAGTCTTAAAAGAAGGCAACGCGAGTGATAGGAAGGGTCTGGATCCGCGTTTCGCCAGGGGAGCGATCGTATCGTCAACCTAGTAAACCTTTTCTGAACGTTCTTCATCCTATCGTGCGGAAACCATATTACACTATTGAATTCCAGAATAGAGTGAACTAAACTAACATACAACGTTTTAAGATACATTGGGTTATTAAATTCTGTCGTGTTTCTAAGGACGAAGGAGCGTCTTATTTGCTTTACCTATCATATTATAATAGCGGTCGTGAAAAGTCAGCTTACTATCTAGAATAACTCCTAAGTCCCATATCGAATTGCTTCTGTGTAATATTACTTATAACTATAAATAAAAGGCTTTTTTGTTCTATGGTGCGACACAATACAGCACTTCTCGATTCATAAATTAAGTTGATTCCAATCTTACCAAAGACATAGATTGTTGAGAGAATCCTGTAGTCGAGAGCAATTGCTCAAACCTGATACTACACTATAGAGTTGAGGTCGTCTGCATAGAGCAGCAAAGTAATATTTAAAAAAAACATTGTATCCACAGTATAATAACAAATAATTGTTGATTTACGAGATTCCAGAAATTGTAAAAAATACGATACGATTTTTATATCATAATGATGAAAATTAATCAGTAAAACTGAAAATGTTTTTATTGCATTCAGAATCAAAAACACTTTATACGAAGGATTTAACTAATTTTGAAAGTTAATCAATTGATTAACGAAAAGTTTCAAAAGCTTATTTTTGCGTCTTCATTTCTTTGTTAAAATTAAAAATTCTTATTTTGATTTGCTCACTCACAAAAAGAAAACTTAAGTTCTTATTTGTTTAAATTTTCTTTAGCAAATATCAATCCTTGTTGATTTTGATACTTGATTGTTTATTTTTCTAATCCGGACAATACATTTTTTTCAATCACGCTTAATTAAAAACACATGCTGATTTACTGGATAAAAGATGCTACATATGCCAGCCAAAATGAAAAAAAATTCTCAGCACATATTTAAACCAACATATTTACAAACCAATCAAGATAATAAAAACAAGTTTATTCCAGTTTACTAGGAAGCAAATTTGGACACAAATTCATTCAACAAAGAAAATGTCATCCAGGGAATGAAACAATCAATCAATCCGATATACATAAGCACAACCGCATCCTCAAAAGAGTGCCTCACTGTTGGTGTGAAAACATAAACCCAAAATCATTATTTATGCATGCCTGCCAGCGTTCGACGTTGGCAAAAAAGATACTTTTTCCCTCACATACCGGTTCCATTCAAGCAGCAAACTAACGAGCATAATCTGCGTCCGATGTTTTCACAAAGTCGTCCCATAATAGGATTACAACTTAATTCGTGCTGTGATGGGAAAGTGCGGGTGGTGGAAAAGTGTTCGTTAAAAGAAGAAGAAATTTGAAAGCAGCAAAAGCATAATCACTTTGGCCACCACAAAGGTAGGTACCTTTCTTTCAAGACATCAAAAGTTTGCCCTTTTATTTTCGTTTTTTTCCAAACAAATCCGTCGCTTTGCGGGAGGAGAAAAATAAAAAGGAACTCCCGGACCGGAGTCTTCATCCTGGCAACACAACTTCGAGAGACAATACGTCGGGCAGGGGTTTTGTCACCATCAGGACGAAAGACGCAGACCATCTTCGGCAGCCTTTCGTTCGATGATAATGTCGACACGTTTGGCGCAGTTTCGGCAGCGGGGTCGGTTTACCGTCCAATTTGAAGAAAAGCCCACCAATGTTACCGCTTCTCACTATGATCAAATTTCCTAATGATGAACCCGCCCGGCTCGCTCGGCATTGATGCCGTTGATTGGTTTTTTAAAAGAAATATCGAAACGAAGCGTGTAGGTTAGGGATAAGAGCTGGAGATGTGATATTATTTTTTAAAGAAAGCGTTCGTTTAACCCCGGAACCTACCATCGAAGCTAAACCGAGTGTTGTGCCTCGTTGTCGCGCGCTCGGTCAGGTTTAATGGGAAGTGGCACAGAAAAATATAATGAATCCCGAATCGGTTAGTAATCGAATAAAGTGCTGGCAGCTTCCTGGGAAATCGGTGGGCTCCTTTCTCGTCCCGGGAGAGAGTGAGAACTAAAAGGGAGCTCGTTTGGGGAATGTAATGAACATACACGCGATCGTTAGTACGAGCTGGAAGTGTGTGAGGTGAAATGTATCCTCCAAGGACGCCTCCCAAACCCCGTGGCTACGATCGAGCTGAAACGGTTCATCTCGCACGAGAATGGAGGTTTTGTATTATTTTCCGTACCACTCACATTACTGATGATTACTGGTGTTTTATCCACTTCATCGTAACCGAGCCCGACGGTTGCGATTAACGAGAGTCGAGTGTTTAATAACCGGAACGGCGGTGTGCGGAAGGATTGTTTGTAAAGGCTTTTTGGATGACATTTTTACGTTCGTTTGTCTTGTTTGTTAGTTTTTGTACCGTGCCCACCGAAATGAGTAAATGAAAAGCGTTAAGCATTTGTTGTGACGAGTGACGAATGCTGCTTTCAAATATTTTGACATTGAAACCGACGCGTCGTCTCGGATGTCGTGCTTTTGTTCGAAATCCCCTTCCTCCGGGGAGCAAGGAGCGTTCAGGACATTTGCGCATTTACCTGTGGAACGATCCGGTTGGCGGATACGGTCGGTCCTCACGGAATGGTTGACGGAAGTGGTCCTTTTCTTCGCGGTCGTATGTGGTGAAAGGGTGTACGAAATTCAGGCTCCAAGATGGCCGGCCGTCGGGAAACAAACCTTAAAAAAAAACAAAACCTAGCAATGAGGAGGAGGAAAAAATAAACAAATAGGTAAACAACCGCGTCAACCACAACTTACGGATCGGATATTCGCCATTCGTTTGAGAAAAGGTGACGGTGAGATATTAATGGGGATTCTAAGTGCAAATACACAAACAAAACAAGTGCACATGACTACGGTTGAGGGCTTCCATGCCATTTTTGTAGAATAATTTACCCCACGAAGGTTTTGGCCAAATGGCGGAAACGTCGGTCTACGCGAGAGTTTCCACACTGCGGCTTTTATTCCATGCCGTAATGACTTCGTTTCAGGAAGCAGTTATGAAAGTAAAAGAGTTGAATGCGGTATAATTAATGTTGGTATCACCGTTTATGAAAAACTATAAACTCTTTCTGTGAACTAGTACTTGTGGTCAAACAATCCAGTCATCGCGTGCGGCAGCCTTAAGTTAGAAAATAAAATAAATTAAAAGCATCGTAAATTACACACAAACATTTATTATGTGCTTCGAACATTTTCCAAAAAGGATTAAAACATGTATTTGTTGAGGCGTGATCATTTTTTCAAACATTTTACTCTTGGCTGAATGTCTTACATTTTGTTATAGCTCTATAATAGTACATAATAGTAAATGTTGAGAAGATTAGTCTCTCCACTTATATTTAAATACATGAAAAAAGGACTGGGATATATATCTTACATTTTGTTATAGCTCTATAATGTCTTACATTTTGTTATAGCTCTATAATAGTACATAATAGAAAATGTTGAGAATATTAGTCTCTCCACTTATATTTAAATACATGAAAAAAGGCCTGGGATATATATCATCAAACGAGAAGATGGTATTTTTTATCTATCAATCACTTAACACTTTTTTGTCACTTTTGAAGTGGCAGTGCCAATTTGAGGTCCTTAACATTCTCCTTATCGAACGAGAGGAACCTTAGATATTTCTTTTGGACTATTGGACATACTATTGATTGGTTCGAGGTTGATTATAAAATTTTGTTAGTCAGTATTCTGTTTTGAGGAAAACCAAGTTATGCTATTTTATAATTTATAACTAAAGTCAATTTCTTGTTGTTAAATGGTAAGGTACATTTTAAGAACTCATCTTTCGGTTTTATATCTTTAAGCGAAACGAACAACACTGTATCAAAAAGTGAGCAAAAAGATTGATTTCATACGATACCGGTTTTCATGCCGTTTTTATCTATTGTAAACAAAATTGGACCGATGACGAGCGTATTTTCGTTAAAATTGAAATCATCCGCAGTGTTCCTCTGATATCATGATAATTCAAATTTAACTCAATTCCATGCCTGTTTCTTAAAGCACAAGCAAAGTCTTTGTTTTCATCGTTAAATTAACGTTTTCCACTTGGCTAACACCTGCTGGGTCAGGATCTATTGACATATTTCTACAATATTCAAACTATGTAGACCTTTTACTTGAACACAAAAGATTTGCAACCTAAACATTGCTAAAGCAAGATCGCTGTGTAAATAAAAGCTGTAATCAACATTTCACGTCATTTTTGTATGGTATTCTTGTTTGTAATTTTCATATTTTATAAATTTTATTTTATTCACATTTGTTTTGCAATTATATTATTCATTGGGATGACGTAAACCGTCTGCAGAGGCGGATCAATCCATTCCGAGCCTCGTAACGGTAAGATAATCGGCTGCCCTCCACACATTTCCATTCTTCATGTTTTTTCAATAGCCATTTTCCACTAATGTTTCTGAATCAGATACATATCGTATAATAAATGCTGGTTTAGCTGGAAGCGGAATATCATTTAAATGTAAAATAATCCAATGGGTTGAAACCGTGTTGAATTCTTCGATCGGATTAAGATTGAGAGTCGATTTTCAACTGTTTTTATAAATTCATCAACAATATAAAGTGATAGGTAATTTATATTTACTTTTCAGTTTATTGCATGTCTTAGTAAAATAGACTTTAAAAATTCATCGTGTTGAGTTTAGCTATCTAAATAAATTTAAATATAACTATGTTCTGTTCATTTATACCTCTAAATCCTATATTGAGGCATTGGAAACTTTACTTTTTAATACTTTACTTCGATAAATGCTTATTCAAATAAATGCAAATCTGTTCTATTGTTAAAAGAGAATCTTTCTTATAAAGTGTTAAAAGCTACCATGATATTTTCATGGTCACAGAATACATTTGAAACCGCTCTATAATGATTAATTCCTTCGATTAATTTGGACTGCGATGAGGATAACAATTCGAACGGGTAAGAATGCACACTTTTACTGGTGGCTCTTGAATCGAAGGTACTTTATGTTTTAAATAATATCGATGATGGTCAACCCGAGGTTACCTTAATCTTGACCGCTCAGTCCGCTTGTTGCGAGATACGCCTCAGAGCATTCGTATTGATCATTTTTATAACATACAATCTGAAAAAATATGGAAACAAACAATTAATAAGAATTCGTTGTAAAGTTAAAAAAAACAGCGTAGAAAACAACAAATATTGTAAGCATTACTAAGCAAATGCATTGTCATAAGTTACAATAACCTTCAGAACAGGTAAATCAATGAAAAAAATCTATGTAAAAAATTAAATTGACTCTCAAACGATTTGATCTAAACATCCCTATACCAGATGCAAAAACATTCAAAACCAGCTGGCGAAAACAAATAAAATGGCTTCCGTTTCGGGCTCGCCAGCTCACTAAACCAAAGGCCCATTTTCCAAACAACGCGTGATGGGTAATTTTTGTATTTGCTTCCCGTCCCCCAAAGCACACTTCCTCCCAAATAGTGCCAATAGGTGGCCGTGGCTGGTCGTTCTGGTGCCGCATGCTGTGGGGTTACAGCTGCACGCAAGGGTCTCTCCAATTTTCCACCAGCAGCCCGACCGTCCAGAAGCACTAATAAACAAACCACTTTCAGCGCCGGTAGGCGGAACGCGTTGTTTGCATGATTTTGTTTTCCTTTTTTTTTGGGCCCTTCATCCCCTTCCTGATTCCTGTTTCGATTGCGTGAGTTTGCCGTTTGTCGTTTGCTTGTCAAACCATTTTTGACAGCTCGCTAAGGGGAAAATTGGGTGCAAATCGGAACGGAGGCGGTATACGCGGGCATTATGGCGATGGGACGCACTTCAGAGCAGGCTTTCCTATAAGGGCCCCTTTTTTTCGCTCGAATCGATTAGTAGCCATCACCGTGAAGAGCCATCAGATATCAGGAATCGTTGGAAAAAGAAACAAAATGTTTCAACTAAATACCATCCAACGAAGCCCGACTGCAATAGGACCAGCTGCAAGCTGGGACGTCCTCGTGTTATTGCCACTAATGTTGCCGATTGGTGCTACACTTTTGTGCTGTTGGCGGTTCGTATTATGTATGATTTTGTTTAATTCGAAACGCAAGGGAAATCGCTGCTGAAGGAGCCAGAACTGAACGAAAGCTGCCGTTTCATCACTTCTCTAAGTTTTAATTGACGCAAATGGGACGCGTTTTCCTTTCACGATTCTTAATTTCACATCAAAATTCTTTCCTTTTGGTTCCTTCTTTTTGTGCCCGAAGTTTTTTCCTCAAATATCCTATCCTACCCATGTATTCTCCAACGATGTGTCCTTTTCGAGTGGCGAGAAAAGGTGCACCATTATTTTGACACCTTCTTGTGTTGGGGGAAAACATTCGTTGCTTTGTCTGTTTGGGCTACCATTTTGCCCGCATTTGAGCGGTTGCGTTATTGTTTGCGATCGTGTTGCAGATGATATCTTATTTTCCTATTATCTTTCTGTTTTGTAAAGCACAGCCGTGTTTAGGCATTTCGGGCCCTTGAAAGCCCACTTGTTGTTGTGTTGTTTTCCTTCCTAAGATGCTCCTTTCATGAAACTCTCCACTTTAGAAAGAAACATGGCCCAGATTGTAAATGTACTGTGCGTGTGTGCACATTTTTATACGTGCTTATCTTCACTCTTAAAAACAATTTCAAATGTTTTCTATTCACATTTGTGGCGTATGAAGGATCACTATCTTCTTGTTACGGTCCTGCATCATAATTTTGCCATCGCAGGAAACCGACAGCTTTCGTACCCTTTTGACATCGACAAGTTTTCCTGGTCCAACTTTTTCCAACAGATCGAAATCTCGAATGACCACGTCGGGCGGAGCTGCTGCTTCCGTTTGCATAAGCTTTTGAATACATTTGAATTTGAATGGACGACAAGGACTGCGAAAATTCACTTCAGAGCCATCAGTTCATTTTCATCGCACAGTAGTACGGCTTCGGTGTTCGAGAGTGTATTTTTTATCAATTTTCCCTCTAGTAAGATTGTATTGAAAGCAGTAAATTATCCGCTTTCTTCGTCTTTGTCGTCGTAGGATTGAAGAAAACGTTCCATTTGTCGTTTTTCGAACGGATATCCCACCGCCATATTCCTGGGCTCCTCGGAACGTTACGTTTTGACATGGAAAAGCAAAATTTTCCATTGATTTGCACATTAATGGAGAGAGAAAAAAATTGAGTTCGGGATTCGGACCCAACCGTCCCTGTCTCCATCCCCTTCAGGGTTCCACCACCCTCGAACACGATAATGGTTGACGAGCAAATACGCCTTTTTCCTATTCATGCTATTCATCGCAAAACTGATTTGATCATCAGCGTCTTTGCCTTCCGTTCGCCACCGTTACTTACTTTCTTGGGTTTTGCCCGTTTTCCACACGGCAATTTCCCCACACCGAAACGCTTTTCCATTCCCGGAGACCGTATCGTTAGTGCGGCATCTTCGTTAGTTCGTTATCGCCGGCATCGTTATCATTTATGGTTTATCATTTGTCATTATCCGAACACTCCTCGCTTTCTCCCGTTTGTTCACCCCGTCGTCGTGGGGATTTGGGCGATTTTCCTTTTTCGCCCATTTTGGAGTGGTTCAATTTTTCGATTCAAATATGTTTCCAGGCTTTATTTCTTTCCCTGCCGTAGCTGCCATTTCCTTACGCTCAAGATGCTAAAGCTGGAGATGTCAGGAGGCGTTCTCGGGAAAAAGTGGTCTCATCTTTTATATTTCAATTTGTAAATTGCTGACTCATTACGCTAAAATGAAGATTTTTAAAAAGAAAAATAATGAATGGACGACGCCATCTGGTTGTATCTTTCACAAAACACCGAAAGTGATCTATTTTTAACAATCCATTTATATATCAAATTCCTTCTAAACAAACATCAAACCGTATTCATAAATCTTGACTTAATTTGGATTTATTTTACCGTAGAATGAATATGAAAATACATTCGACTCAGAATAACTTAGAATTTGAGTGTTTAGATTTTCTTACCTTTCCAAATATAAATGATCTCGTCGTTTTTCTATCTATTTTCCATAGAAAACATTTTCGAACAAACTTTTTGAAAATTAAATTCAAAAATATTACTTAACAAATTGCGGTTTGTCGAAAAATAATGAAATATCGCTCATTTGTCCACTATTTTGAAGCTCTACTTTGCTAGTTCAAATTCAAATCAAATTGATTTGATTAGCGCTAGCACAGTATTTGGACTAACAATGACTAGACATTTCCAGGGGATTTGTTGAAGAAAATACGTAAAAAAACACATCCCATGGCATTTCGTTTCTTAATTTGGTAGAACTAGAAAAGCATAAGTTTTATTTGAAAATTATGCATGTGCTTTGTAATTCTGCTTTGCTAGGTGAATATAAAGTTATACACAACGCAGGTGATAGTTTCCCCTAATCAAATGTTCTACAAAGATTGACCCTCTCATTCCCGCCTTTTTGTAGAGGTTTTTAAAAAAATCACTTTAAAGAGGTTCTACATGAAGCTTTCTCTATTATTTGGATCCTTTGCGAAAAACATGTCAGTTGACAAAAATCAAACAACTTTTAAACCTTTATTCTATTTTTCTAATCAAATGAAATTCTTTATGCTGGCAAATTATTAACTCATTCGATATTCGATGTTGATTGCGACTTCAACAAGTTCCCATTGCTATGTAACAAAACGCTCAAAGGAACGATCATTATCTCTCATTATTGCACAAACCTCATTACCATACGAATCCTCGTTATTTTTCTGAGTACATCCGATTCACAGCATTTCTGCCATCGTAACAGCATCGTCCACCAGCCATATCGTATCCGTTCGTGGGGAAAACCCCGTTCGTTACACGCTTACATTGAATTTCTTTGCATTCATTTAAAACCAAAATACGCCATATCAGTAGTTCATGCGCAGGAACGCGCGAGCAAAAGGATTCTTTGTTTCCGTGCAGTTTCTGTTCTTTGCATCGAGCAGTGTCAGCGCATGCAGCGGTAAGAGTAATGCCCACACTCTGGCCCATCATTTGCATCATAGCATTATGGTGCGTTTGCAGGGCGGAACGTCTGTTTCCATGCCACCCGGAGCTTGCGCGAGGAAAATGGTTGATGGAAATCATAATTATATTCTCGCGAAACGAAGCCACAGAAAAAAAAATCATCGCGTTCAGGCATACAACATGGAAGCCAAGAAGGTTGAAGGTTGAAAAGTTATTGGAACAACATTGTCAGACCTTGAAGAATGAAACTAAACGTAAGTGTAAGTACATTTTTCGCAATGTAAAATCGTGTAATATACTAAAGTATAATACAAACCTAAAACATAATAAATTTACATGATAAATAAACTACACTACAAAAGTTAGCACACAGTAGGTTAAGCAGAATAATTGGCTTTGTAAGGTCATTGTTTCTCCGGTAGGACAACGATGAAAAAACAAGTGCCTTATAATAAAATTGATCAAGAACCGATCGATTTACCCTCATATTGATCCGCTTGATGCCATGATTAAGGATGTGAATTCTGAGTCCACAATAAGTTCCCTAGCTGAGGAGAGAATTTCGAGAATTTATCTGGCTCCCTAAACTCATATCGAATCCAAATGTGCAAAAATATTTGGCGAACAGTGCAACGCTCAATCCCTCGTTTTTATTTTCGTTTAACAATTGCTCCTCACCAAGCAAATGGCATTTATTTTAGTTTTGGTCTGCTGTGCACGGTCTTTTGTGGTGTCGAGTAGTATGTGTTTCATACATTTTGTGCCTCCTACAATCCTTATTAACTGGAAGTATTAATAATTTCTAAAGCGCACTTTTTTTACTATTCCTTCTTTTATTATGTGCCAATTTTATTAAGCTTTATAAATATTTTTTCAATGCGAATGGGGAATGGGACTCCTCTTGTGAGCAATGAATTAAGGATTTTTATCATCAAGTTCTACTTGAAGTTCTGAACATACTACTACATGGTTACTTCGATTGCTATGTTATTTCTTTTTCAATAAAAACATTCCTCACATGTTCCATGTCCTTATCAATCCGTGTGCTATGTGGCAAAGGGTGATGATTTCATTGCGCACATGCAGAGAAATGAATACGGGAAGCAGCATTCCATTAAACGGATATGAGTGGATTATAATCGCACTCATTCCATCGCGTTCACTGTGAGCACGAAAAAAAAACATACACACACACAACCCATTTGCTCCATTTCCCTGTGGGTTTCATCAGCGACGCAATCAGTGCAGGATCTTCCGCTTCTCGGGGGTAGCGGTGGAACAGGAAGCCCCGTCTGTGCTGCTCCTTATCCGCAAAGGAAATGGATAACGACGACGTTGGGAATGCGCGATAGAGACCCGTCGCAGTGTTGGTTTTTCCATTTTTTTTTATCTATTGTACGTTCGTTAGTTCGTCCTTTCGTCCGAGCATTTTGCTTTTGGTTTTTTTCTATCTTTCCCCCCACCGGTTGAAACCGGTTCATTCTATCACAAAAACCTCCTCCCTCTATGTGGTGTTCTCTATCGGTTGGGGTTTTTCCGAGACGTCGTACATACGTACAATACTCGGAACCGGCGCTGGCGAACGGCATGCGACCAATCGAGAAATGAGAAAAATTTCCCTCCGAGCAGGAAAAAGGAGCTTCGAAGATCCACATCGTGGGGGCAGGGAAAATATACTTTTTTCATTCTTCCCATGCGTTCTACCACCGCGTGGTGACGGGAAGAATATAACCGAGTCCGGGCAAAACCACCGAACCGATGGTCCTTAGTTTTTCATTCCTAGCTGGCGCCCTCGTTATGACGCTATTCGCATCGAGCGACTCGTCGTCTTCATCGTCGTCGTTCATCCGCGCCATGTAGGGCGAGGCTAGGGAAAATCATAAATCAACATTAGGCCCGGCACATGGATGTGTGTACCGCCCAGCCCGCACGCCGACCGACGAATCATAACTCGCCGTTAGCCGGAACACGGCACACACATAAAGGAGCTCATCAGAGGCAACATCGGTGGGCCCGAAGGGAGGGCTAAAAAAATAGGGCCCAGAAGGAAAAAAAGCAGAAGTCACCTTGGAGGAAGGAAAGCCAGATGTGCAGAAGCGAAAGAAGGGAAATGGAAGTAATGAAAATCAGCGGACCCGAAACTGGCGTGTGGAGCAAAAATGGCTGGAAAAATGAATTGGAAGCAAAGGGAGAAACAGTATTTGTACTGCGTTTTGCAAAGCAATCGTTGATTTTTCCAATATAAAATTCTATATAAACGCTATCACACCATTATTTTCGTTATAAAAGTAAGGCATAATTATCCAATTGAGAAAGAAATTCAATTGAGAAAGAATCTGCTATGTGTTTCATTTAACATAATGCTTTCCTCCATACGTTCAGAATGCTTATAAGGTTTTAATGAACAAAAACATAATTTTCAAATATTCATTTTCGTTTTCGTGAGTAAATGAATTCACAGTTTTTTTTCTAGTGAGCAGTAGTATAAAAATCGTTGTATAGCTCAGCAATTATAGCTAATAGCAATACGTTTTTCCATGATTTTTTGAATTGATATTTTTTATCAATAGTGTTTTAAACAAAGATGGAAATAGCTGTACTTTCTTTAGTTGCGCCTATACAACACAACTATACAACGAATTGGCATCAAAAAAATTGAAGAGGCATCTAAAACACAAGCAAAACGAAACAGTGGCGAGAAAGGCTTTATGTGAGTGGGTAAGGGGAGCTGGCGTTCAAACGCGAGGATAAAAATCATTCAATGTTGGGAATCAGACGAATCACCCCAAAGACCAAACCGTGACGACGATTCACCATTGGCTGATTTTTTCATGCACTCGCCGTGGGGTGGGCTCTGTTTTTCCGCCACCCTCTCTTCCATTTTATACGCTCAAGGGATTTTTCTTTTTTTTGCGTTTCTGATTCCTCACTCACTCCACCTTTTTTTAATGGCATTTTTAATAATCATTAGAATCGGAACGCAGCCCGTCCACGGGAACGAGCACACGGAACGGGAACACAAAGAAACATGGTCGCTGTGGAATACGTAATCATAGCAGCAGGAAACGGTTCCTTCCGTCCGGCCTCAGGAAGGAGCGGAAGTCGAAGCAGTGACGGTTGATGCGAAGAACGATGGGGAATGAATGAAAAAAATGGCATAATGATTTCATGCAAAGAGCGCGAATTGGGCGGTGTGCATTATTTTTGCTCTCCCACCATCACCAAACCGTGATTTGTACGCCAACTTCCATTCACCCACCCAACACACACACCGTCCTTCCGGAAGCACATTTTTACGCCATAATGAACAATATGGCTTTCCCATTTCAATGGCCGCCCATTGAATTCCAAACTAAGCCATCTCATTTCGTTCGCGTCGGTTCTTTTCTATAAATGCAATTGGCCGACGTCTTTTGAGCGTAATATTTTTACATGGGGTTTGTTAAATATGACTAAATATGATATTTGTTATCTTAATGATATAGGCATAAAATATGTAATAAAAACTGGGAAAATTTGATATCATAAACTATTAGCAAACCAAAGTTTTGCTTTCCCTTTATCGATCTTTCTATAAAGTGTTTTATATTAGTTAATGTATTATCAAAGGCTCTTTCGTGGTAAGATTTTAAATAAGCCGAAGTTAAATGTTTAGCTTTAATTGTTTTGAAGGTATATTGAACTAAATAAACATGAAAAATTAGAATAGCGGCTAATGGTAATATAATTTGTCTACGTTAAACATACTCTTGACGGATTGTTTTTCAGTTTGATGTAACTAACAAATGTCAACAGATTTAATTACGATCCTAAAATTTTCATATTCTAGTTTTATAATTAATGGTTTAATGATATCAAGCATTTCACGTCAACTGTTTTAATTTTCATGAGTTTATCAATGTTTTTCCCGGAATATTCTCTACAAATTCGGCTCGTTTGTGTAAGGCATTAATGAGTACTCGGAATTGAGGCTAAAAATATGCCAAAACAAAAATCACCCGACCAAAGGAGCGCGAGTCAAAGATCGTTCCGCTTCTTCGCCACAACAATAAGACCGCGATTCGCCCGTATCCTGGCGAATCTGGTGGATCAAATTAGTTTGTCATTGAAGTGCAAATTTGGCTGACTTTCCATTTTTGCTACCGTTTCTTTCCAAAGACATCGTTTTTATTCTGGCTTTTCCTTAGCGTGCTTCTATCCGCCCTCCCTTGGTGGTTTCGAATTTCCCGTGACTAAACGCGAAAAGTTTTGTATCTGCCCCGTGGAGCAAAAACGCTGAAATAAATCACCCCAAACGGTAACTTTTCGAAATAGGCCGCAAACGAAGGGGTGGGAAAACCTTCCGCTTGGGTCGCTTTTTGTAGGCTAGAAGGACTAAATTTGAATATTCCCTCCGTGCTCCTCCAACTACTAGAAAAACCCCGCGGGAAAGCGGTAGAAATCTATGCTGGTGCTTTCAGTGATGGTGGCTATTCATTAAAAGTTCGATTCAGCCACCTCCGGGAGCAAATTGTCGTCCATTAGCATATTTGGCATCCCGACAACATCAAAGCATGCTGCGTTTATTGAAAATTGTTATGATTAACATTTTTCATTTTCCTCATCATTATCATCGTCAGGCGAACGAGAATGTTTATAACAAAGGAAACCCCTACAGACGAGTTCCTTTCTTGTACAAGCATTGCTGTCTGGCGTACTAAACGCCTTAGTTTGTCATAGAGTTGTCACTTGATACTTTTCAACTTTTTAACGTTGTTATCAATACGCAAAATCAAGAATTTAAAAATTTGATAATTATCATTTCAATAACATTCGAGACTATTTTACGAAATCGTTTAAAGTACACATTCAGAGGTTTGAGAGCCAGGGGCGGATCAAGCGGTACGCAAAGTAAGCGGCCGCGGGGGGCCTCGAGCTGATAGGGGGCCTCGAAGCAGTGATTGTGCCTAAAATTTTCAAGCTGCTCTCACAAACAAAACATATCACATATTATGTAAGTAATCGTAAATTCACAAGAAGAAAACAATGTTACAATAACAAAAGCAAAATCATTAATATCGAAAATGGAAAAATATGAAACAGTCCTAATGACCATTCTCTGGAACAATATTTTGCAGCGATTCAATGATACTAGTAAATCGCTACAATCTGTAGAATGTGAATTATTTAAAGGTTCGATGTTCCTTAAATCATTAGATCAATTTTTACAGACATTTGTTGATGAAGACAAGAACTATCCACGCGTGCGCAAAGATACAAGGAAGCTTTAGAACCTTTCAGAATTTTTTTTGATCGTCACATTTCTTTGGAAGACAAGAGCAAAGCATTAGAATACTTAAAAAATATGTATAAAAATGATATTGATGGCCCTACATTAGTGGCAGAATTGAAACACTTTACTGAATTAATTCGAGAAGATAAGAGTAGAAGTAATTATAACAAAAATGTAAATATAATGGACATATAATAGTTAGGAATATGCCATGTACTGTTCCAAACGTAGGAATATTGATTAAGATATTTTTAACATTACCTTTGTCCAATGCATCAGGTGAACGTTCATTTTCAGTTTTGAAAAAAGTGAAAAATTATTTGCGAAGCACAATTGGAAAAGAAAAGCTTAACAATTTGGCCATTCTCTACATAGAGCAACTAATGGATTCTATTGATTCTTCAACTACTAGATGACTTGACAAGAAAAAAGAGAAAAACATATTTCACAAAGAAATTTTAAATATAAAGTTTATTATTAAACTTTCCTGTATCGCTTAGGATTATTTGTAATACTTAAATGTAACATTGTATGTGGTATAAATTTGCTTTGAGATGATGTGATAGTGAGAAATTACGAATATAGAATATGTGGTAGTAATAAAAAAAGCTCTTCGCGCTCCAAGTTTGATCCCAAATCCCAAAAAACACATACAATTTTTTTTATTTGGGGCCCTCAAAATTCCTACCGCTTAGGGCCTCCAGTATTCTTGATCCGCCACTGTTGAGAGCTATACTATTTTCACAAAACAATAGTATTTAGTTCTCTTTTTTTTGGAAAATATGCCTTACAAAACTAGTCGACTCAACAATAACTGTAAAGTATGTTGCAATACTATTTGTTAAATTGATTTAACTACACAAGCTAAAGACATACTTAAAACTATCTTTGAACATTAATTTTTATCTTACCTCTGTAATACAGACAGAATCTGTTAAAGAACTCAGACAGATCACAGAAAGAGTCGGTAAAATTGTATATTATTTCCACTATACACATTTTGAATACGAACGATTAAATTTGTGAGACAGTGTTATTTTTATGTTATGTTATTACAGTGACCGGCAGGGAAAAGTGCCCACTTCGAATTTTATTGATTTTCGCTCAATATTTTTTTCTCAACCCAACTAAATATACTGCAAGTATTTTTCGTAAATTGTTTAACATATTTCATATAAGATCCACTAATGAGTAAGCGAAAACAAACATATTTTGATTTCGAGAAAAAAATAATAAAAAAAAGTATCTAAAAAAACAGTGACATGGAAAAGTGCCCACTAAGGCTATTTATTAATATACATAAAAACAAATAATAATAAATACATCTTAATATTTAATGTGCCCTCCTTTAGCTTTTAGCACTTGTGCAAGGCGCTTTGGCATGCTCTGCACTAGGTTTTTAAGGTGTACGGGATTTAATTCATCCCAAGCGCGCAAAAGAGCCTCAAAATATTGATTTTTGTTTGAAACACCAGTCTTGTTCACCCTGGAATCAAGAATTGCCCACAAATTCTCAATCGGGTTAAGATCCGGGCTCTGAGGAGGCCATTCCAAAAGTTTTATACGGCAAGACCGGAAGAAAGCCTTCGTCTTCTTGGCAGTATGTTTTGGGTCGTTGTCCTGCTGAAAAACGTACTTCTCTTCAAGGCCCGTCAGGATCAGTGAAATCTCCAGATTTTGTTGCAGGATGTTTATGTTTATGTTGTAATCTGCAGTTTTAACACCGTTAATGTTCCCAAGGCTCCCCCCCCCCCCCCCCCCCACCGGACGAAAAACAACCCCAGAACACCATATTGCCTCCTTCATGGCATACTGTGCCCTGGATGTGGCGAACCTGCAGCATTGCCTCCTTCGATCTGCGCTGTATACGTTCATGCCATCTTCGATTAAAAAGTTCAAATTTTGATTGGTTACATCACAGAACCGTTTTCCAGTACTCTAGAGGCATAGCAGCATGTTCCTCAGCGAGCTTAAGACGCTTGGCCTTATTGGTCATGCTCATATAAAGAAGCCTCCTAGCAAGTCTGCTCTGTAACCCGTATGCAACAAGCCGACGACGGATAGTTCTTTCGAAAACTGATGAGTGAAGTGTTTCCATGACCTCTCTGACAGTTACTTTTGGATTTTTTTGATCTCACGAATGATCTTAGTGTCCATGCGTGCATCTGTTTTGCACATGTCTCCCCTACCAGGGCGATCCGCCTACGTTTAAAATTTCATTGTGATTTTTCCTACCGCTGCCTTGTGGATTTCGTGCTTTGAGTGAATTACTTTAATGTAAATGAGTGTCATAAAACATATTTTATGCAATATAATTTCTTGAAACACTTAAATTAATTAGATACCAAAACCTGATATTAACAAATTGTATATCAACAACCAAACATGAATTAAACACGTGATCATACATGTATAAACATCAGAAATGGTGCTAACAAACCTAAAAAATATTAAAACACAATCAATTGGTTGGCCCTCAATGGAAAAGTTTATGCAAAACTCGAAATTTCAAAGTGGGCACTTTTCCATGTCACTGTTTTTTTAGATACTTTTTTTTATTATTTTTTTCACGAAATCAAAATATGTTTGTTTTCGCTTACTCATTAGTGGATCTTATATGAAATATGTTAAACAATTTACGAAAAATACTTGCAGTATATTTAGTTGGGTTGAGAAAAAAATATTGAGCGAAAATCAACAAAATTCGAAGTGGGCACTTTTCCCTGCCGGTCACTGTATATATTTGAAAAACATAAAAAGTAGCAAATATTCAATTGCACAAACTAAGCTTGTTTTAAATATTTAATCGTCAGACCAATCTTGTTTAGTGTGTGACTTTTTTACGTATAACATCAACATTATAAGCAGCGGATATTGAGTGTGTCAGACGATTAACGGTATAATTAAATTCTCGTGCATCACAGCGTTTACCACTGAAGTGCGTTCTCATTATCAGCTGCATTGATGCAAATTATAAAAATATAAGATCGACACACTAGTATCTGTGAGGGGTTTTTTTAAAACAAAAATGCACCTGCATTAAACGTTATGAAATCCTTGAACATAAATATAAATAAAACAAACAAAACTTGATACTTGAGGTTTAAAAATGACCTTTGATCATTTTCCACGATGTAGAGGAAAAAATGCAACATCAAAGCCATCACGAATAAAAGCATAAACGACCTTAATGAATGCAGGCAGGTAACACGAAAACACATTCCTGCGACGTACGAGGTGGCTTAAATATTATGCAAAGCTTTTGATCATGGTCTTCAGAGTGTATGCATATTTGAAATGTCGCCGAGTGTCTGTAACGATTATGTATAATTATGTGCAACACAAGTGTAATTAAAATCGTTTTTGTTCCCGTGGTGTTGATCTTCAGAATGCTGGAAAGTCAAGGACGTATTTTACGCCGTCATTCTTGGTATCAGTTAAACGGATTTATAATTAAAACAAAAAGAAAAAAAGTAATTTTAAAAAAAGAGGTTAATGAAAAGTAACAGATGAGACGAGTAATAAATTAAACAAAATAGTCAGGCATAGTGAAGATCTTTTAAAAGGAAAAAAACCTCTATCGTTATAATGCAACGTATGGAAATTTATTTTATTCGTAGTAAATGCTCTTTAAGTCTTCGAATGTTTGATACAATTTTTACCCTGCGATGGAAGCGGATTGAGAAGGCAGACTGAGTCCGACGGGCAGTTTCCATTGTTGATGGCGCATGGGCTGCTGAAGGAAGGGGACACTTCGGTAACGATCTTTTAGCTGACCAACTTGTGTTGATATCTATTGGTTTTTCTTCGTAAATGATAATGTGTAGGCTAAAGGATCTGAGGAAAAGACAAAATGGTATTGGAATTAAGAGAAAATGGTGTTGGGATACTTTTAAGTTTATTGTCATTTCAAACATAGCCAGTTTTATTCACTTTTCTGTATCCGTCTAATAAGCTAACAAGTTGGAATATTCCTTAAAATAAGCAGTGATTTTACTGCAGACAACATCGATCTTATGGTAAAGAGTATAAATGGAATATCTTCTTCTTCTTCTTGGCGTAACGACCTTGTTGGTCATGCCTGCCCGTTAAGGGCTTACGAGACTTGTTTCCCTGTTGTACGTGGATAGTCAGTCCTCTCGTACAGGGGAAGGTCCGGTCTCGGTTGGGATTCGAACCCACGCCGTCGAGATGGTGAGCCCCGGCGCTCATGGGCCGATTTTCTAACCGGCGCTACCGCTCGGCTGTCGCGGACCCCTAAAATGGAATAAATGGAATATACTTTCCAAAAATTTCTCACTTTACACGCTTGTTTGGTTCTCTCAAATGATATCACCACACCTGTACTGATAACTACTCTTTTGGCAACAAAATATGCTCTGTATGGCGATAAAACAATGTGGTGCTTAAAAATATTTGTATTTATGTTGGTATTAAATATTCCACTGCTCAATTATTACCAAATGGCTTCACACGGCTGACGATCACTCATTCGAAAAGTTCATGTGCTCGATCAAGAACACAAACTGGAAGTTAAAAGGACCATCCTCATAGGAGAACTAAGGAAGTGTAAAAACGACTAGATGGTAAAGTCTATCTCATCGTCCGACGGCCAGTGGGTCTAGCGTTCGTTTTTGTTAAATTTTAACGCATACTTTAACGCGGCTTAAACCAATCAACATGACCATTCGCTTATCAAATAAGATTACAGGACACTGCATGCGTCGTTTTTGGGAAGGTCAAGATTGGGGCAGCATCGATGAATACGACGGCCCTTACTGATTCAAAAAGAATGTTGTGTTCATGGTAAGATTGATCAAAGTAACAATTAATATCCTTCCCAGGGTCGGAAAGCACACGAAAATGAAACAACACGTAGCTCAATCTGCTAGGGAAACTAAGGAAAATTTCTTGTAAAGTACCGATGTCAATTGTATAGCAAACGTTGTGTATTCAATCACTGTATTTCGCTGCATCAGGAATAAACCAAGATTAACGAAAAAAGTATGTAGTCAGCATTCTTGAAAATATTTATTTTTTTATACAAAAACATATTATTATGCACTTTAGCTTCCGTTTACAAAAGACAGAAGACACTGCTCACCTTGTTTGTTATCGTGTTTGTCATCCGAAAAAAAGCTGCACGGAACTGGAAATTGAAACAAACAATTATCACAACTGTGTTATGTTGCTGTTTAACAATTCAATCCAAAGTAAAGCATTTTTTCATTTCTTTGCAGGTACTCGTTCGCACTTCACCAGTTTGATACAGTTTTACCCTGCGTTGCAAGCGGATTGAGAAGGCAGATAGTTTCCGACGGCCAATTGCCGTTGTTGATGACAAACGGACTTTTTAATAACGGGCACACGTCAGTTACGGTCTTTTTGGTGATTAATTCATGTCGTAATCTTGCGAAATTGATAGGATTATTTCGGTCCATAAAAATGTTAACACTGTGCGAGCTAGGAAAAAACGAGAAAAGTTGACTTTTATTATGCAACTATCGATTTTGCACATTTAGCCATTCGACTCTCTTTTCTGATACGTTCCAAATGGTAACAAACTTGTCGGAATACTGCTCCGTGAAAGCAGCATTTTCACTGCGGATGCTAACAATGTCCTTGTTGTAAAGATCAACGCATTGTACTTTGAGGGGATCAATTTTTGCAACATAGCAGAACTGCCAGTGTTTGTTTGTTCTGTTAATTAGTATCTCGTGCTCCGACCAATCGAGAAAAGAAAACTCAAGTTGTTTTCTTGCTTATAGATCAACACTAAACCAGAACTCCGGTATAGATCGATTGCTATGTTAGCGGGTACATTAAAAATTTTGAACAACACGGCACGCATATCGGGATTCTCTAAGCTTCCGTCTCTAAGGTGTGCTGTGCTCTGTTAGTATAGATACGTCGAGAGATCCAGTCTACTGCTATACCTTCCACCCACACAACACAGTTGTACGTAAATCGAAATACAACTTCCAATAATCGTATATCTATGCAATATGATTGAATCGTAAATTATGCTAAAATAATGCCTATACGTACAAAAGTGGAGGCGCTAACCGTACATTGTTCAAAATGTATATGTTTAGTCGTATATTTTCTAAGTCGGCATCATATACGACTTACGATATACATCAGCCGTACATTGTTCGTATATCTATACGTATGCATAAAGAAAATCGTATTACATTCTTATTCGGCATCATATGCAACAAAGAATATACATTGCTCGTACATTGTCTATGCATACTGCGATTCCGATTCGAAATATACTAATATGAGATTCAATTTATTCAACTTAATACGACTTCGTGTTGTGTGGGCAGAGATATGCCATGCCCGTTAAGTATAGTTTTCTTAGCAATTAAGATCTGCTGTCTTGCAAACTTGGTTCAATATATACGACCCGCCGTGCAATCAAAGTCCAAATCCAACAAATCGGTAGCGTTGACAATCCCCAGCTCTTTTTCTTTGGCGACCGAAAGCAGAACGATGCCTGTTCTTTGGCCTCAAAATTAAAAACTATGTTCATTTTGTTCCCTATCGTTGCATATTGATTGTTCATTGAAAGTGTGACTTCAGTTTGAAGCACATAAAGCACCAGAATTGGCTAGAAGCACATAAACCACGAACAATATGGCTCCTTAGTTGCCAAAAGGCTCCAAACGACTGGCGATCGCTCATTCGAAATGTTTGTGTGCTCCATCAAGCAAAGCGATCGGAAGCGCACTGAACGATAAGAGCAGTATGAACGGATGCTTGTTTGGTAAAACCTCAAAAACTCTTCTCCAGAGGGGCCAACGGGTCTAACGGTCGTTTGATGGCATTAGCTAGATTTTTGTACAGTTTATGTTAAATAATAACACATTCTCAGGATGGCTTAACTTGAACGTTGTCGTTTCACATGCCATTAGTGGATGCTGTATGTGGGCTTTTAGGGAAGGTCAAGATTTGGCATATATGAATAATCTACTTGATCAGTCTTTCATAGCATTTATGGTTCCGATGCAAGTGTCACTAGTCCTCTACTGAGACTAGAATAATAATTAATAAAAAAAAGGAATAACGAAATCAATCTAGCAAATTGAGTCGAGTGTTTGTTGTATACAATTTAATCTTTGAAGGAGTTTACGTGCGTCGTTATTTTTTGCACAGTAAATCCTATGAGTTGCGTTGTTCCTGTGCTGTTAAGGTAAAAGAGTAAATAAGTACACTTGTAATTAAATACGATACGATAAATAATCAAAATTTCGCGATTTCATTTGTAATTTTACCGGATCGCTAACCGATTGAATGAGTACACTCAATTGCAGACATTCAGGCGTAATTGGTCTGTCTACACCTCGGTCAGTCGGCATATCTATTTGCAGCAACCTTGCAAGCTGCGTGAACCGGGCGAACCGGTATCCACCTAGCGTGGAGCTTTGAAAACATTGAACGAAAGCACCTGGTTTAAAACAAACTATTTTAAATTAAATCGTTAATTTAGAAATTAGATTTAACAAACTAAGTGTTGTGAGCCTAATATAAGAAATCGCGAGCCCACGAGTTCAGTTCTTCGAACTTCAGTTGGTTCTTCGTAATAATGGGCGGGAAGATAAAACAAAAAAACATTACAATGATGTGATCGATAACACTTTTCCCTTAAATAGTGTAATGCTCCGCATGGCGAATCTCCCGTTGGTTTCCGCAAAACCGCAATCAATTATGGAGTAAAAAGCATAATTGCCTAAGCCTTATAATGAGCACTATCTTTGTTGTTTTAAAATAATCGAACTATTCAAATTCTGCGCAGCGAAGGAAATAGTTACCATCGTGTCTGCATTTAGCTCGTTGCAAAGTAAAAAATAAGTTTTATGTAAAATCACTAGCCTCTTCAAAACGTGGATTCGCAACAACTGCATCTAAGAATTTGAAAATCATTTTAAATCCTAATGCACCAAAGTCAGAATGGTTTTTTTCAACCTATTTTTTTAAATAATGACCCATAACTTTGTAAATATCATGAAAACGGGATCACATGTGCTGAATTCTTAAAGAAATCGAAGCCATACGTCATCGTTTTCCAACGACATGAAATGAATACTTCCGAGCCCGAAGCCTCAATCATGCCTCTAATTGGATCCCGCTGCCACCACAAAGTACCAAATGAGCAACCGCCACTAACAGCGACGCCTACATATTATAACTTTTAGTTGCTTTCCCGTAATTAAACACTCCACCGGACGAGAAAGTCCTACTGCAAAGTGTGATGTGTCTCCCCACCGGGAGAGGGCCATTGCGAAACACCCAGGAGGAAAGGATAACGCCATAAGCCGGGCGAACGTTGGGACGTTGGTGGGTTGGGAAAAACCTCATTTTCCTTCCTTCCCGTACAACTTCATCGCGGTGCTGCGCCTTGGCATCCCCAATGGCGCCGTCGAACAATGTCGTCGGTGTCGCGTGCATGTATGGATGTGGGTTAATTTTAGTCCTGTCGTGGCTGCTCCATGCAAACAATGGCCGTCCGGAGCCGGGGCCGTCATTTCTGTCTTTGAGTGAAGGCGTCCAGGCGCAAATGGAATAATGATGATGCTCGAATTAATGCTGTCGGTCGCCGGAGGGACTGGTTTTCACGATATACTATATACTTTGGAAAAGAAAATAATCCTGGAATGAGAAAAAAAGGAAAGCATCTCTAATGGTGAAATTCAGTAATTAATTTTATAGCAGTTTCCAACACTTCCACTGGTTTGCGGGATGAAGGAATGGCGTGGACAAAAACAGGGCTGAGTAGGACGAGAGTGCGGGAAAGATCGTTGGCCGCAACCATTATTATGATATGCTCATCATCAGCATTCGGGATAATCACGGAACCGACATACCCGGACATCTCCCGAGACCAAATACGATCCAGCGGAAAGTCCGTGCACAAGGCAGACGGCGCAAGAGTAGAATTTTTCATATTCATAGGAAACTCCAACACTCCATCGCGGGCGAGCCATTACAGGGACACAATACTTCACCGAGGTTGATTTTTTTACTTTTGTTCTTTCGCAACATAAAAGAGTTGAATGGTGCAAGCTGCTTAATAGCTCGGGTTCGCTTGGGGCAGGGGAGATGGGTAAGAGACCCTTAAAAACTGCACATCAGGCGAACGGAAGGAATGCAAATGTTCCCGACGACCAACCGGGATTCGTTAGGCCGATTGGATGCACAAAACGTGCGTACACTTCTTGCGTGAACATTTGCAAACTACCTCAAATAGTGCCGGGAAATAAATTTTAGAACTTGTTGTTTAACATTCATCCTAGAGTGCAGTAGTAAAACATAAAATGTTTACATCACTTCTATGATTATCCCACCAACACAAAAGTAACATAAAACTAGCTTAGTACCTGGACTTCTGTTTCTTACGAAATATGTATTAATAAAAAAATTAGCCGATCTTGCTGTTTTTTTAAACTTTCCGTTATCTACCGTCTTTCCATTCTTTTAAAGTAAATTACTAAAGGATTTTTTGATGTTCTATTGTGATGTTCTAAGTTGCTGTAAGTTGGACACAGACTGTCTATTTTACTCATCTTTTCCTGCACGTCATTTGCCGAAAGATTTTTTGGAATTACTACAGTATTTTTCTAAGTTGTTGTAACATTTCATTTTGGTTTTCCATCCGACGTTAACATAACTTTTAACGTTAGTCACATATCAATGGGGTTAATTTAGTAAACAAATAATGCGTCCTCTCATGAATCTATAACCACAGACAAATTTCAATGTACTATATTAACGAACTGCTTTCTTTTTGCGATTCTTTTAACATCCACTGTGTACCGTCGGTGTCAAATATTTTCATCGAGCGAATGCAAAATGGTGATAAGGTCGCGCAAGTTGTCGGAAAGTAAAGTGCATACCCTCTTTAGCTGGTCCCCAGTGAATTGTAACGGAGCCCGAAGGTGGGCTTTGGGAGCAGCATTAGGCGTCTCATAAATTATGCAACCTGCCACCGACATCCCAATATGCTTCCACTCGCTGGAGTACCTTCGTTTGGTGATTCGTAGCTTCGAATTTGCCGGAATTCGTCAATGATGCTTTGAACAGGATGGGAAAAATTGGAACGATTCTGCTGGAACGTAATCCACTAAGCACCATTACGGTTATAATGAGGTTGCTTGAGGTTCAACACTCTGCACGGGATCACAGATCACAGGAAACGACATTCGTCAGCATAAACTAACTGCACGAAAAGCTCCCGCGCGAAATGGTGCTGCAAATGATGAGATGCATTTTGAGGACGAAAAAAAAATTGGAAAACTCCTTATGGCATGCTGACGGACTTGTAATGACCTTTGAGCACAAATTTGCATTTTTGGTGTCACTAATGGGTCTTATAGTCGCTTCCACCCTTCGTGAACAAGCTCGGGAAAATGAAACTCATCATCATTTCAAAGGCGAGCCGTGCTACTTTAAATCGTTATGATTATTCAATTCTTGATTTGTGTGTTTTGTCTGCGGTTGAATGACACCTTCTTTCATGAAAAACTTCTGAGTGCTCTGCCAATGGTTGGAAACTGCTCGTATCTTCATATTTAAGGACCATTCGAAATGATGAGTTGAATTATGCAATGTTGCAATTAAAATGGATGAATTTGTCATGTAGCATGCGATCTTAGAAAATGGTGCAATTAAATAACTCTGTTCCTAATTAAATCAATTGAATACCTAATAATAATTCATTTACGTGCTCCATCTAGCACATGCAGCGTATGTAGAACATTCTTTCTTCTTGGTACCATATGTTGTTTGGTTTTAGAGAAAAAATGTTTTATCAATTCTGTAATTTTACTTTATTTTCTTCATGTTTTATTGTTTCTTTGTATGTCCTTACCTAATTTTATAAAAACAAATTTAAACAAATGGTAGAATATATATAGTTATCAGAGAATTTATTAACATTACACTCAAGTTCTGCTTCTTCTTCTTGGCGTAACGACCTCTTGGTCATACCTGCCCGTTAAGGGCTTACGAGACTTGTTTCCCTGTTGTACGTGGATCCGGTAGGGTCCGGTCTCGGTTAGGATTCGAACCCACGCCGTCGAGGTGGTGAGCCCCGGGGCTCATGGGCCGATTTTCTAACCATTCAAGTTAGTTAGCAGTAAAGTGTCTTGTAAACAAATATCATTTTATTATTATGTGAGATATTTGTATTTACAGACAAATTTGAAATAAATGTCATTTAAAAAAAGTCATGCAATTGATAATATAAATGCAAATCCAAACCAGAAACAAAAAATTATGTGGAAAAACTTGGTAAAAACAATCGAAACTTTCGCAAAGAAATTGCTATTTAAATTTGAATGGGAAATATAATGTTTAAGGAAAATCCGATAAACCGTTACAATTGAAATAGTTTTCTGTATGTTGTGTGAAACAGTACACAAAGCATGGTTTCAAAGAAAGTTCCTGCACACCTTCCTTGTTTTTCTACTTTCATGGTAATTAATTCATGTTTTATGTAAGGAGATAATGATTGTTAATGTTCTTGAGAGTAAAAAAATAAAAGTAAAAGTGATAAATAAAGCGTTACTGACAAGGTTTTGATAGATTAATGGGTTTGAATCGATGGCATTTTTTATTAAGCAGTATTTATTACCTGTCACTACTACTTGCAAAGTAGCACGAATTATTTCCACAAATGTAATTTTGTTTACGTAACAACAGTTTGGTTCAGACAACAACAACAGTTTGGTTATGGAGGCAACAATCGCTTTACGTATGCAAATAAGGATACCGAAATGAAATGTAATAACTTTTCATACGCCATACAGCCGATGTGTTGAGCCTTAGCGTCTTGAGATGAAATGAAGACGCTGCAAAAACCTCCCTCGTTGGAAGATGCACGGTCAGCGATAAATCGTTCCTAATGATGATAAAACGTAAAAACATTACACGCCTGTCAGGGCCCCCGTCTCCCTGCCAGGGATTACGTTTCTTACCCTTTCTCTCAAACTGTCCAGCATTGTTTGGGGTTTCGGTGTAACTGCTGGCCCGGTTTCCTTTGCTTGTTGCGCAATCGAAACCAATACCCAAAGATGGGACCCACAGGAGAAGTGGGAGCGTACCTGACCGACAAAACCGTAGGTACCCACAACCCGGTCCACATGATCCTCCAATATGGGAGAAAGTACGCCGCTTCACCGGTCTGTCGTTTACTTCACCATGTGTACTCCCTGGCTTCCCTTCTGCTGACACTTTGTGGTCGAAGCGGCCTTCCAAAGAAATGTCAGCATCGGCTCTACCATCTTTGGCGAGAAGAAGTAAAAAACACGTTTGTCTTGAAGCTATCTTGTTAGAGTTTGTTTTATCGCCAACCAGTCAATCCACTCTTAACAGTTGAGGTGGGAATTCGTTTCGGTAAATCCAACTAATCCAACCTACATATATCCATTTCAACACACTTTTACCAATGATTAAGTCATTAAAATGGTCTTTTTTGGAGAAAACTCATCAAGCAAAAAGAACACTTATGGATGCCGGTTGGATGAATACAATTTACTATTTTTAGCATGTTCCATTTATGACGAGTTTTATTATCATAAAAAATTGGCTCAAAACCAAACATAGATATCTTCTACACCAGCAATAAGCAAACGATTTCTAAAAAGGATAATTTTGTAGAAAACCCTTTTCTAAAATCTCTTTTTGAAAATGCGACGGTGTCAGTGTTTCAGATCATTTATTTATTATGCATAGTTACCTTTCCTTTAATGGAGGCGCGAAAAATAACTCGCTTTGCAATAGCTCTGATTTTGGCTATGTGGAATGTATTTTAAAATAGCTTCAGGAATTAATTTGGTGTAATCTCTTATCTGAACATATCTGAAATATCTGAGGTATCGTACGAAAAACATCCATGAAAATACACTACCACCTGTAATTGAAAGATTAATTTATTTTAACCACTTGCCATGTCGCTGATAAGCTCCATGGAAAAAGCAAAACCACGCTAGAAAACAGGTTCCCTTCAATCCGTCGAAAATCTTCGCCAACCGTGCAACAGACTCGCGGCGAGGAAGATAAATGTGATGGGACGCATTACTCTCTTACATTACTAATTCTGTTCCGCTATTGCGTGCAGAAAACCGCGACGGACCGCGGTTTCTAATGCTTTCGCAGTACGTTTAAACGTAATCCGAGTGCGAGGACAACGTTGACTCACGCAGGCATATGTCTATGGCCTGCCTAGAGCGTCCAAGAAAGCCACAAGCTCCAGGAAGACCCAAGATACGTCACTGTCCGGTGTCCGCACGGGCCGATTACTCGAATCGTTTTCAACTTACCACAGCTGCCTGCTGCGAGATCGAGTACGGCCAAGCCCGACTGACCCAGGTGCATTAGTGCATCTATTGGCGCGGTGACTTGTTGAAGAATGTGTCAACGAATAGACGACGAACCCTTCGTCGTACTTTGGGGGAAGACTTGGCAAAGGGGGCTAAGGGAGGTAAAACTAAAAAAAGATACCCTGTAACCGCAGAAGATACCTATCCTTGCCCCACCTCCACGCACATACACACACACACACACGCCACCCCGATGACGATTGCGCGCACTTTCGTTTTCGGCCCGCGCGCAAACCGAAGCCGTCAGACTTGTGTGGTGCGCAATCGGAGAAGAAAGTGTGTGGCTTGGAGCAGCACCGTCCTCCAGCATCGAAGCTGCACACTTTGGGCTCGGGTTGGCAGTCGCGTAACCTTACTCTAGCTGGATGGAGGATCAGCTCCAAACGGGGTTCCAAAAAACACGATCCGAAACCACGATCGAAGGAGCGTTAACAAAGATGCAATAAATTAGGCAAAAGTGTAAGCAACCTGTGAAAGTGATTGGAAGTTAATGAGGGGCAGATAAAAACCACCCAACCCCACAAACCAGCGCAAAGTGAACAGTTCGCGTGTGAAAAATAGGCCAAACGAGGGCGTAATGATAGTGCAACAATGTGCGAGTGCAAAAACGAACTGTGTCTGGTATAGTTTATGCACGTGGTGTTAACAGGAGTTGATGGAAACTCAGTGGTTCCGATTTCATACATCGTAGTTCGTGGAAGTGCTGTGAAAACTCCAAATAGTCTTTAAACATCAAATAAACAAAAAATATAATTGCACAATGGGATGGAGGTAGGTCTACCAAGTGAATTGTACACAGACTTTGTTAGGGCATTTTGTCGCTAAAAAAGTAAACGTTTAGCAAAGTAATAATTTAACTTTTTTAACTAATGAATCTTTATGTAACTTGCAACAATACCAGCAACCATGAAGCAGAGACATAAGAAAATGTTTACATCATAATATAAATTAAAGCCAAATTACGCCAAAGAAGGCGAAAGGAATGAGCCTTATAATTTGTAAGAAGTTCCATTTAAATTGATTGTTTATTATACAACACGTAAAAAATTTAAAGTTTTTTTTAACATTACAGATTACCCATGCATTCATACTGTGAATAAATTTAGTTATCAAAGTAAATATAAGAACATACACAATGAATATGCAACTAGTTATATTATCCTATACTATGGAATAGTAAATTTTGTCCACCAACGTTGCATGCACAACAATCTCATAACATGCATCAAAGGTTTGCCCATGCTTTACATAATTGATTAGGATAACAAGTTTTTGTTTTTCTTACGTCGAAAACGATGCAAGCATATCTGAAAAGGTGTGAAAACTAAAACTTTCACGACATTTTTGGATGAATGGCGTTTATGAATGTGTGCACCTTTCGTTTTTGGTCATGAAGGCAATTTGTGTGTATGTGTGTATGTGGGTGTTTTTCATGAAACAATAGAGTGACCCAAATAATCAACAAGTTAATGAAGTTTTTGAGGTGTGAAAAATCATCTGAAAGGTTTTCACACATTGAAAGTCCCGAATCACAGCCCACAGAGAAAGCAGTAGCTTAAAACATCAGCAAAACTCCGTCGGCGATTTCTTAAACATTGTGATAATCTTTCGATATTTACCTCAGTGTAATTTTACCTTTCACTTGAAAAATTCTCAGGTTAATTGTGCTGGGTATAGTGACGTTGGGTTCGCTGTATACGCTGCACCTGTTGGCGCAGGACTTTATGAAACTATCCAAACCGCTGTTCATGGCGTCGGGAAAACGAGATGCTGGGCCCAGTTTGTCCTACAACCGAACAGCTGCTTTAATGGTAAGTGAAGTTGGGAAACACATCTGCAATCCTGCGGGAATGAGTTCCACTATCCATAATTGATGTTGCCTCGAAGAAGAGACACTCATGTGCATTAAAAACTTATGTTTCTATTTTACCGCATCCTGCGCTGTGAAAACTACTAGATTTCTTGAAAAGAGCATCTGTGCATGCACAAGTTTTAAAAGATTTATTTTTCTGTGGCCTCTAAAGAATACCTTTCACAACCATCATCAGAAAGGATGTGCTCTAATGTGCAATCCGCATTTCTCCCACCACCAACCGCACCGTGATGCCCTTTTTCCCAGTTAATGCATGTCCCGGGGAAAACGAATGCATTTTTTTACATTTCCTTTCTATGCACAATAGTTGCAGCAGAGGACGGCTTACAAACACAGACTTGTAACCGCCATTAGTTTATTATGTTTTCCATCGAGGGGATTGGCCAGCGGAATGGCATGATGCATGCATTTCCCAGCGGCGTCAAAAGTCAACCATCATGGAAAGCCACACCGAACGGCGCTTGGTAGCATTATGTTTCTCCTCATCTTACGAACACAAGGAAATGGAACAAGGGTTCTGCAGAATTCATGCCATGCGCCAAGGAGTCCTTACCACAATGGGAAAGTAGGAGGAGCGAAAATTCGTTGGCTTTTCCATCTGTAGCCAGTTCATTTTACATACACCGGGTAGAGGAAATATCGCTAATAAATGCATCTTTTACATCAACTTTTCTATTTAAAACAGGGTTTTAATAGTTATTTTTGAGACACTAATGAAATAACATTTCCAACCTATTTGGCAGGACTTTGAAACGAAAATCAACTGGAATAAAGTACTGCAGACCGATCCGCTCAAGTGTGCCCTGTCGCTTATCTGCCAACTAGCCGCCGGGGCAGAGTCACAAAACGAACAGGCTGCAGTTATTTATGAATTTGTTGCGTAAGTACTCAGCAATATAAACGGAAAACATTGATTACTAACACTTCACCTTCTCTGCCGCACAGATTTAGCGTGGAAAACAGTAAAACGGTACCTAAGCCGCTGAAGGAATCCTTCGAGAATGGACTGAAATACAACGACGACCTGACGACGGCGAAGGATAACTACCGGAAGTGCTACCGACGGTATCCGCTCTGTCTGTACTCCGCGCGGACCATGCTGCGAATCATGAGCCTGTTCGGGTCGGAACGATGACGCGGCGGGACGAAAAATTTGTATGATTTTATTTGATAAAACCCTTCCATCCCAAGTGTCATAATCCATCGAAATGCTTTACATGTACAGACAATGTTATAGATGTTTGGTTGTTAAGAAGGTAATTATGTTGCAAGCTCTTATTTTAAAAACGATGCTGATTTAAAATAAATAAAATTAATGATTTAAAATGAATAAATTTGACTCCTCAGAATATTACTTACTTTCTATTTTTAACACAAATTTTGATAACGTTTTCTACAGACACGTAGGCTCCTTGCGCTGCTTTCACGTGCATGTGAATATTATTAATATCTGTATTATGCGGTACACAAGTAAAATCTCGTTTCTACGAATAATGGCAGCCTTCGTTGACCTTGTTACCTAATTTTCAACTTCCGTAAATATTTTGACATCTTTCCTGATGGTCTCATTGTTTTCCGAAGTGGTACATCCGTACACATCACGGCACGGAAAGGACTAAACACTTCATACTGGCCATTTCTATTCAAAGGAGAGTATCAGGTTACGAAGCGTAAAGATAGAAGAAACTGGAACATGAACACATGAAAAATCAACAAAGATGTTGTGTGAATGAAAGATAAAAAATCATACGGGCAGTACGATGCATCCGGTCGTAGGTTTACTTTTTTGTCTAAACATTCTTCTCAAAACTCATGAATGTTTCAAATGCATTGTTGAAGATTATGTGGATGTTTGATTACGATGTTATTTTCTTATGTTGTTCGTTTAAAGTGGCTTATATATTCGTTACGCCAAGAAGAAAAAGAAGGTACCCGGTTGACAAAAATTCAAATTTTTTGCAGCTGTCATGTAGTACCAGCAAGTTTTTCCATGGCAGATTGCTGGGACTCTTGCTGGAACTACATAGTACCAGCAACAATTGAGGGTATTATGATCCAGTTCCGCGTTATTGCTCGAAAGTTTCCGCATATTTGCTCGAATAGCAACCTGGGTATTTATACAAGTATTTCAAGGTATATAAATATATAGTTTTTAACAAGTTTCGAGCACTTTGATTTTTAATCAATTTTCAAAACGATCGAGTTATTGGTGTGTTTTATACTATGGCTAAATGGCTAAATAAACCAAAGTGAATTGTCTAAACACAACGTTGATATGAAAAGTGCATCCTGAATTATCATGTTCTTGGTAAATACCAAGATCCATAGAACCCACATATGCTTCGGACACATACGGTCTATAGAGATCCATCGACCAGGAGGTGCTTGAAACTGCTCGACGATAACGACGCGCGTCGTTTCGTATCCGCGCATCGTCTCGACACGCAGGTGGCGTCGTTTTGGATCGTCGAGACGCCCAGCCATTTTTTCGCTTTTTTCAAAGTGTTGTTTACCTTTTGTATGGGCCAGCGTCGAGAAGTTTATCGTTTCCGCGCTCCCAATCATAATACCCTCAAATGTCAATTTCTGTCAACCGGGTACATTCAAAATCTTCTTTTCGTGGGGTTATAACCCCACCCACCAGGTAACTGGCGTTATAATTATACTGGCGTGGCGAACCTCGCGTACCGCCTAAAGAATCAGTAAAATATTCAGAAAATTAGTTTAAAAAAAACTAGAAAGAACGAAAAAATCACTTTCTGTTACTTTTAAAACTTCCATTTGAGTGGTCTATTGTCAAAAATTAAAGGAAAGAATAAAAAGTTGTTAATAAATTTGTAATTTTTTTGGCAGTTTTCAATCAAAATGGTTGAAGTAACCTTGGTCATAAGGTAAATATTTTGTTCCACTGCATTTGACAACTTATTTGACAGTTCATTCCGATTGCACATTGTTGTATCTTTAAAAACAATCGAATAGTTGCATTTTACTTGGCTCAATTGTTTCATCATGCATCGTTCTAAAACAGCGTTGAGCTTGCTGCAGAAGGTGGACAGATTAAGAACGACCACCGGAACGACAACGTTAGTGAGGTAAGTAGCAGTTCCGACTCGCGGTTAAACCAACGCAAGCCGGTGAAATAGGATGATGTAACTTGTAAAGCAGCACGGCAACAGTCGTTCCACCGTGAATTATATTTTTCCGTTTTATCCCTTGCAGTCGAATGCATACCGTTTATGTTCAACATCCATCACAAACCCGCCTAGCGTGGACTTTATACACGGATCGATCGGGGACCAGCTTGAACCGACGAGAATTTTCCACTACCGACACGGCACGTGTGGAGGAACCAACTGAGAACGAGAAAAAGCTGTCCCAGGAAGTTGAAGACCTACGCAAAGAAGCGGCCGAACTGACGGAAAAAGTCAAATCCCTCGATGTAAGTCGGCACAAAGCAACACATTAGAACAGGTAATGATAAATCGCTCTTCCAGGACAAATACAAACGTGCTCTGGCAGAGAGCGAAAACATCCGGAGGCGACTGACTAAGCAGATCGATGATGCAAAACTGTTCGGTATTCAAGGATTCTGCAAAGATTTGTTGGATGTAGCGGATATCTTGGGCCACGCCACGGAAGCAGTACCTAAAGAGGAGGTTCGTTTGTTTTAGCCCGACCGTAGCCAGCTTAGTGCTCACATTATCCGACCACTTTCTAGGTTTCAGAAAAGAACCCACACCTGAAGAATCTTTTCGAGGGACTCTCGATGACGCGCCAACAGCTAAACAGCGTATTCAAGCGGCACGGGTTGGAAGCAGTTAATCCGTTGAATGAAAAATTCAATCCAAACCTACACGAGGCATTGTTCCAGCAGGAGGTCGCGAACGTCGAACCGAACACGGTTGTCGTCGTTAGCAAGATCGGTTACAAGCTGCATGACCGCTGCATACGCCCGGCACTCGTTGGAGTTGCAAAAGGATAAATGTTAAATACAGAAAAAAAACACAAAACAACGAGCCCACGAGGCAAGGAGTGTCGTGCTTCAAATCCTGAAGAGAAGGCTACGCAAGTAATTCCATAATAAAACCATGTGTTTCGAATGTACAACCACTGGACCCTATGTTATGTCATGCTGATTACCTTGATAAGAGTGGTTTCTGGTTGTCCGAAATAAACTGCACATTATAAATGTACAAACCTAAAACACCTAAGAATTACTTTAAACAGAGAACTGAATCCAATGAAAAACACGTGCGTTAAATACGTTTTACTGTTATTTGTTGTATTTGTTTGTTTTTATCAGCCATATGATCATACCAAGCCTAACCCGGGGGAAAGGAAAGCCGAAGGTTGTTTCCTAGCTGTTACTTCAGCCGCTCAATCGTCTGAATGTTGAGAAGTGCAATGGCAGAGAGTGGGAGCATGGGGACGTGGTTCCTTTCTATGGGTATAGATACAGAGTCGTTTTAATACCTAGATGCGTAGGTATTGCCCACGCTTTTCACCGTAGCACAGTTTTAAAACCCTTGCTGGAACTGCTTTGAATCCATCCGAGCCAGTATCAGCTCCAGCTGGCGTTTGGCCTCACACAACGGGAAGTTGTTCATATCGTAGTACTGCGGTGCTATCTGCAGTAGCCACTCAGCTGGAAATAAAGAACAAACATGAATCAATAAGACCACCTTTCATTACAACATTCTATGGCCAATGGATTTATAAACCTACGTTTCACATCTGTTACTGTTCTGATGTAGTTTTTCGTCGTGAGCACAAACTCATTGTAGATGACCCACTCGGGCTTGTGATCGAGACACGTGGACGGATGCAGCTGCACCACCTGGTTGTCCTTTATCGTTTGATAGTGCTTCGTGCGTTCCAAATGAGCAACCTTCGAAAGAAAGACAATTAGTATATAACCAGTAGAAAAGTATTATTTAAGTTTTTTTTTGTCCATACCTGCATAAAGAATCCTTGTACCAGTGCTTTGCGGATGTTAAAGTAATATTCCCGCGACGTAAACTCGGTACTCGTGCGCTGCAGCTGGAAGCGGTCCATGATGCGGGCCAGCTGTTGTCTCACGTTGTCGGCCGATTTGAGCGATCGGAAGTTGATAAAGTTGTCGTAACACCAGTTGGGATCTTCATTGCCTGGATGTAAATGAAAACAAAAAAACAAAACAATTAAACAAGAGTCCCACGAAATGTAAAAGTATCCTACTTACTTTGCTTAAACGCATGATAAACATTCAACAGCGTCAGATGATCACCATCGACGTGCGCAAATCGCATCTTTGCATCGTCAGCTGCCTTTTTCATATCATTCGGGCGCATGAAGCACTGGGGAACTGGAACAATAAAAGGAAAAGCCACAACGTCAAACATCCATCGATAGGGAACCCTGGTTCGCTAAACTTACCCGACAACATTGCGGTGATGGAGAGAATTTCATTCGAGCAATTGTGCTGGCAACTCGCGATAAGCATCTTGGCCAGCTGCGGATCGAGCGGGAACTCGGCCATTACGGCACCGAGATCGGTCAGGTTTCCGTCGTCGTCGAGGGCGGCTAAATAGTTCAGCAGCTCAAGCGCTCGCATCAATGTTTCCGGCGCCGGTGGATCCATAAAATCAAAGTGAACCAGATCGTCGATACCGAGCTTTTTCAATTGAAGCACCACCGTGCCTGCAATTAAGGGAAAAAAAACAAAAAATTAATCAAGCTATCTTTGATTTTTCACACCGATTTGATCACTTACCCAAGTTGGAGCGCAAAATTTCCGGATATGTGTTATCTTGCATTTCCGTCTTGTAAGCCTTCTCGGTGTACAGCCGGAAGCACTTGCCCGGGCGGGTTCGGCCGGCACGTCCGGCACGCTGCTGCGCCGAAGCCTTGCTAATCGGGGACACGAGCAAACTTTCCACCCGAATGCGCGGATTGTACACCTTCTGCTTACTGAAGCCCGGATCAATCACGAACACCACGCCATCGATCGTGAGTGACGTTTCGGCGATGTTGGTCGATATCACGACCTTTCGACCGATCGCACCGTTCGCACGTTTCGGGGGTGCCGGTTCGAAAATCTTCTGCTGCATGGGCGGTGGAAGGGTGGAATAGAGCGGAATGCACTTCAGCTCACCCACGTCCGGTCCCAGGTTGTCGATCTCGCGCTTGACACGCTTGCACGCCTCCTCGATCTCTTCCTGACCGGTCAAGAACATCAGAATGTCGCCCTCGATTTCTTCGCACATGTGAATCTGGATAACGGTGCGTATGGCCGCCTCCAGGTAGTCGCGCTCCGGTTCAGGTGTGTAAAAGATTTCCACTGGATGCGTACGACCCGGAACATTCATAAGCGGTGCATTGTCGAAGTACTGCTGAAACTTTCCGGCATCCAGCGTGGCGGACATGACAACCAACTTCAAATCCTTTCTCGTGCGGATCATCTCTTTCAGGACGCCCATCAACAGATCGGTAGCCAGCGTTCGCTCGTGAGCCTCGTCGAGCAGAATGACCTGGTACGCTTCCAGCATCGGATCGCTCATGCCTTCGCGTAGCAACATACCGTCCGTCATGTACTTGAGCACCGTGCGCGGGCTCGAGCAGTCCTCAAAACGGATGCTGTAACCTACCTCCTGTCCCAGAACAACGTCCATTTCCTCTGACACACGCTGGGCCACCGACATCGCCGCTACCCTACGAGGTTGCGTACAGGCGACCGCTTTCGAACCCTGTTCCAACGCGAACTCGACGCACCATTGAGGTATTTGCGTTGTCTTTCCGGATCCGGTCTCGCCAACGAGCACGATGCACTGATGCTCCGACAGCAACCGCATAAAATCCGTCTTGTACTCGAACACCGGTAGCGTGATGCGCTTTTTGTACAGATTGTAGTAGTGAGACGAGTACGCCATGCCATTCAGTGGATTCTTCTTCGAGTCGCCGCCTCCAGTGGCGCCCAGTGCCTTAGATGGACCAGTTGACCCCGCCGATGACGTTCCTCCGGAGTCCGCCTTTGACGAGCTCGCTCCGGCAGAACTTTCTGCTGCCGCTTTCTCCTCCCTTGAGAACGAAACAATCCGATCAATTAACTGTCGCAGTGCAATATTCGGGCTCTCCCTATCGCGAAGGGACAATACTTACCTTCGCTTCCTGATGAACGGGTCCATCACCTCGATACGCCGCTTCGACATTGTTACCGCGTTTTTCTTCACAAATCCCCAATTTGTCCTCTGTGTATGGTAACCGGAGTTCGACCGTCGAACAATCCCTGGACCGGCTTTATCGGGGAAACGTTAATTCTCTGAACAAAACGACCAAACCAGTGCAAAATCCAATTCTTCCTGTGGAGCGTCACGAAACACGATGTTCAGATGAAAGCGAAGTAATTTTTTTACCCTCTTGTTGGTTCTAGTGTTGGGTCAATCGGGATTCGGAAGATATGAACATCGCTCTCTCGATGGATGCTAAAGGAACGGATCCCATTTTGCGGATTCAATTAGATTTGATTTGATGCAGAATTGATATACGTAAGACTTGATCCTAATTTATCATATCTCTATATGACTCGATTTATACACGATAAGAATCGCATTCGATACGATACGATACGATGTTATTGATTCGGAGATTCGGATCTTAGATCGGATTTGTATCGAAAGGTCTGAGTCCCAACAGGTATTTGAGTTTCCCACCACTAGTTCCTTCCAAGAGCAAAAGATGGCGTTCGGAACTGTCAAAGCAGATTCACCACACTCAAGGTAACGAAAGTTTCAAATCACATTAAAATGTCGTCACATTACAATCCACGATCAACGACGAGAGGATTACTGATTTAAAAACATGAAAATCCTATTTTAATGCGAGAGTTTTTAACCCGTCAACAAAAGATTGTAAAAATGTTAATTTTCTGATTCCTTCTATACACCTTATTTTTCACGTGTGCTTCGTTTGTTGACAGTTTTCTCGGCTAGCAAAACATCAAAAAATCCCCGGCAGTGTTACGCAAAATAAAGGCATTGAAAAGTAAATACTCCCTAGCAAAATGCTGCTCAACTCGGTGACCCGGCTTTTGCCGCTTGCCGGAATGACCAGGCCGATCCATACGACGGCCGCCTGTAGTGAGATTCGCAAAATGGCCCGCCTCCGTGTAGTGGATAACAGTGAAATCGGCAAGCGTGCCATGGCCGAAGGAAAACCACCGAAGTGCATACACGTCTATAACAAGCAGAGCGTTGGAAAGATCGGCGACAAGGTGCTGGTGGCAATCAAGGGACAAAAGAAGAAGGGCATCCTCGTCGGGTTGAAACAGTTTCAGAAACCCAAAATCCCCAAGTTCGACAGTAACAACCTGGTGCTTATCGACGATAACGGAACGCCCCTGGGTACCCGTATTCATGTGCCCATCCCGACAATTCTGCGTACAATTTTGAAAGAGAAAACGCAAGCAAAAGGGGCGGACTACACAAAACTGCTTGGTATAGCAAGTAGATTCGTTTAATAAACCATCTGTTAGCATTATGATCTAGACATAAATCTGTGTTCTTAAACCATCCGTTTCTTTTGATAGTCTAATCCGTCCATCAACAGTGGGTTCTCCAATTTTGCTTTCCTTTTCTGGGCGTTGACTTTCAACTCGGTTAACCTCTTGTTGCGGTGTGCTTTCTTGCTGGGAATTATCGCCTTCAGTGCTGGTGGTACCAAGTACTCCGGTACATCTGCCAGGTGCTCCTGAATGTGTACCGTATGCAAAGATCGGTCATGTCGCAAAGCTTGTAAATCTCGTGGATTTTCCTCGAAGAATGACTAAAAAAGAAAAGAAAGAAATTAATAGAAGTTGTTTTATACAAGATAGATGAGGCGTAAGTACCGTCAACTTTTCAGAATTTAACATTTCCGTCTTCAGTTCCTTTACTCGAGCTTCCCTTATCGAAAGCTTAGTAATTGCGCGCCATGCATCCAGCGCTCGGTACCGGAATGCTTCAACGTCTGCAAAGTTGAACTGGAAGTTCCTGGAAAAAAAGCATTCCATTAACGGAGCTCTATTGCTTAGCAGAACCAACAAACATACTTGAATGCAAACGTTTCATCGCCGACAAAACCCTGAATAAAGCTTTCAACCTCCACTTTCTGGTCCACCTCATCGGGGGCGACAAACGATAGAACACTGCCTGTATTATTTCCTCTGGCCGTACGACCAGCTCGATGGATGTACGAGTTAACATCCGACGGAAAATCAAAGTTTACCACACATGAAACGCACTGAAAATCAATGCCACGTGAAACACCAGATTCCGCATTGGAGGCCTGCAGTAGACGCTTAGCGGAGGTTTTTTTGATGCGCTTTTTGTTCTTGATTGCAGGATTTACTGCTACCGTCTCATCGGAGGTAATGATCGTGTCGTAGAGACCCTAAAAGGCATAACCAAATCCATTAACAATGGAACAATACATGGCGAGCGAAATGGAAACGTACCTTATTGAACTGGCTGACGGTGTGACATCGGATTTTGATGGGTAATTCGGAGTTCAGGATGCACGCACGAATGTTGAACTGTTCCAAAAATAGTTTCAATCTGTAAAGACACATGGAAAGGAGATATATTAATGAATTTTTGTTTCTTCTTACAGACTCTACTCTATGATAAATTAGACCAGTAAATCAGAGAGAAGATTAGTCCAAACGTCATATGGCAGCCATTGAACGATAATACAAGGAAAATCATTTAATGCTACCTCCGGATGGAAAGAAGTTCATCACAGAACATTTATAGAAACGGTAATTGACAAATTGTGGTTTTCTTACCTGTAACACCGTTCAACGGATTTGACGAAAATTAAACATTTGCCCTGAATCAGCTTTAGTTTGAGAAGAATGAAAAGTATAGCCGCCTTATCCACTTCCTCTGCGGCCTCAACCTTGTAGTGTGTCATTTGACTTCCTATGGCCACGTTCGGTTCCTGCAGCTTCAAAACCACGGGATTATGAAGTACCATTTTCTTCAACGTGATCAAGTCCTCGTCGAGCGTAGCCGAACAAAGCACAGATTGGTGCACCGGGGGAAAGTTCTTCAGCACTTCGCGTAAGTCCTCTTCAAAACCAAACGAAAACATTAAATCCGCCTCATCGATGACGACAGCACGGAGACTTTCGCGCACGTTTAGAATTCCCTCGGACAACACGTAGCGTAACTTTGCAGGGGTCGACACGACGATATCGGGATGTTCAGCTAGCATGTGGCGATACGTCGATTGCTCTTCCTTCGAGGAGATATCTACTACCCGTACCACGGTACTGCACGAGAATGTCAGTTCTTGAAACGCCTTGGTAATCTGATGGCATAAATCCTGGCTGGGGGCCATCACTATTACGGATGTTTCACGTACGGCATCTTCACCTTTCCGAACGAGTAGATTCTGGATGATGGGAACAGCAAACGCCGCTGTCTTACCAGAACCAGTGCGAGCACGTATCAAGACATCTTTCCCTTCGAGAAGGAACGGGATTGCCTTCTCTTGAACCAGTGTCGGTTCAAGCCATCCCAAACGAGCGATCTCCTAATGGGAGAACGTTATGAACAATACTGTTATAACATATCATGCTTGATGCATTGCAGACCTAATTACCTTCAGTATACGTTCGTCCAACTCAAGCTCGTGGAAATTCAATTTAGAATCAGTCGCTTCCATGTTTTCTATGCTACCCGCACTGTTTATGCTACGCAGCGTGCACTCTCGGATGAAAACACGTTTTTGACTGACATTCGCCGACCAAAGGAGTCTATAGCAAAGCAGGTTAGTTCATAAAAATTCTTATTCACCACTTTGAAAAAATATGCCTATAGTTTTTACTAAATTGTGGATCAAGTACTTTTCTATGTCAATTGGAACAGAGTGTATTTAAAACTGAACGAAAATAGCTTTAAATCACTAAAATACATTCACCACTTAAATGAAAACAATTCATGAACCTCTAAGTAGCGTCAATGCATATGGGCCAAGTTGACCTGCTTATATCACTGGCACCTTGCCCTTGATTATCTTTTCATTTATTTGACAATTCACATCCGACAAACGGTTTCCTTTTTTCACGATCAGTGCTTTCCACTGCGATAGAAACTTTCTTTTTCACATGTTGCCTTCGTAGTAGTTTCGAGCGGAAATAATGCTATCCAAGAACGTCGGTTCCTTCCGCTACCGTAAAGTCTGTCAACGTTGAAAGTGTTTTATCGTGTAGCCAAATAGCAAAGTGCATGAATTGCTACCCACGCAATCGCAAAATCATAACATTATGAGTTTCACAATTGGAGGAACGGCCAGCAGCTGCTTGGCGGCGCTGGGTGAAATGGAACAAATTATTTGCCAGCTGGAACGCGGCACACTGATTCAAAAGTTTTATCCCCGCAAGCGCCCGGAAAAGAAGACCCTCATGCTGCGCCGTGAAACGCGTCAGGTTTGTGTGCCTGACGAGTGATAAAGTTTGCTAACATATGGCAGGGAAAAAGCTCAACTCATTATGCTCGTTTGCAGATCATATGGTCCCCGGTACAGACCAATGGCCGGAGCAACTACGAAGGATCTCTAGAGCTGCGCGAGGTAAAGGAAGTTCGACCTGGTAAAAAATCGAAGGATTTTGAAAAATGGCCCGAAGAAGCGAAGAAAAGTGAACCACGGAAATGTTTCGTGATTTTGCACGGGAACGATTTTAAATTGCGCACCGTGTCTATCGTAGGTAAGTTGAGTATGGTCATAGATTGGACGTACACCTCTTTAAAACCCCTTTGCGAATGTAGATATTTAACATTCCACGATCATTTTAGCTTTCTCCGAAAAAGAGGCCGACATGTGGCTGAAAGGACTGAAGTATCTGATCTCGGACACGATAACATCCCCGTACTGGTTGCAGATCGAGCGCTGGCTGCGACGGGAGTTCTATCTGATGGAAGCCAACGGCACCGCTAGTCTGAAGGACATTCGGTCCTTCCTGCCGAAGATAAATTGTAAAGTATCCACCGCCAAGCTGAATGAGGTGTTCCACGATGTAGACACGCGGCGTAGGAATGAGCTCGGTTTCGACGACTTTACCCGATTGTATCAGCGCTTGGTGCTGCCACCAAGCGCGCTGCCAGAGTACTTCGATGGCATACGTATGGCGACATACAGTCAGAATGGTCAAACGGTTACGCTGCAAGAGTTTCGAAAGTTTTTGACCAAAGAGCAGAACGAGGAAGAGGGTAGCGGTGGCCACAGTGAGGAAACCGTGGCCAAATTTATCAACGATTACATCCAAGACCCGGCGCGTGACGTTAGCGAACCGTATCTGCGTTTACATGAGGTAAGAATGAAGAAAAACAAATTAATTTTCAGTAACGGTTTGATTTTACGAAAAATATTATGTTTTAGTTTATAGATTTTCTATTTTCGCGTCAAAATGAAATCTGGGACCGACGCTGTGACACGGTGTACCAGGATATGACGCGCCCGCTGGCACACTACTGGATATCGTCGTCCCACAACACCTACCTGACCGGTGATCAGTTTTCCAGCGAGTCCTCGGTCGAAGCGTACGCCAGGGCCCTCCGTATGGGCTGCCGGTGTATCGAACTCGACTGTTGGGATGGGCCGGACAATATGCCGCTGATTTTCCATGGGCATACATTCACGACACGCATCAAGTTCATGGACGTGATCCGCACGATCAAAGAACACGCGTTCATTACGTCCGAGTACCCGCTCATTCTGTCGATCGAGCAGAACTGTTCGCTCACGCAACAGCGCCGGATGGCGCAATCGATGCAGGAGGTGTTCGGTGAGATGCTGCTCACCCAACCGATCGATAAGGCCGAGACCCAGCTACCGTCGCCCCAGCAGCTGAAGCGTAAGATTATACTGAAGCACAAAAAGCTACCCGAGAACGGCATCATGGTGGTGGACGAGGCGGGCAAGGAATCGGCCATTCTGATGCGCGCAAATGACGAGAGCGAGCTGGACATTCGGAATACCGTCAAGAATGGTATCCTGTACCTGGAGGATCCGGTCGACAAGGGTTGGAATGCGCACTTTTTCGTGCTCACGCAGCATAAGCTCTTCTATACCGACAGTCAACGGTAAGTATTTCGAGGATTCACTTTCTTGGTTTCGTTCCAACTCTAACACCATGATTCTCCTTCATCAGACCCGACCGCGATAGCGATCTAAGGGATGACGAACGGGAGGAAAACGGCTTCGCCAATCGATCGCGCGACGGTACGCTGGTTTCAAATGACGAGCTACACTTTGGCGAAAACTGGTTCCACGGCAAGCTTTCCGGGGGTCGCGAGGAAGCTGAAAAGCTGCTGCAGCAGTTCTCGCACCTGGGCGATGGAACGTTTCTGGTGCGCGAAAGCGTCACCTTTGTCGGGGACTATTGTTTGTCGTTCTGGAGGCAGGGTAAACCGAACCACTGCCGCATCAAGCTCAAGCAGGACAAGGGTGTCACGAAGTACTACCTGATGGAGAACGTGCTGTTCGACAGTCTGTACAGTTTGATCATGTACTACCGACAGAATGCGCTCCGGAGTGCGGTAAGATCTCTTTTTCTTTAGTTTCACTTTTGATTGGTTAGCTCTTGAAGGTGTTAGCTAGCCAAAAAACTATGTGTTAACTCTATGTTAGAGGGGGTCACAGTATGTCCAAGCACTATTGTTTTTCGAACAAACCTAATGATTCTATGTGTCTAACAGTTCGGCGCATTCATTTCTTTGGGTACAAATTCCACTATTGACTTTGTACTGCCCTACCGTATCCTTCGTATAATGTACTGATACCAAATGCAGCCAAAACGGTACCGAATGATCGTGATTTCTAATCATATGAAGTAGGCGACGTTGCAAGCATTCCCTAACATATACAACCCCCGTCATTGCATTGTATTTCGTATGTCTCAAATGGATCCACACTCACAAGTTGTTTGCTAAATTAATGTTTTTTACCTATTTTTTCCTGATAAATGAAGGGTTAATTTCGATTAATTTGATTTATTTCCTCATTTAACTTTGTTATTGTAGGAATTTTACATCACACTGAAGGAACCCGTTCCGCAACCGAACAAGCACGAAACGAAGGAATGGTACCATCACACGACGACCCGCGAGCAGTCCGAAATCGTGCTCAACCAGGTCCCGCAGGATGGGGCCTTCCTGGTGCGCCCGAGCGAGAAAGGACCAAAAGCCTTCGTTATCTCGTTTCGGTAAGAGGCATAGTCCGAATCCGTTCGTGAACCGCTCGGAACCATTCAATGGCATTTTCCCTGTTTTAGGTCCCACGGTAAATTCATCCACTGTCGCATCCGGGTGGAGGGTCGCTTGTACGAGATGGGTGGGATGGAGTTTGAGAGTCTGGTCGATTTGGTAAACTTTTACTCCAAACATCCCCTGTACCGCAAAGTAACGCTGAGCTATCCGATTCCGCGGGAAATGATTCGCCGGATCAACACGATGGATGTAGGTGTTCGTGGGTTTGGGCTGATGATTGCGAAATCATACTGAATTCGGGGTTTGCTCCTTTCCCCTTAGGTACCCGAGGACAGTGGAGCCTACGGATACATGGACCCGGCGATGGTCGCCAATGAAAACGTGACGGTCAAGGCGCTGTACGACTACAAAGCGCAGCGGGATGACGAACTGTCGTTCTGCAAGCACGCCATCATAAGCAATGTGGTGAAGAAGGGCACCGACTGGTGGCTGGGGGATTACGGTGGCAAACGGCAGCACTACTTCCCGGCCAACTACGTGCAGGAGCTTAGCGCGACGGACGACGGTACGCTGGTCGATGAAGGTGCCAACGAACCATTGATGTTGGGCAGTTTGCAGAAAGGTAAGGGACCGGTGGGTCGATATCTAGGGATAGAATAAAATATCCATTCATTTGGTTCGATCAGGTTCACTGGATGTGCATGGCGCCGTGGTGGAGGTGGCCTACAGCAACCATCCGGACATCGAGCGGATACTGCGCATCCAAAACCCGACGATGCAGAACGTGTTCGAGGTGGGCGTCCAGACGAAGGAGCTCGCGTACGAGTGGATGCTCGCCATCAAGGAAGCGGCCCAGAACGCGAGCGCCATGGAGAACGAGCGGCGCAAAATGGAGCGCAATTCGCGCGTCGCCAAGGAAATGTCCGATCTCATCATCTACTGCCGGAGCGTGCCGTTCAAGCACCATCCGGCGTCGTGGGTGTTCTACGAGATGTCCAGCTTCCCGGAGACGAAGGCTGAGAAGTATTTCCTGCAGCCGGAGACACGCTTGCTGTTCGTGCGCTTCCATCGGAACCACCTGAGCCGGGTTTACCCGAAGGGGCAGCGGTTGGATTCGTCCAACTACCATCCGACGGCCCTGTGGAACTGCGGCTCGCAGATGATTGCGCTCAACTTCCAAACGCCCGACAAACCGATGCAGCTAAATCAGGCCAAGTTTCGGGACAACGGTGGCTGCGGGTTTCTGCTGAAGCCGGACTTTATGTTCCGCGACGAGTTCGACCCGACCGACCCGAACACGCTCGTCGGTGTGGGCGAGGTGATTGTGAACGTGCGCATCATCGGCGGGCGCAACCTGTGCAAGGTCAGCCGCAACATTACCAGCCCCCTGGTCGAGGTGGAGGTGCTCGGTGCGTCCTTCGACAGTGGCATCAAACATCGCACCAGAGCGATCGGTAAGTCCGCACCTCTGATGATTCCCCAGGTGCTTGTACTAAAAATTGTACTAAAACCTTATCTCGTTCAATTTGTTTGCTTTGTTTTGCTCTTTCCAGCGGACAATGGTTTGAATCCGATTTGGAACGAAATATGCGAGTTCCGGATAGCGAACCCGCACTTCGCCATGATCCGCTTCGAGGTGCAGGACGAGGATATGTTCGGTGAGCCAAACTTTATCGGCCAGGCCGTGTTTCCGCTCGGTGCCATTCGCACCGGGTACCGCAGTGTCCCGCTGCGGAACAAGTACAGCGAGGAGCTGGAGCTGGCCACCCTGCTGGTGCACACGAGCATTCGCCCACTTCAGACGGAATAACGTAGCTTTCGCCCGGAGGAAGGCACTGTAGGAGGGGGGGGCCTATCATGACAACCAGTGGGAAGCAATTAGTAGGCCTTAGGATACACTTACGCAAGCTGAGAAGATTGATGGTTCGAGTCTCTCTTACCACAAGTGTCTTAATGCGTAGGATGTTGCCTTTTTTTTACCCAGACAGAACAGTATTTAACAAAATTTAAACGAAAAACTATTTAGGATGATTTATGTGTACAATACGCGCAACGCGTACCAATCTAATGTGCCTCTATATATATATTTGAACATAAATATGATTATACACACCTATATACATATACAACATGGGGTGTAAACGGAACACAGATTTATGTGGTGAGCAAAGTTGAAAAAAAAAACGGTAAGCGGGTAGCACACGGTTGGAGTTGTCTTTACCTTTTTTTTGTTTTACATCGTGCACACGCAATTGGTGTGCCCAAAAATACGGGCAAGCACGCACAAGAAGAAGTTTGCAACGTATCAAATAAAAACAACGCGAGTGATAGAATTATTCGGTGTTGAAACATTAGACGAATAAAACACATGGGAAGCAGTTGTCAGCCATAGAGCGCGTTATTTGGCATGGATTAAAAAAATGAAAGCAATAAACCTATTCTGGATTCGAGTGGATACAGTGCAATGTGAATCAGGTGTCGGGTTATCTTTATTTCCAATGGTTTTTAATTAATATCACTTCAAATGCATCCGCGTTTTAATAGCTGTATTATTTTTTGTTACGCTTACGTTAGTTTTTCTGTTTTGTTGTTGCCACTGAGGCCACGTGGCCGTTTTTGTTCGTGCTAAAAATTAAATCAAAAGTACAAACCGTATAAAAACAAACACGTCAGAGTGACATGATGTTTAAATTGTACGCTCAGTGAATCGTCATTATATTGTACAAATTTGAGTGCAAACGTCGTAAGTCATTGAAAACGGCACAGCTGATAACAGCACGTGGTAGTTTGGCCATGATGCTACTGTTCGATGTCACCAGCCACTTTTTCAGCAACTGATAAACACGGGGCACATGTTTATTATAATTAATCGCATGGCCATGCATTAAGAAAGCAGAAAAAAAAAACAGATGCGCTCTTAGGTAGTCTTTGGATTGCAAATTGACCTGTGTTCTTGACCGCTTAAAAAATGAACATAAATTGAATATTGTTAGAGGTAACAAAAACAAACATAACACATAGATTTGATAATTTTTTCAGCTGGTGGAAGTGCATATGTTTTTTGTTTCACAATCATAATTTGGGTGGCTGTTCACGTTTGATTTAGTTTAAAGAAATGATGAACATGGCTCAACAAAAAAAATTATATAACCCTGTTTTTCCTTCTGTGCGTCATGAACTGTGCACTTACGCAATACAGCGTAACGATACTTACCATAAATTAGTTTTTGCAAAACAATCATGAACATGTTACCGTCAACAATAAAGCAGGTTAATTTGTACAAAACCGAGAGGAAAACAACAAAAATTATTTATTGCTCTCGACAATTGATGGTTATTGTCTGGTTGGTAGATAATTTATTATTTAAATAAGATGTTCCTTAAAAACTCCGATACACAATAAATTAGTTCGCTCGATTCAAATTCCACACTACTTCCGCGCGGATCCATAGAAATCGGCACGTGGTTTAGCATGTTTTCTCGTGACCTCGCGTGTATTCGTTCTGTTTGCAAGTGGTCAGTAAAAGGCGTGAAGGTTAGATTGGAAAAAAAATGTGTGCAGAAGTGCGCGCGAATAAAACGGAAGATTTGATTTTTTTGCGGCAATCGTTTCGGTATTAATGAAATGTTTGTTGGGGATTAGTCTTGGACCTTAGCCATTTATGCTTCTTAGTTTATTATGCCAGAAAAGCGATTGTTGTAAACGCGACCTAATTTTGAAATGATCCGATAGTTTTTGAAAGTCATAAAAAGATTTTTTTTTTAAATTGCAGTGAGTTTTAGAAAATTTTGTCAATTGGATTTCCGTGCCTCGTTCCATATTTCCATTTCGCTTTCTTTTCTACTATTGGCATTTCTCTGCGCGTAGTTTCGGTATTGGCTGTTCTTTCAACGTTTCCGTGTGCAAGATTATCAACTGGTTTGGATTTTTCATTTTGCGGTTGTGGTTTTTACTTTATTGTTGTTAATAATATTATTAATTGCTATACACCCTTTCTATTCCGCACTGCCACCGATTATTGGATTTTGAAGCAAACTTTCAATTTATTTAAAATAATAACCTTCCTCCATCACACATGCAAAATTGTGTGCGCGCGCGCGAAATTCCCTCCCCATCTTTCCCAGTGCTTAGTGGCAAAAACCAACGAAACGAAAATTGGTGCACTGTAATTGACTGCTTTCCATTTTTTTATACAAAAGGATCAAACAACAAACCAATCCGTTTAATTACAAACAATTTCCAAATCAATGTTGTCATGCACACTATTACCCGTTCTCGGTAATAAGAAGACATAATTGCTAAACACTTGGCGGACAAACCAATTTGGCACAATGTTAATTGTAAAGCAAATGGAGCTGTAGCTTATCCTATCGTGTCAGTCAAAACCATTTTTTACTGATTTATCAACAGATTTATTTAACAGAGAAAAATGTTTCAGGATTTTGGGACCATTTGACCTGTGTGGACGCGTTTGTGCTTTGTAGGCTAACAGTATTATAAAAACATATTTTTTTAGTATATGCCGGGTCGTTTTTTGAAGTACCTTTGTTAGATTGGGTGATGTCCTCATTCAAACCGGAGCTCATTATAAAGGCATCCACGTGAAACATACGATTACTTTGCGGTGGTTGAAGATTACCCTTTTTTTGCCGCTGGATTCACAGCTTCCGCAGAAATAAAAAACAAATCAATCAACCCCATACACCGTGACACAATCAGCAGAAATGTCCCTTCAAATGGACCTGAAAAACTGTTAACCAAAGCCACTAACTAGCCCAACCAATCTGCCCCCATCGAGCGCGCGTGTCAAGCATAAACATCCTTCTTCTGGGCGAAGCCGAATTCCACGGAAAACAACCACCGTTTCTTCCCTCGTCTCGCGATGATAACTGATGCGCTTTGAACCCAGAGAACGGAAACTAGCAAACAAAAAAAAAACAACCGATCCCAATAATAATAATAAATGGTGATGGTAGTAATAATAATCGCACACGATTCATTGCAATCGCCGGAATGGTTGTTGCGGTTTTGGAATGTTCGTTTAACGTTGGCGTTTTATTGTTTCACTTTTTCGTTTTATGTTTAATCAATAGCGTAAGCGTTTCCCGTTTCGCAACGTCTCTCCCCATGATCGTTGGTGCGCTCCTTCGGTTTGCTTCCCGTAGTCCTTGCTTAGTTGTTTGCTTTCTTTCGCTTCCCTCCTTTTGCTGGCAAGTGTTTTACTCTTTGTCCTTTTTTTTTTTCAATCGGTCGCTTCCTGTCCGGACGTTACATTACTTTCGAGATTCATTAGCTGCGCGTGCCTTACTTCGTGCTATGTGTTTCTTTTTTCTTTTAATTGGCTGCCGATTTCCCCCTCTCTTGCTTTAGTTTCATGTAGCAGAAGAAGTTTGTTTGTTTGTTTTTTAAGAGCGTACAAATTTATTGTTTTAAATGAGATTGACTTTCTTCTCGTATTGTTTGATTTTTTTTTGTTTTCGATTGGCTTTGCTGTTCGCTTTTGCACCTAATATAGTTTGATCTTTACTTCTTTTCCTGGTTTGTTAATAACTTGTTTTATCTTCTCTTTACTCTGCAAATAATGCACACGAACGCTTGTGCTGTGCGTGTTTCTTTTTTTTTTGCTCTCCTCGGGTGGGTGGGTATCATGAGTAGGTAGGTGTGTAATACGGTGTGTATAGTGGGTGAGTAGTGTAAGGGGTTTTTGTTTATGATTATTTTGTTTTGCTATCACGTACGTGTAATTGTTTCGTTATCGTTATATCTTGTATCTGTCGTTAAACTGTCGGATATATTTATTTAAATTCTAGGAGACTATTCTGCTCAGCAAACACTTCCAAAAGCATATACTCTGACCGTGGAAAAGGTGGTTTTTGTTTTCATGTTTGTAATTTGTTTTGTTTCCTGCTCTGTCTCTCTCTCCGGCTTTCCATCAAAGGCGCTCTCTAGGTTTTATCCCCTGTCTACTACGATGCTGTATTTTGTATGCTTCAAAACGGTGCTGTATGTTTATTTTAATTTTATCTTTTTGATTTTTTTGTATTTCTGTCAAGTTTCAATCTCTTTCAATTTCCTGTTAGGTGTTGTATTTGTTTGCTTTCCGTACTTTTTTTTTCTCATTGCCATGCTGGTTTTACTAAAATTTCTAAAGTGTTATGTGTATGCTGCAGACGGTCCTTTCCCATGTTTTACATCCATCAATCAACGTTGCTACTTCCTGACCATAAATACTGGGGAGGTTCATTTCAATTTGTTTGTTACTGTTTCCTAGACACAAGTTTTATCCATTCTTTTCTAGTGGTGCTTGTCGCATGCATCCCATCGAATGTATCTGTTATACACTTTGCTGCAATCCTACACACTGGCACACACTACGTACGCTTTTCTCTTACTTTTGTCGGTACTAAACGCGCGAACTAGAGGCACTCACACGCAATATTCGAAAATGGCAAGTTTGCTTGGGTATATTGGGTGAGAAAAAAATATAACAATACTATGGAAGATGGAAAGTTGCAAAAACGACCGGAGAATCTATCGTCCTGCGTACTACACTTCGGTACTGCGGTATACTGGTTCGATATCTCTCCTTTTGCATCCATTCGGCTTCTCGCTTTACCTATCACTGGCTATATGGTTGAATGTGTTCAATGTTTACCGTGTTCTAGGAGCTTCCTTATTTTTTGTCGTTTACCCAACACTGCAGGGTTTCGCTACCGGTTTTAGTGTTTAATATGCTTGCTTTAAGGTAATACTGATACATTGTAGACATCCTTCGTCATCGACCACTATCGTACCCGCGTAGGCGCCCCACCAAATGTCTAATACCTAACCTAATTCGCACAACGAGCTCTGTTATATGCTAGCACACTATTCGCAGTCGGAGGGGGGTTCCTATGGGTTTTATTGTTCTTTGCATGTTGCGAGTCCTAACTCCAAATGACCGGGGGGTTTTTTTTTGGGGGGATTGGCAGTCGAACGAATTCCATCCCGAAAAGAGTAAAGCTAGTATCCCTCCACATTCTACCGACTGTTGGCGGGATGTTCACTTTTTGTTATCTCTCACCCTCTTCCTTCAATTTTCTCCTGTTCTGACTTTCTTCTTCACTTTTGCAATACTATATTTTCATTTTATTGTTACATTAATTATTGTTGAGTGTACGATTGTTTGTTAGACTTCTTTTGTTGAAAGTGGCAAGCATGCTGCTGCTGCTGCTTATTGAAGGCTCGTGTGGGAAGGACCAAGAAAAGGCACAATTATGTTTTTTGTTGTTGTTTTGTTTTCATGAACTCCTTATCTTTGCTGCTGCTGCTGCGTTATAAAGTTGTCTTGCTTGTATGCTCTGTCGCCGTTCACAGTCTAATCTTTTTCTACTTGCGTGGGTTTTTTATTTTGCTCTCGGTAATGCAGGCCTACTTCGGTTTTTGTAATGCAATGTTCTATTTGCCTATTGTGGTGCGCGTACGTTGTCCAACATCTACTACCATTGCTTTGCTCTTATTTGATGCTCCTAGTGTTTGCCGTCTTCGGCCTACCTATGCCGTGCGGTCATGCTGGCGTGTTTTGTCTTCTGCGTTTCTGTCAACTCTACTCGGCTTTCAATTCGATCGGTTTGCTTCCTACCTTCTGCTCATATCATGGCACAAATCGTATTACTAGCTGCACTAAACATACAGAAGAGCCTCAGAAATCGTCCCGAGCGTCGTATCCTTCCTCGACCGTGCGGAAGGTGACGCTGGTGTGAACGTAACTATGTGCGCTGGGTTTTGGTTGTTTTCCTTCTATTTGTGTGTTGTTGCTATGTCTATTTATTTAGATAACTCTGTGTTGTTTGTTGCCACTATCCCGGACCGTTAAATTCTGAGGGAGTAACCGTGAAATGCAGGATTTTTTAAACGAATCGTACCGATGAAAATTAGGTCTGGTTTAGGTTTTACGGAAGTGTGTCACATTCCCTACGGGGTTATTGTGTTTCTGCGTTCTTCATCACGTATAGGTACAGTCCCTATCTAGGGACAAGAAAAATAAATAGAGAGGCTTTGTTTTTTAAAGGGAAAATAACGCTTCATTGAAACCGTGTCCTAACATGATGTTTCGTTTGGCAACGAACCAATTTGAGCAATCAAAACTTCCCATCCTTGAACGAAAGAAAAAAGAACCGTTTCTATTTCCTGGTGTACGTATGGTATGTGGGTTTTTTGTGGTGCTTCGAAGGTTTCAGCTCATTAACTTCACTTCTGCTTTCGTGGTTTTAATTGAGTTTGTTGTTTCTTAATCCTTTGGATTTGGTTAACACTGCCTCACCTTTTCATCATATTATTTCATTCCGTGCCGACAATAATATATTTATAAATTCCAACGCTATTTCGACACGTTTGTTCGTCATGATTCTCCACCGGCGTCCTTGCGCAACCTTATTGCCTGCTCAATCTACACAACAACAAAAAAATATGTTTTAAGAAAATACAAATAAACTATACGAAAACGAGTCCTAGAGCAAATACATATACACACGCGTACACACAGAAAGACTGAATGAAGAGGACGCAACCCGGAACGGCACAACTCGAATCGTTTATAATATATATATATATATATGTATCTATATATATTAGGATACCTATTATGATACTTTTCTGCCGTAATATTATTGATATAATATTATTATTCGTAATATTACCGATAGGCGTATAATTATAATAATATATTAAAAATAACCTAACCATCCCCCACCACAGCCCGATCCGGTCGCTCAAACCGCGTGTACCGTGAACCTCTTTTTCTCTACCGGGAGAAACGTGTCCAACAGGCAGCTTCCCCGGTTTCCGTTTGTGCCCACCGTATTTGTTTTGAACCTTACACTTTCTCGCAGTGTGGCCAGGTGGGTTTTCCGGCTGCGCAGGAAAATCGCACACTAATGGAAACGTCCGGGACGCGAGCGGTGGCGGTCAGGCAGCGTGTGGCGGGGGAATAAAATAGTTTGATTCGTTTGATAAAATTAAAAATAAAATTAATAATAGTAGTCGTTAAGATTATTATAAACAAGTTGCAATCGCCAGCCCGGCGCGCCAGGCAGCGCGGGAAAGGAACTAGCCCTGGGACCGCTTGTCAAGCCCGCGTGGCCCCCCGTTCACCTTCGACGCGTGCCGCCCGTTGCCGCCGAGGGTCGATTTCTTCTTCCCCGTCGGGCCACCGCCTCCAATACTGCTACTGCTATTGCTAGGGCCGCTCCGTCCGCCGGACGACGTCTCGTGGCTGTTGGTCATGGTGCTGGTGGTGGTGATGGTGTAGGGTGGTGCCCCGGTGAACTGGCGCTCCCGTCGGGCACCGCCGCCTCCGACGTCGGGACCGAGGTGAACCGGTTGAGATGACTTTGGCGCCTGCTTTGGGCCGATGGCGGCGAGGATGAGCGACGACGGTGGCGTCGTCCCCGAAGGTCCCCCCGGTCCGTCCCGCTCGTCCGCCGCCCCCGGTGAGTGCGCGTTCAGATGGTGCCGCCGATGGTGGCCGGCGCCTTTCCCGTACGGTGGACCCCCGCCGTCGGCGGTGGCAGGGGATGCGGGGGACGCCACCGGAACACCGGTATCGAGATTCGGATGTGCGACGGCACCGGCCCCCTGACGGTGCGCCCTGCCCTTCTGCGTGGCGAGGCCATGTTTGTGCCGGCGCGGATGTGGATACGGCTGGTCGGGCGCGGCAACCGCTGGTGCGGTGGCCGAGTAGCTTCCTCCCTCGAGCAGTGAGTTTCCACCGGCACCGGGTGCGCTTTCGAGCCCCGGATTGTCCTTTCGCGTCGCTTCCGGTAGCCGCTGCTGTTGTCGATTCTGCTGCTGTTGCTGCTGTTGCTGCTGCTGCTGGAGTGCTTGATTTCGCAGGTTCTTTTGCTTCTGCTTTGGCTGCTGTTGCTGTTGTTGCTGTTGCTGTTGCTGCTGCAAGTATTGGTCGTGAACGAGAGCGGAGGAGGCGTTCGAGCGCTGAAAGTTGTAGCACTTTTCGTCGATCGGTCGCCGCCGCCCGCGGCCTCCCCGTCCGCCGCCACCCTTGCCTCCGCCGCCCTCGCCACCGCCGGCGGCCTTCGCTCCCCGGTTGCCGGCGATCGGCTTACCGTTCTTCTGGAAGCCTAAAAACCGGGACTGGTTCAACACCGACTGATAACGAAAGGCGCCCCCGGAGACGATGCTTTCGTAGAACTGGCACCGCTTGGGGATGTTGGCTTTGGCTCGCTGCCGAGGAGAAGAGGTCAAGAGAGAGGGTAGGAGAAGAAAAGAAAACAAGAACCGATTAAGTAAACGTCAGCGTTTGCAACTCTTTCAACTTTTATCTTTAAAATAAAATACAACTTTATTAACCGCGCTAATGTTAACTCCAATTTCTTCCTTCTTTCTTTTGCATTTTCGAACTTACCATCGCCTTGGTGCGCCAGTTTTTGTCGAAGCAGATGTACGTGTTGGTCGCTTTCGAGTAGATCTTCACGGCTATCCGTTGCTCGTGGGACAACGTGACTGGCTCGAGGGTGAAGTTCTCTGGCGAAAGTAAAAAGGGTTGGAAAAGATAATCATTAGTTTTTTGTTTTAAAAACGGTTCAGCGCAAAGTTTGGATTGATATTTAACAAAAACGTTCAATGAACGAAGAAATACTTTTGACAGATATAGAAAGTGCGTGAGCCGAACACCGACAATGCTTTAACAATCAAACAGTTCTCGATAACTCGAAACCATTAAATCATAGAAGTTGGTATGAACACATCAACAAAATCGTCATATTTCGATAGTAAATTTCGAACCAAGACAACTTTCAACACACTAGAAATAAAGAATGGAAACTCTTTTAGTTTCTTTCAAAAAAACTAAAAGCTGGTACAAGCTTTGTTGATTTTGGTAAAAGCTGTATGTTATTTAATAGTACAAATGATAGCAAAAGCGACAAACACGAGCAACGTGTTTCAATTTCACTTTACAGAGGTTGTGATTCACTGATTTCTACTATACAAATGTCAGTCTATCCTCTTTTAAATGGAAGTCTCTGTTTTTCATTTTTATTAGAATTTAAAAAACGTATTTTTTCAAATCTTTTTTATTTTAATTTTATTCATTTTAATTTTATGATGCGAGCTCCTCTTTTTTAACTGTTTGAGGCTTTTAGCATTTTTCGTACAGCTCAAAAAGGATTCGAAAACTTCAACCCACTAACCTTTCTGCCAACTATAACATCTTAAAAGAGTGTAAAAATTTGAAACAACGAAAAGTAGCTGATAATATGCCCGGTTTCTTAAATAATCAAACCATAAGATTTTAAACAAATACGAACGTAAACAAAAAGATACTCTATAATATGGATGCAATTGGGTTTACAGACTTAACCTGTTGACGAACCCTTGGTAGAGAACATTCTTTAAATTAAATTCTCCTTCCCTGGATGACAAAGTAATCCGCTTTCAAGTCCCGCATGGAATCGAACTCAAGTAATCATTCACCTGCACGGTAAACTGATGATGAAATCAAGGCAATGAGAATGCTAATGTCCCTATTAAAAGCGACCAAATGATGATGCCGCCTTCTGCCCATCGAACAACACTTTCCCGCCCATTTATTTCCGTTCTAGGCGGGTGAATTACCTTGCAACCTCGCCCGAGAGTGGAGTACGGGAGGATAGAAAAACAAAGAACAACCCGGCAGGCTACTTGACACTGAAATAAAACAGAAATTATCTAATAGATTGATTTTTCCCCCGCTTGCGCACGCTTCTCCCCGGGCCTGGGTGGTTGGGAAACGGGGAAGGATCACTCGCGGTCGCGCCATCTTAACCGAAGTAGACGAACGGCTCTACGGGAGTCACCATGCTGGGCAGGTGTGGTTACTACACCCCCTCCCGCGTCCCTTTCCTGTCCCTTTTCGACGTTCGCGGACGCAAGCCGGCCACGTTCGTAGGTCGTTTTGCGCAATTGTTTACGCAATGCGACAATCCTTCAAACTGTGCGCACGCGGTACAGGGCGCGTACGCACCCCACCAGTTCCACCAACCCACTACGACCCCTTCCTTACCAGAGCGCCACCGTTTGCGGTCATAATTCAGGTAATTCCCCACGATTCGCCGCGAAGTTCGGAGCGGTAGGCAAAGAACACATGGACGTAACCGCAACAGCCACCACTCCGTTTGGAGCCGCCAATCCCTCCCCTCTCACCACACCTTTATCCACTCCCCTTTCCCTTCAGCCCTCCTTGCTAGGGCCAGTGCAACCGGCGTCGACACCGAGGAGCCACTTTAATTGCAGCTAATCGACATCACTTTCCGCGCAACGCACCAACACGGATAAGGAGGAGCGCGGGGGGGACACGGGAACCGCGGGACAACATCGTTGAACTCCGTCTTGCGCCGAGCTCCAAAACGATCGATAGCGATTACGGTCGCGCGGGCGAGACTTACGACGCGAGGTGAGCCCCCGGGGAGGGATGGGGCGGGAGCTATTTGGCTGGAAATTGATGTCCACAAATCGATTTGCAGTTAATGGAGAGTTAAAGTCGAAACAAAAACTAAATAACAAAAATAAAACAACCCTTAAAACGCTGCCCTTAAGGTGCACCCTTCGTTCGTTACGGGGATCGTCGTAAGGTTAAGGCAAAGGCGACTCCACGCTAGGAGCCCAAGCTAGGAACCAGGTTCGGGAGCACGGTTATGAAGTTTGCTTGAACGATTTCGCCGGCAAATGGAAAGGATGGACGGCGCTGGGCGCCATTTTGCAGACGGACAATTAAGATAGCGCGGGCGCGCATATCATCGCCGGCAAGCGACATTGCTTTCTAATGTCTTGTTTTTCCTACGTCCCAAACGACACACACACACTGACACACACATACCGAAATTGGCAAGACTTTGATGGGAAATATTATTAATGTCCGACGGGTTTTGATAGCGCCGCGGGGCGAGCGAACGAGCGCCATTATTTTTATGGCAGTTTATGGCGGCGCGATGTTTTTCGTACCGCCAAAACAACCATTAATAGCAAATGGGTATTTGTAGTGTTTTGTTGTAAATTATGATTTCAAACCATAAAGAAGGCACGTGCTTCGCGACGGATTTGACAGCAAACCCTGAGCAAAATGTTGCTGCCATTAACACTAACAGCGTTATGGATTGTTTTGGATGCCCTGATGGACGATTTGAACAGGAAAAGAGAAGTGACAAAACAATTATTTATGGTTTCCTTTACCTTGGGAAGATTAACACTTTCGCTTAAGTTCTTGCAAAACATCGGGTTTCTTTACAATATTACTAAATTATGATCCTCTTTTCTAACGTCTTCATTCAAAAGTATTCCCGCTGGGCCGGCCTGGACAGTTAAATTTAAAACCTGTTCTTTTCCGTTATGCGAATTGCATGTTTGCTCCTTCCCTCAGAAGGCCAGAGGTGACTTAACAGTGTTGTTAAAGATCATCATTTTTATGGTCAACTCTTCATCATACACGAAAACTCTCTGAATGGATCATTTTCCTAATCGACCAAAAAGCAATAATTCGTTTTTTACCATCCGACCTCGCGTGCGATGTTTTTTTTCAATCTTAATTTATCTTATTCTTAATTAAAGTTATTTTTAATGGAATCCATTAAGGATTCGAAAGACGTGAATTTATTATTCGATAAATGTCGAATACCCTATGGAGAATTTTAAACGAATCAACGAGACAAACTAAACGAAAAATATAAGAAAATAGCCCAAAAGAGCCATTCTGGCAATTTCCTCCACATTTTCCTATTTTGTTTTGCAAATGTCTGTACATTTTTCTATAAAAATCTCACAAAACAAAAACCACGTGAACCGTTTATCGTTGGGTATTTTTCAGTTCACATGACGCAATAATTACTCGAATGTAGCAATCGATGGAAAAAAATGTAAAAATTTCCGTCAGCCAGGTAATTCTAAAAAAATCATTGTAAAAGCTTGGAGTTGACCTCAAGGAGGAAATCGACTAGCGTAAGGATTTGAGTAGCATTTAATCAGTCCGCGATGCTAATCAGGTACGCCACAGTTAACGTAACTTATTGGAAACCGACAAATGCCATTCCTACGCAATATCACCTGGGCAGGAAAACAACAACAACCAGACATTAGTGCAAGGGCCGGCGGCGATTCAACGATGGAAGCAAAAAAAAACAACAACACCATTTATCAACAGTGACCAAACACAAAATCGCATCATTAGCGGCTGGCCGGGTGGCGCGAAAGGGTGGACAACTCTATTACGCCAAAAGGTCCGAGATAGGAGTCCGGCGCACTCCGACTAAACGGCGCAACGGCTAAATTGCGGTCCGCACAATCCGTCGGGGGGTCTCCATCTCTGGCCAGGTTAGTACCTCCCTTCAGGTGCGTGTGGTGTTGGAATGAGCGGTTATTAGTAATTGTAGAAAATTACTACCACCCAGCGTTAGAGTCTCTTTCTCCCAAACCCCCCACCTCCCTGGTGGCCCCGGATCGGTACCGGGGGTGTTGCGTGCCGCCGCCGGAAAGTGCAATTAAATGGCGCATTCTGTTGACAGTGGCCCGGGTGTAATTGTGTGGCACCTCTAATGGCATCTTGGCGCCCTCCATGTCCTCCCTTTCGGCCACGCACGCCCCCACTCCCAACGTCCGCGCTCGTCACTTTTCCTCGCGCGTACGGCTGACATTTGATAGGTTCGTGTTTATTTTAATCCGGCGCTAGACAACAGAATGCCGCATGGCGCGGAAGATCGGACGGGCTGACCTACAACGGAAACCATCGACACCTTTAAGCGGAGGTGGAGAGGGAGGGGGGAAAATGGTAACACCTACGAACGCGTCTAATAATTCGTCACCTTCGCTTTCAGTTGATTGTGCTGGTGTGGAGGGAGGGCGAAAAAAAAGAGATTTTGTGGCTTGTTGGTTTATGTTTTCACCATCCTTAGGGAGTGGCCCCAGTGGCGCAGGGGTTGAAGCGCACGGTGAAGCCAAACGACGAGAGAACCGTGGGAAAAACCGACCAATGACACCATTCCCCCCAAGGAAAGAGGGCCGTGTGTTACGATCTTATTTTCCTTTCCTTCGTTACCGAACGGGGGCCTTGGAAGTGCTGGCGTTAAGCCGTAAGGTAGGATTCGAAGGAACGATAAAGTTTCCCATAAAATAACAAAACAAATAAACGAACCACCTTACGCCACGGATCGAAATAAAACCCAAAATCGATGAGCGCTGCGCCGTTCTGTGAAGTGGAAAATTTGAACAATCTTGATCCTTGAAGATCGCAGTGTTGTTCCAATAAATAGCTTTTACACTGACGTTACTTATATTTTCTTTGAATTTCAAACTTGGATTTCGCATGGAGTTTTATTTATTGGAGCATTTTTTTAAATTTGTGTTTCAAAACAAACTCCGATAAAATGGGTTCGACCAATTATAATTGAAGTTTATCTTAAAATATCAAAACACGAAAGATTTATAGTACTGATACAGTTAAATGTTTGCAAATAATCATTTTTACGATAAGACTTCCAAATGTAGTCGCCGTTATATTCTGTGCTCTAAAAACCAAGTTCTCAATCCTTCAACGAAACGTATTAACACTAGAATCCAAATAGGAGTCATTTCGACTCCAACATAATTTTCGATTTTAATATCTCAAAACCGGCTGAATATTTTTACAAAAAAATAAGGCTTTTCTTATAATCCAAAGCTACATCTAAAAGAAAAATTTCAGATTTTTCTGTTCTACTAGTTCTGAGAACCAACTTGACTATCCCTGCTAAATGTTTTTTAGGGGTCATTTTGATTTTGACAAATACATAAAAAACCCAATTTTGACCGTTTTTGCTTTACAAAGAAGTAAAGTAATGATAAAGAAATGCATCGAAAACCAAAAAAAAAAAAAATACTAAAAAGTAACAATTTATGGATTTGAAAATTTTTCAAAAATAATGAAGTTATAGCGTTTCAAAACTAGGGATCAAAAAACCCTTAAAAAGCATTCGGGCAAGATTCCAAAGCAATGTATTCTAGTGTTAAGATCCACGTGTTTGAGGTACGATGCGCAATGAAAGGTGTCGCAATTGGGTGACAATCTAAAACTGAACATTTAAAAATGTTAAACGTGTTATTTTTGAACATTAAATTTGAGTTCCTAAGTTAAAGTTTAAGCTATAAAACTTTTATATATAAAAAATATATGTAAAATATTTCCTATAATACTAACTATTGACACTCAAGAAATAGTGAACACCGTGGAACGACGTTGTACAATGTACTTAAAAAATCAGATACATTTTGAGTGATCGTTGTTGATAGGTGATCTGCTAAAACATCGTTCACCACTGTTTGCAACGCACCTTAACGTCGCGCCCGTCCACAAATGCCATCCATACGTAAGGGCGCTCACACGGGAATGACTTTCGGGCCCCCCGAATCCCTAACGGCGGCGTTCGTCCCTTTGGGATGGACCATTCCCTCATTCCCTAATCTTCGTCCCCATCAATTTCGGCAACCTTCCCCGGGTCGCCCGGGTATTTTACGCGATAATTTATTAATTCAACGTTTTCCAATCGACCCGACCATCGGTACGGGAAAAACGTTGTCTGCGTTTCCCCGGGGCTTGCCGGTCGACGGCGGTTTGTTACTCAAAACATACGGCGATACGATCGACACAGGCTAACGTTCCAAACATCCGAAAGGGGGGCCGCCTAAAAAGCGGCACCCAGCGCGAAACAAACCTGCGAAGCAGTTATAAGTCACCTCCCTCGGCACCATAAGTCACCGAAAGCGAAAATTCTGCCCCGAGGTCGAATACCGGTGGGCACACGCCTCTAGTGTCGGACCGCGGCCCGGGGCCAAATGTCACCCCAGGCCGACGAGACGCGGTCGCAGACACGACGAATAAATCTACGAATTCACAAACTTAAAAATAAAAAATAAACAAAAACACCACTTCGGCTCGAATAGAGATATAATCAACACACCGAATAAACCATTGTGGGTTATAAATTTCATATTGCTTCCCATTCATTGGCGGAAAGTCGTTCGAGCGTAAGCAAAGTCTGGGGAGAATAAAAAAACTGAAACAATGGGTCCCTGAAGAGTGCCAGCGTCTCGAGTGAAATTTATAGCGACAAATGTGGACCACATAGGGCGCGCGTCGGGAAGAACTGGCCGAGAAACATAACACGAGAAGACGACGCAGGTTGCCGGGGGATAAAAGAAAAGCCAACAAATGTGAGAATATCGTCAAGTGGCAGTTACATTTTTTTTTTTGTTGAACTTTTTTTTTTCTCCCCTACGGATGCTGCGGGTGGTGTCTGTCCTTTTTTGGGAAAATTATGGACATGGGCATGGGGTGCGCCAAAATTCGCCGAATACCGTTCCGATGGACCACCGCGGCGCGCGCGTCGACACGGACGTGGTCATTTTGTCGCCTCCCTCCTGACCCTCACCACCGTAATCCCTAAGCCATGGGCCGCGGAAGTTACCCACATTCCGCAAGTTAATGTGAAGTAAAAATAAAATAAACGGTGCAAGACGCCGCCCGTTTTCCGATCGAGTTTGCGGGTTTGATTAATACACTTCATCCTTGCCCTAGAGGGTCGCTAATAGACAAGTCTAAATAGAATTGAAAGAAACCCCGCCAAGGGAACCTACTGGATTCCGTCGGCTTTCCAAAAGAGGGCACACACATACAACCACGCCATAACTCCTGCCGTTGGCCGTTTGATTCCATTTGCTAATAGCAAAAGCCGTCGAGCAAAACTGGACGAAAAAGGCTGAAACGGATAATAAACTACGGCGACGTCGGGAGCGCGATTTACTACCGATCGCACCGATTCCGGATCGCGGGGCAGTTGAGGGGGAGGGATGGGAAATGTAAATGGATAGTGGCGGCAATTAGTCGGAACTAGTTTCGCTTCGGAATCGATTCGAAGCGGTCCTCCGGTGCCATGTTTGGTTCTTTTCTTCAACACGAGGCAAGAAGCAAATAGAAGAGGAAGCCCGATGGGGGTAGACGCGGGGGGAAGTGGCAGGGAAAAACTTACATCCAGGATGACAGCGAAACCGATATGACATTTTGATACGACATCCTCATCCGCCCCTTTCCCCCACCCCGGGGGTGAAGAATCTGGTAGCCGCTAAGTAGGTGCCGAGTGCACATGCTATTCACCCCTCCCCTCCCCCCACCAGCCCTACCCGGTTTAAGTGATCAAAGGGCGCCGAAAGGAAATGTCACCCCATTCCTTAGCGCGCGTAAAGCGCGTGCGCACATTTGGCGCGATTAGTCTTCCGGCGCGCATTGGAGACGAGGCTTAATTGCCGCGTGGACACGCACGCGGAGGATAATCCGGCAGTGTGCTGGCGATGGGTAGGGATGCGGGACCGGAAACCAGAGGCTAGGAATGTGGCCATCTGGTGACATTCCAACGACAAGGGCATCCTTTAAAAGTGTTACAAATAAACGGGGGAAACGAGGATGCTTTATTGAAAACAAAATATATACACAACTTAATAAAATCAAATAAACTTAGAAATAATTGATTAAAAATTGCTAATGCAAATTTAACTTTTTCACTGTAAACTGATGTTTTAAACATTATAGCTTAATTCATTTTCATCTAGCAGTAACGGAAAATACAAAATAATAAACAAACAAACTAGAAACGGACCAATTTCTAATATAAATATAGTAGGCGAAGAATGGTTCACCTGACAAAAGCCTTTCGAACTTCGAGAGTATCCAATTCTTACAAACAATTAGTAAAATTTAACAAATCCTAGGAAGTTGCTCTGTGGTTGGAGAAACAACCTAAACTGTAGTCTTTTATTACTTAATTTGTTTGTAAAAAGAAAAGACCGTTGTCTATTTTTCGCGTTTATTTATACATTTTCGTCTCTATCATAGTTTCTCTTTTATATCATCTTTGAAACAAGCCTTTACAGCAAGTCCGGACTCGCAGTTCCGGACTGTCTCTAACACCAATTTATAATTGCACCGGTTTTTATCAAGGCAAAATTTTCGCAAAATAAAGTTCGCAAAAACATCATCAGCTTGTAAAAATCAAGCAATGCTGAGAGTTCTCATACTAAGAGATGTAATAAACAATACAAAATCCAACATTATATTCGAGTCAGTTTAAACCGTATAATTTTATTTTATTATTAATTTGAAAGCAAATATTCTTTTACTGAGAAGATTCCAAAAATCGAAAGAAAACATTTCAATAACTTCTCTTGTGAGGAATTTCTAAATCTATGCATAAGCAATGGAGACGCCTCTATTTTGCTCAACACTATCAATACAGAAAGTGCAGCTTAACTCGATTGCATTTAATAAGAATAATAAAGTTGAAACGTGCTTTACAAACTTATAAGCTCTTATGAAAAACAAACCAATCGTTTGGCTCTTCAAACATCGTAGAAAGGGATGCCCCATATAGCTCCAAAGTTGGTAGTCTCCCCCCCTCGTGCCGATGCGTAACCTCCTTAAACGATACTCCTTTCGACATAAATTATGTTTCATAATAACATTACTAGACCAACCGGCAGCACACAATCCCCTCCCCCACCCCCCGTTCGCCCGCAAATGATAGATGCATGTTAGGAAGTGTTACCGGACCAGATGTTCTCGGTATCACGGTAACACGCTTTTTCGCCCATAAATCTCCAACCCGGCTCACGGGTACAAAACACGGTGAAAAATCGGCCCCGCACGTCGTTCGCGTCCTGGGATGCACCAGGCACATTCCAGGCGAAAGGTGCGCGCGGTGCAGTTTTACTTTCCATCGAGTGCTGGAGGGGAGTTTGAAGAGGTTGCATGTTACCATACACGCACACAAACACTCCGATTCCCGCTGTCCGATTTTCCGGACACCATGCCCGGTCGGTCGGTCGGTCGTTCGGGCCTGCCTGAAGTAATTCGAGTCCCGCAAGCACGCAAAAATCCGTTCACTTTGAAGAAAGTTGCTGAGAACGCGGCAGCCATATGCAGAAAAGGGAGAAATAAAAATGTTACTCTTGGGCGCGCAAAGAGGAGGCTAAACCTCAAAAGTAAGGAAAAAAGGAAGGGCAGTAATATGCGACCGAAAACAAAATCGCACACACACCGATCGGAACACAGGGAGGGAACACAGTGAGGAGGAGGAGGGAGGAAAATAAAAAGAATACCCCGGGTCGGCGGCTGTAATCGATCGTCCTCGCCGCCTGCAGCCGCAATCCGATATCGTACAATTAGAGGGATGAGGTGTAATGTGTGCTAAGTGAAAGATTTATCGGCGCTCGCGGGAAACGGAACGGGTGAATGGGCCCCGGCCTCGCGTAACGTGAGCCCCGGGAGCGGGAAAGGGCAGGAAAATGTGCAACGGACGGGAGGAAATCGGGGAGGTTGGGGGAGGGTGGAAGCAAATCTGCAAAACTGCAAACGATGCAGCCGTTGGCCGGGGCAGCCCGCGGACGATGCAACAAATCGCTTACCTCGTTTTTCCACCACTTTTCCACCCTACTCTCCTCTCTTCTCCGTCGGGGTGAGGGCGAAATGAAAAACGAGCCCTTCCATTGACCGCGTTTGCTATTTGTTGACGAGGAAACGATCGGAAATTGTTAAAACCGTTTTCGTTACTCATTACTGACGGGGGGCAGCGGGCGGGAGGAATGTCAATAGGTGCAAGAGCGGTGAGCATGATGCAAAGTAAACGCGCTTTTCCATCATCATCAATCGCAACCATTGTCGCGCGCGCGCCACCTTTTAACGTGCCCCGCGGGACGGGGAAAATAAAAACAAATGAGCGAAAGAGAAGGAAAGGATGGAAAACCCCCCACCATCCTTTGATTTCCACCCGTTCCAACACTTAACCCGCTAATGTCTTTAGTGGAGGCGCCGAGGGCGCAAGCGGTTCGCCATTGCCATTATTACGAGCCCATCAAACGGCCGGCGGGCTACGTGATGACAGTACGACGCACGGGAAAGCATCGAATCTATCCCCATCCGCTCGGGAAGATTGAGCCATCGAGAGGTAACAAAAAACAGAAAAAGAAAAAGGTGAAGGGGAAAACGGGATGCAAGGAAAACGCCATCAAAGCGGACCGTGAGCCTTACCGTTTTGTGGTCGGCACAAATTACCACCGAGGTGGTCGTAAAATTGTAGAGGAGTAATTAATTTTAACGTCTCTATACATCGGGACGCGTCGACCCTCAAAGTAGCTCCGATTGATTGGGATGCCAGCGGAATGAAGATTTACGGATCGTGGCGCGAAGAAAGCATGGATTTTTATCCAATTAATTTTCTGTATAATCAATTTAAACACGAAACCAAATTGAATTAGAGAAAACAGCTACATCAAAGTGTGAGTAAAAAAAACGGAAAACATGATTTTGAACATATTGAAAACCATAAAACAAAAACAACTAGTAATCCCAGAGAAAACCGTTGAGTAATCGTGATTTGTATAAACATTTGTAATATCCATTTGAATTCAAAAAATACTATTTAAATTTGTAACAAAATTTGACTTTAGGAAAAAACAAAACATAAAAGGAAACATGTTTAACACGTTGACTGTCTTCCATTTTTCGGATGAAAGCAGCGATGCGCATCAGTCCTTTACACTTATAAAGTATTGAACTTATAGAGTAAAAGGCCATAAAGATTACTAAAATGTATCTTTTAGAAAATCTTGTTTTTTTTTAGTTTTCGGAAACCCAATTTTAACAAAAACAGTTTACCTAAAACAGCATGGAAGTCAACGTGTTCATAACAACAAATAAAAAAAATAAAAACAAAACATTAGGAAAAAATTGTAAAAAACACTAATGACTTCTATAACAATGACTTTGTATTCCATAGCTTTGAATTCTTTTTGGAATTTTGGAAAACATGTTAGAAGCAAATTTTAAATTTTCAATTTATTTAATATGAAAAACATGAAATCTAGCAAATGATAGGATTCGTCTAAGGAATGATTCCTGCAGAAGACAGCATAAGACGCAAGCAATTACGCATTCGATAGGAATTAGCACAGAGCGAGATCGCTACACAACGATAAACGCATTCGCGCGAACTTCTTTCTCCTTTGCCATCGGACAACGTTTGCCGTAAAAAAGCGCAGCTGCTTCGACCGATTTATGCACCATTTGGAACAATTATTGTACGACTAGATGATCGCGATCGCGCCTATCTGAGGGCTGCGATCGACCACGGCCCGACTCGTTCATCTTCTGGCCGTCGTGTTCGTCTTGCGCCTAGCGGTGTGTCTCGCGCGCCGTCGCGATCGATGGATCCGATCCGACGGTGGAAACACGTCAAAAACACGGCGCGGAGAAAAAAGGATGCAAAATAACAAAACCAAAATCCATGCCGCCGCCGACGCCACTATCGTCCGGCCCAATCCCAATTTCCATAATAAGCAGCGCGACACGAGGCACACCAAAGCTTCGCCGTGGAAGAGAACCAAGGGGGTGGCAAAGGGGAGGGGCTGGCTTGGGAGGGAAACCGGGGAGGCATAACATGGGCGATTTTCGTACCGGGGTTATCGTTGCATCGCCGCATGAGGACCACGTATCTCATTACTAAATCTGAAAAAGAAATGAAGAGTCAATCCTCCTGCCACACACACATACACACACACACGCATGGCCTGCAACACGTCTACGATGGGGTCCAATTTGGTGGGTCCTACGGGTGCAGCAGGAGGAACGGTTGGCAGTAAAAACTTAAACGATGCACCGAAACTGCATCGATACGCTCGTTCTTTGAATGCCGCCCCACGGTTCCGGAGCTGATCCAAACCGTTTACGGTTTATCGTTGCACGTTCGTATTCGATATGGATCGGGCAGCTCGAGCCTATCCGAGCCGGGAGGAATGTTCAGCGTTCCTCGTTTACTCAGTTCGATATTTCCAACGATCACGAGAAGCATTACCGATCGAAGCAGCCAGCGTCTAGCAAACGCTCGAGTTAGTTATTTTTTGGAGTAGCAAAGCTTATTTGAAAAAAGCGAGATAAAATCGTAACCATTCAAATGCTCCTGAGTCGAACTTTTTCCAAAATTTTTGGAATGCGGAATAAACAAATATTTAAAACACGACTCTAGAAGTAAACCGAATTTCAAATCAAATAAAATTTGCTTGCTGTAGTGTTACTTCCCTTATAAGAAGAATACAATGTTTTAACATGAATTCTATTAATGCTGTAAGCAAAAAAAAACAGTATTCGCCACAAACAACGAGCATAAAACTAATTCTAGAATCATTTAGAGTTGTTTTGGAAAAGATAAAAAGATCAGTGCATATTACGCTTTTAAGAATAGGGAAACTCTTGCATATTTCCAAACATTGTTTTTAAAACTTTGTCTATTTCAAGCGTTTCAGATAAAACTTCTGAAAAAAGTTATTTAACAAGTAATATGGACAAGGAAAACTAAAATTACTGATCAATTTTGTACAATGAACATAAAAGCGCATGAAAGTTCTTCCAAAATATTGATAATTGAAAACACCGCATGAAAAAACAACGTAAAAATGTATTTATTGAATATAATTGAGCTAAAGTGTTGTTTTAGCAAATAACAAACATAAATAAACATGTGAGAGGTGAAAAAGTTACGTAGTGCATTTTTTTTAAATCCCACCTCAAAGCTGGTCTTAAAACCCTTATCTCTTCTTTTCCTAGTATTTTCTAAAATAAATTCTTTGATAACTGTTCATTTGTATTGTGTTGTTGACCAGTTTAACGTTTGTTGAACTATTCGCGAATTTTACGTGTTTGCGTAGTAACCGCAGAAAATCGCTAATCAACTGTATTCGCTGCCAAAATCGAGGGTTTTCCCTTCCAGAGGTAGATTCGAAGTAAGGAATTTCAATCAAAATTTATAAAACTTCATCAGAGCGTAATATAGTCTCATTATTTTTAAACATCATCACATTAGCGGCATGTACAGAAAAAGTGAAAAGTAAAAGTACCACAATATCAAGGATTCACTCTGTAATACCACCTTAATTCGATATTACCGCAGTAATAACAGCTAATGGTCAATGTTTACGTTGAAAAAAACCCTCGCTGCTAACACTGGAAACTCATTTTTCACAACGCATTAGGCAAAGAAGACCGTCGTTAGGATCCCCCCAACCAAAGGGAAAGAGAAAAGTCCTCTTGCTGCGAAAGGATGCAGGCAGTGGGAAGGTGGTGCGGTGGACGAGCAGGGAAGTTTATTTCAAACGAATTTCTTCGCTCCTTCGTGTCCTGCACCACCGTTTCACGTGATGTTGTTCCACCGATTGGTGAGTTGTTGCTAATGTTACTCCGCCTCGGCGAAGCTCTTTCCCATCCCGTTTTCGTGCCGGTGCGCGGAAGGGCTTTCCCAGCCAGTTTTCCGCCAGAAGATTTCGAGCCCGGCCCCGGGATCTCGTGGATTATCGATCGTTTGCGATCTTTAGGCCAACATTAATCGTCCGGTTTCGGTGCAGCTTTGTGTGCGCACACGCTTCACGGGATCTCGGGACGCCGAGGGAGAGATGTTATCCAATTAAGTACCTCGCGCTATCTGCCGGCGGACACCTCGCGGCCGGCGTGTGAATTTAATCGTGCGCACGCATGTGTGCCTTCAAATTTTCATCCCACACGTTCGCGGCGTGTTCCCGGCGCAGGAGTCCCAGCCGTACATCATTAGGAGATGCTTTTTTTTTGTGGAGATAAAAAAAAGCACTCTCTTCTTGCGCGGGTTGGATCTTTTATGGACGCTCTTTGCACACACGTGACTAATTCTTCACACGATTTTTTGGCGCCTGCAGATTGGCAGACAATTAGAGGTGCGGCCAGTTGTTAATTCTTGTGTTTTTTTTCCATTTTTTTAAACACAAATTGGTTCGTTATTTTCGAGTGAAATGTAAAAAATAAAAATTCCAAAACGCACAGGGGTAACAGAACGAAAAAATTTATTTTGCATTTACAAAAGCCATTAAAAAGTTAATTTAATTTAAAACTAAATGAAACCGAACCGAAGGACGCATACAAATGAAATACCTTGTTGCAAATGCATACCGCCATTACCTACATTTAAATGGAAAAGAGGAACCCCCCCTCCCAGGCCTACGCCAATCCTAGGATGCACCGAGAAGACGAGACGGTGCGTAGATAAATGCGAAATCGCTTCATACACAAATGCATGACAAAAGTGGAAAAGGGTGAAAGGAAAGAACAAAACCGATGCTCGAAAAGACACAAACTGGCGGCATAAGAGTAATGCTAACCGCGTGGAAAGAAGAACGAACGTCAACGACAATGGGACGAAATACAAGATAGCGCGACGAGCAAAAAATAGGAAATGGATGCAAGGATGAAGCCGCGCGGGAGGCAAGGCACGGGGCGGCTAGGAAGAGGGGCCGCACTTTGCGACATAATAATTCATGTCCCTTATTGCATTTGTTTGGTGCGTCGTGTGTATGAATGTCGAAGGCGTGTCGGAAAATTGATGCCGTTTATGAGGCAGAATATAATTTGTTTTACTTTATGGTGCGCCTTTCCTGCACGGTGTGGCCGATGTGCAGTATTTTTGCCCGCTTTCCACCCGACTTCGGTTCACTTTAGCTCCACGCTGGTCCTTTTCTTGTTCGCAACGTTCTCCCCGATTCAAGGATTAAGCCCTTTTGGCACCGCGAGCGCCAAAGGGAATCGCCGATCGTTCTTCCGTGCGGTATCGAGCGGGCGGCTTCTTTCGCAATTCTGCTCGGTGGTGATCGGATCGATGCGGCTTATCGACACCCAGGACCGGGACGGAGTGCAAACGGCGCATGTTCGACGGGCAGGGTGAATGCAACGTGTGAACGGGTAAAGGCATGTCAAATTAGCGCAACCAATGGACTTTTAATCGAAAAGCCTCCCCGGGCGATGCCACCCGATCGTCGGTCGGGGACGCAGCGGTTTCTATCGCTGCACTTTTCCGAGCGTTTGCACCGTTTTTCCCGTTGCTTCTAAATTTTATTTTTCAATCAGCCGCACCGCAACTTAGAATGGAGTGGAGTTTGCTTCCTCCTTTCCAATAGAAGGGGTTTCGAAGTCGCCACAGACCAACGGAGGATGGTATTAAAAACTTTATTATCGGCACACGAGAAAGCACGGGTTCGTCGAACCCCTCTCGGCCGTCTCTGGCGAATCAATTTCCGAACCTTCGAAAAATATGTATGTTGCCAGAAAATCCCATTTTGTCGTTGTGAATCCCGTCCCGCCCGGAGCTTAGAAAGCAGACGTTCTCCCATCGGCGGGGAAAGATTTATTTAATTGCAACAGGAAAATACATTCCCCACAACTGATGGTGGCACATTTGCACACACACACACACACACATTCGCTCTCAGAGCTGCTCCATTATTCATGCCGGGAATGCCATTCGGCCAGAAATAAACTGACATAAACCGTTTATGAATCATTTACTCCCCGAAAACGGTTATGTGCTCCCTTTCAACATTCCTCCTCCTCTCCCGGGGGGCGTGAAATAATAATGAAGGAAGAGAAGTACCAAAAGCGTAAAATAAAAACAAAAAAAAATTAAAAAAACTTTCCCACACACAAGCAAAAAGGATGTCCTTCAACGAACCAATCTGTTCGACCGAGAACGAACATGCATTACGGAGTGCAAATGTTTGCTCCCTGAGCAGAGCGAACACCAACAAATTTCCTCCCCCTAAGGGGCTTTCCTACTAGTGGACCTATTTCTTTGGTTGGAACGTCCCGCCGTCGGTCGTCCTGTATAACATAAAAAAACACTGGTGGTGGCGAGGACAAAAATACCACTCGGAGACATTTAGCGTCCACCACACACCACCGTCGCTTTTATTTATGGCTAGCCTGGCCTGTTCAAGGACTCGGACGTCGGGGATCCTACTAACACCACTAGGCGGTCAGTTTCCCGCGGCGACCCATCCTCCGGAAAGGGGGCCCGGAAATGAATCATCGCCCATCGTCGCAAAAGACTCGCGCTGGTAAATGGTTTGTAAATAATCGGTTTTTCAGAGGCCTAACCGGATTATGTCTCCACCGCGCGCGGAGAGCAAGAACAAAAGGCATCAGCATACCAGACCAGACTGCCCGGGCGGTGGTGGTGGTGGAGGATGTTGGGGGGGGGGGGGGGGGGGGGGGGTGTTTTGCTGTGACATAAATCATAAATAGATGGCCAAATGACCACCAGCGGTGCTTCGCCTTTCCATTTCCATTTCCGTCTGACGCGACGCGAACGCTGGCGCATGTTTTATTTTTTTGAACTTTTTTTTTTGTAACACATCTTTGTTCACATTCAACAAAAAAAAAAAGGCTGGCAAGCTGTTATTGAAAGGTTCTGTCTGTTCGGCAGCATAGACGGAATTAAACGCGGAGACAGACAGCGCGCCCGAGGGGTAATTTGAAAAGAATGGAAAATTTATGATTTATTTTTTTGGTTTATGTATTCTTACACGATGAAGTTTCCAACAATGGCGCGATGTCTCCGGCAGACGTGCGTCATAAATTGCCCGTCGTGGAATGTACTTTTAACGCCCCATAATGGCCCGTCAAAATGGATAGTTTTCCCTCGCCGAAAGCCGGACAACGCACGATGAATCGAAACCATTGGCTGGGGAAGGGAGGCCTGTTGATGGTGGGGGGAGGGGGTCATTAAAGTATGCGCCGAGTGCAAATGCTTTGCAGAACCGGCAGCTGCTGCTGTAAAACCCGTCTGATCGCCAGCGTTGGCCTCTGGAGGAAAAGGGAAAACGTCTGACGAAAGGCTTTCGCGCAAAGTCTCTAATGCGATGATTTAGTTGTCGTTTCTTTTATTTTTCCTGGTCGTGAAAAGCCGTCGAAAGGATGATGAAAGCAGTGGCCAGAATTAAGTCGTACCATTTGATGACACATCACACACACAGGTCGCTGATCCTTTTCTCGCCACTTGGCCACGGTTAAAGCGATTCTCTATTGAGGAAAAATTAAAACGAAATCCACCATTCAATGGACAAGGGTATCGCTGCGGGGCGGGGGTGCTATTTTGGGTACAGCGTCAAAAGCCAACCGGAGAGCCTTCCCAATTACTTATACCCCGGTGAAAACGGTGGTTTAACGACCCTCTTGGGTGTGATGCATTGTATTTGCATTGAAAGGAAGGATTTTCACCCATAAGGCGATTAGGGCGTCCCGGTTGCCCATTTTCCTATCACCCAAGGACAATGTTTTCCCTTAACGGGTTTGTGGAAAGGATGTACCAGAAATAAAAGTACCAAAACATACTCGACCGTAAAGACCACAAAGGCGGCGGCGAAACGACAAAGCAGCTCGGAGTGGCTGAACGTTTCCGGATCGGGATGGAAAAGGACGAAAATCCTACCATCGGACCCATTGAGCACGGCAAGGGATTAACGCAGGATGCACGTGATTGAGTGGAAGTGCGTTGATCCTGATCCTTTCACACCTGAAGGGACGCTTTTTACACGGGCTCGGCATTCAACAAGCTATTGGAAAAGGTTTACAAGTGAAGTATTTGAGTGGGTGTGTTTGTGGGTAGACCGGAATTAACGATCTTAAAACCTCCTAGACGCACGTGATGTTGAAACGGAGGCTTCGTTTGGGAAATTTTTCGGAACTAATTGCCTATTCCATGGAAGCTATAGGAGTTCTTTCATGGTTCATTTTTATCATATATTATCTGCTCTTTGGCCATCAATTATGATTAAATTAATTATTATTAATTTTTATTTTAATTAATTATTATTAATTTAATCAATTAAAATTTAATAGACTTAGTTAAAATTGTGAGAATTTTTCCTTATTTTTTATTAAAGTAAGTTATGTACTTACAAAATAACTAAAAGGTTGATACATCTTTCAGGTACTAAGAATGTTTAAGCCTTGAACCAATCAAAAGAGATTCAAATAAGCTCAAAGTCGTAGAAAATGGAAACAAAATCAAATTTTTGATAACAAAAACACGTATTCGGTTTGAATAAATACAGTGTTGATAAACAAACACTAATAATAATACAAAACAATAAATAAAACAAAAGCTAATAATAGCGCACAGAATTAGTCATGAAACTACCAGGAAACTTACATGAAATCTGGCAAGGTCTTCCAGCTTTACAAGAACTTGTTGACGAATCAACATAAGAAAAAGATCGAACAAATTTGTAGCAGTTTCATTTGAATAAATGTAATTACCAAAAAACTTGGCGCATAAATTACTCATTGATCATACTGATAATTTTTTATTCCTTGCACTGCCAGTTCAACCAGTTAAGTGGCCATGTGAACTAACGCAGTTCGAGGTGAAACCAAAAATCTCTACAAAGTAAAACCTTCTTCAGCGAGAGGCGACGGAACTAAACGAAGAAAAAAGGCAACGAAATCTCGTAAATCATTTATTGCCTGTGAATTTTCACACAATTCCCGTGTTTTATTCTTTTAGTGTTGGCTTCGCCAGGGGGAGATCGGTTATAGGAGCCACGCCGCTCCTCCAAACGACTAGATGATTATGACAAATCTGTCGGTTCGATCATCTCGTTGTTCGACCCGCGTGTTTTCCTCTCCAGGCGAGCGAGCTATCGATAATTGCACTGTTAATTTGTTGCTCGTCGGCGACGCGGGAAGTAGGTGCGTTTTCCACCCCGGCCCGGGCCCGGGCGGCAGAGGAATTCCATTTCCCCGGTGGGAAAAACAATCAACCTCAACAAAGGCGGGAGGAATGGGTGAAAAATGTAACCTCATCAGGGAAGGAAGATCTAACAAACTGCCAAAGTTTTATTGCACCCAATAATCAAGGGTTGTATATGGGGTTGAGCCTAGTTCTGGTGGTACAGCACCCATGAAGCGAGAGACTTAGGGAGTGCCTGAAGCTCCCCACCCTCCAGCTTACCCGAGGGTGAACTCAATCATTTAAATGCACGCATTAGAACCAGCGCACGGGTAGTCGATTAACTGGCCGGTCAAGAACGCACTCAAACGACTTCACGATCGCCGTTTAAGCATTGATGGTGACGGTGATCTACCAACCGTTAGCTTCCACTCCATCACCCTTCCGACCGGGAGTTCCAGGCGGGTTCTTGAATAGCTGCTGCAGCACTTTCCAAGTCAAGTCCCACTCGAACTCCTCTAAGCGAGTCCACTAGCACCGGCGTTCCAGATATCGGAAGAAAAGGGTTCTACCTACTTCGTGAGAGAGAGAAAGACAGAGATAGGCACAAACCAAGAACGTCTAAAGTCCTAGTACTAACCGGCGACCGGCAGTAGCCAGACGGTAATCTGGCGGAAGCTGGCGGAAGCTGGCGGAAGGCTCTTGCGGAGGAACTCCTGGCGACGGCCGCCGGTGGGAAAGGACAGGTGTGATAAATGGAAGTAGGAGTGAAAGGGGTGAGAGCACGCCTGTCCGCGGGAGGGGGGTTCAGGGTGCAACGAAAAGCAATAAAACCGGTCCGTTTGGTTCGGATTGCCCGTAGAAAGGGTTCCCGCGCGGAGCGGTGGAGCAGCAAGTGTGTGGTGTTGTGTGTGCATCTGGGCAGAGCTCCTTGCCGGACCGTATTTTCGTATGCACTCTTCCATATCTCTCCCCCCCGCTCCCTTGCCCGCCACTTCTTACTCTTTCGGGGCCGCCACTAATAAGCAAATAAGTGAGTAAGTTGTTCGGTTCGGGGGACGCGTATGAAAGATGACCGTTTCATTTCAATAGATATTTCAGGAATTTCCTAGACTCCTAGCTTCACCCCGAAGCCCGGAGCCGAAACAGATGGATGTGCAGCCCCAGGGGTGGGCTGTCGCATATTGGTCGGCTTTATCGGGCATGTGTGTGACCAAACGACGCCCCGAATATATCGACATTGCGCCATATCTTACCCCCGGTACCAATGTGGGGACGAAACAAAAAAAAAATGGTTAAAAATACCAACCCCGATCGATTGTGACGTACCTGTGCGTGTGTGTGTGTGTGTGCATTGTCCAACTGCATGATCACCACCGGTCTACGACTGTGTCCGCGGGCGCACAGGTTTGTGTGGTAATTTCATTATCACCTGTTCGGGACGCAAGAGCAAGTCTATGCGCCCTTCATCCACCCGGCTATACTCCCTTCGTCTCATCCTCCTCCTGCTTCTAGGTGGTCAACCGTATATGTCCACTTTTTGACTTCTAGCTCTAGTCCCTCTATGCATCATAATAATGTGGAAGAACAAACAGACGACCCAAGGAATGGAGGGAGAGGAAACGCGAGGCAAAGAACGGTAATACGCGTCTAAAAAGCTAGACTCGTTGGGAAAGGGCCCGGAGAGGGGGTCGGGAGCGGAGGAGAACGCCGCCTCGAAAACGCCTCACAAGTGTCTCGGGTCTCGAGGCACAACACGCGCATTCCGCGCTCATCGGAAAACCCGGTCTCAAGCCGATCCGCCTCGCCTCCGTCGCCTGGATCAATATCCACGCCGCGTTCCGCCACCGTTCGAACTTTCGGGTCACCGGGCGCACCGGCGGTGCGAGCGAGAGGTCCCCTGCACGCCGGAGCCAGTGCTTTCGTCGAACCATTGGGGCATCAGCATATCACACCGCGCGACAGCTCCCTTCACCACTTCCACCTAGGAGAAGGCCTATGCCTATAGCCTGCAAGTTTCACAGGCGTCCAGTGGAGTTGCACTCTCGACGAATGCCTTTCGGGGTCCACGGCGAGATGGAACGGGCGGCCGGGGGAGGGGAAGATGAAATTAATCATACGTTACCCATACGAAGACCCATGAAGCCATAGTGAACCGTCGGCGATCGGGAAGCCTCAGGGGCCCATGTACCAGGATCCGACTCCAGGAACTCGCTGGAAGACCGACGCCGACAGGTTGAAGACGGTAATAGCCATGTTGCCATGAACGTGGGCAAGTCTGGACTCTACCGATTTACCGCTAATGGTCTCTCGGGTTCGGGTGAGCATGTGAGACTCTCTTATCAGGGATGATCTTCCAATACGCAACGAGCATATTACAGCTAAAACCCCAATATACCGTGGTAACCGTCGAGGGAACATCAAGAAATGCATCTCTTAGAGTGAGTGTTAGTTTATGAATTTTTAGAAATAAGCCCTGGAAGTTCGGTAAACTCTTGCTAACCGTCAGAATTACATCAGAAAGTGCAGTAAACTCTCCTAAATGTCATAAATCGATCTCTTTACCAAGAATTTAATTAACCTAGCTTTTAGCTAACTACTGCTAAAAAACAAGGGGTTTTAGTAAGGTGGTCTTCCACGACCATGAGTACTTTTTATCTTATCTTCCGCTCTATTTTACGCAGGATTCTTGGTTGCGGATTCGAATCTACACTTCTCGAATTTCAATGACAGATACCCTAATTTATATATCCTTCTATTAACGTCGATGTGCTGAGTCATACGTCACACGATTCAAACCCGTAAGTTTAGATTTATTTCATCCGGATATCTGTTTCAATACAGGTTAACAAAGCAGATTTAGAGTTACTGCCTCAGGCAACAACTTGAGATAAGTCTTTAGGACAGGAGTTAGCACCAAAGTAGTCACCAAGTAAAATCAGTTTAAAATGTTTTAAAATATATTCCCATTCGAATTTCGAGAAAGAGATCCGAACAAACAGCTACGTTTCTTACAACCGGTTGGTGTAGCCCCACATGCGTAACCAATGAGGATCTTTTCAGCAAGATAAATTGGTGATTCTTGAAATCAGTTTTTCCAGACATGGTAAGTCATTTAGTTCACCGTCACTCCTGAATGTTAATTTGTGATAGTTGTTTATGGGTTTCCTTAATTTTTAATCGGACTTTTGCCCTTTCATCTTCACTCTCGCAGATGATCCGAAGGGGGACATTAGTCTCCGCTATCGTAACATTTGGGCTTTTAAGCCAGGCAATTGAACTTAATTAATCCTCAAGGATACCAAAATATCAAACGGAAAGCCTGCAACCAGGATATACTGGCGAACGGTGTTGGCTTTCCAAAGTACCAAATCCACTTTGACTAACTGCTCGCAAAGGGGCCGTTTCGAACATTCTCTTCTCCGCTTGTGCCTTTTTCCAGTGCAGGCGTTACACAGCGTCGCGAGTACGGTTCATTTTTCTTCCCCTTTTTGACTGATAATGTCTGCTTACCCAAATGAGAAGCCAGCTGGAATGTTTCACCTGGAACCGAACGCAACCGTACCGGCCGATCTTCGCCCCCCTTCTTTCCGCCGAGTCGGTCCACCCGGGCCCACTTGCATCATCATCATGCAGGTCTCCATTATTATTATTCCTACCGACAGTGTATGTGATCGATCCTGTCTACCTTTCAGCCCCTGCCGGGAGAAAAACATGATCTCACCATTCCTCACCTCACCGGGCCTCTCTCCTGAGATCGTGCGCGCGCGCGCGCGCTCCCGTTCGGGCTTCCACTACAACAGATTGTTTCTTTAATTTTCAATTCCCAATGATTGGCACCTGCACCACGCCACTATGCCCGTCCCCCCCTGCGCCCTGGATCTCGCGGGCGGGAGTGTGTCGTGTCCATCCCGAAGGAGAACCACTGCCGTCCGCCGGGGTGCAACTTCGTCACTGTTAAAAAAAAGGCACGCCGAGGTGCACCGTATATCCCCATCATTCACCCGCGTGAAGGTGGCAACTGCGACGGTGTATGGAGTATGGGCTTTTTTTTACTTCTCTTTCTTTTACAAGGAACCTCACAACATAACCTCGCGTGCGGCACACCACCGTGGGAGTGTGGGAACTCGTGGGCGGAAGTACGGGCACGAGCAACGGAGCGAGATCGTTATCAGAAGGGGCAGGTTGGCAGGCTCACCACACAACAATGCCTCGTGGAATCGGGACCGGGGGGACGTGGTGCTACAAGACATGGTGTTAAGGTGAAGAAAAAAAAAACAAGGTGTACACGGAGATTAATAATAAAAAGGCAGAGAAGGCGAAATAATACATCCGACCCGGACGCCCCCCCCTCCTGCCTTCCACCGATGCGCCAACCTCATCGTGGAGGACCGTCTGGAGTTCGGAGTCAAATATCTTCCTCGCACCTCGTGACACGCTACTGACGCGAGCCTCAACGAATTTTCCCGCGGGGAGGAGGGAAGGAATGGGAGAAGTGGGAATATTACAAATCGGAGCCCTTTAAAGGCTCCTCACCGGTCGCTTCACCATACTTCTCAGCCTTCTCACCACGCGGTATTTCCGTTTTACCTCCGAAACGGTGGGAAATACGTGTGAAGATTTAATACCCGGCCCGGGCGTACGTTCAATCGTAATAATCCGCGATCGCATTCGCCCAAAAAGTATGTCGGAAGATGGTACTACCGGCGGGATGGCGGGGGATGGGAAAATTCATATTTCGATCGAGGCGTAAACGAAATACCATTTTTCGTGAGATGACTCTCCTGAGCGCGCTGAGGAAGAAGGTCGCGCTTTGCAAAGGAGGAATGAAAAGATTTGACTTCAAATTGGAACTGCCGTGAAGTCCGCACTCCGAGGGCTCTCAGGAGATTGCTCAGGAGGTGCGCTAGGCGGACGGTTTAGCGTGTGTTAAGGAGCCTATCAGCTTAGCGCTGCACTCTTAGTTCCTTCACCGACGGTACAACTCTGGCGCAGATTGGCGGCGATGGTGGGCTTGGTGGAATCAAAACAGAAAGAAACCTCCCATCCTCCACTATATAAGCCTTCGGTATGGCCAGGTGTGCCCTTTTTCACAGCTTCACACGCGTTGATGTGTCAAAGCATTGCCAGCAAACACTCATTTCGAGCCGGCGACCGGAAATTTGGGGATACTTAAGGTGGCTTAGCCTCAAGCTGACGTTTTTATTGATTGCGTCCCCGTTTTTGGGTTGCTTTTCCCTGGTCCCTGGGCTTCAACATGGTATGCTCAACGACACAGTAAGTCCGGCCAAATTATTGGCCATTTAAAATTGGCTGAAAATTGAAACCGAACAGGACAGTTTAAGATAGAGATATAAAAATCATACTTTTCACTCCTTACTTTACATGCTTTATTTCGGTTTCTTCCGCACTCTAAACCCCTTTATTGCCTTAAGTCGTGGAAGGCAAAGAAGTTGTTTTGGAAAGTGACACCCATATGGTCGGAACAACTTTTGAATTCATTAACAAATCGTGTCAATCGGCGGTGCAACATAAATCCGGCAACATACGATCGGCGAGCAGAAGTAGAAGAAGGAGAACAATATGTTCTTGGGGCAAATCATGAAGATGGACACAGTTTGAAGAAGAATGGACAGTTTAAAGTTCTTGATTCTTGTGATTTCTTCCGGTGGGCGTATGTTATTTCACCATAACTCTGGTTTGAACATCCAACATGACCCACGGAACGTGAAACAATGTAGCTGAAGGTGCCTAAATATTGCTCGCTTTAACGAGCCATCCACGCTTTGGGTGTAAAACCGAACGCGTTGCTTAATTAAAGATTCATTATATTTGAGGTTCGTTTTCGTGGTCCGTGTTGTTGAAGGATTTTCTTTAGCAGTTCCTTCTGCGTACCTTCTTATCGATGGACAATTTATTGCATATCCCTATCGTAACCCGCCCGATAACACCCACACCAGACCCATTCTCGTCCGGCTCGTATTTGATGTTTGTTTTGTCGGCCGACTCTTCATGCCCCTTCTCCGGTGTATAAGGATTTTTGCACTCCTTCCAGGAAATAAAAAAAACAAAAGGTGATCCAGGTCCAACCGTCTCTCCTTCCACGCGGGAACGAATCGAAAACGTAACGCAAAACATTCCCAAAAACCTGTACACCACCTACACCCCGCGGACAGGCCAGCCGATTCCGTCGCGCTCATTTGCCGTCGGTAAATATTATCTTTGGAAGATCCCTAACGAGGTTCGCCCGGCGTATAGGCGACGAACTCTAAATTGCAGTTCCTTTCGTTCCAAAGGCGCGCTGTACATCATCGGGAGGGATTGCGTCTGCCGCGGCGACGAACAGCACTTGGCTCGTCGGACAACAAGTGCCAAATATGTGAGTATTTACACACCCCCACACATACACACACAAAGACACACACCCGCCGCCGCCGCCGAGGGTATCCATGGCAGGCGAAAAATTCACACTCGACGTAAAAAAATACGGTACACACAAAATAGAGCTCACAAATGGCGAAGTAATTTGGAGGGATTGATGTAAAGTCAACACAAAGTGAGAAAGAACATAAAGCGAGAAAGAGGAAACAGGAATTTGGAGAAAAAAAGAATGAAACATACCATTAAAAAACATTTGAAGAAAAACAAATGAAAAATGTACGCCTTCGACTGGTAGAAAAAAAGCACACACACATAACATTAGTATGCCCACCATCTAAATCGCACAAAAGGGGACAGACAAACTGAACTTACAAACCAAATGGAACTATTCGCTCGCTCCAAGGCAACGAAGAGCAACAAGGAAGCAAACAAACCTTTTTGCCGTTGTTTACCATTTACCTTCTTTACGACAAGGACATTTCGGAAGCGCGCTCGCACCTGAGGACGCAACCTACCTCACGCAGCTAACTGAACTGAGAAGAAGGCAAAGGGAAAAAAAACCCCTCGGACACGTCTCGGGCGTAAAACTTTATCTCACTTTTCCTGCGAAAAACCAAAACGAGCTGAAGAGAAATGATGCAAAACGTAAATGGGAATGGGAAACTAAACATTGGTGAAAAATTAAAAGAAACAAAAAGGCCAAGAAGGTGGAAAACAAAACGGAACAGTATACAGCAAGCCGCCCCGGCACACAACAACACACAAGTGCATATCACACCGACGAACCCGGGGAGGGCGAAAAGGACTCCGCCACGGTGGGCGGCGGAAAAAGGTAGAGATCCTAGGCCAAGCCGTGATGGGTTCAAGATGGTCACCAATAATGGACGGTAGAAGAATGGGCAACAAGAAGGTGAAACGTACAAGGCACGGTAAAGATCGGACCATCGACCGTCGGAGGGCAGGGTCGAGAGACGGATCGGAGTGACGAAGGTAACAAGAGTGGAGAGAAGCAAACGGAGTTCGGAACAACAACAAACTACACTCCAAACGAGGCGAAGTAATAGAGCCGACCGGGACTCGGAAAAAGAAGTGCGCTCAACATAACTAGGTGGCCTCACAACGTCAGGCTGACGCTTCCTACGGGAGACCTCCTTCCAGGAGCTCGGCGGTGGTGCGCACTCCCATGCACCGTTCAGGTTAAAGTGCTAATAGGTGAGTCGGACGGACAGTCCAGTACCGGAGCCTGGCATCGCACGATCAACGCCTGTGCTCGAGTGGAGTCTCTGAAGGGTGCGAAGTTGTTGCTGCCGATCGGCGGCCGAGGTGAAGATGATGAGGTCGCGGTTGCACCTAATTGAACCGGTGGAACTCTCCCGGAGGGTTAACGTAGAGGGTTCAAAAAGAAGCACAGCCAGACCAACACCCAGCTCGTAGCTCCGGCGAGTGAGGACAGGGAAAAGGTAAACGAAAGTTCACCACCGATGTTCGTGAACTATTCAACGTTCGTGGAAGAGCTCAACCAAGAAGATAACGGACGTATGCTGTCTTAAAAGTATGTACACCAAAAGTAATCTCCGCAGAAGATGGCTTACACGAGATTATCTAATTTACACGAGGCTTATCCTTTTTATCTCGATTGACTTTAACATGCTTATGCAGGCTTAGGCCTGTTAACACTGGGAGTACAAAACGTTGACTAGTTTTCCAAACAAGATAAGCAGCTTCTTGTCGTAAAAAAAACACTGATAGGTTTCAGGTGAAAGATTCAACCTTTAATCTGGGTCTTAACAAATTAGTTTTTGTTTCTTAGATTTGCACTGAGCTCAGATATGTTTTTCTCTATAACGTTTGAAGTACAATTGATATCCTCTAAGTTTTGTATTCTAGATCAAGTTAACTCTTTTTGTTAAACTTGTATTATTTATTGCCTGAAGTTATTAGAGTTACAAACATCAAATACACATGAGGTATCACAATATCAAACGAAGTGTACGTTTTATGTATTGAGCTTAAAGTTGTATAATTCAAATACAGATTCATCAATCTGAATGAATATTTGCTGCGAATTAAAGATTCGTGAAGCTCTGAACGATGAATTCATGAAACCAGCAAAATCACAAAAAAGTTAAGAGAAGGTTCCTTTTGTCCATACAAGAACCATGAAGATTCATGTAAGATTAATTAAAGATTCATTAAGATCCATGAATATTTCCAAAGATTCATCATTGTTTTGAGATGATTTATGAATCAATCTGAATGAATCTCCCCAAATGATTCATAAGGCATCGCTCTAATTGAAACACTTTTTGTCAGATATTGAAGCTTGCATAATGCATCTTCATTTCCAAACAAGTGCTCAATACACCAAATGAAACATTGCACACACCGCTATAAAACGGCTTGGGCATGCTTTTCCCGTAACTTTTCAAACCACCAGTAACATGAAGCCGAAAAAGCCGCCACGACCCGCAGAACAAGTGAAGAAGCTCGCCGACGCTGAGGCAAAGATGATGCTTGACCGAGACGGCTGGCGAAGACGATGAGCCGGAGCGGGCAGGACATCTTGAGAGTGTCAGGGAGAGTCACCGAGGAGGGGGAGAAGGAGGAGGAAGAGGAAACACAAAGTGTTCAATAGACGAGTCGAACGAGAGCCGGTGAGGAACGCGGACGTCATCCGAGCTTGCGCCTTCCATTCAACCCTTCTAAAACGCGTTGGCCTTTCCCCCTCCTCGCCTGGTTGCCGCCGCCCCCCCAGGGTACCGCCCTTCCCCTTCTTCTTCTCCCCACGAAGCCGATGTGTGCGATATGGTGTTATTTACATTTCACATTCCTCCTGCAGTTTGCTGCTGTTGTTGCTGCTTCAACCGTCTATTATGATGCTGGCCGATGCTGCGACCGCAATTGCTTTTACCGAGAGGCGTTTCTATTTCTTCTTTGTTTTCCGCATTTGTTGTCGTGTTGTTGTTTTTTTCTCTCTCCCGCCGCACTTGCTTTCCCAGCCAGCCGGGGCCGAGATTTGTCTCCCAGCTCCCAGTCCCCCCCCCCCCTTGCTGAGCTCCACGCAAACAACACTGGCTGGCTTTCTTTTCAATCCTTTACGAATATATTTCCTCACTTGTTTCATTGCTTTCTGATACCTTCACAAGCGGCGCTGCGCTAGGCGTCGATCTTTTTGAGAAGAAAAGAAGCCCATCCACACACAAACACATCGTCACACAAACAATGGTGGACACACATGAACATAGATTGTTTCTCCCCAGTGATCCGGGGTGGTTTTCCCCGTCTAGGCGTCGCTTCTCACCGAAGGCCGAAGTCGTTGTCCCGTCTTTCCGGGACCCCACCAACCCTTCCCTCCTTACGTTCGCCGTGAAGATCTATGTGCAACTGCGGGTGCATTGATGGCCGTGTGGCAAGTGGTTGGGTCTTCATGCTGCAAACTGGGTTGGTGTGACCGACTATGCAGACGAATCCATTCGCCATATTGCAAATGAAAAAAAAAAACAATAACAAATCAGGTCAATTCTCGCAACGACTGAGTCATGCGAGAATCTAGGACACTTGGGATTTTCTTTACGCCAATGTCTGCCGATTTCGTATCGGTTCCATCATTATTCAATCAATTTGTTGATTTTCCAAAGGACGTTTTGAATTGGAGGGAAACAAAAATCATGCAAATGACCAAACCTTCACCACCACTGGGGTGGTTAAAAAGTCACCCGTCATCGTTAGCTTTATGTCTATTTAATGAAATTAACTATTACCGTCCGACCCGTTGCCACCCATTCCCATTCGGTCACGGATGCGAAACCGAACGGTGTCTCATTTGGAAATAAGACACAAAATCCTAACCATATCGACACACACTCCTTGCGAGACGAAGGCCCCGCAAAGTGCGAACCAACCAACGCCAACCCCGGAGGTCGCGGAATTCAAAGAGCGCGAGCTCCAATCACTCAACACACTTTACTGCCGTGGTTAAAAAGTGAAACAAAATTGAATTTTTCGCTACGCCAATCTCCGTTTCTTGTGGAGGTTGTTTTTCCATCTCCGTTAAAGTGGATGGGATTGAATTTAGACATTGCTAAATAGGAGGTCTGCACCTCGAGCCACCTCGCGCGCGCTCATTAGTAGGATGGAGATGTAGGTACATCGCCACGCACATATGCATGCTTTGACTTGTGGTCAATGATGGACGCACGCACAAGTGCACTGTAAAAATGCGAGACTGCTTTAAACAACATTGCTAACGGAATCTAACGCCTTCCACTAATCAGTGGAATGAAAAGCTAAGGTTGAAAAAAAGTGAATTTAATGGATGTACTAAGTACTGAAACCTAAGTAATAAATGGATTAAGGCGTTACGATATCCTAAAATAGTATATATACAACCATAAACAAAATTTCACTGGACGAGTGTGAAAAAGGATCATCAAAATTAAAAAAGAAAAGAAAAGTATTAGAAAATAAATCATCACTATAATGACCATGGAAATTAAACAATGCAAATGAGAATATAAACAAAATACTTCTAAACTAAGTTTTCTAAACAACATTCTACCATTGATACCTGAATCTTTTTTGACATCATCTTTTAGCTTGAAGAAGGCAAACGCTAACTTTCCACAGCTACTTATCAATCCGTCACAGCATTCGCTTTAACGGCACTGCTACAAAAGCGGACAAAAGCCCGCGGCGGGGCTAAAAATCCACGGCCAAACGCGGGAACACTTGGCGTGAATGAAGAAAAAAACAGCCGTGAAGGATACGTGGTGTGACATAAGTTGGCCAAGTGAGCCGGCTTGAGTATCGCATCATACACTCAAAAGTAAGAAAAACAAATGGGGAAAAAATCCACATACAGAAGGTGTCATACAACCGGGAGAAGGTGCTACTCTTGTCTCTAGAGGGTTACCATTACCGTTGGCGATTTTTGTTGTTGTTTTCTTCTACTTCCACTCCGACGTTTTGAGAAGCCATTCCACGACAATTCGCGAGCTTCGATTCTTGGCGATTCGCGCACACACACACCTGTTGGGATGGGTTTGGAGGAATGGGTGTGATCGATCGTGATTTGACATTTGCTCTCTGTCTTCCAAGCCTGCATATAAAACCGCCACGAGGCAGGTGCTCACCCATCTCGATTCACTTCAGAATGCAACAATCTCAACCCACAAATGAACGCCTCGCAACGGACAACGGTGAGTAGAAAGTCATTTGAGTATATTCCGAACCGACCCAGCACAACTTCCCCGCGGTGGTAAATTTCCCATCATCCCATTAATATTGTGGCGTGCGGGGATCACATTGCGTCGGTAAGTGGTGTCAATTTTTCTTCAATGAAACCGAACCAAAATCGCGTACACAAGACCACCAACGGCAGCCTGAACATTGAACATTCCTGCAATTTCTGCTAAAACGGTAGCCACCTTTCCCATTCGCGGGCAGCTGAAGCGAAGGAAATTGTGTGAATTGAGTTTGCACATTCCCGCTCACACAACATTCCAAACAGCGATCGGTCGATGGACGGAACACTTCGAGGAGATCGTTTTGCAGAATGTTCGATAAATCTTTTGCCAATTGTATCATTGTACATGAAACACGACCAGTTAAAGAGACACTTAAAAATGTCCAACCAGAAGATTATACGTTTAACAACATATCAAAAAGCAACACAAATATTAAATAGATAAAAAGATAATTAAAAACTTTCAATTAAGAGAGTACAGTAATGTAATTTAAGTAATTTATCAACATATAAAAATAAACTCACACTAAATATCAGTAAAGAATTGCGTTTATCGAAACTTGAGCTTTAACAAGGCACATTAACACAAGATAAAAAAAAGGAAAACCGTGGTTTTAAAAATATTTACTTTCTCAAAGCGGACCCATATAAAAATGAACGTTTTTAATTAATCGATAAATGAAAAACGACCAATTGATATTCCTTAAATAGTCGTCGAAATAAAAATAAACACTCAATTCCACGAGCCGTTTCGCAGCCATCTTACGAACTGCATAATAAAAAGTAGATGGGCGGCCGTCCTTTTCGAGCGAAACGACACTTGGAAACAGCCCACATGTCAAATCGATTGTCCGTCGTCGCGTGCCATATCGTGCGCCATTTTATTTTACTTTCACCTTGCACAATTTGCTCGGCACGTCCTTATTGGCGAAGCGGCGAACGCGATGTCGCGATTTGTTTTGCAACTGTTTTTATTCGTCCTCGACGCGGAGAATAATGCTTAATTAATATTTTAGTGCTTTCGCTGGACATCGTAACATCGCCTTCTCGAAAGACGGAAAGGGAATCCATGAATAAACCTTTCGAAAGCTCGTCCCATCACCAAATAACGTGCAAACGCTAGGAGGACCATCGGTCTGTCACTTTTTGTCAAATGGGCGGCAAAATAATTGGACGCTCCCTGGGGAACGCGCAGTTGTCTCCTGTTTGAGCAATGAACATCCTTCTCCGCACCTCACGTCCGACATGTAATCTCGACAACAAACACACCGTCCAACAACCAGACGTTCACGTAAAAGCGTTCTGTACCGTTATTCGGACACTTTTTCCCATTTCCCGGAATCCGGGAAACGTAATTTCCGGCTGGCAGTGGCTGGCCATGTGGAGAAGAGGGAAACGACCAAAACGAGTCGAAAAACAAACAAACCCTGTGTCGGGGAGACTTTGAAAAAAAAAACAACGCAAACGTCAATTGGGAAAGCACGGGGAAAGGAAATTGGCACCCACACACCCCCTATACCCACCCCGACGGTCTACAGGAAGCCGTTGCTTTTTCTGTCGTTTTCGACGTTCAAAATTCAATTTGCATTGGTCGATTTTCGTTTTTACGTCAGCGTTCTGTGTCAAATTTCCCTCCACCCCCATTCCCAAAACCACGTGCCCCGGTTGCGCAACCTTTTTCCTAACGGAAAACATAGCGAGCTCAACAAGCTCTCGATGACTACGATTCGGGATTAGGCAAGGCAATAATACGAAATTTTCCAACCCGAATAAAGATGCTCCAGAAAACCACCTCGGCGATTTTAATAAATTTATGGATGAAAATATTTGAAAATGTTTTAATAATTTAATAAATTCCTCTTCGGCAAAAGGGAACCCTAAGGAATGCCCCTTAATTGTATGGGATGAAATGGGACGTTTTTCCCGGCTCTGACCGTATGACCATTATTGATGGCGACCGTGACCGAACATATGTTTTCCTAATCACCCTAACAATCAGAATCGATCGGAGGGCGGCGGCCCGGGAAGAGAATAATCGATAATGAAAGGAGCGGACATAAATCTCCCGGAAAGGAATTACGTAACGAAACCCCTCCGACCGTCCGGGAAGTCCGGGTTCGAGCAACGGCGAAGGGCACGGGGTGTGGAGAGAAACAGCGGGACTAATGGGTTTAAACAAATAGATAGTCATCGATTGGCGTTTGGCCCTCTCGGGCCCGAACTTTTTGGCTTAATTTCGATGGAATGCGATCGGGGCAAACCGTGCCCCGGTCCGATAAATAATACAATGCATCGTTCCATGGCGGTGCTAATTGCAATACAATTGTCGTCATCATCATCCCCCACTCGCACAAACAAACGCCAAACGCCAGCTGCGCACCATCCTGATATGATGGTGGTCGGCCTTGAAAGTGAAATCTGCCCGGTCGGTTCTGCTTCCGGCGACGGATGTGTGTCGTTGTTGCCGAGCCGGCATATTCCGGCGTTTTTAGGGGATGGAAAAGGATACGCTGACACTGGGACTTTTACCTACACCGTTTGCAAGGGGTGTCTAAAAGCTAGAGAAAAGTATGTGTTAATGGCCCGCCGCGTTTAATGAAGAGACGTAGCGCTTTTGTTCTTTTCCCATCGGGATTTTCGTGGAATTTTACAGCACACTGATAAGCCGACAAATGCGGACCTGGTCAGACAATACACCGGCCTTTTGCTCTCTTTTCCTCGCAACGTCTATTGCCCGACAAAGGACATCGATTCATCTTCCTTTTTTGGAACTCAACTCTACGGCAGGAAGCCACTGTCTGCATCAGAACATGGGGGAAATAATGCCACCAACCGGTTTCCTACTGTTGAGCTCATTAAGGGCATTAATGGAATGTGCGTGTGAGCGTCTTCCAGGGTTTCCCGAGGTGGAACGCATTTCGGCCCTACCAGTATCCTGTCGTCTACAGACAGTGCACGCTCCAGGGATGCTCTTCAAGGTCGAACCGTAAGCAACTGTATGGCCAGCTTTCATATAACTGGCGGGTATAAGTCCGAAGAGGAATAGCAAGTGTAATCTTGACTTTCTGAATGCATCCAGAAAAATGTCTTCAAAATAAGGTCAACTACAAGTCTGATGAAGACAGATTGGTCCCATTTATTTAGCAAGCGCCAGATACATCGTAGTGATCGATGAGTGATTTAAAGCTTATAGACAAGAATTTGTTGAAAACGAAGACAACTGTCCATTGCTCAGCTAAGGAAGACCAGAAGAACATAAACATTGGAATCCTTTTAAGATCTTGATGACCTTTTATTGAAAGAGTTGGAGGATCGCCGAAATTATATGAGTCGACGCCCCTGCAGTAACTGGCAAGTGGTTAAAACAGTAAAGTTCTTAGTGTCTAAGCACTCAGAATCGAATGAGGCTTTCAATTTAGCATATCCCTTCAGAAGATATTACGGTCCCAGTTGTAATTGAATCAAATACCCTTCCCAATTACAGAAATTGACAACAGCACCCGTGTTGATCCCAAGTAATGGAAACAGTAGAGCGCCACTGATTTATCATCTCTCGGCTTCTCTATCAAGTGGAATTCCACGATCTGCCTTCCGGATGGTCAATCACAAAGCTGACCTGCCAATGTCTAGACTCCTGAGACTCTGCTTACCGCATCGCAGCACGTTCTCGTGAATGCTTTCAAGCGCAAAAAACCCACTGGCGAACGCTGGTAATCTCGATGTTTAAACATAAATCCTGACAGCAGCACTTGCACCGTAGATAGTGCGAGCTGCCCTTATACTTTGCAGCGCCAGCCGCCTACTCTGCAGCCTGTCGGCATCTTAATCCATTTACACAATTCCGGGCCCTTCTCTTCCTCGCCTTTTCCCTTCCCGTGCTCGGCTCGGATGGTGGATAGCCTTCGGCACGTCGGATTAGTGTTACGCCGGCGGAGAAGGAGGGAGAGACGTACGTGCGCGCGTACGGTTTGTCCACGGTACCACCACAACAAACGCTGTACCATTCGAGAGTCAATTTGCCATCAATTTATCATCGAACATTAATCTCCGCAAAAAGGCATGAGAAGAGGAACCGATCCCTCCTCTCCGACCGACGATGACGCTGACATCTTCTTTGACATTTGCCGCGGGGCCCTGGGTGTCCGGCTGTTCCAGCCCAAACCCGACCCCGATACCCCGACCGACTCCTCCTATATCTCTCGGGAGCGAGTGCACCGACGGAGTGTTATCTTCTGCCTTACCGACACACCCCGGTAGCCTTGAAGCAAACGGATATCCAGAGAGTGCATTTCTATTCCGTGTGTAGCGCTTTTATTTTCCGCTCAATCTCGGTACCTTTTCGACCGGCCCCGGGCGAAGGTCTGTGCAAATGCAGCCAGAAGGAACTCCAGAGTGCGGCAACAATGTGCCCACACATCTACGCGATTCCCTTTCACTTCTCTTCATCACCGAACCGGCTGCAGCTTGCCTTTCTCCGTTCTTCGGCCCTTTTTGTGACACCTTCCGGACGTTCCGGTCCGTGAACGGCGTGTTCCCGATTGTCGCCCTGTGCTGTGGTATTGTGTGCGCCCACACAACATTGATTTTCGGTATTTTTTTTCCCCAAAACCAAACGCCCTCTGTGAGGACGTGCATGGACGCGCAGGCATGGAGAAATTTGTTACCCGAAAAAAAAAACCCGAAAATCTTCCGGCATTGATCTTCTTTGGAATCCGCCCGTCTCCTTCCCTCGTCGTGTGGGTTGACAACTTTCTCCCGACAAAAGCCGTATGCATGTTGCCTCGATACAAGCACCAACACATGCCAGGTATTTCCAACGGTCCAGGTCCCCATCCTCCCGGGTCTCCGGGTCCAGGAAGACCTCAGACCTCGGAGCCTTTTCCGAGGGCTGGCGATGTGGCAGGTGGTGCTTATACGTCTGAAGAGGGGAAAACAACATCAGGAATGCATATGCAACGCACTGATCATCCATCGATCCATCCATCGTTCGATCGCACCATCTTGGGAATGCAGACTGCGGCGACTCCCGGCTCTGGCGTACGTAATTGGTAGAACACTGGACACGGGCAGAACACAAATTGTCTCCTGCTGATCTCGGTTCAGGTTCCACCGTTTGTCCACCACCGGTGTGAGTGGGCACGATTGGGTTTTGTCGGTAGATTACTTTCCAGTTTAACTGTTCTTTGCCTCCCGGACTACAACAAATTATAAAAACTGTCCCAGAACCCAGAGTGGCGTGCTGTGTGTCACCAAAATCGTAAAGACGGCAGCGATCGGCGGCGTTGGAACTCGAAAATCGTTATTGTTCTGACATCGGCCATGTCTCCCATCGCCACTATCAGGCGAAGCGCACTCCGGTTCTTCCAAAGTCTCACACAACACGATTGATTTCCCGGGTCCCCGGGGAGGCTTTTGGAATACATTTCGGGCCGGCTGGTGACAAAGCTAACGCCAACGGGACGTGTCGCCCTTCACCTGCACCTGGACGAAGAATTGCCTAACATGGACACGGCCCAGCGCACGCCCTAACGCCCGCCCCTGCGTTCACCTCTCTGCGGGAGAGAAATAAAGGAGGGAAAAAACATTCGTCCGCTCGTAAAAGTCATCCTGACCAACAACAACGACAACGACGACAACGACGATCGCATATACAATGATTGTGTGTCCCGAAGAAAGCCGAAGAAAGGAAATGTTTTAAATCAAACGCATGAGGATGGAACAACAGGCGGAGAAATGGTGCGAGAAATTGTTACGACTCCTCCATTGAAATGGACTGGTACGGCATAGGCTTCATCTAAGAAATAAGCGATGATAGACAATTGCGTTTCCTATGTTGCGCGTGCAGCTTTCGCCAGCTTTGAGCGTTGGTAAACTACCTCAAGGATACCTATGCACCCAGAAAGCCATCAGGCCACGAAGGGCAGCTGGTCGGAGGATATGATTCCCTGACGACCACCCATCTCCAGAGTAGTGTTCGGCTGAGGAAGAAGAAAGCTGACCACGCAAACCCTCTCCACGTACCACACATTGTTGCGGTGTACACCTCTTATGGGCCGAAGCTCCGGCCTCGACCACGTCACGCTAATTGACAGGCCGCGTCATCCGGACGCCCGCCGATCCGTGTACAAGATTTACTATCGATCGTGATCATTATTTATCTTCCACCGAAAATATTGTGGCAGCTGACGTCGTGCGGGATTCGCGTCGCAAAGCCTGCCGACGATTGCAGAGGGTGGAAAAGAAAAAAAGAAACGGACATCGCCAGCAGTTCCCTCCCAAGATGGTCAGCCCAGAAGACGTCAATCGGAATCGAACTTTCCGCCGAAACGCCGCCGAGAACGCGCCCGTCCCAGGGAAGAATGTTTCGCTGGAATGTCCAGAATTGATATATTGATGACCTCCCTCGGCGAGATGGTGAGATGCCAGATGATTTCATACCGTTGGAGATTCTTCCCCTGGCTTTGCCGATCGACAGATCGCATACCACGAGATGGGAGCAAAAACTCCCAAAAGCAAACATTCCGAGCTTGGGCGATCACTTGTCACAAAGCGTTTACTGGGAAAGACAAAGCAAAACAAGAACCTAAAACGGCCACAGATACATGGCGAAACAAATGACAAGCTTCAGCTTGTCAGAAGACGTCATTCGGCGTCAGCGACACCTTCAGGAATTTGGGAAATGGAAAATGGAAGACGCAAGGAATTTGCTTCCGCCTCCAGTTTCCGTACTCCGCGTTGGATGTAGAGATAGTTTCTTGCAGAAACAGAGAAGGAATCGGTGTTTCAAGTGGTTCGTCTCTTGTCCGCCCAATCTGTTTGTGCAAATCCTCTCGAGCTTATCTACTCCTGTTTTACGCAACCGAAGCAACAAAAAAGAAAAAGAAGTTGGACGACAGCGGCGAGTTAACGAATGCGCCAGTTGACAGATGTAAAATATTTACAGTCGACACTCCCACGTCCACCTTCATCACGTTCCCAATGTTTACCGCCCGCGGCTGGAAAGTGTCTTGAAGGTGCCCCTGACCTACGGGATCGACAATGATGGGCCGCAATTGACGCAAAAACTTCTTCGGGAGGTGGGGGGAGGCCTTTTTCGGGTTTTGTTTTGGTATGGCTTACATTTTTCGGTAGCGACACCTTTGATGGAGGAATCGATGTTATCCGACGCTTCCAAACGGGGCTCATCTTCCCATGTACCAAACTAGAGGAGTAGGTAAGAAGAGGATTTGGAGAGGAACAACAACGACCGGCTCTTCCCACAGTGGAACGTCGTAAGGTACACATCTTCTTACCGCTCACCCGCTACTACTTGGTGGCATGACAAATGCAGAATTCAACACCAGAAGCAAAACCCTTGGACCTCGCCGCCTCGAATTCCACCCTAAGGCACCCTCTTTCCACGAAAACGGGCAACCGAAAATAAATGAAATTTACAATTCAAAGCACGTACGTACCACCCACCGGGCCCGGCCAACCTTGGCGGCAAACCGAGCCGCTGCTGTCAAGAAGTGGCAGCAGCGTCTTTCTTCCGCCGAAGCCTCGATTAATTAATTTGAACAGACGCAAATGCCAAAACATACATTAGCGCGACCGTGGGGTGCGACGACTACCGGATTGAGACGGACAGAACAGAAGCACCAACGCACACACACACACACACACACCGACAACTGTTTAACAAGAGATGAATGAAGCATGAAACGGACGGGATAAGGCATCGGTCGTGACAGCATAAAAGAACCGATGACAAACGCGACATCAAGAAGGGTAAGAAAGCCGTGCCATAAGGATCGAGAGAAGAGGGGGGAAAAAAGGAAACAACCCCCCCATTGTTGTGCCAAAACTCGAGTGGAGATGAAGAGGTACCAGGGGACGGACGCAAAAGTATTAGCTTAAGCTAATTGGCGTTGATGGAAACATCAAAATCTTTCATTGATACCCTGCGCTGCTGGTAGCGACGCGGAAGGTTTTTCTGCAGCACGCAATTACGCGAATGTGCGATGTCATGCGATACCGTACCCTTCCAAGAATGCACACCCGAAGGAAAGCAAGGGCGAACGGATACGGGGTGTGCTAAATGAAGCATTTTTTCGGGGTGTCACCGGCAATGAAATGGATATTAGTGGTGCGGCGCAAGTCTCCGAGGACCGAGGAGGCAATCGCCAGGCGATTCCTGCCGGGGAGACTTGTGGGACTTGATGAAGACATAAAAACGGGTAAGTGAAACCAAACCAGTTTCCTTGTGGGTCGTGCACATTGTGCCATTGGGGAATTCGATGGGCGGTGGCTAAGAAAACGATCAATTGGGAAATTACTCTTGACCCTGAGCCGCTGGGGTTTCAAAGCCCGGAATGTGCGGGGTGGAGTCGAGTTGAGTTGCAGGCTATCACGACTACTGAAGATCACAAAAACTTATACAATAGCCTACAGAATAGCTCTAGCAATCCTCATAAATGTGTTTTTATGAAACGAATTACATTTAACTCAAGTTACAGCCAAGTAACGGCACAAAGATGTAGCTTTATACTTTCCTCCTAAGTAATTAATTTTCATGTGAATAACTGTTCCATTAGAAAACCACGTAACCAATGTACTTTATCAGGACAAAAACAACGTCTGCATCCGACATGAAGGAGTCGGAGTTAACAGCTTAAGTGTTCAACTACATGCTCAATTTAGGTACCAAAAGCATGATCCCGATTCGGGATTCATTTTTCGAGTACACGATACCCACGGCTGGAGACCTTGAACGCGAGGGTCGTGTTTATCATGCCTAAATACCTCTCTCTCTCAAAAGGCTTCCTAATCAAACATCATCGCCTGCTAAAAAGCTCATTAGCACCTTTGCAAACAGACGATTTCCTCGCGCGGGTAATAGGTTGCAATAAGGCTTTTAGCATTGCGGCGCGCCGTGCGTTTAGCGTGGTCGTAAAGCCACGCGGTAATTAAGAAGGTAAGAGACTTGCAAAATACGGATCTTGGATATCCATAAATAAAGAAAAAACAAAACAACTTAATGCCAAAAAACAAACAAACACACTCAACCATCATCCGGATTGCCATCCAACATTCGTCGGCTGTAGGCGAACAAAAAACAATTCGGCTATGCAACCGAAAGTTATATGCAAATGCCGAATAAAAGTTTTGTTACTGTAGCCATTAATAAACGTGGGAAAATTTGGTTTGGTTAGGCCATCTTTTAGTTGATTATGCAAACGTTTGTAGGAAGGTGTTTTGCAAAACACACAAAACTATATCGTTCGACATCGATAGACGTGGGAAAATGCTTCATTTCTGTATGTGATCCTGGGAACACTTTTAATAATTTTTATGTTAAATAAGTTTTCTTAGACGCGTGCATCTTCTTTAACTTTTTTGATTGTGTGATAACGCTGTTGGTGAAAATAACAGAGGATCGCGTTATGAAAAGCTACTCGTTATGATTGCTTTATGCGTTATGCGTTTTTGTAGCCTAATCTCTCCAATCTTGGAAATTTCAATCCGAAACTCCGGATCCAGCTACTTCAGGTGCCAGCAAAGGAATTATGAACCCGAGATGGTAACAAAATATGAATCACATATGCATGCATAATTCGTGTGACACTAGGCAGTTCGGGGTAGATATCGCAGGATATCAGCTAAATATAATGTATTGCCACTCACAGCGACCCTGAACAGCCAGAATCCCCAAAACCGAACGCTTCTTGTGCAACAGAACAGCCATAAAATTGGAATAAATATTGTGGCTCAACAACCTAATGGCAGTACGCGTAAAAGGTCGACGTATGATAAATGGATCAGCGATAGAGTATCATTCAAGAACTCGTCGTGGGAAAAAAAGCTCGGTGCGATCGGTCCCGGCGGGAAACCCAGAAAAGCACGAAGAAACCGCATCGCAGAGAGAGCAGAGTCCGAACGAAGGCTGTTACAGACGACGAAAGGCCACTGTCGTCTCTCCATTCGGCTGCGATTGAACACCTTTTATCAATTTTTCCGATCAGTTCGGCTTATGATTGGTTTCGTACTTCGATGCATTTGGCGCCACGGGGTCGTAAAAATCAATTCATCCCTGAATTTCTTTCTCTTTCTCTAACCCTCCCTCTCTATCTACCTCGATTTTTGATCCAGCTCCACGTTAGAGCTTCATTGTTTAAGCTTTTGTCGAGATTATAGTGCACCCTCAACTTGAGTGCAACCGAATCGAAACTGGATAATCTCAAGCAGGAATTGAAGAAGCACGTACCAAAAAACGATTGTCGATCGACGAGCATTCCAAGGGCTGCCGATTCGACTCGGTCACGTACCGACGCGCTTAGAGTCAATTTCCTTCCTCATATTTCCAAACACCCAGCTAAGTGGTCCCTTCCGAAGGGATCACCGGATAGGGTCTAATGTTTGTGAAATTATTAGCTGGAATAAAGGCGTCAAACGGGAAAATCACCATCGCTATTACAGCTTTCTTTTTCTCGCAAGTTCTCGCTGTGTTGTCCAGGACACGCAACCGCGTTTCAAGTGTGCTCGAAAACCAGCCAGTCGGACGCACACGACGTCGACAGGTTGAAAGCAGGAGGCAACAAAAAAAAAAACACAAAGGGAATAGTTTAACATGCACTTCAAAATAAACGCAAATTAAAATGAAGTCATCCTCGGGCAGGAACGAGGGAACGAGGGTTTGGAAAGACGTCAGTCTAACCCCCCGCGGGAGAGGAGAACACAAAAATTAAGGAAGTCATCAAAGAATGGTACCTATTTCGACCTAAATTACCCGAAAAACCAATCAACGCGACAGGATGAAGTGGACTGGGGCGAACTGGGGGGGAGGTGGGGGCCTGCCGTGGGAAGAAGACCACCACGGAGGACCTCTCGAAAGAACCTTCGAAAGAAAATTGAGTGCGAGCGAGAAAGGAACAGTGACAGTGCACGCGTGTTATGTTGTTGCGTGTTGCAATAAATGCACCGCGTGGAAAGAAAAGAAAATAAACCATCCGAACGTGGCATGTCGTGGCCTTATGATGGAAATTAAATGCGTCTACCGGCTGCTGGTGCTACGTACGTGTGTGGCCCACGGGACGAAAGCCCGGGAAAAACCAGCGCGTTTTCGGTCACGGAAGGGGCCGCAAAAAAAGCGCGCCAAGAATCACCGACGAGGCGCAAAAGATTAACACACGCACATTACGTACGGAGAAAACCAAATAAAACAAATCCCGCACGCACGAGATCCCTGTTGTCTTGGCGCATTCCTACACCGGCTATGCTCCCGGGTTTTGTGCCAGTCTGTTTGTTGGCTCCTCGAGCGAACTCCTCGAACCGAACAAAAGAGAAACACTTCACCAAATAACCAACGAATCCGGATGCCACCACCGGAGTCTCGCCACAACACAATCGCAACAATGCACACCTCAATCATCCGGGCGAATCATTCTCTTCACCCGCGGAACGATGCAACACCGATTCTCTGTCGAGAGTGTTGCATTCCTCTTGACGGAAGAACTGAAGAAGGAACAGCGCACCGAACGTGTCCAAAGTCTTTGCGAGTTGACGCAAGGAGAAGCCCAACCTGGGATGGGAAAGCTCAGGGCGCAGAGTGGAAAAGCGCACACTCCCAAGCGCACAAGAGGGTAGAATCGGCCGAACGTGCCCGCCGACACAAGAGGATGGGCAGAACGAAAATAATAATGATCAGAAGGAAAAAACCCCGGAACGTTTATGGGTGTTATTTTCCTCGCTTTTTAAAAGCGGACCAAAATAACTTAATTCTTTTTAACACCGCGCACACACATAGTAGTAGGCGCTGCAGCATCAATTGCCCTCGGTACGGGGTGTTGTGGCCCTTCTCGACGCCGTTTGTCTGCCCACTTTTCCGATGCCTCGTCAACCTGTTCTCTTTTATTAGTTCTTTTTGTGTAAGATTGCCTTTTTCCATCATTCGTTAGTGCGCTTTTCGCAGTTCTTTCTTTCTCTAAACTTTTAAACTGACGTTTGGCAGACCCTTTGCTAGATTCCTTTTCTTAGCTCTGGTTTAGTTTTCATATTTTTGACATTTCGATGGGCCCTATTGTTTATTATAATTGTCGGTATTTTTAACTGATACTACGGGTGTTACATGGTTAATTGTCTATTTTATTTTCCTTTTTGTTTCACTTTGTTTTTCAAGGTTTAATTTTACATACAAATATTCAAACTCAAAATTTTAGATTCTACAATTCATTTAGAAATAAAACTACATCAAGTGTTGAAAAGTGTTGACCAAAAATGGGAAGAGGGACCCCTTTTTTTCGGTCGCATGATCCACGCCAATGAAAGAATCGTAGAGATTCGTGGCAGATAGATGAAAGATTCATGAAGATTCATTCAGGGTTTCGAAAGATTCATTAACGTTTGAAGATTCGAATCCCTAAAGATTAATTAATCCATCGGAATGAATCTTAGGTGAAAGATTCAAATGAATGAATATCGCCAAAAGATTCATTAAGTCCAACACTAATACAAACCCATGTCTCTAACATGAAAACACATGTCAAAAGACTTTCGTTCCAACCATAAAATTATCCTCCATCAGCACCAGAGGGTTATCTACCTCAGTTTTAACAAGAGCCAGACGAGCCAAAGATCAATCGTTCTGTTGTGCTTTTTCCGAACAAAGCATCTCGTTGTGGCTCGCAGCTCTATTTTGCTGCCAACCCTCCACTAAATAGCCCATTAAATGCTTCCCTCGCCGTCCAGACCATCAACACTCATAACGTTCACAGACAAAAGTAAAAATAAACCGCTCGCGCTAATCGCCAATACCGTCTGTCGTGGAAAAAGGCGGTTCCAATAATCCAACCCAGCGAGGGGGTTGAAGAGTAGAGGTGGTGTCTTGTAGAAAGGAAACCGGAACAACTGTTCCTGTCACTCCAGGAAGGTGAAGGGAAGAAGCGAAGGCGTAACGCGACAAAGCCGGGAAAACCCACCGAGATCGGGAAGAAGAGCTCATTCAAAGCCCACTAAGTCCTATTGTGCCGCCGGGGAAGGGCATGGTCGCCACCTTCGAGGAGGGGCCATCGGAGGATTTAGGGCCCGATGAGGTCAAAGACGCATTTTGGGACGGATTTTGTGGTGCGATAATCGCTTTACTGGTGCCCTCCCACCCAGGAAACAAACCGCTCAACGTGAACGTGACAAAAGCTGCTGGGATCGAATCGATTGATTCCGAGCCATGAAAGGATTTAACAGCCGGACCGCCGCTCACATGCACATCGGAACTGTGATTCATCTTCGTGCATCTACCCCATCGCCGTCTGCAAAGGGATGGATTACTCTTCCCGTTGCCCAAGCAGCTTTCTGTCGCGTGGTTCGCGACTAAGCAGAACATATGCCGGTTGTACCGACGCGTCAATCATCCTTCCCAGACACCATTAACGGAGCGTTAACCGGGCAGAAATCAATTTCCGGCGATAAAATGAACGTATTCGAGGCAGACGATGTGTCTGAAAAGGGCTCACAGAAACCGTTACAGAAAAATGAGTCATATGGGAAAATGAAAGCCAGACACTGGAGAGTTACAAAGAGTTCTAAGCGAAACGATTTCGCACGCGAACTTTTGGCGAAGCAACGCGATCCTGTCGTTAAATCGCGATCCTGTGTGTGTTATGTTAAACAGCAATCTTTTTGCCTCCGAGTCAAATAGTAATAAATATTTAATAAAAACACCGGTGGTTTCTCATTATCAATTCAACTCGAACCGCCCGCTGCGTTCGGTAGGAAGGATTCTCACATTGCGGCTGACAGCGCATTGTAAACGGAGTCGCGGGCAATAAAGCGCAGTGTGGATAAGAAAACACCCGGCATCACGATTTCCTGCATCCTGCCAGATATTGCCCATTTTTCATATCATCCAGCCCCCGGCTTGAGGCTGATAATTAATATCTCATAATGCGGCGTGGAGCTTCGTTGATTGGTGCGCGCTTGCGATTATCATTTTATCCGCAGATCGTGCAGATCTTTCATCGGATAAGCTTTCGAACCCGAGGCGATGTTTTGAGCGCACCGATGGAGATAATTAGAAACGTTAATCAAAACCGTTAGTGCATCCAAAAAAGGTTTATCCACAAAAAAAACGTAAAGGATCGTCGAAAATTCCCATGCTTCGGTTTATGCGCAGCCTCCCCGCTGGGGTGTTCTTCTTTACGATCGTTTTACGATCCATCAACCGCCCAGGGATCATCTGTCAGCGCTTTCGTCAATGGCTACGAATGATTTTATATCACACATAAAAAACGCGATGCATAACCTTGTTTTAAAAAGTTCTTAAAAAAAGACCTTCAAATGACCGGCTTTCCCAGGCCGAAGGTGAGTGGAGCCTGTGAGTGACCGGCGGATGTCCCGCCGCGAGCGGCCATGAAGTTCATCCGATCGCCTTAATAAGCGGTAGTTAATGGCCTCACCACAGCTCGAACCTTTTCGATCAGGACTAATTTAAATGTTTTGCCGGCAAACGAACACGATATTCGCACATATTAAAATTTATTGTCTGCCATGAGGCAGCCAGGACGACAAGGGCATCACCTTTGGTTTACCGAACTCGATGGTTTTTACTGCTTAATTAATTAAGAGGAAATTGGAAAAAAAATCTCCCAGAAATATGAAAATCTGCCCAAAGCTAATTGGTAGAAATTGAATTATCCCACTCGTTAATCGCAACTACACAATTGCTGGCTTCCTTTGTGCTTAGTATCCGATGAATCACATCGGATTCATAATAACATTCGGCTGACTCAACTGTTCTCGCCCGATTATGATGTTATGTTAGCAATTGACAAGCATATGGAGAAAGATACTACTTACGTGGTGGACCATTCTGCCAGTTGTCGTCGGCAAACACGGCGCCGTTTTCGGCACGTAGAAACTTTAAATTGCACGCTGATTGCAGATAGATGTCGTTCCGCGTTGATGCTCCTGCACTGAATAATGTCTGGTTAAGAGAGAAAGAAAAAGGGGTTAGAAGCACATTTGATAACTTCAAATAACCTTCACTTAAGCGTTTGCAGAACGTTTGCTTCGTGATAGATGGATTAACATTTGAATAAATGGATGGAAGGATAACATTTTTGAGTGAAGGGAAAATTCACCAGGGGATCTATTTTATCCCACATTTACAATCCAAATGCAGGATATATATTCAGCATCAATGCATCAGCGAAAACCCTCAATATTAGTTCAATAGCTAGCAGGCACACATTTTGAAGTCTACTATAAAAGAACCGGAAGCCAAAACGAAATTGCAACACATCACGTAAAACACCCACGTAAACATTGACCTTTAATTTGTTTGCACAAACAAAAAACAAACCGTGAAAACGACGTCCTCGACCAGTTTGTCTTCCGTGCGGGGTGAAGAAGTGCTCAGCTGTCAAACGTCAGTTAGTGGAAGGTCTAATTTGTATCGATGTTTCGATCAATTGATACCGGCCCGTCGATATAGTGATTCCCCCTTTCGAAGGCAACGGACGGAACGCGTGGCCAAAGGAAACAAATAACCCACACGTCAAAGGGTTAACCAGCACGACAGCGAAGGGCTACACATTTCATAGTGGCGATCAATTACCTACGCCGCGTATGTTAATTGAGTGCCGTCGCACCTGAGAGGGTCACTGGCAGGGAGCGCTAGCGGAATCCAGAACATGGCTGCCCGGGTCAAGTGGCGTAACTGGTGCAGCAGACTGATGGCGTATGTGATGGATTCAGCCGAGCGTCGGTTTTGAAAATGGCCAAACACAACAGAACCTTCACACATATCGAGCGCGCGATAGATTCACGGATTCAATGGGAACTAGGGCGGAGAGGCCGTTTATCAGAACGACAAACCAAGGAACAGAATTATTTATTTATTTATTTATTTGGTTTAGTGTTTGTCTGGCATAAGCAGCCCTGACAACTTAAAAGTAACTTAAAAATAATTCACAATTTTCACTTGATACAACATAGAGACACATTAGACGCAGAAGAGTCGCAGGAATAACATATTATAGACGTTTTACGCTCGTAGCAACAACAACTTATCTTTAAAATTTGAAGCTGATTGGTTAAAGTCGAAATGTTCCGCGTAGTTATTAAATGTCACAGCCATAGCTTGCACAGGTGAATTTGCGGCATAGGCTGTCCTGCTAAAAGGAACACGTAGAATGGTCATGTGGCGCAATGGACGTAAGGGGGCATTAAATTGAACCATACTCAAAAGAATCGGAGCATCTATATCGTTTTGAATAATTTTCGCAATGAAGACAGCCTGGGCAACACTACGACGATGCTCCAAAGTTTGGAGACCCAGCAAAAGGCATCGAGTATTATAGTCCAGGGTCTCAGCATTTTGCCAGTTAAGACGTCTAATAACAATTTTTGTGAAGCGGCGTTGTACAGATTCGAGTCGTTTTATCCAAATGTCATGATAAGGTGCCCAGACAACTGAGTTAAATTCTAGAGTGGACCTGACCAACGACACAAAAAGCGCACGCAGACACATCGGATCTGTGAAGTCAGCGGTTTGTCGCAAAATGAAGCCAAGCATTCTGTTTGCCTTTTCGAGAATGACTTCATAATGCTCACGAAATGTCAAACGGGAGTCAAGAGAAGTGCCGAGGTCGGTAATTACTGTACAACGAGCCACCGTGTGTCCATTCAGAGTATATATGTGCTGTATTGGATGTTTAATGTAATGAAGTACTCTACTCTACTGAATGATCTGCTAGAATTATCGATGCGATCGATTGATCACCATACGAATGACATATAGTTTATAAAAGTCCATTTCGTGGCGATTGCTTTGGAAAATTTGAAACTCGATCGTATTCCTACGGTATTATCTAAAGGAGCCTTTTGCTTAGTTTTCGCTAACCAAATTTTGTTAAAAATGGCTCTAAAAATGTACTGAGACAGCGTGACTAATTTATCGCTTAGTTTTATTTATATTTTCAGGACGAATTAAAATTTATTTTTAAAATGAGAACCCTAGCCCAGCTGTTGAATATCTTGCGAATAAGTTAAACTACCTAATATACAGTCTTGCCCCACCTTACTCTATTTCCTGCGCAACGATCGGACGAAATGTTTGGCCACTTGTTACACACGTTGCACGGTACTGGAGCGCTACCGCAATCCGCCAATCTATAGTCGGTTCCGACTGGTTCCGGTCGCAGCATGGATCGGAAGGGCAGGTTCGGGAACATTGGGAAACACACACAAACATCCATCCCCAACCGGTTGAGGTTAGGTGGCGGGGATGCCCGGAAGGATGCGACCGGAAGGGCCGCGTGCGTGGGTATGTGTTTACGGTTGATATCTGATCGGTGCTAGAGCGGAAGATAGTGATGAACAAAATAGCCCTAGATCCCTCCCTCCATCAGGCACACCATTAGGCAATCGAAGCAAAGTGACGGGGGGGAGTGTCACTGAGCCGTGGATGGTGGTGAAGCCAGGGGGCGGGGGGGGGGGGGGGGGGGGGTTCGTCGGAACTGGTATCACACTCGTTTGTCGCGACCCTCCTCTATCCCCCATTGCCCCATCTCCTCGCCAGTGTCATCTCCACAGCACGCGCCGTTAGAAGCTTTGATTGTTGTTATCAGCAGCGGGTATATAAGTGGTGATTGAAAGCCTCAACCGACGTTTCATGATCGGCCACGCGTAGGAGGAGTGTGTTGTTTGTGTACCGCGTTCCACTCGCCGAATGGCCAGCTGCGGCCTGGTATTGGTGAGCATTGCCTTCCCATTCCCCGCCGTTTCTTCAGTCCGTATTTTTTTTCCATGTTTTATTTCTGGCCAGTTACAATCTGTTGCAGTCTGTTGCGCTATTTGTTTATTTGCTTTCAGCGGGTACCCTTTCTTTTTAACCCTCCGTCGCTTCTTCCATTCTCTGTTGTGCAAGTGTAACAAGCACACAAATTACGCCCCGTCTGCCAAAGCAGACAGACAAACTGTCAAATATTGTGACAGCCCTCCTCGGGGTGGAGTGTGGTGGGTAATCTTTGTACCTCGGTGGAGGATGGAGGATGGAATGTCAACCCTGTAACGTGATGTTGAAGTATCTCGCCCGAAGGGAAACGGGAGCAAAAGGGAACGAGCGTGACGACGCACGATTTATTGTGACAGGTAAGAGTGTAACAAGGCTTGAGGAGTTAGTGCGCCCGAAGCAGCACACCTCCGTATCGACCGAAGATCCCGACGCGATGGTGTTGGGTGGTGGAAGACAGATTGCTTCCGATTCCGCCACATTCCAGATGAGGACATCGTCTCGCGAGGGGGACACACACGGAAATACACCACAACACTCTCCGGTGCTACCCTCTCGAAGGGTCTCTAAATCCCGTCAAGGTTGGAAAGGTCGGCCGAAGGCTTTCCTGGTGGCTTTCTGGAGGCTTTGTTTGAAGCGGTACATTCTATCGTTCCGTTCGCTGCTTAATGTATGTCACAATCATAAGGGAGGATTACGGAAGGTGGGAAGAAATAGAAGCAGTCACTCAGGGCGATGACAAAGTTTGCCGGGACGTGAAGTGGTCTTAAATACTCTTGTTTGTTTTTTGCCTTCGCCGACGACGACTATAGCCTAATACTCACCATCAGGAGGCACAAAATCTTGGCATAGACGGTTAGCTGTGATATCCTGCGGAGAGGTGTAAGGGGCGGGTATAGGAAAAGGAAGAGAAAAAGAAAAAAGAAGTTGAAATTAGTATATAATGACACACACTTTTCTCGCTCGAGGAACGAAGCACTTAATGACTTCCTGATGTCCTAGGACAGCTTTGAAGGATATTGCTGCCCAAAAGAGATAAGTATGTTTAGCTTAAGTTTGCTTTTTTCGAAAGGATCCTGAAATGAAGATATTAATAAAGAGCAACGAAAACAAAGAGATTATAGCACACACACAAAAAAACTAGTCGGAATACAAATAGTTCATCAACCACTCCGGTACAAAGTGTGCAAATACAAGCAGGATCGTTTTAATCCGATTAACCTTTCGAAACCAATGAGAACACGACAGTTATCGAAGGAAAACACTTCTCCCGCTTTGGAGGGACCACGTGCGTCCTGATTGGACATTAATTTTAACGATAATAGCCCAGCCCAGTTCGCGTGCCCCGATTAAATCCGATACTGTTGCAACATATTTCGCGGACTGCAAATTTAATAAAACCCGCGAAGCTCGCAAAATCCACACCAAACGGTGTGCCGGGTCGCGCGCGCCTTCGTTAAGAGCTAATTAATTGCCCGTACCCGAACTGGTCAACCTCCGATTGCGCACTAGGAGTGCATGGTTTCATGACCCGCAGAAATAAAATTCAAATTAAAAAGCGGGCATACCCCGGACGTGCAGCATTAAAAACGTAGCAATATTGTGGCCCCACATGCCAAAGTTGGCATGATAATTGGGTGGAAATGGGGTGGGGCAATAAAACGAATGATTTGTGACAGTACTTTAGTGCAACGAAAACAAGCTAGTAAAATTTATTTTTGGAACATGAAAATAACTAGCAAAGAGAGAATAAAACTGATCAAATATGGCAGCTTTATTCTATAAAAACGTGTTTAAAGTTTATTTTTACTTTATGAACACAGCCAATTTCGCAATCAACTATTTGGCAATATTTATCCTTTAAATTGAGCGTTTAAATGCATTTCCCAAAGGGAGTGCTCATGGCGCAGCGGTAGCGCGAGGAAACACCACGCCACAGGTGTGGGAACGAATCTCGAGTCTGGCATGCTCCGCTATTATGAACAGCTGATTGAACGATATTCGGTCACACTCTTCGGAGAAATGCCTTGTTTTCCACTAGGGGGATGTCGTGCCACATAATAATAATAACTGCGTTTCAAAAGAAACAGATACAAACTACTGAATAATGCCACGAAATTAATATATTATTGCTGCATTGGCAGTCAACTTGTTAAAATCTTATAGCAAATAAGAAAATTTACAACGTTTTTCGAAACTGGCTAGCGCATTGTTTGTTCATTAAACAATTTTGCAAAAACTAAACATACTCCATCCTGTAAAGCATCAACCGACGACAACTGTCCGCAGCATTACAGATACCGAAAAAAGTCCACGGCAAAGTATAAATCGGTCCACTTTCCGCCCAGCTGTCGTTCGGCCGGAGAAGTGTGCCGCATGCTATAATTGAGTCGTTGAATAAAATATAAAATTAAAGAAAAAATTGCTAGAAGGAACACCCGGCCCCATCACAGATTGCGATCACGTCCTGCTGCGGCTCCACTGTTGCTGCAGTTTGTGCAATTGGAGCCCATTGAGGTTGCGGTTGGCATTTGCCGAAAAAGGGCACCGGACGGGCGTGAACGCGGTCTGGTCAAGCGCGCCGACACCGCAGCAGGACATCACCAATGGGGAAGGGACGTGAGGGTTTATGAACAGTGGAAGCGGGTAGTTGGCGAAAAGCCCAGCGGGTGACCAATTGAATCTGGCAGACTCGGCATGGGGAGGCACGCTACCGGTGTAAGGATTAATTAAATTACCCCCGGTCCGAAAGTTATCCGAAGGGGCTATGGACAGTCAAGGTTCCTTCCATACGCAAATGGAAGTGAAAAACAGCCCAGAACCTGAAGGAGAAAAGTTATGGAAAGCTGCAAATGAGCAACGAAACCGCACGACAAGAGTCTTCTCGAGTAAAGGAAACATCCGACGAACTGAACCACCTCAGCCGGATTCCTTTATGTTTGCCCGAGAGGATGATATAATCGAGGACATCGAGCCACCAACCCCATAAGGCACGGTAAGGTGATAAGCAAAGCTGCGCACCTACTCCACACCCCGGGACAAATGTTCCAGCGAGCCGTTAGTCATAAAACGGGAGACAGGAGGAAGGAAAATAACAACCCGATACGGTGCCATACCGAGCAACTTGATTCCCGGTTTCGGACTCATCGAAGAATGCGGGTGTCGCACTTCACATGGCGCCTCTCCTGCACCCCCCCCCTTCGTTGTCCTGCCCGCCTTCGCATCAACGCAATCCCCAACCCGGCCAAGTGTCGGCAATCGATCGCAACTCGAGGCGACTTAATCGATGTCGATACTCGATTGCCCATGATTTCCCGGGAGGCGATTGTCGCCATTCCGCGGCCAATCAATCCAGTGTGGCTCCCATCCCGAAGCCATCAACCGACAAACAAGCCACCAACCAGGGAAATGTGTGTGATTGGTTGGAGTGACCGGGACGGGGGAAGCGTTGGAAAGTGGGCGGGTGCTGCACCGTAGCCAAACCAAACCGAACCAAACCGATTTGATCCGTGCATTTTCAAGTGCTGCTACTGGTACAGTGCGTGACAGACTTCTTCCTATATTCAAATAAATATTTCCCATAACCTTTAATTATTGTTATAAGAAAATTTTTAATTAAAATTGTAGCTTTTTCGTTTCCACATCTCGTGTTTAAAAATGTGGGTAAAAGAGTAAATGAGGCCCCGGCCGCCATGTTTTCGATCGTGGCTACACCTCTTGTGGACGTTTAAACTGAATGTATGCAATTGGTGATACATTAATTCGTTAAATTCAACCTACGAGTATTTGAACCGTAGTGTGTACCGTTAATTTCGGCTTCGCAATCAACCTAGGGGTGCGGTATGAGGGGGGCCCACGGGCCCCCCTTATTTCTCAAAACTATAACAAACTCTCTTTTTCGGTAGACCTAGCGCAGTCCGCTCGCTTCGCTCGCTGCGGGCGCGCCGCCGTTTCCAAATCATTTCTTCGGCTAAACTCATTGTTTCATGTTGTCCATCATGTGTGGTATAGTTTACTTACTAGTAACTTAACATGTAAAAGTATGTTAACCCGCATTCAACCTCCACTGCGTGATTAGTTTAAACCGTTATGTTCTTTTAAGCGAACCGTTAGCGTTCAAAAATCGCATGTGTCGCGCTTTGCATAGCTTCAGGCGCTTAATGTGAACCAGCAGGAAGAGGAGAATCTAGCCCGGGGCCTCATTTACTCTTTTACCAAAATGTGTGTTTTCTAATTCCCATCTGAAGTAAAGACTTTTCTAAAACATTTGTACCGAAGTGTGTGAATATGATTTATCATGTTTTTTTTTTTCAAGCCACGCTTTTAAAAAAACGTGTGAAAATATATTATAGTATGTTTGATGCTGCTCAAATATGACCTAAAATATAATATTTTATACTGCTCCGTGGTATTGGAGATGGTGTTCTAGTATGAGATTTTATCAAAGAAAATTTCGTTTCGTTTGCATCCACAGAGCACTGTAATTACTTGTTTGTCACTATATGTAAAGTACATAAAACAATTATTGAAAAAAAAAACCCACTGTTTAATGTGACTCAACAAAGGTCGAAGTTCTCCGACTAGGAAATTTTTATAGCTCTTTTGACAGATCAGTATTTCAGCGGAATTATATATTCCTTTTCTTGAATTTATGATCAGTATCATAAAAAGGAGACTAAGCAGAATAAAAATGAGTTCCAGATAATCTGCAACAAAAAAACAACTTGCATGTTTAACGACTGCGAAACAGTCGCTAATTAAAAATTTTAATATGCGAAATCGAACGAAACAAAAACATCGTTTTCTCGTTTTTCACATTCGGTGACTAAAACTCGCGACACACTGTACCGGTGGGGCGTTTTGCGTAGCGCTTCCACCAAGTGGCTCCGATCAACGCAGTAGTGGCGTTCTAGTGGTGTGGTGTTAGTAGCGCCCAATGGTTAGCTAGAAAATTAATAATTTACTGCTGATAAAAGTCAGTTTACAATGTCGTTACGGTCGGGCGGTGCAGCGAGATGTGGGGTGATGGCAAAAGGAGACGCCACACTGTTATGTTCCGGGCGGGAAGACGCTGGACCGAATAGAGCACAGGTGTACTCGGTGGGGGGAAAGGGGTGCTAGATGCAAAAAAGGGGGCACCAGGGCTAGTGTGTGCACTTATCGTTGGCACTGCCGCCGTTAATTAAACCCCCGTCGAGAGGCGAATAAGTCTCCCGCAGGTCCAAGGTGCTACTTCCCCATGAGCCATATGTGAGCGCGAGTGAATGGCAATCTGCACGCGTTCCTCCCCGTCTTTATGTGTGTGTGTGTGTGTGGATGGTTATTTTATTAAACCTTTTTTTTTTGTTTCGAACGGCTTGCCTACTACCGCTAAAGCCCATGTTAATTTCCGCCATCGGACCACCCGTTGATCTCGGGCCATCCAAGCCTCCGTCCAGCCGCCAAAGCTAGAGTTTCCGTAGAGCGAAACTACTTCATCCCAGCAGCGCATCCCCAGCGGGGTCTCATCGTGCCTGTCGTTGTCGTCGTCGTCATCATCATCATCACCATCATCATCATCTGGCCTGATGGGCTACCGGTGGCTCAATTGGTGGCGCTCGATGCTCCCGCGGGCCTTCGTGCTGCCCGCTGCGGAGGACACCTGCAACAAAACAGGACACGCGGAACAACCACGCGAACCAAACCGGCAGATAACTCCAGAAGATACCTTCCCCGAGGAGGAGGTACGGCCAGAAGGTGCTTCCAATTATTAATATCTGATGGTGTTTAACGTGAAAAGGCAATTGCTTTAGCCATCCCGCGCGTCGCCACTACCCGCCCGGGTAGTCTTATATGCTCGAGCAGGATTGCCCTCCAATACTCCGCCAATGGCCGCTGTTCATGCGCACGGAGTCTAACCTTAGCCGGTGTGATTCCACCGAAATGGATGCTGCACGCAACGGAACATTCCTCATCTCCGAAGTTGGCGTGCGGCTCGAAGTGGTCACCACAACAAAGAGGAGTTCACTGGGCTATAACCAACTAAACGCGGACGATTACAGGTTGGTTCGGGTTTTGTTCAGAGTAGTACTTTTATAATGGTGCTACTTCTTTACTTAAAGTTAACAATCTTGTCAAACATCAAAAGTGTTTTAAAGATATAAACAATGATGTTTCCTCCTACAGTAAAGATCAACTAGAACCATGGCAACATTTAGGCTTGCTAGACTCATACTTTCTATATATATTTGAATACCCAACTAATCAGGTGCTACACAACAGTAGAACTAAAGTGTTTTGACATAGGCAGCATCTCTTAGTAGATCTTTTTCTTACAGTAATAGTATTCGATTTCACGCTGTCGCATCAATTTCGTAACGCGCGTCATCTGATTTTCTAACAGGGCATAACTACTAGACTGCCTTAGATCTGCGTGTTACTAGATCATTTACAATATTTAAAGCAACAAGAATCTTCATAAACCTTGTTGTCTATAGCATTGAATATTGAAACTCACTGTAGCTCTAAAGCACATCATTCCAGCGTATTTCAATCTCCACGGTTCCCTCCGTTAACTGGTAGCGACTTCAATGTAGAAACGACGTCGTTCAAATCAATAGTCACCAGCTCTTCAGGAGGCTTTCACGCTGCAGAAACTCGATCTTCGCATGCGCACGGATTAAGCTACTTGATGCTCCAGCATCACTTTTGCACCCTCCCGCTGAGTTGCAGGGATTTCTAGCAATCATCATTTAAAAGAAAACCCCCCGTCGAACCGTCATCCGTGCAAATATTCACCGAATCATAAGCCTGTCAAAACAAATATTCCTCCGCACTAACGATGCGACCGGGGCGATCGAAGCGAAGCCATTAGAGTGAGCGAGGAAGGGCGAGCCATCACACGGCTATCAGTCCATTATGCAAGTTCGCGCTCGGAGGATGAGAAGAACTAACCGTTCACCAGTCAACGCGACGGCAGGTGGTCGAGTCCCGCGCGGCTACCGAAAAATGCTCTGTTTGCACCAGATCAAACCCTCGAGTGTCAGGATCCATTTTGCACTATTCGAACCGACCGACCGGCAGTGTCGAACATCCAGTAGTTTTGTCTATTTCTCGAGTTCCTAGTTGAACAAGCAACGACAACCAGCGCTGAACGCGGGTGGTATGCAAATAGCTCACCACACGACAAGCATCCCCCACCTAATGGATGGGCTCATTTGGAAGAGTTTGGCGTTGATCGCCGTAACTCATTTTATCCTCATCCTCAAACCCGCAAGCTCCAAACGCGTCTGTGCTCACCGTGTTGGCTGCTTGTGGTTTTGCGATTTCCTTCACTTCTGCCACATGAAAGCGATACGCTCGACACATTGTATCTCCCGCCGAACCGCGGAATACTGCAGGTGAGGAAAACCCCACCGCCATCCATTATGTTAACAGCAGTTTTGTGTTTTCTTTTCGACACTGTGATACGCTGCTCGTTTCTTTTTTTTTGTTTTTTGGAGCGGGAAGAGATGCGGGCTATACGGCGGGAGAGCACATTTGTCATTAACCCTTCTCGGTGAAGGTTGTTTTAGGTTGTTTTGTTTTCGGTTTGTTGCTAAGGACGCTACCTCATTTGCATGCAGAACGGTTGTGACACTCTACCTAACAACTGGACGGTGTTGAATTTGGTTTTCAACCGGCTGTCCAATTGCATACAATATCCGCATAAAGATATTATGAGCATGTTTTGCTGGGAACGTGCAGGTATTTTAATGATAATCGAATGTGTGTCATACGCATCACGTTCGTTTTTATAGAATTCAGATTTACATTTTTACTGCGATAAATGAAGCAATGAAACCAGTTTAGTGGGAGCAAACAAAACCAAACAAAAACATTTAAATTCCTCCACGATTACAAACGGTCGTGTAGAACACAGCTAACCTAAAGGATAAAAGCTTTGTACAAAAAAAAAATAGGGAGCACCCGACTTCGGCAATGACCTGATAATATATGTAAATCGAATTCAACATTGCAGCCACAGAAACATATTCTCATTTCATTGGTTTAAAACTAGAACAAGACCCGCCAAAGTCTTTGTACTAAAACACAAAATTAGTGTAGCAAAAAACAACAGGAAAGTAGTAAGGGCATGTAAGGATGGACTAGAATACATTGCTTTGGAATTATGCTCGAAAGCTTTTTAGGGGTCATTCTGATCCCTATTTTCAAAACGCTATAACTTCACTATTTTTGTAGATTTTTCAAATCCGTAAACTGTTACTTTTTAGTATATTTGTTGACTATCTTTTGACGTTTTTGATTTTTCGATGCGTTTCTTCACGATTCCGCTAGCTCGGTGTAAAGCAGAAACGGGAGTTTTTATTTTATTGTTTTACCTTTTTTTTTTTTGAAAAATATTCAGCCATTTTCGAGATATTAAAATCGAAAATTGAGTTGGGGTCAAAATGACCCTTATTTCGATTCGAGTATTAATCATGAAAGTTTGTTGTTTAAAGTCTTTTCCCATGCACGCCTAAGCTAAAACTAAGCTGTTCACTGAAGGGTTAATTGGGGTTCATTATATTAATTTGCTTGTTTTAATCCCGCACTTCCGACCACTTCTAACCAGACACACACGCAGACACATTCACGTAGGAACCCACATCTGTCTGTCTAACGATTTGATGAGGTCGGTGTGATATCCTGAAGCAAGATAGAAAAAAAACACACACATTTCAGACGAAGACACATAGCCTTCAAATTTTAGCTTGACGCCATTTGACCGGCACGGTATCGTAAATCACGCGCCTCCTTATCGTACTGACTGTCGTTCAACTTCATGTTACTTTTTTTGTGGCTAATTTGTTTACGAACATAGGTCATGCGTGAGTCGCAGAACGTCTACCACGAAATGAGTATGCTTTTATGAGCACATAACATTTTTAAAAAAAGCTTCGTTCTCTATGGACACAACTTTCCCCTGCTTCTCTCCTTAAATCGACCGTCCGATCACGAACACCGTGCGAGATGATGACACCTTGCCAATGAAAATCAGGACTTGCGAAATCGTCTCTTGCGTAGGGCAGGCATCTCTCACCCACACCAAGAACGTGTTCGGTATGCCCCGGTACGCTTTGAAAGTCCGTAATCTAATACCTTATGCAAATCTGCATCTTATCGGCATCCCCTCGAGTTGTGCCGTTTTTTCTTCATGCTTCATTTTTTGTGTTTTGAATTTTTGGAACGTGCTAAAACCGGCAAACTTTTGCCCCCCGGGGGTCAGCGGGAGCCCGTGTTCGCACTTAAACAAATTCCAAAGATGGCAAAGCAAAAACAACTAACTGCACCTTGAAAGATATCGAAAGTTACGACCGGAGCAAATAATCCTTGTGCTCATAAAAGATTTGTTCGTTGGCTCTTTTATTGCTTCCACGTATATCCGAAGCACCGAAATGTTGGACACGCACGTGTAGTGGATACTCCGTTTACTCCTTTTTCTTCAATTTTACCTTTTATGTACTACACTCAGCCACTCAGTCTGGTCGAAGCGTAAAGCGTGAAACCGCAAAGGCCTTATAAGCAAAAAAAACTAACATGTTTAATCTTGGTCCACGAAAACGTTTCGATCTCTGATCCGATCCGGAAACATTATGATGTCGGCTTTCTGTCGCGACAATCAAAAGTCCATCAGGTTCGTTTTAGGTGCCCATAAATTGGACAAATAAATACTACCCTCAGATCAGATCTGTTCCGCACGCCGACCGAGAGAGTAAGTCTTTCGACTCAAATTTGTCTAAAATAAAACCTCCCAAAAGACCATAAATAAAACCCCCTATTAGCTCGGTGACGAAATATTAACGATGCGGTATCTATTAGGCTGCTTCTGCGACAGTGAAAATTAATGCATATTAGATGGAAATCGTTTACGGTTGCGCGGCAAAGACACTGGGCGCCCTAAACCGGCATGAATATTCATGGCTTCAACGAGAGGCTTCCAGCCAAAACCAGCCAAAGGACCCTTCTAAAACCCAAAGTCTTTGAGATGCAAATTTCGCGCTCGCGAGAAGGAGTTTATTGTATACGCTTAATTACTCACACCGGGCGTGTGTGAGCCGTTTTATGGCGCGTGGGAAATACAACAAAAAAATATATATGTAAAAGAACTACAGCGCAAAGTAAGCAATCACATGCCAAAGCCAGCAGTCATTTATTGCCGCTCGTGAGTTCCATAGGTTCTCTAAGAACACACGGTTCGTCAGCATGCCGTCGACTACGGAGAAGGTCCAATAAATTATCACATTTTAAATGCTCCATAAATCCAGCAGCAAACCCCAGAAGGTCAAGTTGGTTGTGTGCGAACTATTTAACGGCAAATTAGGACACATTACTGATTTCTCGGAAGCGAGACAGGGGGCCTTATTAAGGCCGCGCCGGGCGCTCTCAGCCGTCTCGGAATCAAATCGCCCACCAGAGGCGTCATAATCGCTTCACAGCATTCCACCCAACCAACGGCAGTAAATTCCAGCGAGTCATGTGAGTCAGCACAGCAGCAGAACATCTTTGACTACACGGATTCCATGATTTCCCCCCGTCGAGACTGACTCCTGACGACTGGGACTGGCTCCTGATCAGTCATATCTCAGACGGATTACCGCCCCGAACCGCTTACAGTTCATCATCCGGCGACAACACACACACACACACAGTCGTGCCTTGCCCTTGCGTCCGCGTGCTGCGATGGCAGGTGGATGGGACACCGGAATGTATCTGTAAATTATTCACATATCAATAAATTAACACCAAGGCGCCTCGAGCCTAGGCAGGCGAGTGATAATGGCGCCCGGCAAACAGGAGGTGGGGGAAAGAGATGCTGCGGGTGGATTGCAATCTAGTAGGGCTCACCCGGGCCACCACCCACAGGGGTGTATAGGCTATTGGCTCCGGTTCCGGTTCGTTTAGAGCACGGTTCATTGGATTCGTGCCACTGCAAACCGCCTGCCAGCTCCGAACGGAGTGGTCGTTTTTACTTCACACCCTTGGCTACTTGTTTTATTTTACATTTTTGTTTTAAAGTCCGTGGCGAAGGTTCGCTGGAGTGACCTAACCAGATGCTCCATTGGCAGGATGGGGAAAAAAACACAACACCGCATGAACCTAAACAAAACAAACCAGTGTAATAAAAAAGCTTATTGCCACATTCCTTTCGTCTGTCTCTGGTGTTCGAAAATCGAGTGAGCGATTGATAAGTTGGCGAAGGATGATTGACGGCAAGATATGGCCGAGTGTGGACATAGACGAACGCGGAAGAGAGAAAGAGAGAGAAAGGGAGTGTTTTATCATCTAATCTAGTGGAAATTAAATTATCAAAGAGATACGCCTGAGATTCCACCGCGGGATCAGAGGAAATAAATCTACGATGCAAACATGTTGATAGAGGGCTATAATAAAAACTCTATCTCCTCCAGAGAGCTCTCACAGGAACCTTGACATCTAGATTAACAAACAGAAAATAGTACTGTTCGTTGTTCGGAGCAGATTTAATTTTCCCGAACTTTTCCTAGAGTTTTTATTAATAAGAAACTCAAGTTTGGTTGTCAAAAATGTCTCAATTAGTTTTTATTATTTGTTATGCTTTGTTCAACTTTGTGCCATTAGACTGCTTTAAAAATCATTTGCCTTGAATTAAGTTCATGCATGGGAAAGGGCGTGCTTCTTCAAGTCACGGATTCGCATTCGCGCGTTGCAAAGTGCTCGTTGGAGTACAGTTCAGAAGATTGAATCATTTCAATTCAACTTCAAGCTGTTTTGAAGATTAGATATCCACTTTTTTATGTGAATGAACTGAATGATCTTCATAAATTATCTCAGTTGTTAAACCTTGAGCCATAAACAACTTTTTTAAATCTACTCCTTCGAATTTCGTTTGCTTTGATTTGGAATTTGGGGTAATTTTGATCTTAAGAATTTAAATTTTTATTAAATATTGAAAGCAAATTGAAGATCTGTTAAAAATAGATATTTGATACTTGGGGTAAAGATTTCTATTAAAAAATTGAAATATACCGTTCCTCCTATCAATATCTACTAATAATGGATCAAACAACCCATTGAAGACTCGCATTACTTCAATTCTATATAATTACTATTTGCGTTTGCTGAGAAGCAAGCTTAGAATTTTATATTCATTCAAAGGCTATGCCAGGTCTCAACCATATCGAGTGTTTTCTTTGTGTTTGGTTTCCCCTTTCGGAATGTAATCTTCACAAACCACCAGTTCATTACCTCAAGCAAGTCAAGACATGTATGGAGAGATATGTAAAGACGCCGCATCCCGGGCCGCACCAGAAGCACCAATTCCAATCTGTCAACACAGGGACCCCCCCAAGCGAAAGGGGACAACATCATCATAAAAAGATCAAGTTCTACAATGTTTCCTTATCGTGGCGTTGGCAACCCGGCCGCAACCTCCACCGCGAACCCATCTCCGTGGACCTGAATTCCAGGAGCTTATCAACCCATCTGCGTACAACAACGTTCGTATGGAATGTATCCGATAGTTCGCGGGGTGTATTCTGATTTTTTTTTTCGCTTTTACATTTTGTGTACTCCAACTCCACACCCCGGAATATAGCGTCTGTGTTCGATATACCTCCAAAACTCTCGCTACAGAGTGCGACAGGTGCCCGAGCACCGTCAACTATTGCTCCCGCTCGAGAGGCAGTGTAACACCTTCACTTCTAGAGCCGGGTGTACGGGTCTGCGTTTGTTACATCCATCCCTGGACAAGTACTGTTTCTTCCACCTCTTTCTCCCCCTTTTCCCGCGTGTTGGACAAGCCACGAAATGAATCGGTTCGTGGTTTCTTATCTCGAAACCTCACGAAGGCGGTACGCGCGGAACCTGGAGCCTCTCGCGGGCGGCAAAAACAATCAATACAACCATTAAATCCCATTGCAGCAGCAGCAACACACATGTACAGACCATTGCGCACACATACACCAGGCACACTGCATGGGATACCCCAAGGTGTGTGGCCGTTTCTCGACGAATGTGACAAATCATCGATAAGACTTGGCGCAGGACGGTAAGCAACGGGGTTGGGAGTGGTTGGCTAACGTAGCGTAGGAAAGAGAAATAGGAGTAGGGGGGAACTCCACTGGTGCTCCAAAAAGGGAAGAAAAAAGAAGCAGTCTCTGTCGCAAGAATAGTTACACCCTGATAAAGCCTCTTTCGAATGGAAATGTAACGAACGGAAAAATAGGACGCCGGTTTGAAGTCGTTGCATCCATACCTGATAGAGTACTACGGGTACGGGAACGCGCATCTCCACGCTTTGGTGGGACGACTAATCAGGTCCTGATCTTCCGTTTGACCTTTCCCACAGCCTTTGGAGGAGTAAGTCTCATCCTTCTTTCACTTCACAGTAGCTCTCTGAACTCTCACCATCCCTGCTACGATATCTTCCCGTGTTCCCCTACGTGGAGCTACAGGTTCGAGAACCCGGGAGGTAGGATCTTACGCCACCCGTAACCGGTGCCGATGATGTTATCCACCCCGAAAAACCCATCGCCGAATAATGTGCTCTTCTGTGTCGCCGACAAAGGCATTCCAACTGGTTCGAAAGGCGGCCTGAGTTTCTGAGAGTTGAAAGCGGCGTCTCGGTCGTGTCCGCCTGTCGCATTCGAGAATGTCTCCGACACATACATGCTGGGGTGCATACGGGGTCCACACATCAGAAGACCAGGCCCGATGGTGGATTAAGCGATGCAACTGCCGCTCATCCCGGCTTCTTCGTCCACGTGACCGGGTAAAAGGCGGAGTTGCAGTTAGGTGGTTGTTGTTTACGTTCTGCTCACGTCTCACGTCATCACCGCCACGCCAAAAGGAGAAAGGGAACGGGGTTGATGAACATAACGCCGGGTTGGCGAACGCAACAAATCCAGCACCACCAGAAGACGCAAGGAAATTAAGTTGGAAGTAATGGTGCAGCGCGCGTTCAAATAAAAATAACAGCCAACTGATCCACCAAACCTCCTTCCATTAGGAGTACGAGGTACTGGGCCTAAGAGAAATCGATACCTTCGCGATCGGTTGAGGGCATAAGGAACCTAACCACAAAACCGCACAACGCTGACGAACAGAAGAACCCCGGGAGGATCTCCAGTAGCAAAGGCTTGCTTCACTTTGTCCACCCGGGCAAGTCTTCCTGAAGCGTGATCCCTCCAGCCAGTGTGGTTTTAGTGTGATGAAAGCTTTGCGGCAAAAGAAAAAGGAAAAGCTAATGAACAAATCTGCGGTTGGCGGAGTGATCGGCACTTACTTTCAACAGCAACATGAACGCAACCACTTCGCGCTACCGTCAGAGGAGGGCTTGGATCGTGCTATATGGCTTTTTTGAGGCCGCGTCTCCCACGGCCTGTTCAATTACACTCACTCCGTCTTCGAGCGAAGCCTTTAGGGATTCGAATGTTTGGTTCCGGTACGGAAAAGTGAACCAAATCTGATCCAACTCTGCACCACCCAATGACGACGATGAGAGTGTCTCGACAAAACGTCCACAACTTCTCACTGAAGTCATCGTCATCGTCGTCGACGTCGGTGACCTAAAAACAAGCCGAATGCAACAACTGCACTGTACGTCCTCACACCTTTCCCTTCCCCGACACAAATCTCTAAACAGCATAATAACCTAGAGTAACCCAGCAGCGATGAGTCAAGAGTTTGTGGTCTTTTCCGATGGTTGTGGCTTTCGAGTGGCAACAGACAAAGTGCGGATGATCGATGTCTCGATGGTTAGCCACAGGTTACCCGCACTTACTTCAGGCCTTCGCAGCACCGAAGTGACATCAGGCCAGAGTGTTCTCGGAAGACGCTCCTGCTTTCCGTGCCGGCGGAAAACTGCCTTCGGTGCGGACATCCGTCAACAAAAGACATCCATTGTTATGGGAAGGAAAAACATGAAGCTTGATCCTGAACGGACAACTCACTTATCCCCCACTCCTTTGCTGAGGCATGTTTGGGGGGGTTTGGAGACGTGTTCCGGTGAACGGCGTACGGTCGGGAGCGATGTTCAACACCGACCGGCCACTTAACAGCAGCTGACATTGCGCCGAGTCTAGCACACCATCGTCATCAGCAGCATCATCATCACGAAGCATCATACTCAACATGGATTTCAACCCTCCCCGAGCGCTTGTTGTCGGGTGCAACACGGTGCCATAATGACCTGTCGTGATTATTCGGCGGAAGCGGAAGTTAATTTACGTGTAGACGAAAAAAAGAATGAGGCGGCAAAGCTTGCACCCTCAGTGCAGCACAGAGTGCACCGAGGGCATAGGGCGAACGACACCGTTGGGGGTTGCTGAGAGTCATCGGAATTGAGTCCGATACGAGAGGGTCGCCGTGGTTAGAGACCTACCGTAGAATGACGATGAACTATGCGAATTGCAGTATTTACCGACATGGATGAAATAATTGAGAGAGCTACAAGGTCCATTCCATGGCGCATCCGAGGAGCTCCAAAGAGGGCTTTAAGCACATAATCTCGAGAGTTCAAGGAAGTTCTAAATGGTACCAAAGTACCGATTCCGCAAACGCGAAAAATAAACCAATTAACTCCAGACATCGATCGATCGACAAATCGGTTTCTACGTAGTACTATTTAAAACCTGTAGTTTGGCTGTTTCCATTATTTATTATCTTACTCCCTTTAGGTCGGGCGTTCTTATCTAACTTCTTATCCACTAGCCTCCGCCACTCGAGCCGGGGCAAGTGCTGCGGCAAAACAAAAATCTTTAGGCCCTTTCGAGAGTGTGCGCCCTAACGCCACCTCGCAACGCAACATAGCCGATATACACGGAGCACGCACTCGTTTCGATTTCGTTATCTCCGCGGGCTAAGGGGAAACCACCTGCACCACCACCGCCGATGACACTCACAAACCCCCATCCCTCCCGCCTCTTTTCCCTCCCGCACACCCCATGCCACTTGGGTTGGCAAACAGGGCCTCCGGGAACCGCGTTCAATTATCTATTAGTGCCAATCATTTACGCATTGGAACACCACCGAACGAAACGGAAAATCGACGACGCCCCCACACACCACTAGCGGCGTTTGCAATCACGCCCCAAAGGTGAACGTTATCTGCGAGCGAGTCTTGTGGAGAAATATAGCGCGACAAATCGTTGGCTGCCATCGGGAGTTCCCAAACGGCGTGTTAGAAGTGCTATCCATCAATCGAACCAGGCTCGATTATACTATATGCTTTGGCGCATGCTACTCAGACTATGAATTATTCATGTAGCAATATTTGAACAACTTGAGGCAACCGGTGGCAACTCCTGAACACAAAAAAAAAGATGTTAGAACTTTCAAGTCATCGCCTTATCATTTTGATATATTTCTGGTCTGAGCCCTTTTTTGATTCTGAAATCCAAGAACTCACTAGAACTCAACACAACAATGTTATCGATTGAAATAGATTTATATTAGGAAGTTGTACCTCTTTTGGCTCCAGCATCCACAATCGTCTTAGCCGTGCGCCTCATCCGGTTCGAGATGATGGTTAAACGACCGGTTCTTGACAAATTTTCAACCACTCTAGTTGCTGTATTTCTTCTCACGTTCAATAGAACATGAACTTCATAGTGACTTTTTCCTTCATTTTCAAGTAATCGGATGATATTCGACCTCTTCTACAAAGGAGCTCTTTTTCTGACTATTTTAGAACAAAAAGGAAATAAATTTGTAATCAACAACATCACAATTGTTCACAATTGATGCCATAAAACCTACAGCGTTTTACAGCTCACCTAGCAACCGGGGCAGTGTATGTAGAACATCAAGAATGATAGCCTACTGCAGAGTAATTGATGTAGAATAGCAAAACCCACAAGTGGCAACACAAACCAGTAAGTAGAATATCCATCACTTTCTAGGATCTACCAGAATGAAAGTTGTCGCGTGGATGTTCGAAGTAGGCACGACCAGTTGAGGGGTGCAGTTAAAAGTAGGGGAAAATCGCTTTCCGGTCGAAAACATACTTTTGCGAGGATTGTTGTGATTCGCGCTCGTTTTGATGCGAAAAAGCGATTTTCCCCTACTTTTAACTGCACCCCTCAACTGGTCGTGCCTACTTCGAACATCCACGCGACAACTTTCATTCTGGTAGATCCTAGAAAGTGATGGATATTCTACTTACTGGTTTGTGTTGCCACTTGTGGGTTTTGCTATTCTACATCAATTACTCTGCAGTAGGCTATCATTCTTGATGTTCTACATACACTGCCCCGGTTGCTAGGTGAACTGTAAAACGCTGTAAAACAACTACCAAGCTAAAGTCAAATACAGTAAAAAACATGATAAAACATTGTGCTGTGTACTCACGGTATAATTTTGAGAATACCTCGGTATCCCAAACTTGTATCACACAAAAATGTGCATCAAAATGAAGAGAACAGTGCAAATACTTTTACTTTTGTTAAATACTTGTTCCTCACAAAGCAAATGGCCTTTACTTCTGTGTTAGCCTAGTAACTGAGCGTTTTGCTTCTTCTCAAATTATAATTGCAATGATTGCTACGATAGAAAATTGTTATTCGCCAGGCTTTTAATAATAACTTGGAAATGATTGCTATGACAACAGCGTGCACTAAACAGTGTTTAGGAAATAATTGCTGGTGTTGACATTTGGAAAAGGTCAATTGAACCGAATTCTTCCAACTGTGTTAAGCACTGTTTTCTTGGCATTTGCTTGCTGCGTCTAGCACTTTTTCTAAATAACATTATTAATGTAGCATTTCATATTTCATAATTTTTCCATTCCTAGAAATCCTAGTATTCGGCCATGGTTGGTTGTTTTCCAGTTTAGTTGGTCACTTCACATACGAAAAAGTCACAATGGCGAAAGTGAAAATGAAAAATGAACCTGTCAGCAAAGCCCGGAAGGAACACAAAAAACGCGGCAAGACAGCGCGGGTAGTACGCATGGTTTATGGATGAGGTATCGTTAGCAACCACCCCTATCTAGATCGCCCCTAAAACGGGCGCAATCCCCATTGTGCATTTCGTCGCGCCACACGCACCAATCTGCAATCTCTGGCGGTCGTTCGTTCACGGTTTCGATGCACATGATGCACATGCATTCAAAGAAGGACAAAATTAACACCCATTTGCCATGCTCGCGAATTGAATTGCGCTCCTTTCCGAGGCGCTCGGTCCGTCGAGCGCCTACCTTTGCTCCATCCCGGAACCGTGCTTTACTTCGGCGATATTTTGCGCACGTCCACGAATGTCAAAACATTTAAGCACATCGCGAAAAGAAGGTTACCCCGACCGGCCCACTTGGCGTTTCTTGCGGCATGCGTGCGTATGTGTCGCCGTGTGTGTATGCTTTTTTTCCTTCCTCGCCTTTATTTCTAGCAATTTGTTTGCCCTTCCGTGCGGTGGTGTTGGAAACTGTGTGGCCGAACAAATCGCCATGCTCGAGGTTATAATGTCTCGAATAAATCAAATCAATCAATCCGAAGCACTCTAGGGCCGTCTCCCCGTCCTGACCCCATCGTCACCCTATCCCGGTCCCCTCCTCCCCCACAGTAGACTCTAGTGGCCGTGCAAACAATAGGGAGCAGGATAGTTCAGGCCAGATATTGTACCGCACTGGGCGAGAAACATAAATTTGCCGAGGGTTTGAGCCACACGGCACGAGTAAGCAAAGGGGGCGCGGGTGGGGGGGAAACAAAACACACAAATCTCGGCAAACCGCGGCTCCGGCGTCATCATCATCGTCAGCATCATCGTCAAATAATAATAAAAGCATCTGTCCAATAAAATCTTAATGCAATAAATATGAAGAGCAACCTACGACGACGACGACGATGAAGCCAATCGCGCTACGGTTGGACGGGGCAGGAGGCGGCCCAAGACGACGAGGGCTGAAAATGCCAAACCACCCCACCCGGGTGGTCGGATCCTGTCGGTTTGGAGCGCGCGGAAAACCCCCTGCCTGCCGTTAGGGTGGCAAATGGCCATACTTTAGACAAATAGACCACCCAACGTCACAACCGCCACCATATTTGTTTTGTTGGTGTTTTCCTCCATTTTTTTTCTACATTGAAGCCGACACACAGCATGCGGTCCTCCGACGCACGGCCACAAATGGTGCCATAATTGGGTGACATTTTCTCAGGCATTTTCCCAGACCCATTTTCCCTCGCAGAAAACCACACCAGCCGATTGGCTCATGTTTTTCCACCCGTTTGCCATTTCGATCCGATTCGGGAAGGAGGGGGGGTTTTCTTTACCCGAGGGAAAATTATTGGATATTATCGCGCCGCAAATGTCCGTTTCGGTGCAAGACGAATGTGTCACTGGCGTTATAAATAAAGTCTCCCGAAAATAGCGATTTATTTCCGACACAAAGAAAACAGCACACACAATAATGCACAACTTCTGGGAGATGGGCAAGAATAGTTTCTATGATTCAATAAGCGGCATTTTGGCATTTTGTTGCCAATTGCCATATCGACGTGGAACATGGTTATTGCTTTTTATTCAACAATGACGCACCGTACCAGACGTTATCGATGGCATTTTACATTTAGTTTGCGCTGCTTTAAAACTCAAAATTCATAAAAAATCATAAAAAGGATTTTAAGGTTGTGCATCACCATGAACGAAAATGAAAACTAGTTTCTTGGTAATAATTTTCTCAGTTGGGAAGGGGACGCTACATGACTAACACTTTTGACGGAAAATCCAAAATCAATCAAATCGAAGCATTTTGTTTTACAGACTACTTAAACAGAATAAGATTTTTTCAAACTTCACGAAGTTTCAAAAACTAAAATAAGATGTATTGTTTAATTTAATGTTAAAATATGAAGTTTAAATAGACAAATGAAACTTACTGCATAACATCAAACATGATTAGATTTCTATATTAAAAAAAAGCTTATTTTACGATTTTGTATGAACTATTAACACTTAAGAGTGCTTGATAAAGCCATTTTCCGACCTTTCTATTAACTTGAACACTAGCGAAGGGGTGTACTTGGGTGTAAATTCATTAGCAACTCGATCCATTCGTCACTTTTTTAACACGGCTCCGCTTGTTTGTACGAGTAATTTTTATATGCACTTCAGCTATCGGCCAATCAGTTGCATTAACCAAAGTGCATTTTCCACAAGGTCACCCCATAACAGGCGTGTTTTTTTCTCTCCTCGTTTTTTTCTCACTCAATCACCAAACCGAAGCCAAAACGGTTGATACTTACATCGTATTTATTTGGCCTCATTGTACTTTTTTTCTTCTGGGTTTTGTGCTTGTTTTTTCAATATGGCAATAGTGGGTGGCGGGGCGCACAGGTTGCATTCGTCAGGCCGTTGATGCTGCGGTCGGTGGGCGAGGAAGATGGCTCGGACCGGCGCTGGTTTCGGCCCGCGGACTTGGCGCACGACGGCAGGATCGCGATGCACCGGCGGTGGCACGGCGAAGGCGCGCACATCTCACCACGGCCGGCACATACGGGCACGCACGGACGCAGCAACACCAGCGCACGGACGCACCTTTGATTCACGAACCCCGTCGACAGTGGAAAACCATACCCTTTAACGGACAAAGACAAGCACACACCTTTCGCTCTCAATGTGCCTAAGAACGAACGGTTTTGCTAAATGGCACACGTGTAATAATTTTATTTTCCTCCACAATTCTTCACCACACTTTGTTTCGATGAATTTCTTTTCCTTTTCGATTCTGATACGGCTTTCTTCACACCTTGCAAAAAATATTCGCAAACACTTCGAAACTTTAGCAGCCGTTGCCACACGTTACACTTTTTAACCAAGCTTCATTCTGCTCCTCCATTTTATTTTCTGATTAAAACGATTTTCCTTTCCTTTTAAACCAAGGTTGGTCACCGCACGCACTGCAATTGGTTGAATAATCCGGATCCACTTCGCAGAGGGAAGGCTGAGCGTGTTCTCAGACTAGACTTCTTCGCAACTCACTTTCGAGAGGAATGCTTTTACTTTGCACTATTTGCACACTTTTATCGAAATTTTACCTTTACTTCACCGATTCAAAAACATTATTTGTTCCACAGAGGACGGTTTTATTTCACTTTTTTTTTTTAAAAACTGATAAACTATTCAATTGCTTTGCTTTTCGACGAAAAGTGTATCAATTCAATCAATATTTCTTTTCTCCACTAAATTTGTTCTCAACGACAGGAAAAAACGCTGTTGAATGGCAAGGATTTAAAAATAGAGTAAAAAGAAATCAACAACGACGACCGCAGGATCGATAAATCAATTGCACCGTTGTGTAATGCCGTTCCGGCAGGAAAACACCAAACACCAAAACCCCCCGAACCGAATCAAGAAGCACCGAAAACACACCCGAACAGAAAAGAAAAAAAAAATCGCACGGAAAACGCCAAGGAGAAAGCTCGACGACGGGGTTTGGGGCGCCCGCCCCAGGCAAAGGTTAAGGAAACCTGCCGTGCTGCCTGTTGAAATCCTGTTCCGATTTTCCTGCTTTTCTTCTAGCGACGATTAAAAATTGATTGCGTTCGTACACACCGAAGGGAAGGAAACACCGCCGCGTACACGTGGCCACCGTTTGGTGGTACGCTGCCAATATACAGGCCAACACCGGGGGACACACAGACACAGGCAGCGACTAATTTCCGGTGCTCCGTTCTACTTCTAGCCAACAGCTAAACGCTGTTGTTCGATAATTGAATCTCGGTCCTTTTCCGTCCCTTCCGCTCAGTCGCACACCGTTTTTTTCAATTTTTCCACCGTGTTAGAGCACCTTTCTCGCTTCCACCGAAGGGTAAATCGACCGAACGAATCCATTCCGTGAACATCAACTTCAATCCTTCGGTTTTGTCTCGCAACGGCTCCGGAAAGGATTCACCTTCGTCCTTCGAAGAGACGCCGATCGGTGGTGGTTGCGAGAGCAAGACAGAGCACCGGGAATAGAAGAGCGTAATCATATGGGCAGCATTATGAAATAAATAAGCACGAGGGTCCTTGCCACGAGGTGCATCATTCGATCCGAAACACCGGGGTGTTTGTGTTCGTGTGCAGGAGAGAGTGTATGGCGTTTTCCGCACCGGAAAGCGTTCCCGACTTTGCCGGGCGAGGTTTACTGAACTCCCGGGGACCGTTTCTGTGACGGTTTGAGGTTATATCGAATCGAGGAAAAAATCTCCCTCGCAGGACGAAGTCCCCGGCGTGGGGCGGCAGACGTGACATCCCGAGACACACGGCAATTTTTGTTCTGTTCGGCTCCCGTGCGCAAACACACCGATTGTTCGCCGTTCCCAGCTTCCTGCTTGGTTTTGTGTGTATGTATGGGATGACAAACGACAAACGGGGTCACAAACAGGATGAAAGTGGTTCGATGGAAAATAAGCAGGACATTGCTCCGTTCGTCACAGCGTTCTTTTCCATATCATGCGAACAAAAACATCCAGTTCGCGCGAGTGTGTGTGTGTGTGTGTGTGTTTTTTTTGGTTTGTAATTACATTCTGTCGTTTGATAATACGATTTCAATAAAAATCACTACCAAAAGGCAGATGCAGACATAACATATTCTCTTTCATGAATAAATTAAAACAAAGCAGGCAATGAAAGTCAAATCTATTGAATACCAGAAACGTTGAAAGGGCACACTTGTCATCCACAATTGTTTTTTCGAGAACCACATTTCAATCAATGCACAGTTTTGATGGAAAACATTTGACAGCAGCACAAAAAACAATAGAAACACAAGCAAACATACACAAATACGAGGTGCAAAGGACGCTGATTCTGACATATCAATTACAGGTCTTGATTGCTTTTGCTAACATTCTGTTCGTTCGGGAGTCTAGTTCTCGCGCTTGTGTCATTTTTTCTTGTTTTGTTTTTTTTTTTGCTACCCGGGAGATGTTGTTTTCCAAATCGAAACTAGAATGCACCAGAACTTGTTGCCGGGAAAGAATCCCCACCGAACGGGAATATCGAAACCATCCAAACTGCATAACAAGTTTTCGTCTGAGCCAAACACTTTCATCCAGACTCCACCTGCAACCGTAGCACGACGCCACACAGGATAACAGGAACGGGGGGTTCGATGGCCGACGGGGAAAAAAAGGTAGACCCTCCCCCATTCGCGAAAATTGGCGGATCTTCGGTCAATCATCATAAAACACCACGACTGATCGGCACCGACATCGGCCAGAGCCGGGTCAAGCACGTTGGAGCTTTTTATTGTGCAAAACAAATCCTTCCGCCGGCTTTGAAGCCTGCCCGAAACAAGAAGCCCGAAATGTGTCCTCGGGGTGAAGCAAAAGCCACGAACTACAGCTCCAAAAACGGCAGAAATTAAAACTTCAACGTAAAACCAAACATAAAATAACAGAGCCAGCCAACCACACACCACTTCAAAACCAAAAATTACCACACAACGCCGTCGCGAAATCCCAGGTAAAAAGTCGAACAAAACCGCACACATGCTGGTGTACAACTCTTTTTTCTTTTCTTTTTTCTCACTCTCTCGCACCACCTTTCTCGTGCTCTCTTTCACCCAATTTCGTTGCTCTCGTTTTGCTCTCTTTATTTCTTTTTTTTTCTTATCGTTTTGCACCAAAAACTCGTCGCCGTTGGTCAAACGTCAAAAACGCACCGCACCGCAAGGAGAGTTCGTTGTTGCGTACACGCGCATCCTGTGGAGCAATTTTCCTACGATTCGGCTACTCCTTCGCGGACAGTTTGATCTCCCCCTCACTGATTTGACTTTGCAGGCAAACTATCCTACTTCGTTAAGTGCGCTCACTTTTCCTTTTGGTTCCAAATTTTCACGGGGTCTTTTTTCTCCACAACACAGAAAAGAGGTGATTGGTTTTACTTTTGTTTGTTCTAAACGCATCAGGAGCTTTCGGTGGCAGCTTCCGATTTCAACTCATCACACAAGAAGCACGTGAATTCTCCCTAATGTTGCACAAGATTGTACCACTTCCAGGCCAAACGATAGCCTCGAACGGAACGACGGCGAGTGGAAAATACAAACCACACGGAACAGCGGTACGCGCACTTGCACGAGCTACAGAAACGGACGACTCCGAGGATGCTGACACAGAGCTGACTTTCGACAAGGTTGCCCAGGAGCGCCAGCGAAAAGATGTCAACACCGCTAGACGTCTAACACGCTACTGACGCTGCGGGAAAAAAATCGCCATTCTCAGGATTCTGTTTTTATTCATTCACCACTCACGCGGTTCGGATGAATGGATGAAGCCATCCACACGCGGGATCGGCACTCTGATAAACGCGCGTTCGACAAACCCACACACAGAAATTGAGTTCATGGAATTGTGTGAGTTCCGATGAACTGGCAGCGGTTGAAGTTGATATTCAAACAAATTTTAAATACTACGTGTAATTAAAAAAGGATCTTCTCTGTATTGAAATTAAATAAACACATTTTTATACCAGTTATTCTTCAAATGCATCGACGGAAACATAATTTGACCTTTTAGAGTCCTTTAAAAATTATGAGAATAAATTATTTTTAAGGAAACACGAACTAGCAATAAATTGAGTAAAAGTTTGACAATCGGGTAGAGCACGGACTACGATCGGAAAATATCCGTTCGACGGTCGCTGAAAAATGAACTCTGTGCGTTTATACCTTATATGTTCAAAGGTTACTTTGAAGCCTCCAGCTTCGTTTATACCTAAGGCGCTCAAGTGTTTCCGTGAAGTGGATGATTGTTTCTTTTCAAACGAAGTCGTTGGTAATCATTTAAATAATTATACAAAATGATGATAAACTCATAAAAAATTACAAATAGGATCCTCAGAAAAGCAATTAACACTCTTTTTTTTAATAAGAACCCTCAAATGTACGAATTCGTTGAGAATCCGCGGCTTAAAACCTCGCGGATTTCTTCCCATACAAACGGGAACGAACGGATTTGCGAAAAGAGTTCATTTCGTTCATATTCAAAATGGCAGGTAAAATGAACACATTTGAGAGGAGGTGAGTGAAACTTGACAGCAAGGTTTGCCCGCGCTTTTCAATGTGAGTGACCTTTGACAACTCGATTCGAACGGATTTTATCCGATCGTAGTCCGTGCTGTACCCGAATAATTAAGAAAAGTTGTTAGAGCGATAAATAATTAAACTGTAGGTATTACGCATCACTTTTCGTATTTTATTTGTGTAAAAGTATTCGAAACAAATATAGTTCTTAATAAAAATTGTCTTAATTCATCAATGCATGATGCACTTCCAGCATCCATTACTCGAAAAATATACGACTGTTCAGTGTAATATATTGAAAAGTGTAAATCTTGTAAAACTTTGCAGCGAACTTTAACCAAAATACTGCAACTGCAGCGAATAATTGCAGCAAACCGTAAAATTAACGTTTCTTACCATTAGATAGCCGTTTCAACCGGTTCAAGTGACGTCACCAATCAGATGGTACGATGTATAAATTGAATGCACTATTAGTAATGTAACAGTGTGTGTAAAAATTCGAATATGTATTCATTTCAAAACCGTTCCCGGAACACAGTTTTACATGGAGACTCACCTATACAACTACAATTAGTCCTAAACCGGTTCGATTTTTAACCAATCCATTCTCACATCAACATCACACTTCGAGCAATAAATGTAGGACAAGGGGGCAAACACGTGTGTTCAACATAATTTTCTTAGAATATGTAGGTTGATTTTTTGCTTTTCAGAGATTAATTAACAGGTTGCCTAATGCACCGCATCAAGTAATTAATTATTAGATAAAATAAACATTTTGCATCATCCGGTTTGCAGTTCAAGTGTATCACTGCATGCAAAAGATGTTACATTTTATGAAATAGATGAGAAAAATTGGAAAAATGTATAGATGAGAATAGCCGACTAAGTACAAATTATTTATGATTTATAATATCAATACCGTTTTGAACCGTACGTATCTAAATGATGTAATTATAATGTATTTAGTTTAGACTGTAGAACAGTTCTACTACACCAACCAGTCAATTTATATCAAACGCTCGGAATGTGACATTTGGTCGGCGCAATTGTACGTTTGTTTATATAAAAAAATCCGCTCATTAATTCGACTACCACTTACACATGTCTCTGACAGATTTAGTAATTTTTTTCCTTTTTCCATGATATTTATCAATCGCTGAAAAATTGAATGAATTCAAGAGCCACAAACAATCTATTTATTTAGCCTGTGTCAATGAATAAGTAAACCAATTTGCAGTAGACCGCAGAAATATTGAAATCAAACAATAATGATCCGAAAACGACTCATTTTTACAACAAAAAGAAAATGCGGGACGCAAGGCATCCACCAATGAGTGTGTGGGTAGAAAAAATAACATGTCAAAATACAAATTTTCGTTCTTTTTATTATATTCGGTACTCTCTGATAGTGATGCACCTTAAAATCCGGGAGTCGCAATTGACTTTCAACGAGTAGCTCAAACACGGCACTTCAAAGCCGGCATCCATTCAAAAGCTAGCGCCCGAAAGGCTAGCGAATCGTCGTAAAATTTAATGTGCAAACACTGATTTCCAGCAAACAGCAATTTTCATTCGTTTGATTTATGCGCCATTTTTTTTCCGTCCCGCAAGTTTTTGCTCTTACTTTTCTTCTCCTGCTTTGTCTTTTGGTGCGATTTAATAATACATACAACTGTTTGTACACCAGTGCCACCGGAATGATCTCATTTGACTGACATTCGCATTCGACATTCGCGAGTAAGCAGAATCACGCCGTGATGGGAAGGTTGTGAAATATGTGCGCGAAATTGAGATTCGAACAAATCAATTGCAATCAAGCACTCGTGTGTGATGTTTGGGGCCGGACCACACGGCTTCGGAAAAGGCTCGTGCCATTCATAATTATTGAGATGACGGCACCGCGATCCTCGTTTCTTCGCCTGCTCGACGGTGGAACGCGGGGCCGCCGGGTGCTGCTCATTATTATTAATATATAAATCTATTTGCCATCAGCCACCAACGACGCTGGCCTTCGGCGGGGCGAAGGATTCACGGACGGCCGATATTGCGCTTCGGCGACATTTTTCTCTTGTCGCCACTCAAATTTCGCGAGCACTTGCACTGGCTAACGTTTCACATGGTGGCAGATATTATGGCAAACAAGTATGTGGAAGATGAGACAATATACACCGTTATGGCAAACAATTTAATTCTCGCAATACACTAAATGAAAACACCACAAAATTTCATAGTTCGATATGTAACACGTTGGCTGCCACGTCACCCATTTTGCGGATGACAGCAAGAACATTTTTAGTATATAAAATGTCATTTTTGATAAAATTTGTTTAAAATCCAAATACTTAGACTTGTTTTTAAGTCACTAACAAATAAATTTTCCCGAGAATATGTTTTACAAGTCCTACACTCTACTACAACATTATTGCAATACTTCATGAGTTTCGTAGCATGTTTTGAATTGCCTGTCATCCACTATGTAGGTTATTGTTCGAAATTTAAAAAAAAAACAAAATTTAACTCCCACTTGATATTCAAAACAAAGTTTTTCAACATTATACATTTTGTAGAGATAGTGGTATAGCGTGGAAATATCAAACAAACATCAATAAAAAATAAAAGTAAAATTAAATTTAAAAGTAACAGTAAATTTTGAACAGCAAGGCAAAACGAGTAACTAACCTTGCGTTTAGCGCCTTTGATAAACCACAGGCACTTATTATAAAATGTTAATACAATTAGGTTTAACAGCAGAAACGGTTTTGTAAAAATATACAAAAACACAAAAATTCGCTATTTCTAACTTTCAAGATTCAACATACACAATACGCAATACATTTGAACATCAAACACCACCCAAAGTGGCGGGTGGATGGGTAAGAGAAAGTGTCCTTTTCATCCTGTTTTTTTTTTCTTTTGCCTTGATTTCTCGCCGGGTGGCGTAGGATCCATTCCGGCAAAAGTCAAAGGCTTCCAGGGCACGTATGAACTTCGCAGCCATCGCACGTCAGGGCTGTCCGCCAGAAAGTCTGGACGATGGGAAAAGCATACACACACCGCGCTCGCCGCTACTTATCCTTTTTCTTTGGCAAACTCCCACCTAACCCATCCACGAAAAGTTAAAAAAAAAACACGCACAACCAAGAGCAATGGCATTCTTGTGCAAAATTCATTGAATTGAATTGCATTAGGGAATGCTCATACATCATAAGCAGCGCACTATGCTGTGGTGCTGTGTGTGTGTGTGTGTCTGTGTGTCCTATTGTTCGTGTGCCGCGGTGTTTATGTTTCTGTAGTTGTTATTTCACTTCACTTTATATATACACAGCGTACATTTATATATATTTGTACACTGTAGTATATTTGTTGACGAAAGGCGTCCTCCTCCATTCCGCGATCCACACGCACGATTATTCCTCTTGTCCCGTGCCAAAATCTATGCGAGACGAGAACTTTGTTGCTGATGCCGGATGCCGGAGACTTGCCATTTGCACATGGTAGCGAAGGGCTGGTGGTTTTTCAATTGGTTTTATTTCCCCCACGGAGACGGTTCCGTTTAAGGCACCGCAGCGCAGGAAAGGGGAAGAGAAGAGGGGGCTGGAAGCGAAAGAGACGACCAACAGACCAGGAGGAAGCCGAAAGGAGACAGCGATAGAGAGAAGGAGAGTTATTAAAGTGAACCCGACAGGGTCGGGTGGAAATATGATGCGGCATCAAATTATGCTAAAGGCAAAGCTTAGCATACTGCATAAACGACCGAAAACCTCCCCCGACTTTAGGTCGAGACGCCGTCCCCACCCCTTCCTTGCCGGCTAAGACCGGCGCAAGCACGCGATCCGCACAACCACACGAGTGAAACCGCGGCCAGCTACCGAATTTGAGCCCTCCTCATCGGTTCTTGACGACATTCTCCTCGACATTCATTCGGAATCGCTTGTGCTTTAGGTGCCCTACATCACTGCACTTCCCGTTTATTATTGTTATTTTTATTTCTTTCCCTTGCTGCACTTTTTTTTTATTAAAAAACGCCAACCAACGCTTGGAAAGAGAAAGAGAAATAAAAAGATAAACAAATAAACATTGAACCGGCAGACGGTGAAACGGGCTGAGCCACCGAGCCTTACTAGTTGGGCTTTACTTTACTGACCTGTGCCGGAATTTTCATCACTTCCTCTGGATTCCCCTGTCGGCCAGGGGTCGACAAACTGTGACGTATTTAGCTTACAACACTTAACAGATCAAGAATCAAACCCGGCGAATTTCTTCATCTAAAAACAATGTTTAGCTAAAATAATAAAGATTAACTGTCAACAAGGAGTTGTGAACCAGCGAAATGCCGTTGAATCTTTTATCATGCATGTTTAAGAGATCTTGTTAAATGCATCCCTTAAAAAGCAGATCTTGAACAAATCGAACACAAAACACATTAACAGAGTGACGAATGCTACCATATTTTCGTATAAATATTATTCTTGTCATCTTTACTACCATCGGGTTTCGGTTTAGCAGCAAAAAAACATTCCCAAAAGTATCTTATAGCACCCACGAACGCTGCGCAAATTTTCCAACGTTTCAGGTTCGATAGCAAAATAGCAATAAATCTGGTGAAAGATTCTGCGGCAGCATTTTTGTGTTGCTGTGTGTGCTTTCTGTGCGTTTCCTTGCGGATTGTAGGTGGAAAGAGAACCGATGAGCAAAAGCGCATCAAGCGGATGTTATAAATATGAAACGCACCATACTCTTTTGTGCACTCCTTCAAACAGGCTTCGCCGAAAGGAATCCCGGGCGTGTGGAGCGGCGTAGCAGCGAACAGAAGGAAAAAATAAAACCCGGGTGGATGAAAACAAACCCCCCTGCGTGCTCCCACCCCCAACCCACGATGCATGCGAAAACATGTGATGCACTTTTCTTCCTGGGTCAGCCTGTCCTGCCTGGGAAGCGCTGGAAGGCGAAAGCTGGCGACAAACAACTGGGATTTTCCCGGTTTCCCTCCCCTTGGGGACGCCGTGGCGACGAGTCAGCCCTTTTTCGCGGTGGTCGCCGTTCGTTCTGGTGGCTCTGTTTGTCTTCGTTTCGATCGCCGGTGTGCGAAAATGGGGTAAACTGAGCACGGAGAGAGTCCGCGAAACCAAAAGAAACTACAAACAACGGATGAACGGTGCACGGCTCCGTGGGTGGTGATGGGTGTTGGTGGAAGCTCAAGTGCACTCGAGTGTTTTGTTTTGTCATCTTCCCTTCGGGCAGGAAGCTGCACGCAAACGCAAGAACCGCGTGCATTGCACTATTGAACGATGGTACTTCGTGTCACTTAAGCAGGTTCTCCAATAAGTCGAGATTGAAAATAAAACCCCGGAAATATTTGAAATTTCCTAGAGTTTGGTTAGATTAGTATTTCCAGCTCGCACGTCGTAAAATTGATCTTGAAATTTAAATTATGTTTGTTGTGGAACGAATTAATCAAACTCCAAGATTTATCTGCGCTACCTTCACGCCTAAATCAACACCCACTTCCTTGTGTAAAAAATGTGTGCGTTAATGGTGGATGAAATTAGGAGCACGTACAAATGTCATCATAACGATACACATAAATCAACCGTCGTTGTAAAGCTCCAGCGGAACTGGAAGCATGGACCGCAAAACCGGTTCCATTCGGCGGCGTGCAAACGCGGTAAAGATAAATCACGTGTAGGACAAATAAAAATCTGAAGCGTGACCTAATCCTTTTTTAGCATTGGATTTATCTTCACTGGAAAGGATGATAACGCTTTCAACTTTGATGATCAACCCAAAAACGGACCCCTCGAAGGCAACCTGTTATGCTAAGGAAATCTAACTTGAAATGTATAGCATTCAATAAAACACACCATTCGATAAATCAGCCTACGTCACACCAAAAGCCTTGCAGAATCCAACGGTGCGGTTTTCCCAAGCGTGGCACTCAGGAGTGTAGTACAATGTAATTTATGGCATCAAATACAATTGCATTCCTTTGGTGCCATACGCCACGCCGCGAAGACAATAAAACAATCCAACGTCGATGCGCTTCGCCAGGAGCCAATAACGCTTGCTGGCAACAACTCGGGGTCAGCAACAACGGCCAACAATGGGAATGTCATTGAGAGGCACGTCTTAAGACACCGAGCGCTCGTCCTGCGCGGCGCTGTATGCGTTCGACCTTTTGCGAGTCGGATGGCAAACATAAATAATGTTTGTTTTGACTTAATGGGAAGTGCCAATTGAGGGTGGATAAAATTCCTCCGCCCTTCTGCAATGTCTCTGCGCGTCCCCCAGTACCCAACGCCAGGGACTGAGTCAGCTCCTCTCTATCCTGTCGAGCAACTCAAAAAGGTCCCGGGCGCCGATGGAGGCGCCGTCGGTGCTGTGTTACGGCCTTTATCTCCTCCCCGGTGTGACTTCCCGCTGAAGGTGAAATTCAGCGCAACGAGGTTTCGCGCGAGTGACACGACGCCCCAGTCCGGAAACGTGCTTGTCGCTTGTCAATTGCGTTTGACAGTGGCGAAACAACACGCTATCCGGGCCGAAAAATCCCCCCGCGGCCGTGTGTGGTTTTTTTTCGGGAGCAACCAGTGCTTTATCAAGATCCGCAGACGCTACCGTGTAACGCCTGGTAGAACAAGGGAAACGCATTAGAAAAAACAACATCATCAAAACACCTCATACACCAACATAAAGGCAAAGGTTGCTCTTAGTTACTCAGCCTACTTTTAATGGCCAGTTGAGGCCGCAAACACCATTTTCCTGGGATTCCAACTTCTCATCTTCCGTGAATTGGACTTGGTTGAGTGCCATAAAAAGTGCCATAAAGATGTACTAAACGGTCTTATCAGCGGTAACTTTCGGACAATTGTAATTTGATTCGATACTTCCCCTGTGTTGCCGAATTCTAACTCTCGATGGAAGACAAAATGCATACGCTTTTTACCAAAACAATTCTTATTTACATTAAACTCGGAACGCCTTCTGTTATCGACGGGCAAACAGGAATCTGACTTTTTTCATGAAATATTGAATTAGTTATTGCCAAAGCCAAGAGTTATTGCGCAATGATACTTTTAATTCCCCGGTATGATGAAGTTCATCGATGTTGTTTAATTTAAAAAGAACATAATGAAACGGTCGGTCATTATCTAGTGCCAAAAATTAAAAGCAAAAACCCTCACAGTGCCGTTTCTCCCAGCTGCAATTTTATGACCCCTTCCTGTTTGCGGGTCGCGTCCCGCCCTGATGGTCGGCCTTCCGATGTGTGTCTGGAACTAAATTGGAATTGGAATTGCCACCGATAATCAGCTTGCTGCGGCTTCACGTCCGTCGTAAAAAACGATCGCACGCTAAAGTTTACGATGGCGTGGATGCGCGCGCGAGCCATAATGGTGGTGTCGGACTAAATGGATTGGCCTCTGCCCCCCCGGTACCGATGTCAGGAGGGCATCATCGACACGGTCGGTCAGTGCAGCATAACCTCGACCACCTGTGGTCACCCGTAGGTCACTGCCAATCGCCAATCGGGAGATGTCGCAGTGCAAATGTGTGCAACGCAGCAACGAACCGACCGTCCGCGTGCGCATACCGACGGCATGAATCAGATCAAACTCCAGTGCATTCTTTATCGGAGAAATAAAGAGAAAAAAAAATGAAAGACCGGCGCATCAAGTGTCGAGCTTGACCAAGCACACGTGAGATAGGGGGAAAGAGAAGAAGGAGAGTTGGAGGGAGCGGCGAGAAAGTAAAAGGGTTGGCGACAATACCGATCCAGGGCAAGATAGGGAAGGAATGCGGAAATTAATTGAACCTCTGCAAGTAGAGGCCCGTTGGGAAATGGTTGCCATTTTTCGGACATCCAGTACCAATCGAATAGTTGTTTTTAGTACAGCTTCTTAATCCCATAAAGCGGCACAAATACAATGTTTAGAAATTGGCTAAATGTGATGTATAGTGCAGCTTAGTGTACTACTTACTAAAGAGGAAAATGAAAAAGGAAACTTCTTGTTTTTGAAAAATTTATAAATTGATGAACTTTTCAATCACCATAAATCTGTTTCTTTTACTTGAAAAATATTTTTTTGTGTTTTTAAAAAGCTATTAATAGATTTAAACGGCTTTTTTAACACGTTGACTGCCAAGCGTTTTTAGCACTTTTTGGTAGTAGTGGTCTTTTTTAATAAAATTTGTTTACAACATTTGTTAAACCGGCGGTTTTCGAAGGCCAAGCTAAGACTTAACTTCCCAAAGAACTTGTTTTTAATGATACTATAGTTTATATGTTACATTTTCATTTATTTATGGGTTAAAACGATTTTGGAATTAGTTGCTACTGTCACCCTCTTTTGAGTGACATGGCAGTCAAAGTGTTAACGCTTTGTCTGCCAAGCGTTTTTAGAAAATTTAATAGGTTCGATGATTTTTTATTTGTTTTAGACACAAATTCCAACACTTGTGTCTAAATAACAGATTGACTAAACTTCCTTAAGAATAAATTTGTACGTTTACCATACACTACCACTATACTAGTGCCTGTCATCCATCATGTGGGTCATTGGCCACAAGGTGTTAATAATCAACCCAATTTTCAACATTTATGGTATGTAATCATGCTAATCAAATGTTTGGTAATTTGTACCACCTTTTTTGAACGCTTGATATTAATTTTTATAACTTACTATGGAAAAATTATATTATAATTTAACTTCTTTCATCATTCAAGATCATTTGCATTGCAGCCATTATGGAATGGATGCACGTACTGCTTAATGTTCCACAATGGCAAAGGCATTTCTGAGAATTTCTTGTTTTTAATTCTTCAACTTCTTCCCGTCATGAGGCACTCTATTAATGGGTTCTGTTGTTCCCGGTGGATTGTTTTGTTTGGCGCGGTATATGTTACGCGTTTTTTTCCCTTATCATACCTCAACCCACCCCAACCCCATACCGTACCCGCGATTGTTCCCTGACACCGGGTTGACGATAAGATTAAATTATATCAGCGCCATCGATGGCCCGACTTGAAGCGCGCCCCGCATGTATGTTTGCATGCTTTGTCGAGAAACCGCACAATTGGTGGCGCTTGGTGGGTGGAAAAAGATAAGTTGCGTTTTAACGAAAGATTGCCGTGTGATGTGCAAATGTGTGCGTGTGTGTGTAGTGTATGTTTTCTTTTCCCTTTTTGTCTCCTTTACCCCCTCTAGGTCATTTCTAAACCTGCTTCTAGATATCTCTTTCCACCGATCGGTTTAAAAATGGCACATGGCCCGAAAGCACGAGCGCCCATGTGCGCGGGTGGATGCCGAAACCGAAGCGCGCCTGACGCCTGCTGCCGGACTCGGCTGACGACTTTTTCCCGCCCCAAAATGTCCGATGGGCGCGTTATGTTATCTTTTAGCACGCGTTCTTCTTTTTAGGTGGAATTTGTTTTTGTTTCCTTTCCTACCGGAAAGTGAAGGAGGTGTCTTCGCGTAACAGACTCAGGACTGGCGTGCGTACGAAAAAGAGGATAAGAGGTTATCCATCCAAGATGTTCGAGACTTTTTTTGCTAATGCTTAAAAAAGGAACCTTTTTAACACGTTGCGTACCGCGTCACCCAAATATGGGTGACGGCAGTTTTAGTACAACAAAGTTTTTGACCTATAAATAAATGAAAATGCAACATAAAAATTATTGTTATATTTTATATAAATATTTTGGGAAGCTAAGTTTTTGCTTGGCCTTCGAAAACAATCGGTTTAACAAATATTATAAACAAATTGTAATTAGAAAAATTGTACTAAAAATTGTGCTAAAACGCTTGGTACGCAACGTGTTAAAGACGCACCTCCATCTACGCGCCTAGCGACATGTAGGTGGTAAGAAAGGGAAGGAAGGGGCCTGAGGAAGCATCGATAGTCCCCCACGTGAATGAGGAAAAAGAAAGAAAAGAAGAAACGCCGCGATTCGGGGGGGAAGAAAAAGGGAGTAGTAGGGAGTAGAAAATGAAATATTAATCGTACACGATGGAGGTGGTGGGTGTCAAATTTTGAAACTAATGTTTATTGATTACACACCCCATACCTCCACCCCTCGGATACGTCGTTCCATACCCCTGGGGTGTCTCTGAGCAGCACCGTCGCGGGTATCATAATTGGTATCGGGATACATCGGGGAAGTTATTCCACCCCAAAGGAGAGACACTTGTGCGCTCGCGTACACCCATAGCCCAGGCAAGTTGGAGGCTTTAGGTATATGCCTTTAACCCAACGGTAAACCAAACCGCCATCTCCGGTTGACAAGGAATTGATGTGATACGAGGCGCCGCACCGAGTTGGGGACTTCTTTTTCCCTAACGCCGTTTCGGTTCTTGAAGTTTCTGTCCTCGCCGAACGACGGGCGCCACATTCCGCCATTCACAATTACTCGGCGTCATCATGCCGACGATCCTTCATGCGTCATGGCGAGTTCACCTCCACGCACCCACACACCACACACAAACACCCTTCGACATTAGCGTGTGGGGGCGCGCATGGTTTTTTGGGGCGTGAAATGACAAAACCGTCACCTCCTCATCACGGTTTTCCCCATCGTCCCGATCGATTATATGGCAAATTAAAAAACGATTAATGTACAGATCGGTCTGTAACGCTTTGTTTGTAAGATTAGTAGTACACCACGTTCAGGTGGCCGAATGTAGGCCGTACACGGACAGTTGTCGCGGGATGATTTATCTTTTTTCCTGTAGCGCAAGTGTACGATAATTATTTCAATAACATCAATTATGCCCATTAGCATCATGTACCCGGTTGCGTTTAAGTATGTCATTGATATCGTATAGAACAGCTTATAAAGTGGACCTTTTATAGAACATGACCCATGGACGCAGAATAGAACATGACCCATAGACGTCGAAGCACATGTCATCGGTGGCATAGGTTCGAATCTATCTTGATCATAAGTTGGTACAATAGTAAACAATAGTAAAATAAACAATTTGGACTGGATTAGAATCAATTAACTAAAATAATCTTCTGAGATATTCCTGTAGATTCCTTCCTCTTTCCTCTAGAATAAACACTACAGATGGGCACTCTGGCTGGTTTCGTGGCAGAAACATTGAAAAATAAATAGTCAACAGCAGATATTTTTGGAATTAATGACACTTAAATACACAAAAGAACTCACAGAAAACAAGACTCATCTTCCGATCGATTTTCCACAACAGCATCAAATACAAAGCTAAGGTGAAAATCAAATATACTCTGGAGAAATAAAAAACTAGAATAATATACTTACCACATATTTGGTGTAATGAAGATTCGTCCACAAAAAAGGAAATAGACAGAAAACAAGCCATCACTTGCTAGGATAGTAGCGGTTCACATACTTTCTGCAAACGACTCCATCCGAGCAACACTTTCACTTGCACCACACAGGCAATACTCACCCTTGCACTTCCGATGCACTTCTGGCGGCCTATTCTTGCTCCTATCGCGCATAGAATTGGCCCCTCCACCGTTCAATCCGCTGAGGGCTCGCAGCAGGCGAGGGAGGGACCCTTTGCAGACCTTTCGCGCATGTTTTGGATTCCCACATATTAGTTCTCCGAAGTGCCGTCTTCTGCGCCCCACTCGACGACATAAGTTGCGATAAAGGAAGCATAAACAAACGGCACAGGTCGGTGATGCTGGCCACCGACGACCGATCGCGCCACGTGTTCTAACCCGCTACGTGTCCTGAGAGCGCCCTCGCCAACTGTCAACAAAACGAGTAAAAGTTGCTCCAACGGCGGAGGTGCTGAATCACCACGTGGCACCGGAAACAATTAGCTCGAAAACATGGTGTGCTGGTGGGAACGCACTGCACAATTTGCGTGCTGATAACGTGATAACAGCCTCGTTTTATCGCTTTTAAAAATAGCTCGTCCTTGGGGGCATACGGGGCTCTGATGTAATCTTAAGATATCTTAAGAGTTATGAGTGAAATATACCTTTTCGAAAAAATACATTTGTACCTACATTAATGTAAAATTTAGCATATTTTATCCCGTTTTTGGAAATTTTCTTCAGGTACTTTACCAAATGATTAATTTACTACATTATTTGATTAACCTACAACAAGGTTTAATAAATGTGTACTGCAAGTAACGTTTGCATTAAAAAAATAGACAAATTTTCATCAGCAATAAGAAAAAAGTTTACCAAGCTAATTAAATGAAGAAAATTTTATTGTAAAGTTACATCTTTTAAGTACAAAACCAGTCATGTAGGGATGGTTTTCAGTTGTTGTAACACATTCATGACCAAATGCTACTTCATTTGGACTTTAAAATATTGGAATAGATCCTACTTTTAAGTGTTGTAAATGTTTTTTTTTTCGATTGGTTGTAGTTGAGAGGCATAAGGAGGGTTAGCAGTGTGAGGTATATAAACTATACTTGACCCATTCAACTCCTCCGATACTCTTTGCGCATGATTTACTGTGGCCAGGTATGTCCAAACCACTGGATCGTTCTCTTTATGATATTTTTTGATTAGGTAGCTTAATTCCAGAAGACACTCCATACGCAAGTCTTGACAGGAAGAAGAGCGACTTTGTTCGAATAATTCTCGCTGGTTTTCAGTCACTATATGGCGGAGTTAAGGAACCCCAAAACATTTTAAATATACTGTAACAAGCTTCAAAAGCAACATAAAGTACTAGGGCGCCGTCTGGCTTTAAATAATATTTAGTCACGTGGTCCGCCATAAAGCTGAATGTTTTAACATATAATCAAACGTAGTTGGTTTAATTGGTTTCAACTACATGCTGCAGTTGTCAAACTTGTTCGGAATTTAAAAGAAACGCTACTCTTTATTTTGCTTTTAACAGAAAGTCTCTAGCGTTTCCTGTTTTGCAATAAAAGTTGTTAAAATTTGTCTATTTTTTTAATGCAAACGTTATCACATTTGACCTATATTTGTGTGCAAATAAACTCCTCCAAATCGTGTTTTTGAATAAAAACTATGTAGATCTTCTTTTTCAGCATCTCACTATCTTTTTTTGTGACGGATAAAATATTAAAAGGCCGATAAGCTGTTAAATTCAAACATTATTTATGAATAAAACTTTTGTGCAAAAACGTCTCTCTCGGCAACAAATTCTAAATTTGACCATTCTCTCAAATTGGTGGTGAAGGAAACGAAAATTTTAACAACACACACTTACTTTCCTTCACCCAGTGCCATTCCGTAGCGTTTGCTGAGTTTCCTGTTGCCCCACCGCTCACCCTTGCAGACGCCTCTCTGCATAAAAACCAGCAAACTGGCAAGAAAACCAGCAAGAAAATCCTTGCCCAACAAGCTGGTCCCAGACGGCAAACCAACATCACAGGCACAGCATGGCGCCAGCCGACTCTTCCGGCTGGCTGGAAGGTGGGAAGTGTTATTGACTGTTTCCCTACCACATGGACACACACCACGTCAGGAATGTGTGCCGGTGTGGAGGTGCGAAAGGTGGCCGGTTGCCAAAGCACAAAACAAAACAAAACACAGAATCAGAAAGCGCCAAACAAATGGTGGACACGACACGGCGATCCGCGGTTCGCGATTCAGCGTGGTTCGCCCGCAAGTTACCTCCGCCCCCACCATCAGGATCCACCTGTCCGCACGGCCAGTGGAGTTGACACTGTTGACATTTTGCAGGCATCAGGAAGGCAAATAGTTTGCAGGAAGATGCGGTCGTTTAAAAGCTCGCATTTTGGAGGCAGAAACATCGCACCGAGCTTCTCTGCAGTTTACCGGTTGCAACAAAATCGGCGGCGTTCGGCGATCGTTCACAACTGGCCTAAATTTGCCATAAAGATGCAGAGAATAAAAAGTTTATAAATAATTTTCAAATACTGAAAAGAAAAATCACCCCACACCGTGGGGAATCGCCGATAGCCCGTTGTGGAATTTATTATTCAATCGATGGAATTATCGTTCTTCTGTAGCAATTTCGAGAATTGTGTAATCAAAATCAAGTTTTTTGTGCGATCGCGCTGAAGAGCTTCAAGGTTAATTCATCAGATTTATATCAGGTCATTCTACCTTGAACGTATTTAGTGACAACTATAGTAGGAACAACATTTGAAATCACTTTCAAATTTCATTTCTTAAAAAGTGAAATGCGTAAAGTCACTTTCAAATACAGTTTTGAAGATTTTCGAACAAGTTTTACTCATCATTTGGTTTGTTACTCATTATCTGATTATATGACTGACGTTGTGTTTATAAATAAAAACTCAAATGAATTTCAAATGAAATGAAAACATTCTTAACCTTGTGTTGGCCGTACCAGCTTAAGTCATACTTTATTATCATGTGTTATGCATAGTTTTTAACGCCAAAGAACTTTACTCTGTTGACTCGAAAAACTTCAAAATGGTGGTGTAAAATTCTTGAACATTATTATAATTCATTGGGATTTGGCATGTTTATGCAAATAGGAAATACAATGCAGAAAACAAAGCTTCCTACCTAAGGCTAGTTGTGGAAATTTAGATTGAGCTATTCACCATGCGATAAATACACCGTTGGCTAATGGGCAGAAACATTTAATTCCAAAGAATAGTTTGCATATACAAAGAGAGCTCTAGCATAAAGCGGTGACCTGGTGTGATGTAATTTCAATAGCAAACAGGACGATTCTTACCAACCACCCAACGCTTGTTGTAGTGCGCACACATTTGTAACCGATCGACTCGCTTCGCACGCGAAGGAATCTCGAGTGCAAACATTTGCGCACCCAGAACCTCGGTGTATAACCTCGGGCGTGACCGAACCGCACGATCGAGGGGGGTCATAATGCTGTCATCGTCTCGGTGGCCTTCAGAGTGGACCTTTGAAACCCGATTGTCGGAGGCGGCCAACGCAACGCAATCTTTTAACTGAAGCATCTTTGCTACTAAAACCCTCCGTGAAGGAACACGGAGAGACGCTATTAGGAATGTATGCATGCTAATGCGATTCCATTCTGATTTCGAAGGGTTTGAGATTGGTATAAATGGTTCGTCAGAATTAATTACACTCAGAGGCGCTACTCAGAGATGACAATTAATTTGACGATTTATCTAATGACTCCATCTTGGGGAGTGCTTTTACGGCTGGACATTGAGTAATCCTCGACATGCGATGTGCTGGTCAATCCTACCGGATTTGTACGGTTGATTAGATCCATCAATGAAAGCTGCACAGATTTGGTTTAAACGGCTCATTACTCCTCGCGTTTGTCGGACAAAATATCTACCGTGAGTGAAGAAACCTGTGTGTATTAGTGTGACCATTTACCTCGACATATGAGGGAGATAAAGGCATTATCTTATCGTATTAACCGTAATTTATTTCCAATCTTTTGCACATCAATCTGTTCGGCGTGCTCTTGTGTTGGTTGGGCGATTACTTAAGAACCTGTTTACCGAAAGCCCAAAGTTCTCGCCACTGAAGAAGTGAGAGGAATTTTAACAGTGTAATCAATTTTATCTCAATAAAATGGCATTATAAAAGAAGCTTAAATTAAACGAAAATGTTAAGCTAAAGCCACAACTTGTGACAGCAAAGTCTTATTTTCAAAAGACTATTAAAAAGGTTTTTTGTTAAACCCTTTGAAGACTCTCTCAAAACAATCTAAGCCGAAACAAACGCATCTGTTTTTGCCACGAACGATTAAACCACCAACTGATCAGCATCAATGATGATTGAGGACGCACATTAATTCATGCCGCAGGTTATGCCCCACACAGCTACTTTATCAGCCTCATGTTTTTGTGGTCGAAAATTTTAAAATCACTGCAGAAAAAACCTTTCTCGCGATAAGTCAATCACGGAGGAGAGAAATTATTTGACGATTAATTCTAATCACTGTGATTGAATGAATGACTCTATCAAGAACTTCCCTTACACGCATACGGCACCGTAGCATGAGATGTGACATAGCTAATTGACGTAATTGGGGATCCTATTTTCTTTATTTCCCCTCTTTCCGTGCTATCACCAACCCAGAATAGGTCAAACCAGAACGATCAAATTAGCATTCGACAATCTCACTTTTTATCTTTTGCTCGTTTTTGGATTGCTCTCGGTTTCTTCCGCTAACTTTCTAGTGCTTCTCGAAGACTTTTTGTTAATCCTTCATTGTGTACAAGGATGACCTTAAGCCAGAAACGACGCTGTTCGCAGCTTCCGTTAAATATGTTCGCTCCTTATCGGGAGATTATGCATGTCGGCCGAGATAAAGCAAACGAGGAAGGCACTTAACTTCTTCGTTAGAGAATTCGAAAGCGATTCAATAAGATAACATTAAAATATCCAAGAATCAATAAGGTGAGTGTTGAACCAATGTAGTCCGACATCTTAGGATTTTCTACCACCATTGCCCAGGTCACCTTTTCATATACAAACGTTTTATACGAATTTAACATCTATTTCGAATGATGTTAAGATAACTTTTGGTTAAAACATCAATTAAACTCACCTCAACACTAATTGATAAGGTCTTCTGTTAAGTTATTTAAATTAATACAAGACTCGTAAACATTGCATGATTCAAAAGTAAAAATATCTCAATCTTGGATTTATGGATTTGCAAAAACAGGGTGGAACTCATATTTCTTCTTTCTTCTATTCAAAAACAATTCAGTACCGTCATACTGTGCTGGTTAATCCAAACACTAATACGTTCGGAGCAGGTTCAATTGCAAATCATAATCAAATTCAATAAAAGTAATAAAACCTTAATTGATGACATGAACATTTTTTTGTAGTATACTCTTTAATTACTTTGATGGAACTAAAAATAAAAAAAGGATTATGGGGAGCACAGTTGGAAACAAGATGCAGCACAAGAAATGATTATGTTAATTTACGAGAACGATGTAAAGAAAAATGATGTTCAGAAAAAATTGGTTTCCATATTTAGACAGTTTCTGGCTAGCAAAAAATATCAAGCTCCTAAAGCATTCAGTAAGTGTGGATTAAACACATAAGAAACCGTTCGAAACAAGAAAATCCCATTTAGAACCGTCAAAATTTTCTAATTAAAATTCCGTTCCACAAATCATTTTGACCATCTACTTTTTTGCAACAAATAAATAACTAAACCAAATAAAAATCCGTGGACGATGGTAGGAATAAAACAGTAAAATTCATGAACCACAGCAAAAGACATCCACGTCTAGATCAATAAAGGCCGATCAATAAAAGATCCTTATCTCGTGCTAACTGAAAAATTGATAAAAAATGTTAAATTTTATCTACCTACAGGGTAGATTTTACGCGACGGACTGAATGCAAAAAATTCCAAAAATTCAGCTCGTCACAGAAGCGTGCAAACAAACCTTAACAGTAAAAAAGCAGACTGAAGGAAAGGAAGAACGGCAGAACGGCAAAATCGCACGGTTCTGCATACGCTTGAGCATATTTATTCTTCCCTTAAGCAGGTGCCAAGAGGTTGTATCTTGTTACTCGCGTGTACCTTCATTAGACGGCCAATATTATTCATAATAAAGTCAGCATTTTTGCAAAAATCACCGCAGGCTTAAAAGCTCCATCCCTCTGCAGACATTGCTGCCACTGCAGCTTACAATGCAGAAGGACTAGGGCAACCGTCCTTCCTCCCCGACCCCATGATCATATGGTCGCATAATTGAATTAAGCTTGTCTCACGTGTTATGTACCTTGTTACGTCGAGGTTATGCGCTTGAATCTCTCTCTTCCTCTCGAAAGGCAGTCGATGGCCGTGTGCACCGATTGTAACCGCACGGTTGATTTCCATGTTTCTCTCACACTTTGAAAAGCAGAGTGTGGTTCCGTATGCACATTCTTACTGCAGAGCCAACGGCAGCATCCACATAAAGCAAAAAAACACATCGGAAAAAATTACAATGTCAAGATAATCGCAACACGCAGGCGTGGCCCATTAAATTTCAATTTCATGGTTCACATCGACGGAAGCCCGGATCGCTTTTGGGTTTAACCCAGAAGTGTGTTTTTGGGAGATTTTCATCGTTCTTGCCACTATTTCTTTCCTGTTTTGTTTCATCCTTCCTGCTGCGACAGTAGCCTCCGGTGGCAAACATGATTACGGTTTGGCGCAAAAACAAATGTTGCGGGGACCGAGACCGGCAGATACGGTTGCCGTTTGTATACGTTCAAAGCAGAAAAGCGTCACGACCAAATCGCATTTTCAATCGAGATAATTTTGTAGTTTTTCCCTGCATGGTTTCATTAAGGGGACTTTTTTGGTTTTTCTTGTCTCCGATGCTAAATAGGTGAAGTTGTGGTAATCCAAGTCCCCTAAAAACAAAATTCCAGAATTAAAGATTGCAGGCCGCTTGTCTATCGGGCAATCTTTAAGTTACGTTAAGCTCTTTAACGAAATGGAAAAACGAGACTCGAACGAGATTACAAATCATTTCAAATATTTATGCAACACTGAAGAAGTACAATAAAAATGTTTGTTTAACTAGAAACTTTAATTTGATTTTAATCCAGAGTGTGTCTTAAAGTGGTAAACAACAGCTTTGTAAATGTCCTATCAACAATCAATTATTGTTGTGGGATTTATAAGGTGTCGAACTATCAAAGTATGTTACGAAATGTAGACTAATGTTACCCGATTCTTATAAGTCTTTTATATGTAAAATAAGTCATGTACATAAACTTGTAAAATTGAAAAGAAACAGAATAACTTTAATTCAAGGCTTTAGGAGCTTAAGTTAAAGTTCATAGATTGTTTCGATCTTCAACCATCCAAAGCTGAATGCCGGCCACGAAAAGTTGCAAAATTGGCAATGGCTAGATCAATTTTTTTCCATCATATTGCCCCACTGTCCCCTATGTATACCACCGCCTATCCGTGATGAGTTAACCAATTAATTAGAATATTTTATCCTGCACCTATTCAGATGAGCAGAACAGCTGTCAAACCGTGACGTGTGGACACCTAAACATGAGAAAACGGGTTTTACTGTGCTTCTTTTCGCAGACCCATTAACTCATTTTTACGATCATAGGCGACAAGCATTTGCTTTTACCTTTGACTTTCCCAATTCATTTTCGCTAATTTGGCATTTCGTTTAGGATCGAACGACACCGAAACAATAAATCGACACAAAATCCGGTTTGTGATGATTACCACTAGCGGGGTGTTATCCGGCGTTTTATTGGCCATCACAAATCATGTCTAGCACGATGGCATTCCAGCAGCGAGCGCACCAACCTACCGGTGTCCAATCCGCCATTGATAATCGTCCCGATAATCCGCCCAGTTAATGAATGAATGGGGAACAGATGGACATCCTCTATCGTCAGCGTGTGTGTGTTTTTCGGCTCATTCGGCGCATTCCTTCTTATCATTCGACACCGCGCATTCCTTTGCAGTTGATCGCGGGCGAGATGAGCGAAACAATAGGGCTGCAGTATTGGTTTGCTAGCGTGCGTGTGCGTGGCTTTCTCAAAATTTTCCTTTTCTTACCCAGCTGCACGGATGCGATCGTTGGAGCGTTAGTTTGCGATTGCTAATCAATCATTTATTTTGGGACACATTCCACATTTTTTCGCCTCTTTTCCGGTCCGTGTTAAAGTCGAAACCCTATAAGACCGGCTGATATCCCATATCGCACTGACAGCGCACCGAGCTGTCAAGTGCCGGGTCGATCGTAAATCAAAGACATGTGCTTATAGCACGCCACCATCGATGTGCAAGATAGAGAAGAATAGGCACAACAACGCCTGCTAAGCCGGCTCCGGTGAATAATGAATGGTGGCAAACGGAATGTTCATCCCAAAATCCGGCTGCAAATAGTTTAACCACGCATCCTGTTTTTTTTTGCGAACCTGCACACGGAATGGAATGTCCGAATTGAGGCCGAAGCGGAAGCAAACAAATCCCAGATACCGCTGGTACAATAACCGGCTTGATAAGTACCCACAACCGTTGTTCGTAGGGATCGTGCACTGTGGTTGTGGGTGCGAGCCAAGGCCGAAATGGGGACCGATGCGCTGTCAAACAAAACAAAAAAAACACACAACATGCCATCGAACGCGATCGGAACGATTGGCAATCTGCGATAAGATTTTTATGACCGCTAAGTTGCCGAAGTTATATATATAAATGCTGTGGCCCGCGTAAAGCCGCCGTCAATCGTGTGCCAAAAAAAAGGCGATGAGGTGTTCATTCATGGAACAGAAAGTGACAAGTTCTTTTCGTGGAGATGTTGCGTGTTTTTCACTGTTGATATTTTTGTGCTGCCCTTCCAATGACTAACACAACCGATTCGAGGATTCGAGAGGTTTTATTGCACCGTTTTATCGGTTGTTTGGTGGCAATCGGTGAGGGTTGGTTTTGCTTTTCAAACAAAATAACATTGGAGGAACATGTCCGCACCGTTAGGAGTTTTGTTTGTTTTTAAGTTTCCATTCCTTTACAGAGAATCATTCTCGGTGCCAAATTTAACGCCTTCCCCGGTAGTGCGAGAAGATGGGGCAAAGAATTTTCAAGCCAAACTATGGGACTCGACAAACTTTTAAGCTATTATTTGACAGCGAAGTAAAAAGATGTGTGTGAGGGAGGGAGAGATAGAGAGAGCGAGAGCCGGGTAACTTATCAACCCACGCCTCGAAAGGAGATAAACTGGCGGAGTGAATGTCATTCCCTGGCCTTACACATCTGACTTTCGGTATCATAAATATGATAATATTCACACGTTCGAAGTGCATGTTTTCGCGTGAGCAAATAAATATCATTCGCATATCACTTAATCAGAGGAGAGTTTGGAGCTTCCTTCAGCGTTTTAAGACGCCATGATATGTCGTCAAGACTTTCGATGATTTTTTCACATTGTTGCAGACCTCCGTTGGAAGTGCATACATTTCATATGTCTCGACAAGCCCTTCATATGTCGTACTTCGAAAAGAACTTCATATTTCGCTTGTATCCCTAGGGTCTATTTTTAATCGCAACAAACCGGTTCCCATCCGGGGGTTGTTATCTGTTACCAAACATCCACTTCCTGTTTTCCGATTCATTGAAAACACCATGAGCGGGTGCATTGATAAATCTCTCCTCCCATGCACTTCGATCGCATCCATTCTAGGTTTCACCAAACATTACACCCTGCACCGTCGTGCTGACCGTATAATTAGATCCGCATACTTTCAATCCAAACCCTTTCCCACTGGCGACGTCTTTTATTTTTATCACACGTCGCGACGTCGCGAAAAATGGTAATTGTTACTATCAAGAAACGATCGTTCGAAACAATCTTCCCGCCCCGGGCTAGCTGGCCCGGCTCCGGGCAGAAGCGTCAATCAGTCAATTAAACATGTAAGTTTTGTTTAACCTACGTTCATTTGAAATACCACAACCAGCAGTTGTGGCCATCAGGTGACATTCAGTTCTGGGAAGCCCATTTTTGCCGTCTCATCCTGCGATCGCCGGGCGGCGGTAATGTTTTAATTGCATTTCTTATTATTTTATGAGGTTTTCATCGGCATCAGGACTCTCTAAAAATGTCAATCACGCTGAAGGTCGTGGCACGTCTTTATTGTTGTAACGACAGTAGAAATGTTTCTTTTACTGGTTTAGTAAATTAATGCGCTTTGAAGTTGGTGTGAAGAATGATGTTTCAAAACATGCTTACTTTACATGTTTGAATTACGTGTAGACGAATTCAAGAAATAGCATTTAACAAGCCTAGGCGATAATAATAGAAGATTGCCATTTTAAAAGAAAGAAAGAAGTAAAATGTTAGGTAATTTTATAAATCGATTTTTTTAAACATTTCCATAAGATTTGCGTACGTTAAAAGCCCTTAAATTATTAAATAGAACATGAAACAAAACTAAGAAAGTTTCTTCATATTCCCACGAATGGAAAAGATAAAAAAGGAGGAAATATAAAAAACGTACTTTACAAGACTAGATGAACTATTGAAATAAACTTGAAAAAAAAACTGAAAAGTGTCTTCAAACTTCCAGGAATGGAAATGATAAAAAATACAAAACTGTGCAAAATGTAGCATTTATGAAAGAGTGAAATGTAAAAACTGAGATAAAACAAAATTGTCAAAGTTGAAGAAATTGGGCAGTAATCAACTATTGCAAGGAATGTATCATACATATTCTTTTAAGAACTTAAAGTGTGTTTCTTTTTTCTCAACATTCTCTCCGAATGGACTTTACTTTTACATAATATTTAAAAAATTTAGAAATGTTTGTGAAAAAAGTGTATAATGTGTTTGTAAAACTATCAAAACATTCAAAACTACACAAAATTGCGTTAAAACATGTCGTAATATTATTAAATTATGAAACTAGAGGGGATAATTAAATGCCAACTTCTGGGGCTCATTGCTACCGTCTATAAAAAAATTCTGACTTATTTCAAATCGAAAAACCATCATCAAAACTTAGATTCGGTTGCCTTTTTGTTCGCTCACCATTTGGAACGAGTACAAACTATTACGCACACGCCACTCTAGTGTTGTGGTGGGTTGAATAACTTTCTTTTATTTTCTCTCTCCTGTCCCTGCCCCACTACCCCCTGGGGGTCATTGTTGCACCGCGAAACCTGGAGGACATCTCCGGATCGTCGCCGCCAGTGGAACTACGTCAAAGCCGTCGGCGACGTCCGCGAGTAAGCGAGACGGTTCGCATTCTTCACGTGCGGTTTCGTAGCGGTGCTTCGTTTGATAAATATTAGTTTTACCTGACAGCGAGAGAAACAAAAAAAAAACACATCGTAAAACAGCGCGGCCAACGCAGGGATGGGTTGCGGAGGCTAAACTTGCCGTATGACCCCGTGGTAGGCTGGCCCGGGGTATGTCCACCGGCCACCGAACGGAGCGAGAAAATCGACGAAAAATCCTCCAAGTCTTTCGCAGGGTGGCCACGGGCATGACATTCTCCACCACACACGCACATGCATCCAACCCAGTGTCTGTACATGATTTTTGTGTCCAGGGTGCGTTCCTTCGCTGCACTTGTCCTATTGCCGTTGTTTTCCACGGGATACGATCCGAAGACCTTTTGCTGTCCCTTTTTGATTAAACAATAACGCGCACCCCCAAAGACACCCGCCTCCTTCCTTTTCTTCCCCAAAAAAAAAACTTCCACTCTGTAGGTTGGCCGCCGTCGCCGCCGCCGCCGCCGCCGCTGCTGCTTTCATCAACACCGCCGCAAACCGAGCATTCCCAAGTTCTATTGGTTCGATAAACTCCGCCGGTTCGGAACGGTGCCTACTCTCCCCCCCCCCCCCCCCCCCCCCCTTTCCACCATTCCAGCGCAACGCCGCCCCACCAGCATGGGTGTGGTACTATGCCGACTTTTGTTTTATTTACTCCGTTTTGTCTCTTTAAATCAAAACGGAGCCCTTTGCTGGGCCCAAGTTCCGCCCTTCGCTATCCTACTCTCTGTCTCTATCTCTCTCTCTCTCTCTCTCTCTCTCTCTCTCTCTCTCTCTTCCCACCCCAAAAAAGGTCACCCTTTGCAGAAGCGACAGGGCATGGGCGGTGAAAGGAAGATGGAGCGGCCAAAAGCCAAAAAAAACTGGCGAGCCGGGAACCACCACCACCACCACCGCGGGCTCCACTCCTGGTGCAATAAAGCCTCCCGCGCCTCCCAGTGGACCAACGGTGCAGACTGTGGGAAAAACGAAACTCCGATGACTTCGGCTGCGACAAGTGGTCACGCAAACAAGGAGAAAGAGGGTGCACTTGATTTTGAACTCCAATTGTTTTATCCTCTTGCATTGGTGTTCGGATTCAAACGGGTTGCAGTAGCACCTTTCTTCAAAGGTATAAATGAATTTAACATCCTAATATAAAGTAACAATTTTACGGCACTACCGTTTTTCTAGCATAGAGTGAGTGTCTTCATAAACAGAACTGAACTCATGTAAGAACTTTCCCCCATAAAATCTATTTAATCTGGTTATAATCTTCGGCGCAATAGGAGAATGTTAATAGTTTAGATTGGGTACATCATATTCTCATTCCTAAATCCGTCACACTATTCAGAATAAAAAGCGAGAGGAAATAAACCGTAAAAAATAAAAAAATTATCTAATCGCGCATGGAAACAGCATCCTTTATTTACTTTACCGAATGTGACTGTGCAACAATTTGATACTGAACTCTGCCCCTGCCGGCGAGATAACCAAAGCCACTTTGCATATGTGAGACAGTTTTCCACAACCAAATGATGAATGAGCGCAGTATGAATGAATGCGAATGATGAATGAACTTTTAATTTGCTGGCAGCAACGACGCCCAATAAGCTACTAAGAAGAATGTACAACATCTAACATCAAACAAAATTAACGCTTTGTTGATCTGCTGTCTATCTTTTTGTTTCTTGTCTATGTGCTTATCATCAAAACATCGCATTATGATTTTTTTTCGACTACTTCTTTATTATGCAGATTATGTCTAATATAAACAACACACAACAAACAAACCAAAAAAAGAGAATCATTCCTCCCCGACGGGGAATCGAACCCCGGTCTCCCGCGTGACAGGCGGGGATACTGACCACTATACTATCGAGGATGTTGATATCGAGTGCTCTAATTGAAGGTGCGATTGTTTAATTCCTAATCTGTTTTACTAGTTTACTAAAATTTAATTTAGAAAAGCAGCAACCCTGTATATGTCGATAAAAATAGATGTAACAGAAAATACCTCAGAAATTCTTTTGTATTTCTCACTTATCACTGACTCCACCGAAGATATTTCAAGGAAGCCGTGACTAATCACTCTTTTGATCACTTTGTTCCAATAAACACCTAAGAGTCGTAAGCTGAATCTCATTCTTTCCTTATTGCGCTGGGTGTAAACCGATTCGGTCTAAAAATAACTCCTCTTCGATACTAAGTACTGATGAGCGTTAGTATAAAGAGGTCTTCCCGTACTTGAACTTTACACCCTCAACCACTAGCGGTGAGCATTTGAGCAGTACAGATAATAAATTTTATATCTTGACATGACAACACCCAGGAGAATCCCCTCACAGCCGGGTATGTGTGATTAGGAAACGTCATTACGGTGGAGCCTTTCAAGCAATATTATTAGTTATAATTGCGATCTGGGACCTCTCTCTTTCTCGACTTTTCAAGCCGGGTGAATGTTAGTGCCGAAGACTGCTAATGTTTAGCAGCTTGTTTTTACCCAAAATCCCTGGCGATAACATAATGGTAACAGCTTAGCCAATTCGAACCATTTGGGGGAAAATATTTTATGAAGTTTCATCGGTGAAAGGAGGATTTGAAAGTCGCTTCGAAAGTCAAAAATATAAAAAAATCCAAAAAGTTCGAAAGTTTTCTAATGGCAAATTGCATGTACCGTAAAATTGGAGATAATAAAGAGATCTCGAGAGTAATCAGCCACTGTGCCAAAATGTTGCCCCAAAGAGTGTACCAGGCCCCATCAATTCCGTAATTTATGATGAGCGTTATTGCTCAACCGAAAGCAACGGGGGAAAAGGCGCACTAATGCCACACTCCCTCGCACCCTCCCTCCTTCCCAAGGTGCCGAGTGGCGATGCCGGGGGGGAAATGTCAAACTGCCAAGGGCGTCGGATCGTCACTCGGTCACACTCCTACGGCCAGACCCGTCATCGGCCGCCCCCACAGCAAACACGAGAGCTTTACCATCCATCCGGGCGCTTTTGCTTGCCTCCCATCCATTTTCTTCGGGACGACGACGACGACGACGACGGCGAGCGCGCGGAGTTGCCGTTTTTGCGTGGAAAGAAGAAATGGACGCACGTCCTTCCGTGGCCCTTGGTCGTGGCGGGAGACACTCCAAAGCGCACGCATCGCGTACACACACACACATGTATCGCCGTCTCGATCACACTCATTATCCATTTATCTCGTTATCTGATTGAGTGATGTTTGCCCCGGGGCCGTTACAACATGCATTTCTCATATACATTTTCTCATTGCTTTCGTCAATTTCATCAACTTTTGTCAACGTTTTCCGTTTGTCTTTGCGCGGCGTAGGACGTTAGAGGGGCACGGTGCGTGCGTGCGTGTGTGTGTGCGCGGAAATATGTAGATTTTACTTTTTCACTTTTTACTTCAACCCCTTCGGCTTGGGTGCGTTCCCCGCTCGGTGCTTTTCCGCCACTTGTCCCCGTGTGCCTTGCCCGTACAAGCCATCTTACAACCATGCTCTGCTGCGGGGCCTCTTCGTTGCCACTTTCCCCGACCCCGACCCAGGCTCCGTGTCCCACCCGCCCGCACACATCGTCTTTGTTGTGCCGTTTGGATGTATGTTTCATGAATAATGCAAACTATTTTTAATCGGGGTGGCCCTTTATTGTAATACGCGCTCCTATCGGTCTCCGTACTTTGGCCGCCTTGTTTTTCCGACTCTTTCGTACGCCCGGCATTTTGAAAGGGGCAAACGTACAGCATCCCAGCAGCCACCGCCACCGCGCCAGTGCGTGCCCTCAGGGAAGGCCCGAAAGACCCTTTTTTCGCTGGCGGCTCTTTTCCCATTATCGCTCACAATCATCGCTGCAGACTCACTTTCCTTCCTCGGGCCGATCGAGCGGTTCAGGCAGACATTCGCTCCATCCTTACTTAGGGCTTTTTACATTTCGTTAGTCTTTTCCACGGTGCGACGGTGACAACTCTTTCGGCCAAGCGCACGGTGGGTGTTCAATTTTATCACACCACGGAATTGGATGTGAGCATTTAAAGGGCCCACAATGATAACGATATCGAAGTGCGTTTTCATATTGAACCTGATCGAAAAATAAACAAACTCCCCCTTCCAACCTTCCAACAGTTTCACTCTAAAAAGTCCCCCGGTATGAGAACGATATAATGCAAATTTAAACACATAACGGATATGCTTAAAGATCCATCCCTGTCCTGTTAGATATGTCACGGCAAATTAAAGCTAACCCTCATCGTCCTCCAACTGAATAAACAGATTTTGTACTGAAAATATGCACAATCTTGAATGAAATAAGAGAGTGAATTGCAAAAAGGAACCCAACTTGAAAGATACATTTTAGTATGTGCCGTTTTCTTCAAACGAAGAAAAGTTGGAAAAATAGTAGGAGTATGAGATACTCCGAACGCATGTTAAAACCACAGTTTTTTGAAAATTTTAAACTTAAAATCGACAATCCTTTATTAAATCAATCACGCAAAGGGTTTACACACTTCCTTGCTCGTCTTCATATTGAACTGATCGAAAATGAACAAACTCTCCTTTCCAATACTTTAGCTCAAAACAGTTTCCCGGTATGAAAACCATTTGATACAAATTATAGTATACGGATATACTTAGAGATCCATCCCTACCCTGTTCGATAAGTTATGGTAAGTTAAAGCTAACCCTCATCGTCCTCCAACTGAATAAACAGATTTTGTACTGAAAATATGCACAATCTCGAATGAAATAAGATAGTAAATTGCAACAAGGAGCTCAACTTGAATGCCACATTTTATTGTGTGTTTTTTTGTTGAGAAGAAAAAAAACTAGATGTGAGATACTTAGTACAACACATGTTAAAACAATAGTTTTTTTGGAAATCGTTAACTTTTAAATTGACAATCTTTCATTGAAACAATCACCCGAATGATTTACTCTGCTGAAGAAACAACCATATTTTACTTCTGTTTATTCAGCATGTTTTTTTTCTGTAGAAGAAGTTTCGTACTACTATGTTAAAGAATGTTAAACAAAAAGAAATTGCATCTTTAATTCATCAGAAACGCGTTAATTAATTTTGAGAAACAGCTAACCACGAAAATTGACTCCTTCCCGATTATCGTTTTGCATATAAAATTATAAAAATTGATTGTGAGACAAAATTCTTGTCCTGAACCTCCTTAATGTGCTCCGATTGAAACCAATATGAACTCTAGAAGCAACCCTTTTCAAAACTAGAATCGCATGGTCAGAAGATGACGGCCATTCGCTTCCGTACCAATCTTTCCTTCGCCCGCGATATTCACCCCACATAGAAACCGTATGCTCCGGCGGGTCAAAACGCACAAAGACCAACAACACAGTGCCCCGGTAGGGCACAACGATGCAAACTGATAGTAATTATGCGACGGCACGGCCGTCGTAAATCGCGCGGGCCAATCATGGCTACATTTTAAAGCGAACCTCGCGGTAAGAGGCTACTCGTGGAGTGTGGAAACACTCACCCACATACTTATGGTGGATGGTTACGTGGGATGGGCCACGAGAGGAAGATAATTTAATTTGAGAAGGTTTTTGTTCATTAACATTTGATTGGCCGGCTGGTCCAGATTCGATGACGACAAACAAACTCACGTGGAAACACATTCAGCATACAAGTGCAAAGAGCAAGAACATATCCTTCAAGAAATAGAGACTTTTGCTTGTGAAACACTTTGTGGTTTATATTTGTTTACTTTTTTTTCTTATTAAACTTTACATTACTTATTCGAACACCGTCCGCTTCGGAACACCACCATAGCGTCCTGGGGGGAAACGGTTTATCCTTTTGGCAGTGGATTCCCCCCGATCGTCAATGCCCCTGGAATGTTGGTCACCAGGTGAATCGTTCCTTCGCCGCCAGCTGTACCTTTCGCGCCATCCGCCCTGTTGCTGAGTGTTGTTTTTGGCCTGATACCGAGTGTCCCGGTCGCGTTGGTACTGAGTGGGACGTTTATCCTTGTTCCAAGGTTCCTCGCGATAGCCGTGCTGGCGAGTATCGCGGGATCGGGATCGATCCCTCGGAAATCCATCCTGCCGGTAATTGCTTTCTCCAGAGAATTGAGCTGCGGAACTTTGCTGCCTCCAGTCCTTCCGCTCGTGCTGGTATCGAGTGCCCCGTTCGCCGTTGTTCCAAGAGTCCTCGTGATGCCTCTTTCTCGAAAATCTTTCATGGCCGTCGGTACCGCGTTCGTCCTTGTTCCATGTTTTCTCGTGATTCCGGTGTTGGCGGGTATCGTCCCAGGATCGATTGCTCGCAAATCTGTCCTGGCCGTGGGTGCTTTCTCCCGAATGCTGCACTGGTGTGTTCTGCTCCTCCCACTCCTTCTGCGTGCATCCCTTGTCCGCTACCGTGTCCAGCGAGCGTAAACTTTCCAGATAGTTTTCGCGCTCCATAGTGTGGCCACGCTTCTCATTGAACAGCTCGATGGCGTCCTTCGCCCGGAAGCCCATTTGCAGGATCATGTACGCGCAGACCATGTATCCGGTGCGGTTCAGCCCATGCGTGCAGTGCACACCGATCAGTTTGTCTACCGAGGTTGGAGAGTAGGGAGTAGAAAAAACGAAAAGTCTTGTCTCGTTGACAGAAGGCTTTTGGGATCCACTTTGCCCAACCCACTTACCTCGACTATCGCGGTCCTCCATGAACTGGTTCACGATTTGAATGAAACTAATCCGAATCGATAGAAGGAGAAAAAAAGTACGTTTATGGTAATTTTTCAAAAATAAAGTTTCCTTTCCAGCAAGAAAAACTGAAAGTAGCGATTCTTATCCCGTTCCGTTCTCGTCTTACCGTCTTACTGCCTCGATTTTGGGCGCCCCGCAGTGCCCCTGTACGGCGAACTTCTCATACTTGATGCCTCTTGAGATGAATTCTTGCGGGTTGTAGTAGCGCTTGGTGTTCGTTAGGTCAATTACTAAGCCCAACGGTAGTTTCTCTATTGCGTCCTTCGGTAAGAACCGCTCATCGTTGCGGATTTGGAATTTCTAGAGACAGTAGACCGAAAACATTGATCCGAATGCGATCGTTAGTGACAGAAGTACTCTAGAAGTATTGAGTGCAATTATCGATTTCTACTATTATAACCATATTGATCGGTAACCTCTCAAAGTTGTTCTGATTTGGTCAGACCAGAATGTTTGATACCATTAGAAAGGCTACCATTTACAAATTGAATAAATTAATTATTTAACCCCCTTTTCGGGGATTTTTTGTTACTCTTGTCCGATTCCCAGTTTTAATGTTATTCCTCGATAAAGCATCTTTTGATGGTTACTGTTTCGCACACGCGTTTTGTAAGCAAGGTGCGTGTTAGTAATAGCTGTGCACAGTACACTATTTTTGTTCCTATAAATTAGAAAAAAAATTTATACCAAAATATTGATCGACTGAGAAACATGAAAAAGGTCAAGATGTTTCTGAACTTATAAAACCAGAAAGCAGTTTTCCACCGTCGTTTCTGCTTGTTTCCTGACGGACGCTATTTCAGTTTCTCGATTATGAAGGAAATCATACCACTAATACTTTAATAACTTTTAACTTTAATAACGATTTGTATTAACTTTTAGGTTTTACTCATACCAAAGCAGTATTTTTATGCTTATTATGATTGTTAACTCCAGCCGAAGATTTACCATTTTGACCAACAATATTGAACAAGTCAATACTCTTTTTTGTAACTAGGTCTAAGGACTTAAAATATCGAGTTAATTTGCATGCATATGTTGTTGTTTTATTATTTTACTAGCTGATTAACCCGATTTCATCCGGGTAGAAAGAAATTCCAAACGAAAGAGTGTTTTCATTCAGTATCTTGAGTTTTGCAATCTTAAATTTAGCGTTTTGGGGATTGTGGTATTTTTTAGTATTACCTTTAGTCGATGAAACCATGTTAATATACATTTTACATTCGCTATCTAATTGTGCTTCCACCTTGGTTCAACCATTTAAAATTCATCAATTGAAGTTAAACCCTACCCCACGATATGTACGCTTTTTTCAAATTCGTCGCATCCGTAGTAATGTGGCATCTTATTGTTTTACTTAAATTCTATCGTTCAGGTGATAGAAAGTTATAGGCAGGAAGGAGGCATAAGAATATTGAACATTTCACACTTGAAAAATTGTCTTTCTTTTGATTATGTTTAGTATAAATTGATTAGACCGATTTTGTGTGATTGAGAATATTTGTTACGTAGGAGAAGATAGAAGAAGTCTGGGATTTAGTCGATTTATTAACCCCAAATACAACGAAAATGATACCCATATTGCATTTTACCCATTGTTGAGCTAGGGGGTAGGATGGAAGCCCCTCTTTCCCCTTCTTCTACATGGATGACATTTTATCACATGATGGCTACATATTTAAGTAGTATGTGTACCAAATTTTATAAAACCCCATTCCATAATTGTTGAAGTATTAATATTTTTCATCATTTTGAGGGATAGGGGTTCGGAAGGGGGACATGGTAGGAGGACAATCGAAAGAATAATAAATTGGCAATGCTCCAGCCAAGTTTGGTACAGATAGACTTAGTAGATTTTGCGTTGTATGCATGTGATTAGAATTAACGTTTTTAGTTTTTAGCATTGCTATTGTTATGCTGTATAAGAGGAGGGTAGAGGAAGTCTGGGCTAAGATTGAACATTAAGAGTAAGGCCATTCGATTTAGAGACCATAAATACTGCGAAATTGATACCCATATTGCATTTTTACCATTTTTAAGGCAGGGGGTACTATGGGAGCCCCCATTTCCCCTTGCCGTAGATCGATGAAATTTTAATCCATGCTATGTTCCTATGTAAGCAGCATATGTATCATTTTTTGTGAAAATCCGATCAATAATGGTTGAGCTATAATTGTTTTTCATTAATTTTAGAGGGTAGGTGTTCGGGAGGGGTAAGGAGGGATGGGGATATCAACAAACGAAGTTTAGATCATTCAATCCTGGAAAATTAGCTACCTTCCTGCCAAGTTTGGTGTAAATCGGCCCGGTAGATTTTGCGTGATGCGATCACATACATACATATATATATATATACAGACAACGGTGACTTTTATATATTAGATTGATCGGTAACCTCTCAAAGTTGTTCTGATTTGGTCAGACCAGAATGTTTGATACCATTAGAAAGGCTACCATTTACAAATTGAATAAATTAATTATTTAACCCCCTTTTCGGGGATTTTTTGTTACTCTTGTCCGATTCCCAGTTTTAATGTTATTCCTCGATAAAGCATCTTTTGATGGTTACTGTTTCGCACACGCGTTTTGTAAGCAAGGTGCGTGTTAGTAATAGCTGTGCACAGTACACTATTTTTGTTCCTATAAATTAGAAAAAAAAATTATACCAAAATATTGATCGACTGAGAAACATGAAAAAGGTCAAGATGTTTCTGAACTTATAAAACCAGAAAGCAGTTTTCCACCGTCGTTTCTGCTTGTTTCCTGACGGACGCTATTTCAGTTTCTCGATTATGAAGGAAATCATACCACTAATACTTTAATAACTTTTAACTTTAATAACGATTTGTATTAACTTTTAGGTTTTACTCATACCAAAGCAGTATTTTTATGCTTATTATGATTGTTAACTCCAGCCGAAGATTTACCATTTTGACCAACAATATTGAACAAGTCAATACTCTTTTTTGTAACTAGGTCTAAGGACTTAAAATATCGAGTTAATTTGCATGCATATGTTGTTGTTTTATTATTTTACTAGCTGATTAACCCGATTTCATCCGGGTAGAAAGAAATTCCAAACGAAAGAGTGTTTTCATTCAGTATCTTGAGTTTTGCAATCTTAAATTTAGCGTTTTGGGGATTGTGGTATTTTTTAGTATTACCTTTAGTCGATGAAACCATGTTAATATACATTTTACATTCGCTATCTAATTGTGCTTCCACCTTGGTTCAACCATTTAAAATTCATCAATTGAAGTTAAACCCTACCCCACGATATGTACGCTTTTTTCAAATTCGTCGCATCCGTAGTAATGTGGCATCTTATTGTTTTACTTAAATTCTATCGTTCAGGTGATAGAAAGTTATAGGCAGGAAGGAGGCATAAGAATATTGAACATTTCACACTTGAAAAATTGTCTTTCTTTTGATTATGTTTAGTATAAATTGATTAGACCGATTTTGTGTGATTGAGAATATTTGTTACGTAGGAGAAGATAGAAGAAGTCTGGGATTTAGTCGATTTATTAACCCCAAATACAACGAAAATGATACCCATATTGCATTTTACCCATTGTTGAGCTAGGGGGTAGGATGGAAGCCCCTCTTTCCCCTTCTTCTACATGGATGACATTTTATCACATGATGGCTACATATTTAAGTAGTATGTGTACCAAATTTTATAAAACCCCATTCCATAATTGTTGAAGTATTAATATTTTTCATCATTTTGAGGGATAGGGGTTCGGAAGGGGGACATGGTAGGAGGACAATCGAAAGAATAATAAATTGGCAATGCTCCAGCCAAGTTTGGTACAGATAGACTTAGTAGATTTTGCGTTGTATGCATGTGATTAGAATTAACGTTTTTAGTTTTTAGCATTGCTATTGTTATGCTGTATAAGAGGAGGGTAGAGGAAGTCTGGGCTAAGATTGAACATTAAGAGTAAGGCCATTCGATTTAGAGACCATAAATACTGCGAAATTGATACCCATATTGCATTTTTACCATTTTTAAGGCAGGGGGTACTATGGGAGCCCCCATTTCCCCTTGCCGTAGATCGATGAAATTTTAATCCATGCTATGTTCCTATGTAAGCAGCATATGTATCATTTTTTGTGAAAATCCGATCAATAATGGTTGAGCTATAATTGTTTTTCATTAATTTTAGAGGGTAGGTGTTCGGGAGGGGTAAGGAGGGATGGGGATATCAACAAACGAAGTTTAGATCATTCAATCCTGGAAAATTAGCTACCTTCCTGCCAAGTTTGGTGTAAATCGGCCCGGTAGATTTTGCGTGATGCGATCACATACATACATATATATATATATACAGACAACGGTGACTTTTATATATTAGATTGATCGGTAACCTCTCAAAGTTGTTCTGATTTGGTCAGACCAGAATGTTTGATACCATTAGAAAGGCTACCATTTACAAATTGAATAAATTAATTATTTAACCCCCTTTTCGGGGATTTTTTGTTACTCTTGTCCGATTCCCAGTTTTAATGTTATTCCTCGATAAAGCATCTTTTGATGGTTACTGTTTCGCACACGCGTTTTGTAAGCAAGGTGCGTGTTAGTAATAGCTGTGCACAGTACACTATTTTTGTTCCTATAAATTAGAAAAAAAAATTATACCAAAATATTGATCGACTGAGAAACATGAAAAAGGTCAAGATGTTTCTGAACTTATAAAACCAGAAAGCAGTTTTCCACCGTCGTTTCTGCTTGTTTCCTGACGGACGCTATTTCAGTTTCTCGATTATGAAGGAAATCATACCACTAATACTTTAATAACTTTTAACTTTAATAACGATTTGTATTAACTTTTAGGTTTTACTCATACCAAAGCAGTATTTTTATGCTTATTATGATTGTTAACTCCAGCCGAAGATTTACCATTTTGACCAACAATATTGAACAAGTCAATACTCTTTTTTGTAACTAGGTCTAAGGACTTAAAATATCGAGTTAATTTGCATGCATATGTTGTTGTTTTTTTATTTTATTGGAAAACGAACAGTGAATAGAATAAAGGCAACTGGGAAACAATGATCGTAAGCTTTGATAGCAGAGTTAGTTTATGGAAGAGCTTTTTAAAGATTTTCTTTCTATTCAAGCACACCAAAACATCTTAGAGTTATTCCAATCGTAAAGCAAAAACGCTTTAGAAAAATTAGAAATTGTACATACAGTTCGTCCGTCCGTCTATCCCTTGTAAGCAATTAAGGCAACGTTAAATACAAGCGCAACACGCCTTATATGTCCGATAGGATCCAGTGCAATCATCCTCCCAACGGCATCCCATTCCGATCTAATCGAACTAATCGTCAATGTAAACTTCACCGTCGTCTTCACCCGCCCATCAGTCCCGCGAACGATCAATTTCTTCTACCCCTGCCAGACGTGGTTGCTGGTGTTGTGCAGGACCTTTACTGCTCGTCAGGGTGGCCGCCCCAACACCGACAACCACCACCACCACGCAACACCCTCTCCCTGTGTCGTGTACGCCCCCCGCAGATAGTGGAAGATTGTGAGATTGTGGTATGTAAACAGGTGGATTCAATTTCCGGAACAAAAAGGATCCGTCCACCATACCGCGCACCATCCCCCCGCTTCGGCTCGCTCGTGACGAATGATCGATTTGGCGAAACGTCGCCGGTGGTCTACTTTCAATTATGGGCGCGCACAAACGTAACCACATTCGGAGAGGAGGCCGCTCATGGGGGTTTAGTGGCTGGCCGGGCTTTGGCTTCGGTGCACAAGTGGGAAAACGGGAAGAAAAAAATATTAATTATCAATAATAATACATTAAACGTTCGCAGCCGTATCAAGATCATTCCGTGGCGGACCGCCGCCACCCAAACCGCGGCCTTCCTTCCACGCCAATCCCGGTCCCGCCGCTGCAACACTGCAAAGCGGCAGACGACGTTGCAGTATGCGGGCGCGCGCTTATTACCTTTTTTTTGCCTTGCTGCTCCTTTCCTTTTCCCTTTTCTTTTAATTAATACATCGACTGCAATCGTGTCGAAACGGTTCCACCACCAGCGCCCGGCGTTCGCGCCGGGTTGACGCGATCGATCTCGATAGCGTCCGGGTTAAAAGATGCGATGAGGAGATGCTGACGAGACAGTAAAACATCATCGACAGGAGAACTACGTCCACGACACCAACGACGACGACAATGATGCTGACGATGATGATGATGTTGTTGGTGGTGGGACATTTGAAGCCGCGCGCTTCAACGGGGAAATGGGGAGTTTGGCCAAGAATGAAACTGAAGACTCCATCAACAATCGGCCGGTGCGATGAAAAAGGTCTCAGAGAGGGAAAGAGGACAAACGGTGCAAAACTGTGTGCAATCAGGCAACAACGGCGAAAAAAGAAACACAAAACAAAACCCACAACCAGCCACGAGAGAAGGTTGCTGCGATGGATTTCTCCGAAGAATCCGAAGACCGTGACGGGAGGGACATGGTCACGGTACCGCGAAGAATGTGTTTGTTATATTACATTTTACATAATAATAGCCTTAAACCCTCCCTGGAGCGTGAGGACTCGCCCGCGGCCTGGCCTCTGGCCAAAATTGTAAGGAAATGGGCTTTACCCCAGGGGAGCACGGAAGGCGGGGGTTGGACCATGCGGTCGCGCGCTATCAAAATGTAATCGCATCGACTGTGTCCACTCGATGTCCACCGCTTTCGAGGAAGTGCTCCGGATGCTGGCCGGCTCGAAGGAGAGAAAAAAAGGACTCTGCCCGTTCGAACCAACACACGTTCTCCCCCCGCGTACCAACTCATTGCAGACTAATGACCCACCTTTTCTTCCTGTTTTCCTGTCTACCGCCGGTCGCGCGCGAGATGATATTATCGATCGGTTCGATCGGAACTCCTCCCCTCGATTTGCTGACCGGGTTGCGATGGGTGATAGGCCCGCGCGTTGAGGATGGTGGGGCGGTAGCGACAAAGGCACACATGATGATTGCATCCCGAGCGATCGACATCACCATTTTGCCCTCCCTCCCGGGTTCGCGCCGGGTCCAGGTAGTAAAGGTTTTTCTCTTATTTTTCTCCCCTTTCTCCTTTGAAAACCCCTCGGCTGCAAGGGAACGGAGGAGTCTTCATCACCCGTCTCCCGAAATTCACCCCGACCACATTGGGGGCCTTTACGGGCGGTGTGAAGATACGTGGCAGGCTGGATGCAGTGCCAAGATAAATTGCACAATTAAGACATTCCTGTGCTGATCCTGCGCCGATGAAGGATGTGTTAAACTCCGTAATAATCCAACCAGCGCAGACGAACCCACCGTGGGATACGATCCGAAGGAGGGTGGTGCGAGGTGCGTTAAATTAAAGAATGATAACAACACGCACATACAAACAGCCACACAAAGGCAAAAAAAGCGGCCGATGGAAGAAATGGGCCCTTTCTTCCCCCCTCATCTCAGCAGTACACACACGGTAGCCGAAGAAATTGCTGTTTGTTTAAGGACGCCGGCAAGACTATAAAGTGCTCGCGGAAAGTGTTTTTCGGTAAGCAATTTGCGCACGCAACGTACGGCGGAAAATAACTACAATTTTCTGCCCAGCGAAGCGCCCGGCCGTGTTCGTCCGGGGCGATTTTCACAACGGGCCCACCGGACGAGTGGTATTTTGGAATGAATGAATGGGTTTTAATTATTAAATTAAAATATTAATCTTGCGCTACACGGTAAAAGGGGTCGAGTCGGGACCGTCCGGGAGAAAGACGTGTAAATGAGATAGCCAGCCCATACGCTGGCCATAATCAGGCTGAATCTTTCAGAAGAATGCCTGCTTTGCAAAGGACATCGAAAGAGGTGTATGTTGGGAAGGTTCGAGGTGACCAGAAAATCAGAAAGAGGACACTCGACACTCGTAGTAGGCAATGGTTTTCTTTTTTTTCACAAAGTGAAAAAAGATCAAATTAAACAGACACACGGGAAAGAAAAATCAGTTATGTTTTTTTTTAACATTGTCTCTTTTTTTGTGAAAAACAATTTTCAGTGTTTTCACTAACAAACAATTGGATTATTGATTTTCATACTTTTGAAAATCTACAAACGATCGTTACGTACCCAGACAAATCTCTAAATCCCAAGTCAATGAAACCACCGTTAAGTCCTCCTAGTATTCTATCGTTCAACGTTGCTGATTTAAAAAAAACTAACTATTTCCACTTCTTGGTACAATTTGATTTTCAGGGTGCTATTGCACACATGCTTTACCATCTTGTTTCTTCATAACCCACAGCGATAAGCATGAATACAAGATCTGTATCAACAAGTGTTCCATCCAACAATGTTATGGATAATTTTACAATTTACATTAAACACAAAGGTACCGATAGGTCCATGCCAGCAAATCACTGGAAACGGAACTACGAGACGGCATCATTCTGTTAAGGAGAAAAAGGTTCAAGTCTTCTTAACGACAGCATCTTCTGCATGGTGAAAGATGAATCACTGCTATGCAAAGCGGAATTAACACATGCAGATTCGTGTGCAGCATGGGTGTTGCATACTTGTTGCCATTACCTTTTCTAGACCGGAGCCCCACGGGAGAGATGCGTGATGTGTCACGCATGGGCAGCAGACACATAAATAAACACATAACCGCCACGGCACGTCCAAATGCGGTAACGCGGCATACGGATCATCCTAAATGGGACACATTTGAAGAAAATGCTTTTTTAACTCTTTCTCAACCATCCCTCTCCAGGACGGCGATCTGTTTAAGGGCGCTTGGCAGAGCGAAGGTAATAAAAATTGATCCAGACTCTATCTGCAACGATCAGTCTATGGGTATGCATCGTAAGCCAAAGAACTCCGATGGAACTGTTGCCCTACTGACGGTCTAATTTAGCTTTCCAGTTCTGTTTCAGTCCGGAGCATGGTACGAACACTAAAGCGCGGTCATTCCGCCCAAGACGAAAGTTTCTTATTGCTATACCCGATGAACGATAAATGCAAAGATCGATCAAGTGCTTAAGAAAGGTTATAAATAATAAATAGAACAATAATATAATGTAAGTATACAACAAAACCACACGATTTCTTTGGAAAATCCACAGGTAAAAAAGTTGTTTATACACTTACCCGGTCCAATGGAACTTTTAAGGCAACAAATCTGCCGGCCACAGGATTTCCATACAAGGTATAGTCAAACCAACTGGAAGTAAATGGAACATTTAACATGTCATTCACAGTAAACTTAATTATTTTAACTAAAAAGTGCTTAAAATTACTAAAAACTTTATTTTATTACCGATCAGGGACACCTTTCATGTTTTCCTCGCGTGCGGATACTAGCGTTGACAGAATACCCTTGACGGAATCCAAAGGATTGGATCCCATATGGCGGATTTGGATCAACTTTGATTCGCTTGAGATTTAAATCAGATTTGATTTGTTTGGGACTCTCGTTTTTTGTATGAATTTACTGAGATGAAGATTATCAACATTTTTATTTTCTAACATAAATCATACAAATTAATTCAAGAAATGATAGAAATTATCGGCATGTTGAATGTGCACAGATAACGACTTGGGATTCGGACTCGGAGATCCGAATTCGATTTCCCACCACTTGCTCAAACAAAAATGACAGCTATGTTCAACGAAAATCTAGGTTTATACAACATTCTCACTATAGTGAGAAAGTAAGGACGTTGCTTCTTCACCTGAGTAGTGTTGGGAAAATCGATTCCCGGTTGAGATTCCAATCTTTCGATTCAAACCCATTTGGAGATTCGGATCTCCGAATCCGAATCCCAATCCGTCATATCATACATGCACATCTATCTTGCGAATTTTCACATGCTTTGTTTAACTCATTGAATGATTCCATATTCGTTCTACTGTATTTCTTTGTTAAAAATAGGTTCATGAATGTTTTTCGAACCTAAGTTAAATCGTACAAAAACCTTTATCTATGTCCAATCCTTTCTTATCAGCGCCCGATTTGATTCGTGTCCCAACCTAATCAAATTTTTAAAATCCATCAGATGGGATTTAAATCTTTGGAATCCGTCTAGGGATCGAGTCTTCAGGTCTTCCAAATCCCGATTCTGCCAACACTACACCTGAGCGAGAAGATTGTTTTTGGCAAATGTTGACATGCCGGGAAAGCCGGGAAATACTTGTTTTGATTGATTGTAGCAAAATTGCACGAGGTTCGGTGGTTCTGGTACCCTTTCTATCAACTCTAGGTGCAGGCAGGAACGAAAGTCTCTCAAAATGGCCCAAAATTCGGACGCCGTGAAACAGGCCATGTTTGAGGAGCTGCAGAAAATATTGAACCCTGATTCGGAGCAGAGAAAGTCCGCCGAAGCTCGGCTGGCGCAATTAAAATTTACAGAATGTAAATACACGAACGAACGATGCTGGGTGGCCCACAGAATACCAATCAAATGGTTTATAATTTTTCGCAGGGTATGGAGTGAATTTGGCTGAATTTACCATCGACCAGCAAATACACATTGGATTGCGGCAACTGGCATCGGTTATGCTGAAGCAGTATGTTGACGATTGCTGGACCGATGGAGGCGACGATGTGGGCGAAGATTTGGCCGCGCTGGGAAATGTTCCGAGCAGCTCTAGCGCAGTGCTTCTAGTGAACGATGATGCGAAGCGGCGAATAAAGCAGATCCTTCCCGAAGGTCTTTATGACCAAAACAGCAAGGTAAACGTACACTTACATTCATACAAGCTGAGTGTGCAAGCTAACATCCGTTCCTAATCGTTGCCAAACAGATACGCTCGGTCGTAGCCTACTGCATTGCCAATATTGCACTCTACGATTGGCCCGGAGACTGGCAGGAGCTGTTCGATGTGATCGTAAAATGTTTGAGTGGAACGGAAAACTCCATCGACGGTGCGATGAAGGTGTTGGTCGAATTCACGCTCGAGCTGGACAAACAGATTGCCGACGTTGCCCCGTTGATACTGTCTGAGGTTTATCGCATATTTACCGCCGACACGGTGTACAATGTAACGGCGCGAAAATACGCAGTAGAAATCCTGTATGCGCTACTGCGTGCCATCAACAACCAGATTGAAACGAGGCAGCAAAAGTCCGCCATTCTCGATCCGGTCTTGCCCAACTTTATGCAACGACTCATCGAAGGCCTCACTGCACCGAATGGAGCGCACAGTAGTTTTCAGCTGAAAACGCAAATCATTAAAGGTAAGGTTTTTATTTTTTATTCATCTAAAATCAGCTTGTCGACAAGAATCCCATTTGTTGCGTTTCCAGTGCTAAAGTACATGATGTCCGATATGTCCAAGTTCGTTCAGCCATACCTTGGTACGATACTTCCCACCATCTGGCAACTGCTCACGCAGCTGGCAGACTTTTACGTGAAAGTGGTGGTGAACGAAATCGAAACGGCTCCTTTCAACGGAACCGAGCAGGACGACGACGAGGTGGACGATTTCGTGCAGATGATTCTGCAAATCTTCGAGTTCGTGCACACCATCATCGAGATGAAGAAGTACAAGGCAGCCATCACGAACGTGCTCACCGATCTGGTGTACATAACGGTGCTGTACATGCAAATCACGGAAGAGCAGTCGCAATCGTGGCTGGAAGACCCGGAAAAGTTCGTCGACGACGAAGACGAGCAGGGCGTTGAGTTTACGATTCGCACGACGGCGCACGATGTGCTGCTGATAGTGGGGCAGGAGTACGAGAAGCAGCTGCTGCCCTGCTTCACGGAAGCACTTGGCAAGCACAGTGCGGTGGCGGATGTGGATCGTAATGCGGGTAACCCATACTGGTGGAAGATTCACGAATCGTCCCTGTTGGCGGTAGGGTCTTTCAAGGATCTGATCGTTGAAAACCCCAACGGGTTCGATATGGGACAGTATTTGGCGCTGATCAAGATGCTCATGGAAAGTCAGGCTTCACCGTATCTGCTTGGCCGGTGTCTCTGGTTGTTAAGCCGGTTCTGCGAGTGTGATATACTACGGCAGCCGTTCATGGAGCAGATCGTTAATGTGACCATCGACAGTCTGGCGCTGGACAAACCGGTCACGCTGAGAATCATGGCCGCCAGGTGTGATGCAAAAAATATAAATGGTCAAAACGGCATGGCAGTAACCATCTTTCGACCACTTTTCTCCCATTCAGGGCCATTTTCGGTTTCTGCACTAACCTCAAAGCGAACACCGACGAGCGACACGTGTTGATTATGTCGAAACTGGAACACTTTTTCGATGGGCTGGTCCCGTTGTTCCAGCAGTCTCAAAATACCGTACTAGGTCTGTTGCTGGAAGCCATGAGTGCTATCATATCGGTAAGCACGTTCTTAATGTGAATAATATTTAAATTGTCACATTTTATTAAAATTTTCAAAAATACCGTCATACGTCCTCATCTTACCATGTTCGGTTTAAACCGTATAAATTGCGACAAATTATTAAGTTGTTCATATTTTCTTCAAAATCACAATTTCGTCAACATTTCTTACTACTAAATGCATTCTATGTTAAAAACTGATTTAATAGTTGCATGATTTCCTTTCTACCTTTGGTTTTATCGAGACTGAACCCCAGCTCTTGAAAAAGTTTCTGAAAATATAATGTCTAGAAGTCCTTTTTCTTATCGCTTTCCATTCCAGTTTGACGTCAACGTGACGGCCACCATCTGCCCGAAGGTGATCGATCTAACGATGAGCATCTTCCAGAAGTACCACGACGATCGCTTCCTGTTGGAAATGGTGCAAGATGTGTTGAAGATTCTGTCGCAAAATCCCTTCTGTTTGCTGCCTCTGCAGGATCGTATCATTCCAACGCTGGTGGCGATACTCAACAGCGATCAGGGTACGGCGGAGCAAACGCTGCTAGCGCCAGACATTGCACTGGATGTGCTGCAAACACTCGTCAAATACTCGCAGGCTCCCCTCAGCGATGCGATGATCGAGAGCGCCTTCCCGTCGGCCGTCCACTGCATTCTGCGCTCGGAAGACCACTCGGTGATGCAGGCGGGGGGCGAATGCCTCCGTTCGTTTCTGGCCGTCTCGCCGGAGCAGATCTGCCGCTACAAGAATGGCGAGGGGTTAAATTACGTCCTGCAGGTGGCTACAATGCTGCTCAATCCGATGAACACCGAGTCAACGGCTTCGTTTATCGGACGGCTCGTTATTACGATCATTACGAAGGTGGGCAGTTTGCTGGGCGACTCGGTCGATCTGTTGCTGAAAGCGGTGATCAGCAAAATGCAGCTGGTCGAAAGCCTGAACGTTATCATGAGCTTGGTAACCATTTTCGCCCATCTGATCCTGCTGCAACTCGATGCGGTGATGAACTTCCTAAGCACGGTACCGGGCCCAACGGGTGAAACGGCAATGTGCTTCGTGCTGGCCAACTGGCTCAGCCGGCAGCATCTATTCTACGGGCAGTACGAGCGGAAGGTAACCACGCTCGCACTCTGCAAGCTATTCGAGCACGGTGTCACGACGAAAGACGATCGGCTGAACACGGTCATGATCAAGGAGCAGCAGCAGATTCCGGCAGCCGGTGCAAATCCAAATGCCCCCGGACGCCGCACCCGATCGGCCACGGCGAAAACACCGACCGTATGGGTCGATACGCCAGTGTTGGTAAAAATTTTCAAACTACTGCTGCACGAGCTAGCCAACCTGCGCGAAGCAAAGGATGCTCGGACTAAGAACTTGGAGGACAGCGAGGACGAAGGTAACAGCACGAGCGATGACGAAACGGATGACACCAGCGTAGATGGGGCCAAGATTTCTTCGATCGCAGCATTGCTTCATCTAGATGAAGGTTTGATTATGACTTCCGCTTAAACTCTAGTCTCTTTGAAAAACTCCACAATGCTAAAAAAAATGAAATGTCCTTTATGCTGCTCTTTTCAGGTGATGATGAAGAAGAGGACGAAGATGAGCGCCAACTGATGGCGGAACTGATGAACGATCCTATCTTCCAGTGCGATACAACCGAATATCTAACCAAATTTATCGAAGGCTTCAGTCAACACGAAAATTTCCGCGCCTTCCTGGAAAAGATCGACGAAGCGGAAAAGAAAATACTCCAGAGCTTCAATATTTCTCTGATGTAAAAGCCTATATTGCAGCTTTGGGTTCAGTACTCCCCACATTTCAACAGAAAAATTGTGTTTCGTTATCTTCATCAATGAAGAAAAAAAAACGTCGGCTTTACAATACCCGTTTGGTTTGCAACGTGTTTAATACATTTTGTAAAATATATAATCAAAATTGCAAATATCCTCTGTGTTTATTTTGTAATTTATTGCAAAACAAACCTGCCATGTGCTCGCCGTGGCAATAACGCCAAATTTAAAAAGCAATAAGATGTTAGGCTATCCCATCCCTTTTTACAAGATGAATAATATTCTTTTCCATTTTTGATTAGTTTGATTGTGATATTTTTCCTTTCCTTTCTAAACTTTTCTTTGTTGAAGCGTACGTTTTGTCTTTTCATTCCAAAACTCCATTTGGTTGTATTTTGACTGGTTTGATGTTGAGTTTTGTCGCTGGCTGTTTTTAAGGATAATCTATAGTATTATTGTATGGTCACTCGAACCCTCGCGATCCACCTCCGCCACCCAGCCGCCAGAGAGACAAGCGCCATTTTGATCCTTTTTACTGTTTGCTTCTCTCTTTCCATCCGTTACCCGGGGAGGGTACCAGAAGTGGAGGAAGATCCGCCTGTTATCCCATCCACTCATATATAAACTAACTGATTACGACGACGACGATGACGACGCTGCATACATGGCTTTATTTTAAATAAACACGGATTTCAAACATCGCGATCAGCAGCTACGTTAGGGCGGTCGGCAACCGGCACCAGTGTGCGCGCTTAGGAGTCCGTCAGGCCTGGAATGCTCTCGTCGTCTGAATCTTCCTGATCCTCGCCGAGATCGTCAAAGGACAGTTTATCGCTGTTCTGGTTGGCGCTCAGCATTTCCATCAGGTCCATTTTATCATCTGAAACCCAAAGGCAAGCATTATTTTACTTTCGACAATCTAAGCACGCCTACTGCAGTGATGGTTACTACTTACTTTCTTCATCGTTAGAACCTTCGTCTTCCCATCGGTTAAAATCTACCTTCAACCAGTGGGGCTTTGTTTTCTCCTTTAGCAGACGCGGCCAGTACGTCTCCTGGGGATCCGCTTTGGCGATCACGAACTCGATGCAACGTTTGATGTTTTTCGCGAACACCTTCTCCGGGTTGATTTTGTTGTAAAACTCAATGTTGAGTTCGTACTTTTTACCTTCCGGCATGCCGACACCGCTGAAGACCATCGTATTTTCGGTGAATCTAGAAAACAGAGTAAACCATATCGAATTGATGGGAACAATCAGTATATCATTGCGTACAGCAAAACGCGAAGCGGAAGGCCGGCGTACGAAACTGGGAACTACTATTTTCGTAAGCGGCGCATTCTCGAACAAACGCTGTTACTATAGCTACTCACTCGTATTTCGGTTCACTGCACTCGATGTTCAACGTCAGGAAGATGGTATCGTACCTTTGAGCCCAGACGGCAGATGGTGGGACACTGTACGGTTCATGGAAAAAGAAAAATGTTACAAACAGCCGGTAAAACGAAAACTACTTGAAATTAACATCTTTTGTCACATGCAAACCAGAAATCTGTCTGGATACCGGCGACGGTAGAGAGGCGGGGGGTTATTGGGAAGAGGCAAAAGGTCGGTGGTGTAAAATTAGTTGCCTTGCGCGATGCATCGGCTAACATTAACCGAAACGCCTCTAACGACGAAAGAGGTTATCATCGACATGATTTCCGCCCTTTTCGTCACTCCTTTCCACGAATCGTGCAGCGCGAACCGGAGTAATTGCAGGTACAATCGATAAAAATGGACGCCGGGAACACGAGAACGATGTGTGAAGAGTGATGGCGAAAAAAGGGACCGAATTACACACGCACGGCACACAGACCCAGTCTGATTAATCACCACATCGGGCAGGTTCATACCGCAGAAAACCGTTTTCCACGGCTACTTACGCTGTTTCTGTAGACATTTCTGCGTTCTTTGTCATAAACCGTTGCGAATGCGGTATGTTTTCTCCGAAACTGCGTGCTTCTTCTTCACGGAACTACACAGGACTTCCGCTATGAACCTTGCGTGCTAGAACGTTTCTGCCGTTTTTCTATTCTTTCTAGTGTTGGCAGAGTCGGGATTCGGAAGATTCGAAGATTCGATCCCTAGACGAATTCCAAAGATTCGAATCCCATTTGACGGATTCTAAAGATTCGAATCACATCTGACAGATTCTAAAGATTTGATTCGATTGGGATTCGAATCAGATTTGATTGGTTTGGGACTCGATTTGATTCGATTTTTACTGGATCTTCGACTGTTTGAATCGACTCACAATGATTTGAGTCGAATTAGTCCCATAATACCCTTATAAATTGCCAATTCGTTAATAACTATTGATTCTTTCAACCGATTTTCACGATCGACCCCTTAAATGAAAGGTCTTTTCAAGACGCGCAACTGCGTTGAAGGTAGGTTTTAGCATAGTTTCTCGTTTTTGATAAAAACCACAGGTGAGAATATGTTCTCCCGAGGGGGCGAAAAGGTAAATCAGGTTGGTTGGCAATTTAGGTTAAAAAAGCAGAGCAGAGCATGTATGATATGACAGATTGGGATTCGGATTCGAAGATCCGGATCTCAGAATGGATTTGAATCGAAAGATTCGAATCCCTGTGGGGATTCAGTTTCCCCATCACTAACTCTTTCACGCCTTCTCGTCTGACCGCTGGTCTGCCACCAGTGTTCATGCCACCGAGTCTGATACTTCATCCTTTCGATTCCTCTACCTTGTCGTTGGAAAAAATATTATCAAAGCTTTTGATTTCAGCTCCAAATGAAGATGCATTTACAAAATGGTTTCAATTATCTGTTAATTTATTTTTTAGTACTCAAAATAACTGCCTTGCTTCGAAGATATTATGAATTAACTAAACTGTTGGTTGCCAATCAAATTGGCAGGTCGTACAGTGCTGGATAGAAAAGAGCAAGCATGGATATCGATATTTTGATATGAATAATAAAAGTAACCTTTTTATTATTAGTCGTTTGAAGAGCATCTGACCAATCAGGATGAAGGAAAAAACTGAATAAAAAACTTTAGAGCAGTGGTAAATATTCACGTGTATCATATCTTTTGTTTTTAATAAGATAGATAAGACACGCAGATCACGCATGAAAAAGAAAAGAAAACCGCAAATGGGTCCACCGCAATGATGACGATGTTGATAATCGCGACGATAGTTGTCTGTCGTGTCTGGTTGTGGGAAGATTAGGCCTGTTAAGGGTTTTTTTGTTGTTTCTTTTACATTGTATTTTGTTCTCCGTTTGCCATATAAACCCCGAATGCTCTGTCATCGTAGTACGTTCCTGGGGCGCATTGCTTCGCAGTACACTCGGTGGACATTAACGGCTAGAACGATGTCAACAAATAAATTTGACCTTCCATCCCGCTACCAGGGTGCCACGAAGAGCGTATGGTAAGTGACGAGTGCTCCCTATTTAGTATTCACACTCAACAGGTTGGTTTGGCAAACTGTGATTCTATTTTACATCCCCAAACCATCCCCCCAATAGGGTGGAGTATATTCAGCTCGCACTGCAATACAAACCGCTCAACCTTGGGCAAGGATTCCCGGATTATCATGCTCCGAAGTATGCACTGGATGCGCTTGCGGCCGCCGCCAACAGCCCGGACCCGTTGGCAAACCAGTACACCCGGGGATTCGGCCATCCTCGTTTGGTGCAGGCGCTGAGTCGCATGTATTCCGGTTTGGTGGGGCGTACGATCAACCCCCTCAGTGAGGTTCTAGTAACAGTTGGCGCTTACGAGGCGCTGTACGCAACGATTCAAGGTCATGTGGACCAAGGGGACGAAGTAATTATTATTGAACCTTTCTTCGATTGCTACGAACCGATGGTCAAAGCCGCTGGCGGTGTTTCGCGATTTATTCCGCTGGTTCCGGTAAGGCATGCTTTGTCTTTAAAAATTCCCTAGCTATGTGTCAGCAATGTTGTGTCATTCTTCATTATTTGCAGATGGTAACCGGTCGAACAATATCCTCCGAAGACTGGAAACTGGATCCCCTGGAATTGGCGAAACTTTTCAATGAGAAAACGAAAATGATCATCATCAACACGCCGCACAATCCCTTGGGAAAAGTAATGAGCCGCCAGGAGTTGCAGATGGTGGCGGATTTGTGCAAAAAATGGGATGTCCTGTGCGTCGCGGACGAAGTCTACGAACACATGGTGTACGAACCGTACGAGCACGTGCGCATCTGCACGCTTCCGGATATGTGGGAACGCACGATAACGATCGGTTCGGCCGGGAAAACTTTTTCCCTCACCGGCTGGAAGATCGGATGGGCTTATGGGCCGGAAAATTTGATGAGAAATTTGCAGATGGTGCACCAGAACTGTGTGTACACGTGCGCCACTCCCATCCAGGAAGCGATTGCGGTTGGTTTTGAAAAGGAACTGAACCAGTTGTCCAGCCCAGAGTGCTACTTCAATAGCATCTCCAAGGAACTAATTACGAAGCGAGATTATATGGCCAGATTTTTGGAGGACATTGGCATGCATCCAACGGTTCCACAGGGTGGATACTTCATGATCGCTGATTGGTCGAAGCTTGCCGGCCAGGTCGATCTGTCGGGAGAAACTGATCCGCGTCGCGACTATCGTTTCACAAAATGGATGACGAAGAATGTGGGGCTGCAGGGAATACCGCCATCGGCGTTCTACGCCGAAGAACACATGTCGCTTGGTGAAGATTTTGTGCGCTACTGCTTTTTCAAGCGGGATGACACCTTGGAGCAAGCATCTAGTATCCTAACGGAATGGAAAAACAATAGCAAGTCTAAGTAAATCTCACCGCTTTCGATAGCAGTTGAAATCGTGGTTAATAACAATAAAAAAACCAACAGCATTTGTATCCAATTACGTAACAGCTGGCTTTGTATTCATTTATTATTGACAACTAAACCTTTCCGCCCGGGTTGACGGCAGGCCATGCACCACAGACTTACGCCGAAAGAAAAACACTTCACTTCAGCAGGATATTTAGTGCATATCGTACACCGATTTCAAAGCCAACTCCGGCTGATCGTAGCCCATCTCCTCAGGGGTAGAAATGCCCAGTTCAGTGAGGGTGGGACGAATTTCCTGCAGCAGATAGGGGTAGATTTCGTTGGTCTTGTCACCGCACTTGTCCTTCACTCCCTCCAGGAAGCGGACAGCCAGCGCATAGTCGTTCAGGCGACGGCAGGCCTTCAGGGCGGAAACGATGATTTTGGGCTCCGGCACCAGATCCATGCCGAGCAGGTCGTTCATGGCCTTGCGGGCCTCCCAGCCATCGATCTCAGGCCGGTTGAAGTACGCCTCATAGCGGCTGTCGAACTCCTCGGCGGTTTCATTGCTGTGCGAGTGACGGACAACCATGGTCGCTCCGACCATCGATTGACTGCTCTTCAGCCCAGCGGCGCTGCGGAGGCCGCCCAACACACGTCCAGCTGCAAAGCGTAGCATCTCTGTGGTACGGAAAAAGTAATATCCTTAGAACGGCCCCGGAGGAGGTAAGAAAACTGCACTGTTTTACAGAAAACTCACTCGATATTGTTCTTCGCAAATGAGCAAAACTTGCACGGACACAAGTGTGTTAAGTAATCGAAGATTTTTTGCACTTTCCGACTTTTGACACCTGACGTTTAATAAAAAGTGAAGGTCTATGAAACCCCGGGTCAGGTAGATTATTCGAAACTGATTGTCAAACTACCCCACATTTGAACCGGATGAAAACAAGGTTAGTGCACCTGAAGGGCGGATTATCTCAACCTTGCACAACAGGAATATTTAAGAAACCCGTTAAAAGTATCTCAAAAACTATTATTTCCTTTCTTTTACTGAATGTATATCAGATAAAATTAAAAACCAAATCCCCCTACGTATTTCGCGAGTAATTCTTTCATTTTCGTAAATTGTACACATATGAATAACGACATACGATGTTCCAATATTTGCCACATTTAGCCCTTGAACCGCGCAACTTTAAGCAGCATATTTATTCATTATACCAATCCAAGAACAGTAAGGTAAAAGACATCACAATAAGAAAGAACAGCACCCAAACTCGGAGTCCAGCGTTACGCTGAATCGCCTGTTTTATCTGCTCATTTGCGTCCCTCACGTTTTCCGTTGACCCCACGACTGTTGAAGCAATGCGATCGATATCAGGCGATTGAATTGATATCTGTAGGAAGAAAAACAAGTAGGTTTTAAGGCCTGAAACTACGTGAAATGATGAAATGATATTACCTTCTCAGAAAACACATCCTGGAGTTGTGCAATGTCGGCCACATTACGCTGGATTTGGTCCACTTCCTCCGACAGCCCCTTCAGTTCATTGTAAAGCTGAACGTTTTCCGACTCGAACATCTGTATATCCTCCGGACTAAGATCGTCATTCTCATATTCGTTATGCATACTATCCTCTTGAATGTCGTCCATCGTTTGGGTGACATTTTTATCCGTATTTCGGGAATTGTCTAAATTTTCGGTGCGATTTGACTGATACGGTGTACCGTCCGCCAGCGCCGGTGCCGTCTCCAGCGGTTTCGTATACAGTTCCGTTTTCATTTTGGGCTGCAGCTTGATGTACTGGATTGTTTCGATCTGGCGCTTGATTCGGAACTGTTTTTGCTCTAGCGCAATCTTGCGTATCGCAGAAGCGTACTCGAGTACGCTCTCAATGACCTGGTACAAGCATTCCTTCGTCTGCTTGCCGACTGGTAGTTCAGCACATTCATGCTTCATTTCGGCTACCATCATGCTCGCGGTACTGAAAATGTGCTCCGATTGTTGATCGATCACGTCCCGCTCGTCGTTCGTCATTGGGGGTGCGGAATTTTTCAGATGCTCCGCCAGCTTCATATAAGCAGCACGGTTCTCCAACAGAAAATCCCTCAGCATCGTAATTTGCTGCTTCAGTTGGGTGGATTTTTTCCATACTTCTAGTTTGGGTGTCTTTTTCGTTAGAATGCGATTCTTGTCCTGCTGTGGGATGCTGTCCGGTGGCAATTTTAGGCGTACCGTTTTCACAGAGGCTTTGAAGAGGGATGTGATATCCATAGTTCACAAATTACACTACTGCCTCCTTTGATCAAAATACGGTTCTGTCATCAGATTGTTTACGTGTGCCGACCAAGGACCATGCTACAAAACAGGTTGATTCAAAGCCGGCTAGTTTGTCGATCACGTTTATAGGGGCGAGTAGGAAATTAGAAGTAAAATCGGATTTATTTTTAATTTCTTTACTTTGCATTATTCGCAGATCGCAATTGCGTTCGTAACTATTTCATGGTAAAACTCCCCATCATCTATTGCTTTGGGGACCCATTTGATAAATCGATTCACGTAGTTTAGTAAATGTCAAGCATTGAATCGGCAAACATAACCACTCGACTCCAGTCGGACGCCTTACATTTGTATCCACACTCCACTGGAAGGGCAAAAAGGAATCGGTCGTTCAGTAGAGGTTAAGAAGTCATCGTGACAAGACCTGCAACGCGCGTGGATCCATCTGGTGTGCCTATTTTGTTGCCTTTTCTGATTCAGTAACCTTTATCTTACAAGCACCAAAATGCCGACTTACCACAAACCGGAAGCCAAGACCATCCAGGAGCTGAAGGATATCGCCCACAAGCTGCGTATCGATTCGATTAACGCAACGCAGGCTTCGAAATCGGGGTAAGTCGAAAGGTGGCGGCACATATCGTGGGGAACCACGAGGGTGAACGTGGTGCACACCAGATTGCACTGGAAAGATAGCCGCGCGGTGACAAACGCAAATAACGCTGTGTAACAGCGAGCGAGCCGCGAAAGACGTAAAACGAACGAGCCCTTTCACCGGCTTTCGCATTCCTCCTATTTGGCCAGTTTATTTCTGGTGGCGTAATGCCGGCTCATTGCAAAAAAAAAAAACGCGCCTGCTGTAAAACAAGCACAAAACAAGTTCCCGGCTTCCGTTGGGGACGCTCTGGAAGCGAGGTTTGGGGACAGAGCGAAACGACATGAGTCTGTATTGGGGCAGAGACTGACGCGCTAGAGAAGCGGCCAGCAGCATCAGCAATCTCTCTCGCGCGTATTGTGGAGGCACGACACCACGTCGGTGTCCGATATGATGGAGATTTCTAAGTTTAAATTTCAAGCCCTCGTGTTTCATTCGTCCTTAGAAATTTGTACGGCCAGGGTTGGCAGGTGAAAGGAATATGCAGGCGTTTTAGAACGTCTATTCTCTGGCGAGCTTCGTGCCCATGAAATGGTTTGCATTGAAACTTTACTTAATCCTATGCGCGACCATGTGCGAGCATTGATTTGAAAAATCGAACGATCGAAACGCGATCGCGACCACCACAAAAAAGCAGGGCTCGATCCATGGTCTCGGTCCATCATATGGATTTGTGTGCACATATATTTTTCGAAGGTTAAAAAGAGGTCAAACGTATACCGTATCGCAAGTTCAAATGGATTCGAGTCATGCGGTACGACGACGACGACGTGTGGTGCCCTCAACATGGAGCTGATGGGGGTCCTCGGCCGATAGATCGGCAATTGTGTTCATGACGCAAGGGTAGCCACTCCGCCATGCTACGATTTCCACCTTCCGTGTCCGCCGGAGCCCAAGGTTGTCATAAAGTTGCAAAAAACAATAATGAAATCTCTAAAGACGAATAAATATAAACAATTGATAACCATCCATCGAAGCAGGCAGTAGGGAAGGAAGTTGGGTTTTTTTTTGCCCAAGATGCAGAGGATGACTTGGCGTCCCCGTCACGAACACAGTCGCACACGCAATGGCCGATCTGATGGTACCGCGCCGCCGACTGTGTTACGTGCGGCGATACGGTACGATGGTTGACACACACTTGAGGCGAATTTTATTTGATGATACACTATATCAGGGACGAGCGGTTTTTATCACTCTACAATTTTTCCTTTCCTTTCTTTCAACTTTTCCCCTCCCGCGCAGCCATCCGACGTCATGTGCTTCGATCGCGGAAATCATGTCGGTGCTGTTCTTCAACACGATGCGTTACAAAATCTCTGCTCCCCGCGATGCTTCGTCGGATCGGTTTATCTTGTCGAAGGGTCACGCTGCGCCGATCCTGTATGCGGCCTGGGCCGAAGCTGGCCTGTTCCCCGTGGAGGATCTGATGAATCTGCGCAAGATCGACTCGGATCTCGAGGGTCACCCGACGCCTAGACTGAACTTCATCGACGTCGGTACTGGCTCGCTCGGCCAGGGTGTAGCGGTCGCATGCGGTATGGCGTACGTGGGCAAGAACATTGACCAAGCCGACTACCGGACGTACGTGCTGGTAGGCGATGGCGAATCGGCCGAGGGTTCGATCTGGGAATCGCTGCACTTTGCCGGCTACTACAAACTGAGCAATCTGTGCGTTATCTTTGATGTGAACCGGCTTGGTCAGTCGGAGCCGACCTCGCTGCAGCATCAGATGGAGGTGTACCGCAAGCGGCTGGATGCGTTCGGCTTCAATGCGATCGTTGTCGACGGTCACGACGTGGAGGAGCTCTGCAAGGCGTTCTTTGAAGCATCCTGTACCACCGACCGCCCAACGGCGATCATTGCTAAGACGTTCAAGGGCAAACACTTCCCCAATATCGAGGATCTCGAAAACTGGCACGGCAAACCACTGGGCGACGCAGCTGCCGGAGTCGTCGAGCATCTGAAGAAACTGATCCGCAACTCGGGTCCGATCACAGTGGCCCCTGCATCACCGCAAAAGGAAAACGCACCGAAGGTGAGCATCAAGAACATCCAGCTGGCCACTCCACCTGCCTATCAGAAGGGCGAGGAGATCGCCACGCGCCTCGCGTACGGTACCGCGCTGGCAAAGATCGCCATGAACAACGACCGTGTGATCGCCCTGGATGGCGATACGAAGAACTCGACCTACTCGGACAAACTGCGCAAGGCGTTCCCGGAGCGATTCATCGAGTGTTTCATCGCCGAGCAGAATCTTGTCGGCGTTGCGATCGGTGCTGCCTGTCGCGATCGTACCGTGGCGTTTGTGTCCACCTTTGCGACGTTCTTCACCCGCGCCTTTGATCAGATCCGCATGGGTGCCATCTCGCAGACGAACGTGAACTTTGTTGGCTCGCACTGCGGTGTCAGCATCGGTGAGGATGGTCCGAGCCAGATGGGTCTGGAGGACATCGCTATGTTCCGTACGATCCCGGGAAGCACCGTGTTCTATCCGGCCGACGCTGTTAGCACGGAGCGAGCAGTTGAGATGGCTGCCAACACGCCCGGAGTGTGCTTCATTCGTACCTCGCGCCCCAATACTGCTGTTATCTACGAGAATAACGAAAAGTTCGAGGTAAATAACTCGCCTTAGATGATTTTATAATTATTTATTACAACTTTCCATACGATGCTAATCTTTTTCCGGCAGATTGGTCGCTGCAAGGTAGTGAAGCAAAATGAAAACGACTCCGTGCTACTCATCGGTGCCGGTATTACGCTCTACGAAGCGCTAAAGGCTGCTGGCGAGCTGGAAAAGAGCGGCATCCACTGTCGCGTCATTGATCCGTTCACCGTCAAACCGCTGGACAAGGAAGGAATCGTCAAGCACGGAACCCAGTGCGGTGGACGTGTTGTCGTCGTTGAAGATCATTACAAGTACGTTGGTCGGATGTGTGGGAAAGCAGCGTCCAATGGCAATGGGTTACGTTTCTAATAATTGCGTTTTCATCTTTTCTTTTATCACTTCTCACTTCAAACAGACAAGGTGGATTGGGTGAAGCCGTTCTCTCGGCGCTGGCCGACCAGAGGAACTTTGTCGTGAAGCACTTGGGTGTCGAGCAGCTGCCGCGTTCGGGCCCACCGTCCGTGCTGGTCGATATGTTTGGTATTTCGGCACGTTCTGTTGCCGCCGCGGTGCATGAAATCATAAAGATGTAAATCACGCCCGCGTGCTTCCCGCTTCAGCCAAAATTATCCTTCAGGGGAAGCATTCCCACAAGGAGACAAATTTCCCTCCTCGGTTGACTGCGAGCACAAGATGATTCTCATTGGACCATTATGTTTTTTTCTCTATTTTTCTTTACTTCCTTATTATTTTTCCTCTGTTGCTTCTCCGTGGGCTGCTTGGGTGTTTGGGTATTGAATAGATCACGTGTTAAAATATGAGTAACAAGGTTACACCGCTGTTAAAATCCTCTCTAAATTTCTCAATGTCATTGTACAATCCACTGGCCCAACCATATCATCCGGTACGGGAGACCGTCGTGTTGGTCGGCTTGCAATGGTAGCATTTGCGCTAAAGTCCGTTTAATAAATACACAAAAATATGACGAACTAATTCAGAACGGTGTTCAATGGTAAATGATTCCGAAAATCTTAATCCGTAACTGATCTGGAGAGTAACGGTGATTAAAGATAAGTTACATAAATGGTTGAAGACAAAACTGGTGTATGGTTGCACCCGACATATAGGAATGGAATAGCCAATTTGTTAATAATTAATCTTAATTAATAATAATGTACTTGAAAACCAAATTGCAGTGAATCTACCTAGTTGTAGATTTGAAAATAATAAACCCTCGTGCACACTTCATATTGGCGCTGAAATTAAAGTCCCCAACTCGGACACACTAAACGTAGCAGACGTCGGTTCAAATTCGAATCTACCGCATGAGAGAGAGAGCGGAAAAGTGAAAGAGAGAGGCACACGAATTGTGGTACACAAATCTTTTTCCCAAGTCACAGTTTACAGTGAAACCGACACTGCTGCAGTGCACTGGACGATTCACGCAGTGCGTGTACGTGTTTTTGATCGTTAGTTATTTCCGTTTTTATTGTCGTTTGTGTTTTTTACCCGTTATCGACACGTCGGCTGTTAAAGTGCACTGTAGTAGCTGGCACACAGTGGTTCGACGACCATAAATTCCGATACCGCAAACGCCATACTGCATGCGCCAGAACGAAGCAAGAACGCCATTGTAGATTGCTGCTGCACAACGACGTTAATACCTTGCAGATTACCGTCTATTGAATCTCAGCAATGCATCCTGCAATGAAGCTGCAGCTGTAGAAAGTCTACGAATTGACCGAGACGAAGAGCCCTGAATAATTGGGTAAGTTTTGCAAAATTGATGCGTTTTTCAGTGATGATAGTGAGAAGGGAAAAAGAGGAAGCAAAAGGGTCGTTTTGCGTCCGCAGTCGCTCTCGTCACTGTTTTCGTACTGGTCTGGGAGTGTGAAAGAGGTGAAGCTAATATACACGGGGATCACAGTGAAAAAACTAACACGAAGCGTGAAGAAGTACATCAGGAGAATGTGAAGAGAAGTTCCGTTTTCGTGTAGTACACGGGACGAAAGTACAACCGAGCGCGGAGAGCAAAAAGAGAAGGAAGTTGGATGAGAAAGAGAACAAGCAAAAAAAACGAGGGAATTTGTCATCGCGACTGCCGTGCAATGGTGTTTTCCTGGATGTTGTTCCGTCTGTGGAAATTGCAGGGAAAATAGCCTCGAAAATCAGTCCCAACCCTGATCGTGGCCGTACCCAGGTGAGGATGAGTGCAGAAAGATTGCCATTGTGCCATCGTAAGTGGTGATTTTCGCTGGGAAAATCGAGAAAACAAGAGTTGCGTTTTCGGAAACCTTCCGTCGCGCGGTGGAGAAGGCCGTTACGGGCGACGACGACGACGACGACGACACAAAATCGATAAACAGCATGAACTTGGGGACGCTAGGAGTAGTGCGCCCACTTGGATGGATATTCAGTGCGACCGTTTAGCCATCAAACACAATCCTCCAAGGTAGCTGGTAAAATGGAGTGGTGCCTGTTTACAAATGCTACCTTTGGCCTGACACGGGTCAGTAGTTGGGGTTGTACCGAATCGCCGTTCACTTCCGAGTTCCAAGAGCGAGGAGAAAGTTTGATAGGTTTTTTTTGTTTGTTTGTGGGCTCGTACTGGGCTACGGGCTAACATCGTTATTGTAACCAAGCGCGCGACCCCAAAAGTAGAAAGGCTTTTCCGATGATGATGGCGACCAGACCACTGTCAGCTGTCGTACATGTGTGTGTGTGTGTATGTGTATTTGGGAGGATGCAAGAAGAAAGCATCATTAGTATCAAGCTGGTCATGGGAATTGGGGTTAGGAAATGAGGTTTCGGGAGAAAACAGTAAAAGGAGGAGGCTGTGATTTTGGCCCCGTGTCTAATGCATTTCTATTGTATTTTATTCATTTCAGACCCCCGCGCAATCGACGTGCTATACGTGTGACCTGTGGTGTATAGTGCAACTGCACATTGCCGGGGTGGGCAGGAGGCATCTTAAAGAGCAACAAAAAACAACAGTATAGTTTACAAACAGTTCATAAACTCCACAGTAGGCTACGATGGAGGAAGATACGGAGTACAAGAAGCTACCGATCGACGAACGCTGCGTCCACAAGCTCTGGAAGGCTCGCGTCGACGGCTACGAGGAAGCAGCGAAACTGTTCCGCACCATCGACGACGAGAAGTCGCCCGAGTGGAATAAATATCTCGGCCTGATCAAAAAGTTTGTCGTCGACAGCAATGCGGCCGCACAGGAGAAAGGCCTCGAGACGGCACTGGTGTTCGTGGAGAACAGTGGCAACGCGGGCAAAACGGTCGGCGAGGTAATGGGCGGCATTGTGGGCAAGTGCATCGGTGCGCCCAAGACCAAAACGAAGGAACTGGCCGTGCAGATCACGCTGATGTACGTCGAGATCGAGCGGCAGGAGACCGTGCTCGAGGAGCTGCTGAAGGGCACGGAGCAGAAAAATCCCAAAATAGTGGCCGCCTGTGTCGTCGCGATTACGCTGGCACTCCGGGAGTTTGGTAACAAGGTGATCAACATCAAGCCGATCGTGAAGCGGCTGCCGGCACTACTGAGCGACCGCGATAAGACGGTTCGCGACGAATCGAAAGCGCTTACGGTAGAGATCTACCGGTGGATCGGGGCAGCCTTCAAATCACAGATCGCTTCGCTGCCAGCCGTGCTGTTGACCGAGCTGGACGCCGAGTTCGAGAAGATTGGCAGCGAAAAGGCCACACCGGTACGATACCTCCGGTCGCAACAGGAAAAACAACTACAGATTGCTGTCGCGCAGAGCGCCGATGGTAACGAGGGCGAAGATGATGGAGACGGTGGCGACGGGGGTGACGCTGGTGAAGAAATCGATCCGATGGATCTGATCGATCCGGTCGACATACTGTCGAAGCTTCCGAAGGATTTCTACGAAAAGCTGGAGGCGAAAAAATGGCAAGAACGCAAGGAATCGCTGGAGGCGCTCGAAACACTGCTGCAAAACCCAAAATTACAGCCGGGCGACTACGGAGACGTGGTGCGTGCGCTGAAGAAAGTGATCACAAAAGACACGAATGTGGTGCTCGTGGCTCTGGGTGGAAAATGCTTGGCCATGCTGGCGAAGGGATTGGCAAAGAAATTCAACACATACGCGGGGGTAAGTAGAACGAATGGTTAAAATTAAAAAGTGAATTAAAAGTTGCGAAGATCTCTCATATAACGCAAATGTTTTTGTAAACAATGTTAATTAACTAGCAACACAGAAACTGCTATAGAAGTCAGGCATTATTTTTACCAATCTTACAAATGAAATTTATATCGCATAAATGGGATTTACACAACATTTCCAATAAAAGATCTGATCAAGATCTGCTTTACAGTAACGCGCACTTGCTATGAATAAATTCGATGTATTCCGGTAATCATTATAACCTTTTTTTCTATTTCAATCCCTACCAGGCATGCGTTCCGGCGATATTGGAAAAGTTTAAAGAGAAGAAAAGCAACGTCGTGACGGCACTCCGTGATGCGATCGATGCGATTTACCCGTCCACCACCATGGAGGCCATCCTGGAGGACGTGTTGGAAGCGCTGGGGAATAAAAATCCGAGCGTCAAAACCGAAACCGCCTCCTTCCTGGCGCGCTCGTTCACTAAAACCGTTCCGACGGTGCTGACGAAGAAAATTCTGAAGCCACTGGTGGCGGCACTGCTGAAAACACTCAATGAGTCCGATCCGGGCGTGCGGGACGCATCGGCGGACGCCCTCGGTACAGCGATGAAGCTCGTGGGCGAAAAAACCATCGGCCCGTACCTGACCGAAGTAGACGCGCTCAAGATGGCGAAGATAAAGGAGTGTTGCGAGCGAGCTGTTATTACGGTGAAGATTCCTGCTGCGCGAAAGGAACGGCCTGCCACTGCACCGGCTAAAACGACGACCGGCGGTGCGACGGTAAAGAAAGCTCCGTCGGAGACAAAAATAGCTCCCGGCGGTACTGCTACCCAGCGTCCGGCGACGGCAACGGTCGTGAAAAAGGTTGTTTCCGGTGGAGGACTTAAAAAAAGTGCAACCGGTGGCTCGCTGGGTGGCTCGAAAGGAGGAGCTGGCTCTAAGGGAGGAGCCGCTGCGCAGTCGGTAGCAAACACGGAAAAGGATCTCTCCCAGGAGGAGGTGGACGAGCGAGCGAGCGAGCTGTTGCCGGCGGAAGCGGTCGGAGGGCTTGTCGATGCCAACTGGAAAACGCGCCTCGGGGCGGTAGAAGCATTCGCTGCGGCCGTACCGGGACTGGAGGCGAAGGCGGGTCTGTCGCAAGTCCTGTTACGCTCGTTGGCCAAAAAACCAGGCCTGAAAGACACCAATTTTCAGGTGCTGAAGGTAAAACTCGAAACGGTCCGTGTGATCGTAGAACGATATGGTATCACGACGACCACGGCCGAATATCTACTGATCGACGTGACGGAGAAGCTGGGCGATGCGAAGAATGGGTCGAGTGCGGCGGCCGCCCTTACGGCCATCGCAGAAGGCGGTGCCAGGCTGGACTGGACCGTGCAGCGCGTGATGGAGTTTGCGTTCGAGCAGCAAAAGTCTCCCAAGGTGCAGCAGGAGGCGCTGGTTTGGGTGTCGACGGCACTGCGCGAGTTCGGGTTCGCGGTCGAGCCGAAGGGCTTGATCGAGAGTGCCCGAAAGGCGGTTCAAAGCATCAATCCGGCCGTGCGCACCGCTGGCATCACGCTTCTCGGCACGATGTACCTCTTTATGGGCCAACCGTTGACAATGTTCTTCGATGGGGAGAAACCGGCGCTCAAGCAGCAAATTATGGCAGAGTTTGAGAGATGCGCTGGACAAAAACCACCCGCCCCAACGCGAGGCGCCTCGAAGTCGGCGACCGCTGGAGGAAATGATGACGAAGATGACGATGGAGGTGGTGGTGGTGGCGGCGATGATTCTGCCCCGATGGTCAACCTGAATGATCTGCTCCCACGGGTGGACATATCCGGGCAAATTACGGAATCGCTACTGGCCGAGCTTTCGGACAAGAATTGGAAAACGCGCAACGAAGGTTTGATTAAGCTGCAGACGATCATTGCCGAGGCGAAACTGATCAAGTCCTCGCTGGGGGATCTCCCGCAAGTGCTTGCCCAGCGCCTTATCGACAGCAATGCGAAGATTGCGCAAACTTCGGTCGAAATCTGTCAGCAGATGGCGATCGCAATGGGTCCGCCCTGTCGGCAGTACGTTCGGGCGTTTTTCCCCGGCTTCCTCAAGGGCCTCGGTGACGGAAAGAGTTTCATCCGGAGCGCCTGCCTCGGTTGCATCAACACTTGGGGTGAACAGGCGGGCTATAAAGACTTTTTCGACGGTGAAATGATCGCGGACGCACTGAAGGCGGGCAGTCCGGCACTGCGGACGGAACTGTACGCGTGGCTGGCGGAGAAACTGCCCGGCCTACCGCCGAAGAGCATCGCAAAGGACGAGCTGTTGGCGATGCTCCCGCATCTGTACACGCACATCACCGATCGGAGTGCGGATGTGCGTAAGAACGCCAACGACGCCATCTTGGGCGTGATGATCCATCTCGGGTACGACGCGATGGTGAAGGCGCTCGACAAGCAGAAGCCAATCTCGCGCAAGGATATCCAGGCGGCGCTGGATAAGGCACGCCCGAGCTTACCCGTTAAGGCCGCACCACCACCGAAGGCGGCTCCGGTGGCGGACGAGGGTGGTGCTGGCAGTAAGCTGAAGCTGAAGGCACCCAAATCGGCCGGCGCTGGAGGAGGTGCTGGTGGGCGTGCTGGGGCAGCGGGTGGAGCAGCCGGCGCGGACAAGGGTGGTGTGGTGGGTGCGGGCTCTGGCGGTGCTGCCGGTGGTGCCAGTTCGACGTCGCGCAAAAAGGAAGAAGATGCCGACTCGGCCGCTCCCCTGCTAGCCGTGAATGGGCTAAAGAAGCAACGGTTCGTCGACGAGCAGAAGCTGAAGGTTCTGAAGTGGTCGTTCACTACACCTCGCGAGGAGTTCCACGAGCTACTGCGGGAACAGATGCAGACGGCCAACGTGAACAAGGCGCTGATGGTAAACATGTTCCACGACGATTTCCGCTACCATCTGAAGGTGATCGATGCGCTGATGGAAGACCTAGCCACGAACGAGGAAGCGCTCATTTGCAACCTGGATTTGGTGATGAAGTGGCTTTCGTTGCGCTTCTACGATACCAACCCGTCGGTGCTGCTGAAGGGCCTGGAGTACCTGAATCAGGTGTTTCAGCGGCTCGTCGATCGGCAGTACGTGCTGGCCGACATCGAGGGCAGCTCGTTCGTGCCCCATCTGCTGATCAAGATCGGCGACCCGAAGGACGTGGTGCGGAACGGTGTGCGATCGCTGCTGCGCCAGATCTGCCTGCTCTATCCGTTCTCGAAGGTGTTCGTGTTCATCATGGACGCGCTGAAGTCGAAAAATGCCCGCCAGCGAGCGGAGTGTCTGGACGAGCTGGGCTACTTGATCGAAACGTACGGGCTGACCGTCTGCCAACCGTCGCAACCAGTTGCACTGAAGGAGATCGCACGCCACATCTCCGATCGCGACAATGCGGTGCGCAACGCAGCCCTCAATGCGGTCGTGCAAGCTTACTTCCTGGCGGGCGAAAAGATTTACAAACTCATCGGGCAGCTGTCGGACAAGGATTTGTCCATGTTGGACGAACGTATCAAGCGCTCAAAGCGAACGACTACGATTCCCCCTGTCGCTGCAGTTCCGGTGGTGGCTTCGAAGAAGCTGGTCGTCCCTGGAGGTGGTGGCCTGAATGATACCACGATCGTCGTCGGTAAGGAGAGTATCCTACCACCACAGGATCTAGCAGTCGGTGGTGGTGACACGGGCATGGACGACGCAATGGACGACGATGATGCAATTGTACCCTCCCAGGCAGATCCAACGGCAGTACCCATGAAGTAAGTGGATTCTATTCTTTTGCATCTAAACACTGTGTACAGTTCAATTTTTCATTCATCCAGAAACATGAAAGTATTGTTGTATTCCGTTACTGAAAGGTCCAAGTCTTATCAATTGAATTCAATTTAGTTCGAATTATTGTAAAATATGTTCACGAGAAGCATGTACATGATTGAATTCAAACAATGTTGTTTTGTCACAATGTTTTACTCCTTGTGAAAAGATCTGGTGGCAATAAGTTCAGGTTAAAACATTTTGATTGTTAAAAATTTCACAAATCGTGTTGTTCATGTACATTCTAGCGACGTGACTTACAATTAAATTAGTTGATTTTTTGATTAGTTGATTGAAGCCTAAAATGGTTCATATATTTCATTTCCATCTTTTCCAATGATCCACATTTGTAAAAGCAGAAATAACCAGAGTTATGTGCTATGATTTGTCGGTTATGCTTTATGTTGTGTATAAAATAGATCCCCTTTAATCTACGCATTAGGATGGCTGTGTGTTAGAGAAGGAATAAGGTTCTATGTTCATCTTCCATGTACTTGTTTTGTAAATAGCTGGTCGCATTGACTATAACAACACTTTCCAACGAGCTTTTACGATAGAACTAATCAAGGGTTACCGGGATTTATTCGTTCGTCTATTGTAGAATCATAGTGCCAGAACCGGCCCAACCGCGGGTGGCGAAGGGTCCGTTCAAGCTAGACGAGCAGGTGATAGCGGACATCGAGCGGAACTGGGTGAAGGCGGACGATCTGGGCAAAACCGTGCTCAGCCCGATGGACGATTCGTTCATCTACGACGAGCTGAAGGTTATCGCGGTCAACGGGGTGGCATACCCGGAAGAGCGCTTCCGTCAGCTGACGCAGCGCTCACAGCTGTCCTCGGGGGCTGCTCCAGGTGCGGGCGAATCACCGGTGCACCTGCATCACCATCGCAACTTGTCTCCCTCCATTCGCCCGTCGTTGGATGGCAGTGGGGTCGTTACCAAAGCTAAGCCTTCACCCCCGGTTGGACCAAGGTACTGATCGGTAGAGTAGATCACCAGGCTGGAAAATTAGCTTGACTAGCTTAGGCATTTAATATAATATGCTTTGCTTTGCACTTTGTTCGTTTTGCAAAAGCTCCACAGCAGACGGATTTAAAATTATCTTTACCCTTCGATTTACAGTTTGACCGATGTCCTGCCAAAAACGGATCAGAATTTGCTTCGAATCATTCGCGGAATTGCCAACACCGACACGTACGCTGCGCACGCCGCCTTGAACGAGCTGACAGACATAATGCAATCGCCGGAAAAACAGGCTGTCCTAAGGGGCTACGAAGAAATGTACATACAGAGCGTGCTGCAACAGTTTAAGGTATGTTATTGTTGGATTTTACATTGATTAACATGGCTTACAAAATTTTGTTTTTTTGTTGTTGTTTTAACCACCAGAACATCCAGCAAAAGCCACTTACCGAATCGATGACGATCTATCAGCCGTTGCTGCACAGTATCTTCATGTTTTTCGCCTCGAAATCACTCGGCAAGCACCTGAATATTGTCTCGATTAAAAATATCATCTCAGTGCTGCTCGGCCTGATGGCGGACAACCGGCTGGTGACCGGCATCGATGACGCGCAGTTCGTGAAGGTGGTAAACGGCATCTGTCTGAAGATTCTCGATCGTACCAACTTCACCTACATGAACTGCGCCCTCATTCGCCTGCTGAAGGAATCCTGCCAGACCAGCTGCTTGCCAAAGTTCACCGATCTGCAGATGAAGTGCATCTGGCGCAACGTAAAGGTCATCCCGGATCGGCTCGCCGAGCTCGATTACGTGGCGGTGCTGCTGGAGGTGCACGACTTCATGCTAACGCTACCGTCCACCTGGTGGCAGACGCGTCCCTCGGACATGCCGCTGCGCACGGTGAAGACGATCATCCACAACATGACGAAAATCAAAGGCAACGCGATCGTGCAAGACCTCAAGACGATCCCAACCCGCTCGGAGCTATATTCGTACGTGCTGCGCATCCTGAAGAACATTAACAAGGATGGTTCGTCAACGAATGCGGCCGCCGGTGGTGACGATCCCGCAGGAGGTGCCAACGCCCACGGATCTCGGCCAAGCACCGGACCGCAACACCACAACAACGCACTCAACAGTGATAACAACAATCATGGGCCGCGCAGCAGCATGATCGGTGGCGATGGAGACGGCAACCATACGACCGGGACGGAGTACCAAAAGTATATCACCACCGAAGGAGCCGACGGTGGCACAGAGGGAGGCAAAGGTAAGTAGGGGAGGGGAAGGTAAAACGGTATACGGATCGTTTGCTCAATGAATAACTTATTTGCACTTTTAGTAGGAGGCATGCAAAACAAACAGAATCCGGAATTCTGGATGGACCGACTGAATCACTTGTTGGTAAGTTAACGTACCACGCTTATTGTAAACTCAGCGCATTTTATAAAACAAGAATAACGTATTTTCGCGTATGAGATAGCATATTTTCACCATTATTGCTTCGCGCATTAAAAGTTGTGTTTTTACTCCGAAATTTTATTTTCCTCGGCCAATTTAAAATAGCATTGTTAAACCAAAAAAGAAAGATACAATCAAAACGTAATTGGAACTGATGATTAATCCCCTTCAAACTTAACAAATTTTTAAAGTAATGCAGTACTAGATAGTTTTACAGTAAACTTGTTTTATTTGTGAAATGTTATGTTATAGACGCGAAAATATGGTAATTTAATTCACTTTGGAAGCATTGTCCTGTTGTCCTGTTGAACTAGGATTATATATTTTACTTCAATATGTTACAGAAATCTTGGATTAAGCTGTGAAGACTAAATTATTTTTAAACCCTTTCGAAGAGAAATGCAGCCTTTGAAGTTACATGTGAAATCATGTAAACGGTTGATGAACTCATTTAGAAAAATATCGCACTCAAATTTAACTTAAGTGAATAATATAAAATTTCTTGTTAGAATTATTGAGAGGCTTTGCTACACTTTAATATACCCATACACATACGAAACGCTAATGTCTTTTGAACATTGTGTTATTCGAAAAGAAAAAATCGACTGTCGGCGGCGGACAACACCGTAGCAGCTTCGGGGCGGCCGGTTCGCAGCTAACGATGGACGCCACCACAATGAGCGGCACGCTGGCGGGCGCTGGGATCGGAGGCGGTGTCGGCGGACCGGGCATCACCGACGAGAACCTGAATCTCAACCAGTTGCAGGCGAACAAGTTCCGGATGGGACATGACACCACGATCACCGGGTCATCGCTAGGCACCGGCACCACGTCCCAGCGGCGGGAGCTTTTGCAGCAAAAGCTGGAACAGCTGAAGCAGCATAAGTGAATACTTATTGCATGCAACAAAAAAAAAAAACACACACACACACACACATACACGCCACAAGAGAAATGAGTCTCGATGAGCAATTCGTTTGCCTACCGATGAAGTTGAAACGCGTTCGGCCTCATCCTCGTCCCGGGTTTTTCTTCATCATCGCCGTCGCCCGGCGTTTACTTTTGAAAGTTGAGTTATTCAGCTCCGGCATGGCATTATACATCTCCGTCTCTCTCGGTCTCTCTATCAGCGGTCTACTCCCTCCGCACTGCCCTTGCGTCATGGAACGTCAACCGTGACGTGTGACGGTCGGCAGGCAGGGAAGGAAGGCGTCCGCGAGCCAATCCAAATACTCACTCATGTATTTCCCATGCATAACCACCAACTCTACTCGATAGTATACTACAACATGAAGCCCATAAAACGTGTTTACAAGCGTCCCTGCTACCTTAGCGCACAATCGAAGAAGTGCGTCGGTGTCGTCAAAGATACGCGAAGATGTTTCCTCGAATCGGATTCGGTCTCGTTTTCCAGTTACGTTCACCTGTTTTGATTTTAACCGACTGATATGAACCGTACATAATTTTAAACGTTCGTTATCAAAACCCGTGTACCGCTTCCTCCCGCAGGACGTCAATATCATTTGAAATGTAAGTGTGTAATGCGCGTCGAAGAAGGAAATAGAAACCCATTTTTATCCATCGTTCATAATGACAGGTTAATGTTTAAGGATGGTTACTCTATGAACTGCGTTTTTTAACTTATTCTAGGTAGTTCATTTAGTGATAACGATTAACACGAGACAGAAGCCGATATAAAGTAACAGTAAAATGCACTTTTTTTTTGTGTTTTTGGTTTTGGTGTGTTGGTGGTACTTTGTTGTTTCCTGCGTGCCACCTACCGCTACCTACCCTATTCCAAACGCAGGTTTAGTCGTTTAAACTCCCGTGCAAGAAGACAACTGCTAAATCCCCTAACGTCCTTTCTTTGTTGTTTGATGGTTTTATTTTCTGTGTCTAACTAATTCAAGAATACAAATAAACCGATACATGGAGACGGAAAAGACTTACAAGGTTGCAGACACTACTTAAAGGCCCTCTTCCCTGGGGGGAGGAACATTTGAAAAGCGAAACAAACAGTAGCAGGAAAAATAAAAGTGATACACCAACAAGCATTCATAGGCGCATTACATGTCCTTTTTCCTATAACCGCCACATCGTTACAACCTCATAGGGCACCAATGTTTGCCAACGTGCTTCAGGAAAGCTAACGTTTTTCTTTTCTTTCTTGTTACTTTTTATCATCCTCCACAATCCAACCCCCCGCTATCATGTGGGGGATCAAGATTGGTAGTTTTCCTTTTACCTTTGCCCCAGTTCATCCCCGCTAGAACCCCCCGCTTGTTTAGAGCGTATCGAGCCTATTTAGAGCGCACGTGTGGGGTGAGTTGTGATTAACGTTAGATTATTAAGTGTTTTTGCTCGTTTTGCAACCACCTATTACCACACATTAATATCGGGCATCCGAGATCGCGTTCCTGCGTTGTGATTGGTCAAATCAATCAATTAGAGCAATTGGCGAACGTCCCTTTTGATTGGGGAGAAATTATACAGGAGAACAAAGAAAAAAAACATTTAACGAAATACAAAACAACACATAAACAGTCTCACAAAAATTGCTTAACCTGATGAGAATAATAATAAAACAAAAACTATATTTAAATAATATTAATTCATGTAAAACGTTGTTCTTATCTGTGGCGTTGATAAATCCGAATCCACCAATGAGTGTATTTCCTGGCGGAAAATTTAATCAAATGGAATTGGACCTTGACCCACCTCCGGTGCCTACATACTGCAGTTGCCACGCTTGAGAATGATCAGCCTACTATTTTTAATAAATTCATTAACGGCACTTGTTTAAAGTTGATCGAATTGGAATAAGATTAGTCGCTTACTGATTGTTTTACTGGAAAAGATGCGTTATGCAGATGTTGAGTAATGAAAATTGCATGCTCCTGTTTGCCAAAGTACCTGCGTTTCACGGGTCACCAGTAAAAGTGCATTACCTATGCAAATAATTGTCCTCACCAAGATCAAAATTGATCAAATGTTTCTAATTAGAGAGCGATTTCAAAAATATATTGTGCGAACCATGAGTAATCAAAAGATCATTTTTTATAAGAACAAGCCTCTATTGAAATTCGAACTTATTATAAGTAGAAAAAAGTATTAAAGTAGAAAAAAGCATTAAAGTAGAGAAAAGTAATAAAAGAGTTGTTCCCAATATAAAATCATTAGCCCATTTCGGATTCTTGGCCCATATTGTTCGGAGCCCATGATTTGGATTGGAAGAGATATTTTTAGCTTGCTTGGATTGTGATGAATTTCAACATTGCAAGTAATGTTGCCAACAATGTGAATGGTTAGATGATGAATTTATAGAAATAATTTAAAATCAAATCAAATCATATGAGCAATGGAGTGGATTGGAAGACCTGGATTAAACCACCGCATGAAGCCCCGGAATAAATCGATCCGTCTCTGCAGACAATGCCAAGTCCCGCCGCCGGAACATGTAAATTCTACGAGAAAAAATATTCGTAAATTTTCCCAATTGATAGATTTTATAGAACTGCTGTTAATGCAGTCTCATTTTGTTTAATGCATTTGAATTGCCAAGTTATTACTTTCAACTATCAGTACAACACAATTAAACTCTATGGAAGGTCGCAAGTTTTTAGAATAAAATGCGTACACCGTTTTGGACTAATTTGCGCTAAATTGGACTAAACAGGTAACTTTTATTTAAAGAACATTTTGCATTAAGTGCCGTTCCTTCACCGCCGGTCTGCGGGGGAGAAAGTATGGTAACAACAGGATTAAAAGTTGTCGAATATAGACAACCTGGTGCTGGGATGGTGTATTGATAGGAAAATGGTTGATTTTTCTTCTTTCGTTCTCTCTCTCTCCGGAAGCGGGAGGGTTGTTTACTTTTGCTCTCCATCGGCCGCTGCCGGTTCCGGCGTTCCCTCGGACGGTGTAACCTTGCTGCCAGTGCCAGCGGCGTTTTGTGCCGCCTCGTCGTCCTCCTCGTCATCGTCGTCGTCGATCGGCGTTCCGAATCGGGTCGAGATGGACGCCAAGCGCATGGCCGCCTTGAACCGAGCGGAGGCTTTCTGTTTCGCCAGCTTTTTCTTCCACTAGAAAAAGAGAGGAGCAACACGGCGAAGAGAGGGGTAAGTGAAGAGTACTTTGAATCAGTCGAATGCGGTGTTAATGCGTGACACGGTTTCATGTTTACGTTTGCATCGCGCGACGGCAGGTCCTTGAGGAACTGCTGCATCTCCTCCTTCTTGGGGTCGGCGATCGCCAGCACGGAAATGCAGCCGTCGACCGTGCCGAGCACGAGACTGCGCCCGTCCGAGGTGCTCCGGATCGCCGTCAGCTCCGCCTGCATCCGGTAGTTGGCGATCATCTCCGCGTCGTTGGTGCGGAACACGCGCAGCGTCTTCCGGCCGCTGTGGTAGTACAGCACGTACTCGTCGTTCGAGGTGAACATGCAGATGACCGTGAAGACGCCCTCGGCCACCTTCGGGATGAACGTCTTGACCGTCGAGCCCTTCTTGAGCTCGAGCAGCTCCAGTCCGCCGCGGGACGGTGCGTACAGGCCGAACTTGCCGTCGGTGGTGCAGGTGCCGCTCCACTTCGGGATCGAGCGGACGTGCTTCTTCGTTTTGATGTCCATGATGCTGCCCTTCTCGTTGGTCAGCACCGCCACCTGGGTCGGCTTGTGCGGCAGCGGTAGCAGCGACACGATCTCCTTGATGTTGCACGTCCGCAGCGAGATCTTGTGCAGGAAGGTGCCGTTGGCCCCGCCGAACACGGCGATCGCGTCCTTCCCGTTCTTGTCGGTCGAGGCGCACAGGATGTGCTGGCCGTCGGCCGAGATGACCGCGCAGCGGAACGGCAGGCCGGGAACGAGCCGCACCGGATAGTCGTAGGAGAACACGATCGCTCCGTCCGGCAGACTGCGGACGATCGCGTGCGCCTGAATTCCATGGTCATCCACTCCCGCACCCCCACCACCAGCGCCGGCACTGGTGCCGCTGGCCGCTTGGGGGCAGGACACCGTCAGATACTTGTCGCCGTGCTCGAGGAAGTTGATCTGCTGTATGCCGGGCTGGGTGTCCCGGGCTAGGACCTGCTCCGTAACCCGGTTCCACACCAGTATCTTGCCCGTCTCCGACGACACGATGTACCGGCCGTTCGGGGTGATCTCGGCGTGGGTCACGATCGCCCCGAGCGGACTGTCGGCCAACTTCGAGAGGAGCCGCCCGGTGCGGATCTCCCAGACACCGACGCAACCGCGCGTCACCGTTACCGCCAGCTCACCGTTCTCCGACAGACTGATGCTATCGATCTGCAGCTCATGCCGATCGATGACGTGCACCTGCTCGAAGATGTTGTTGATGTTCCAGATCTTCACCGACCGATCGATGCTGGATGTGATGACGCTGTTCCACGCACCGATCGTCAGCGCCTCCAGCTGGATGATGCGACCGAAGTGTGCATCCAGCACCTTCAGCAGCGCCCGGCTCGTGACGCTCCACACGTACAGGTTCTTCCGAACTCCTGCCACGGCGTAGTCCACCTTCGAGCTGATCATCACCGAGTTCGACTGCGTCATCTTGGTGGAAATGTTGCGCACGCCGTGTGGCAATGCGAGGTAAATGGCTTCGGACGAGATCGGTTCTTCGTCCTGCTCGGTGGCAAAGTCCCACACGACAAACCCGTTGGCCGTGCTGGCCAGCAGGAAGCGGTCGTTCTGGTCGAGCTTCAGCTGAAGTAGCATTTCCTTTTCGTCATTCTCATAGCGTGGCAGATCGCGTACGTGTTTCCAGCAGGCGGTGGTCGTACCGGCCGCCTCATCTTCCGTGGACTCGAAGACGAATTCGCTAACCTTCAAGAACGAAAGGTAGGAAGCATTGGTTATACCATATAGTTTTAAGTATTAACAAATTGAACTATTAGAGCATCGAGCAATTAGAAATAAATAACTTAGCCATACTTTATACCAGAGGGACAAGCGTTGGGATAGTCCTTGAAGACTCCAGTATCTCACTCACCTGATACAGACCGTCCTGTGCACAGCTGTACATAGTGCTCCGATCTTTCTTCATCGTAAGCGCACTGTGCAGCGTCACCGGAGGAACACCACCGGCAACGGTTTCACGTTGCGTCAACAGCATCAGACGCGTATCGTTGATCGCCCCAGACCACAGGATGGCGTAGAAGTTTTCAAACGAC